>NC_136059.1:31800389-32400389 GCF_964261635.1 Lissotriton helveticus | reverse complement strand
GCTCTAAAGGAGGCACTGCCCCAGATCATATGACGTGTCACCTTACAGGCTGCGAGTCGTACACATGTAACACACTCAAGTGTATCCACAAGATATCACACTTCGTATTCAACTGGAATAAATCAAAGGAAGGAAGAGAGAACACACGGAGGAAGTGAATAATATTCAGAATAAATTGTGTTTAGTGATGAAACAACAAATGTACATCTGGGGAGACGGATACAAGGAAATCAATTAAAGCAACAGTTATGAACAGAGGTATAAATGACATCTACTCATCAGTTCACAACAAAAACATCAACTCCTGGTAATTATGACAGACAACCAAATTAATCAATAAACAATGGTCGTATGTTGGTGACAACGCAACATTTCTGGAGATGATGGAGGTGTCGACGTTTCGGTCTAATATGCAGTCGTCATGAAGACCATCTTCAGGACAGAATATTTAATTGCTGAAAAAACTCCCTACATTGAAACAATAAATCCAAGTTACTAACAATGTATGTTAAAAATCACTAAACTTATACATAACCAACATTCTGACAAAATGTAATTTTTTTTAATAAAATAACTCCATGTGTCAGGCAGAGACCTGATGTCTAATTTATTCCAAGCATATTACCCCTTCCTGGTAATGCCCAGAAGAGACATTCATTCGACAGTTAATCATGAATTTAACTTATTGATTTTATGGGGGGGGGGGTCACAAGATCTATATAAAGATTCTCAAATCTTTATGAATTGTAAGAGAAAAATTATCTAGTATTTTGTCTTTAGAACATTGTTACAGTACACTAAAATATTTACATTTGTACAGTAATAAAAACAAAACACAGACAAGAAACAACTTATCATCCTACTGAATGTGGATACAGTCGTATAGCCAACACAGAGAATTGGTAAAAAACACGTTTGTCACCGGAAAATTTCCAAGAAGGTTTGTTTCTAATTTCGATGAAACAATAGATGTGGGGCAGAGGATCCAACAGATTGGTTAGAATCTAAAGGGATATATAACTGCTATTAATATGGTGTTATGAGTCGTAGGAGCAGCCTAATGAAACAGGCGTAGTTCTAAGCATACCTTCAATTTGGTATATGGAGGCCCCCTTTGATGAACGGTTCTTGGATAGCTGGTAGCTAAACGTACAGCGTAGCTCTGAAATTCTATAAAAATAGACATCACGTCTTACAATGCTTATATTCAAGTAGCCTTTATCTATTGTACGGCAAGACATGACAAATAGTCTGTTTATATTAGCAGGAGTTATGCCAAGAATGTAACAACAATGTGAAGGCCTTGCTTGATAAAATAGCCCTCACCATCAAAGATTTTGAAGCTTTTAATTCTCAGAAAAAGACTACGAAACTTCAATTAGACATCAAGCGGTACAATAAAGAGAAGACCTACCCCTATCTTAACAAAGACTTCTACCAACCTCAAGGGTATCAACAAGGTCCTTTTCGTGGTCAACAGAAGAGAATTACCTTCTCAGGCACGGATTCAGACACTGACAGTAAAAGGGGCGCTGATTACCAACAAAGAGCATGACAGGAACAACCATCTACTTCCAGGCAGCCTTTTTTAGGACAGGGCCAGAGGGGACAAGGTCCACCATCACGAGGCCAGCAGAGACAATCACGCAGAGGATGGGGACGGAACAACTATACCCCGGGGTTCCGACGCACGAGGAACCAATATTACGAGTGGTAGAAGACAATGTAAGTTTACCCTTCTTCAACTTATCTAAACACACCTTAACCACCACTGAAATATCTGGCCTTTCACAAGGCCTATATTTTGTCCCAACATATAAGAACGAATTATTTTCTACCAAGTTAGAACTGTATAAGTTCTTTAGAGCCATTCGTCTCAAAAACTTTTTTGCCAACAAAACTAATATCCCATGCTTTGACGTGACTGGTCTACGTCCTAACTCAACCTTTTTTCCATCTAACAACTTGGTAGCCAAAGAAATCATTACTTTTGAGAATGTTGTGATGACCGAAATTGAACATCTATTCAAACATCCGAAATGGTTCCCCTATAATCTTAGTAAGGAACAACAACAGGCTTTATTCCATCTACAATCCCTCCCTGATACCATCATCAAACCAGCCGATAAAGGCGGGGGATAGTATTGTGGGATGAAGCAGCCTACAATTTGGAATTACAAAAACAACTTTCAGTTGAATCCAACTATCGTAGATTACCATGCAATCCAACTCCCAAATTAGAGAAAAGAATTCAAGATCTATCCAGGGCTGGCTTAAATGGGGGCTGGTTAAGTGAAAAAGAGGCAGCTTTCCTTATTAATAAGGCGCCCACCGTTCTGGCAATTTATATACTGCCAAAAGTTCACAAATATCAGACCTGTCCTCCTGGACGTCCCATCGTGTCAGGGTGTAATTCCATCTTGAAACCCCTGGCTCAATATGCAGATTTTTTCATCCGCCCTTTTGCCACAGAGAATAAGAACTATATCAGAGACACAATGGCAGTGATCAATAGTGTGGAGAACACTCCGTTTGATAGTGATAAGGAACTTTTGGTGTCCATGGACATCGAAAGTCTATATACTAACATCCCTCAGGATGATGCATTAACCATACTGCTATCACAGCTTGAAAGTAGACCAAGACCCCTTTCAGTTCCATCGGAGTTCATCATTGACTGTCTACGCATTCCTTTGTGTGAAAACTTTTTCATCTATGATAGAACCTTTTATCAACAATTGAAAGGTGTGGCAATGGGCGCATTTTTTGCGCCGGACATAGCTAATATCTATGTCTCTGACTTCGAGGATAAGTTCATTTATGATATCAACAACCCTTTCGCAGCCCATCTTCGATGTTGGCTGCGTTACATAGACAACATTTTTTTCATTTGGCATGGTAACTCTGACGAACTAACTGAATTCTATGAATGGATAAACTCTAGAAATATCAACCTACAGTTCACAATGGTTTCAAACAACCTTAGTATGGATTTTTTAGATATTTCCATCAAGGTGAATGAGGAAAAAACCTTATACACCACTCTGTTCACCAAACCCACTGCCAAAAATACCCTGTTAAAATACAACAGCTGTCATCCCCAAGCATTACGTGATGGGTTACCCTTTGGACAATTTCTACGCTTGCGTAGAAATTGTACCAGGCGGGTTGACTATTTCAGGGAAGCACAACAACTAAAAATCAAATTGCTGGCTCGCGGTTATCCAAACAGACTATTGAAACGCTCATTAAAGCGGGCTTGGTACCATGATCGAGAATCACTCCTTCAAGTTAAGGCAAGACCAACTGAACTGAACCCAAACTTGTATGTGTTACCACCTTTGGCACATCAAGTAACTCCATCAAAAAATCAATTTCTAAAAACTGGTCCCTTCTCTCAGACTTACTGGAATTGGTCGACAAACCTATGTTTGCGTTCAAAAGGGGTAGGAACCTGAGGGATAGGTTGGTGCATGCCTATAAGAATAAAGAAACCCACTTAGTGGACAACATGAGACAACTTAGTCCACTACAAGGACACTACAAATGCAATCATTGTACAGCGTGTGCCACCACGGTAAATATCAAACAATTCAGCTTGAATAATAAAACTTTTTTGTTAAAGAACTTCTCCAATTGCAATACAACCAATGTTGTATATTGCATTGAATGCCCTTGTGGCCTGAAATATTTCGGTAAGACATCACAGCCCATCAAAAAAAGAATTCTGCAACACCAATCCAGAATTCGCTGCCATACAGAGAATGCTCCACTCGTGGATCTTTATTCAGCTAGTAAACACAACGAAAATGAGCTACACTGGTGGGTAGTAGAGGTTGTCAAGCCCACAATTAGACAACCCAATGTTGACCATTTGTTGACGCTCAAAGAGCAACGTTGGATCTGTCTGGCAGACTCAGTGAAATTTGGCTTGAATTCTAGTACAGAATGGCATGCATTGGCATGCCTTACTTAAATTAGTCATTTCACACCCAGTGATCAGCATTTCTATATGCACATCGCCAAATAACACATATACTAGTATGTTTGCGGTCGTATTATATATAGGCTCTATTCCATGTCTAACCTAGGCTTATACAAATGTGATTATGGTCTAACACATGCTTTTTTTTAATTTTTCTCGTTTTTTTATTTATTTAAAACAGTTCTTTGAAATATTGATTGTCTATTTCGTTTGTCATTTGAAATTTCCCGACTCTGTTAATCAATAATTCCATCACACACAATTGGCAATATCATTCCTTCAATATGTCCGCCAGGCTGACATATCCCATCACAAATCACTAGCAACTTGTTTGATACCTTATTTACCCTAGGGGCTCTTTGTAGGTGTTGGTACATTATACAACATTTATAGAACTATTTTGGTTTAGATACCGAGTAAGAACTCCCAAGTAGATTTTACGAAATAAATATATACTCATTCAAGATGGCGACCGTTGTTGTATGTAACTAACAACACAGTCCGGCCTCGATTTTTTGTCCGCCAAATCATTTCCGGTTCGGCGGGTTTAAATGCCACAACATGGTCCACCTTTGGCGATCCATGACCTGGCATGCCGAAGGAAGACGCTGCTTTCTCGATCGCGCAACTTGTTAGATTGAAGTAAGATAGCACCGCTATTCTGTAAAAAAAAAAATAGTTTTTTTTAAATAGCGGATATTGGTTCCATAGACTATGAGAATCGTGCTCGGTTTCCAAGTAGGTTGCCCAAACTGTCGGTTAGTTTGTTCTGTCCTCAATTTATCATAACTATTCAGGTTTACGATGCGCATCTTTGTCATCCCGTAACCACGTAGGATTGTGTTCCCTGTATGCCTTTCATGTTGTTACATTCTTGGCATAACTCCTGCTAATATAAACAGACTATTTGTCATGTCTTGCCATACAATAGATAAAGGCTACTTGAATATAAGCATTTTAAGACGTGATGTCTATTTTTATAAAATTTCAGAGCTACGCTGTACGTTTAGCTACCAGCTATCCAAGAACCGTTCATCAAAGGGGGCCTCCATATACCAAATTGAAGGTATGCTTAGAACTACGCCTGTTTCATTAGGCTGCTCCTACGACTCATAACACCATATTAATAGCAGTTATATATCCCTTTAGATTCAAACCAATCTGTTGGATCCTCTGCCCCATATCTATTGTTTCATCGAAATTAGAAACAAACCTTCTTGGAAATTTCAGGTGACAAACGTGTTGTTTTACCAATTCTCTGTGTTGGCTATACGACTGTATCCACATTCAGTAGGATGATAAGTTGTTTCTTGTCTATGTTTTGTTTTTATTACTGTACAAATGTAAATATTTTAGTGTACTGTAACAATGTTCTAAAGACAAAATACTAGATAATTTTTCTCTTACAATTCATAAAGATTTGAGAATCTTTATATAGTTCTTGCGACCCCCCCATAAAATCAATAAGTTAAATTCATGATTAACTGTCGAATGAATGTCTCTTCTAGGCATTCCCAGGAAGGGGTAATATGCTTGGAATAAATTAGACATCGGGTCTCTGCCTGACACAAGGAGTTCTTTTATAAAAAAACATTTTTAATTTTGTCAGAATGTTGGTTATGTATAAGTTTAGTGATTTTTAACATACATTGTTAGTAACTTGGATTTATTGTTTCAATGTAGGGAGTTTTTTCAGCAATGAAATATTCTGTCCTGATGATGGTCTTCATGACGACTGCATATTAGACCGAAACGTCGACATCTCCATCATCTCCAGAAATGTTGCGTTATCACCAACATACGACCATTGTTTATTGATTAATTTGGTAGTCTGTCATAATTACCAGGAGTTGATGTTTTTGTTGTGAACTGATGAGTAGATGTCATTTATACGTCTGTTCATAACTGTTGCTTTAATTGATTTCCTTGTATCCGTCTCCCCAGATGTACATTTGTTGTTTCATCACTAAATACAATTTATTCTGAATATTATTCACTTCCTCCGTGTGTTCTCTCTTCCTTCCTTTGATTTATTCCAGTTGAATACGAAGTGTGATATTTTGTGGATACACTTGAGTGTGTTACATGTGTTAGACTCACAATTAAGATTTATTGTTTTCTTAAATAAGTCCCTTGTAGCATACTTTGACTTTAAATATCTAGTGCCCAGGCCTACAAGGGTTTATTGGGTTTCCCCTGCCTGTATCACCTTACAGGCTGGGCACATCCCTAAGGTGGGCCACCTGAAGTGGGCAGTCGAGGAAGGGTTACATCATCTTGCTTTTAGTGAAACTAGGAACTCTGGGTCAGGATTATGCCTACTCCTCACAGGAAGTGGTCATATGGGGGTGTAGTCACCCCAGAGGTAAGTAGTCCATTGGTACTATCCTACACTCCTCTAAACACCCCAAACACTAGTATTTAGGTGTTCCCCTGACACAAGAAAATAAGGTTTGTCTACTGGGAACTGGAGAGGACACAGGGAAAGCCGTCACCACAAGAGATGAGGACGGACCACAAACTTGGCATAAAACCCTGCCTAACTGCTGGACCCTCGACAACTGCAAAGACCCGGCTCGTCCAAAAGCTGTGCTCACTCTCCAATGCTTGGAGGACTGCCCAGCACTTCAGAAACTAGTTAACATCGCCCTTTGGGTGGAGGAGCCATCCACCTGCAGCTGCAGGCACCGGCCGCACTTGCCCTATATTCGACTTGCTGGCCATTGGGTCCACAGAGGGAGCATCTCGCCAGGAAGAATTCTTCACTGCTCCAGGAGGTCAAACCCAAGTCCCTGCAGAGTTTGGAGACACCAGGCCCTCCAAGACTCACTCAGCATCAATACCAAGGGTATTGGAGCTTTTGCCAGAACCAAGGCTTGTTGTGTGTCTAGTCTAGGCATCACTAATGCCACAACTGACCTACCAACGAAGGACTGCAGGACCAACAAGGCCAACACCAAGAGCAGCCCTGCTGCCCTGTTTTCGTCCCCTGTCCAGGTCACCCAAGAACTGTGATAGCCTCTAACTCCAGTGACCCCTTCCGGACAAAACACTCTGCACCCAAGCGCCACGGCCTAAGTTCACAGAGAACGACAGTGTCCACATTCCCCAGAGACCTTCATGAGCTGAGCCCCCCTTTGGGTTCAGCCAAACTTGTTCCTAAGTCCCCACTTGCAGCCTTTTTCATACAGATACCCTTCCATTGACTTTACCATGTAGAGCTCAAGGCTACCATTGTGCCCTGCACCTTTGTACCCGGACACACCAGGGCACCAAACTGGTGCTGGTTCTTTGTTCCTTGGACCCCAAACACCTTAAGTTCGGAAAGGTTCCCCTTGAAACCAATCGTAAGTGTATCTATGCAGTGTGTATGTTTCTCCCATAGGATTACATTACCACTCACTCCTCAAAATCGTTATTCGACTGTATTTTCTGTTGCTACAAAAATCTATAACTCCGAAATATGACTCAGAGAGTAGTTATCTGATTTCAATGATTGTGGTGTCTATATTTATATAAAAATCTGTTATGTTTCTAAATTGGTCTAGGATTTTCTTCTTGAGTGCGTCTCATTTATTGACTCTGTGTGTACAACAAATGCTTAACACTACCCTCTGGTAAGTCTAAACTGCTCTACTATATTACCACAAAGGAGTGCGTTTGGGATTATTAATTTAAGGCCTATAAACTAATAAGGGTCGTCTGGTCATTTTTCATGGTGCACCCTTGCATTGGCACTACCATATAAAAAGCCAGCTTCCGACAGAGAGACACTTATTTATTTATTTGAAAAGTTTTCTATAGTGCAGAATAACCCTGGAAGGGTATCAGAGTGCTTTACAAAAGTTACAACACGTAAAAGTTTAATACAAATAGCTACAAAGAGAGAGTAAGGAGTAGGGTGGGCAGATTTGACATCAAACAGTCTTCGAGGTCCAGGGGATTCAGGAGTGTGAAAGTCAGTGGTCCTGATGATCAAGTGTAGGTTCTGTTTGGCGAGCAAGTTGAATGAGGTGGTTGGGTAGAAATGTGTTAATTAAAAGCAGTTTAACTTCATTTTTGAAGGAGGTGCTCAAAGGGTTCATTCTAACTTTTGGGGGCAGGGCATTCCAGATTCTGGGTGCTACGCCAATCAATCAATCAGGGGTTTGGTGAAGCGCTCTACTCACCCATGAGGGTCTCAAGGCGCTGGGGGGGGGGGGGGTAGGGCAGTTCCGGTCAGTCGAAAAGCCAGGTCTTGAGAGCCCGTATGAAGGTGTGCAGGGTTGGTGAGCTTCTCATTTCTACTGGGAGAGTGTTCCATGCTGTGGCCGCGGTGTAGGAAAAGGCTCTCCCTCCGGATCTGCTTCGGCAGATGCGGGGGACCTCTGCCAGGGCGAGGTCGGCTGAACAGAGGTTCCTTTTGGATGCGTGGAAGCTCATTCCGTTGTTGAGGTATTTGGGTCAGATGTGGTTGAGTGATTTGTAGGCGTGCGTGAGTAGTTTGTAGGTGACCCTCTTCTCGACTGGGAGCCAGTGGAGTTCTCCCAGGTGTGGGGTTATGTGTTCATGTTGCGGTATGCCTAAGATGAGCCTGGCGGCTGCGTTCTGGATGTTTTGGAGTTTGCATAGTAGGGATTTGTTGATTCCTGCGTAGAGGGCGTTGCCGTAGTCGAGCCTGCTGGGGATGAGTGCATGGGTGATGGTCTTTCTGCAGTCCGGGGGGATCCACTTGAAAATCTTATGAAGGATCCGGAGTCAGTTAAAACAGGTGGAGGAGATAGCGTTAATTTGGTGGTTCATGGAGAGGGAGAAGTCCAGGATTATGCCGAGGTTCCGAGCGTGGTCTGTAGGGGTGGGTGGGGGTCCGAGGGTGGAAGGCCACCATGAGTCGCTCCAGGTGGAGGGGTGGGGTCCGAAGATGAGAACCTCGGTCTTTTCGGAGTTGAGTTTGAGGCAGCTGTCCTTCATCCAGGTGGCCATGTTCCTCATTCCTTCCTAAAAACTGAGTCTGGTGTCTTCTGGGTTGGTGGTGAGGGAGAGGATGAGCTGGGTGTCATCAGTGTAGGACGCGATGCTGAGTCCGTGCTGTCTGACGATGGCGGTGATCGGGCCATGTAGATGTTGTATAGAGTAGGGCTCAGAGAGGTTCCTTGGGGAACTCCGCAGATGATGTGGGTGGGTTCGGAGAGAAAGGGGGGGGAGATTGACTCTCTGTGTTCGGTTGGAGAGGAAGGAGCGGATCCAGTTGAGGGTGTTTCCATGAATTCTTGCATTATGGAGCCTGGTGGTAAGTGTGCGGTGTCAAAAGTTGCGGAGAGGTCCAGGAGGATGAGGGCTGCGGTGTGGCCCTGGTTGAGCAGCATACGGATGTCGTCTGTGGCGGCGATCAGGGCTGTCTCTGTGCTGTGGTTGCTGCGGAAGCCGGATTGGCATGGGTCCAGGATGCTGTTGTCTTCAATGAAAGTTGCCAGCTGGGCGTTCACTAGTCTTTCGGTGACTTTGTCAATGAAGGGAAAGAGGGAGATGGGCCAGTAGTTCTTGAGCTCAGTTGGGTCGGCCGATGTTTTTTTGAGGAGGGGCTTCACTTCTGCACGTTTCCAGTCCATGGGGCAGGTGCCTGAGGCCAGGGAGGAGTTGACGGTGCGGGCTAGCTCTGGAGCAATGGCCGTGGAGGCTCTGTGGAAGATGTGAGGGGGGCAGGGGTCCGTGGGGGTTCCTGAGTGAGTTTGGATGTATGTTCTTTTTTTCAGAATTTTTGTGGTTTTAATAGCCAGGTGCTGGATCTTCTCGATGCTCTGCCAGTGCCTGATAGTTCCATTTTATCTGCTAGATGCTTTGGTGTGCAGAAATGCAAGGCTTTGTGTGTCATACAGATGACTTTTAGTCGGGATCTTGCCTCGAAAGGGAGCTAGTTCAGTGCCTTTAGATCAGGAGTGATGTGGTTGTTCCTTTTGGAGTCGGTGACCTGTCTTGCGGCCGCATTGGGCGAGGCTTTTAGTGGAGCTAGGCTGGATCTTGGTAGACCACATAAAGTTGTATTATCATAGTCTAGTCTCAGTATCACTAGGGATTGTATTGCTGCTTTTTTGTCGATGAGAAGGATCGGTTTTATTTTTTTGATGATGTTCATGTGGAAGTTTGCTCCTCTGGTGGCTGCACTGATGTGTTCCTGCATGTTGAGATTTTTCGTTGATTGTTATTCCTAGGGATTTTGCGGAATCTATGATGTGTGGTTTGCAGTCGAAGGCTGTTAAATGTTTCATCCAGTCTTTTATGTTAGAGTGTCCTCGCGGTGGGGTAATTAGGAGGAATTCAGTTTTGAGTGCGTTGAGTTTGAGGTGGTTTCTGGTTAGCCAGTTGTGTGTTTTTTGTAGGGTTGTATTGAGTGAGCGGATATCCTCAGGTGATTATACTTTTAGGTGTAGTTGGGCGTCATCAGCATATTTGTGGTATTGAACATTAGAGAGTTTTAGAATTTTGGTTAAGGGTTCCATGAATAGATTGAAGAGAGTAGGTGAGAGGGAGGAGCCATGAGGGACTCCTAAGGTGACCCCGTGGAGGCCGACAGCAATTGGTCTAGCTTGATTCTTTGTGTTCGGTTGTCTAGTAAGGAGGCGAACCATTTTAGGATATTCCCAGATACCCCCATTCTGTGTTCAAGTAAGTCTAGGAGACTATCGTGTTTGACCGTATCATGGCTGAGGATAGGTCTAGGAGGACTAGGAGGCAGGATTTATTTTGGTCTAGTATCCTGAGCTCGTCATCCACGCCTCATGGCAGTTTCCGTGCTGTGGTCCTGACAGAAGCCAGATTGGAACTGGTCAATGAGGTGGAATTGAGCTATGTGGCTACATAGTTGGGAATGGACTCATTTTTCTAGTAGTTTTGCTGGGGTAGGGATAGTGTAGATTGGACGGCATTTATCTGGGATAGTGTGGTCAGCTGTGGGTTTCTTTAGAATGGGGGTTACCTGACCTGTTTTTCCGCAGCTCAGAAGGGTTCCTTGCAGTAGGGAGGCATTCACAATCTTTGTCCAGAGTGGGATTAGAGAGGTGTTGATCTCATTGAAGATATTGGCTGAAAGGGGGTCGCAGAAGTGGTTAGATGGTTTAAGTGATGTTATGATCTTGAGAATGTCATTTTCGGGACGAGATTTGAAGGTGTTATATGACGTTTTTTTTTAGGGGGAGTTCGTTTTGGTTAGGGGTTTGTTTAGATGGAGGTTAGTGGGGGGTAGGGTGAGGTATTTTATTGAGGTGGTCATTTGCTATTAGGAGTTCATTCTCTATGTTTTTAGACTTTTCAAGGAAGTGGGAGGCAAATATGTTGCAGTTTGGTTGGGAGTTTGGTCCTAACCTGGAAGCATTGGTTTGTTGAGCGGATTGTTGCTTGATAATTTCGAAGAGTTTCCTTCGCCAAATTTTGGCCTAGTTTAGTTGTTTAGTTGTCCGTTCAGCTAGTCTCAGGTTGAGTCTTTGGTCATTTAGGCACCCATTGAACCATGGTTTGGAGTCTTTCGAGGAGGTTCTTGTTAGCTGAAATGGCGCAACTGCGTCAAGAATGCTTGTCATTGAGTTGTTGTAGTGGTTAGTGAGGACGAGGACCTCTGTCATGTCTACTGGCGGTAATAGAATGTTGTTGCTGAGGCAGGTTCGGTCATGGGGGTTGATGTCACAGGTGTTCCTTTTCCATTGTTTGGGTTTCTTAAGTTGGTGTTTATGTGTTTTAGTTGGTTCGGTTATGAGGAAGGTGATGTAGTGGTGATCTGTCCAATCAGAGGGTATGATCGATTCTAGTTTGATGGAATTTGGTCTAGCTATGACAAGGTCCAGTATTGAACCCTGGCTGTGAGTTGGGCTGTCACATATTTGGACCAGGTTAAGGTCAGTGAGTAAGGTTTTAAGGCTCTTGACTGGGGGGACATTGAGATTGTTCCAGTGTAGGTTGAAGTCTCCAAGGAAGATGTGGGTGCAGTGTTGTCCTGTGTTGGAGGAGATGGTCTCCATAATTTGTCCAATTAATGAGTGATTGTTGTCCTAAGGGTGGTAAATCAGGTGTAATTTGCTTAGGTAGTAGCAGGAAGGGTGGTCTGTGGTTTGAGATTGGTTTACCTTGAGGTTAGTGAGATGTATATAAGCTATGCCACCCCCTGATCTTTTTGGTCTATCTGCCCTTATGATGTCATAGCCTGGAGGGATTAGAAAGTCAAGTATGGGTGTAGAATATGTCTTTGGCCATGTTTCGGTTAGGAGGATTAGGTCAATATCATTCGTAAGAATGAGGTCTGCTATGTCAGCTGCGTGATTTACGGCTGACCTGCAGTTTTGGAGCATGCACTTCAAGGGAGGTTTTTTTGTCCGTAGAGGTTGTCTCCATCAGGGGTACTATTTTGAGGTTGGCGTTATTTATCTCTCTCGAGTTTGGTCTTTGTTCTCTGTGTGGGTTTGATGCAATTGTTGAGATGGGGTTCAGATTATGTGGGAAGTCCTGATGTTTTGTCTCGTAAGTGAGGAGAAGGGCTTGGATGTCCTTTTCAGAGAAGGGAATCTTGGTCCTGGCCAGTCTAGATGAGGGGTTGTGGTGTGTGGAGCACAGTTTTAGTGCCAGGGGTGGGCGTAAAGGGGTGGATCTGTTGAGAGTCATACTTGGGGGTGTGGGAGTGGTGTGAATTGTTGATAATGTGTAATGGTTGAAGTTTCTCCTGTAGTTTAGAGGGTCCTCTTTTGTGTGAGATATCCGATGTGATGTTCATTAGATTCAGTAAGTCAGTTTTGAGTTGCTGGAGAGCCTGTGTGATGTCTCTAAGTCTGGCTTCAAGCTCAGCATAGTGGTCGGAGGGTGGAGTTTAGGTTGGGGGGTACTGAGGTGTCTGTTCTGTCTGAGTCTCTTTGTTGTGTAGGTCTATTGGAGGTGGAGGTGTGAGTGTGTTGGTTCTTTTGGGCTTGTGGTTAGGCCGTGTATGCAGGGAGGTGGTGGTGAAAACATTTTTGTCGATTTGACGCGCTATTGTCCTTCTCGAAGTGGTGGTCGAGCAAGGATTGGTATGGTGAGATTGTGTTGCCATGATACAAGCAGGTGGGGTGGTTGGTTGGTAAAGTGTGGAATGACTTAACCCAGGTTACAGACGCAGATGAGAGCAGTACCAGTGTCCAGCTCAACAGAAGAAGCCCGCAGCAAGACTCCTGAGGCTTTGCTGAGCATTCCATTCTGCCTTCAGAAAATGGTGCCAAGATTGTGTTCTTTTGGAAACACACTCTCCTAGCCCTTGGCCTTGTGCTTGAAATAGCTGACAAGCTATTCCAAACCGACAGCAAACCCTGTTGTACGGGAATAAATACGCCTCCAAAACTCAGGCTTATTCTTTATTCATCTGCTAGAACTAGCATAGCGCTTGGAGATAGCACAGTGAGACTGTAAGGGCTACACATTGTGATGCTATGATTTTTAAATGTTTTTTTCTGTTATTGAAAAGCTTAGCTGCTTCTTAGTATCTTCTGTGATGTTACCGATATTATGTGCACTAGGTCCCAGCATTTAAAAATAACTGTTTTAAAATAAATATGTTAAAACACATATTCTGCTTCTAGTGACGTCAAGTTTGTTAATTATTTATGAATTATAGCTAGGATTAACCACTGCTCCCTGTTAGTAACCCAAAACCACTGACACCACCTCACTTATGTCTTGGGTTTGGTTCTGCAGAGCTATAATAACCAGTTTTTCACATTGTAAATGTAAATGTAAATGTGCTGGACTTGTAAAGCGCACAGCTGCCCGTAAGCGTCCCGGCACTTGCTTAGGGAACCCGTCCTGGTATTCCCCTGTGAGATACCCCTGCAGGGTATCCACAAGGTGAAAGCCAGGCATCCCGCCGCGAGGGGCCGTAGTGGAGATTAAGCAAGCTATTGCCCAGAGTCGCAGAGTGTGACCCCGTGAGTTGAGTAGGCACCAGAGCAAGAATTGTCGAGTCCGTGGAATTTTTGAGCCCGAGACCCGCCGAGGCGGGGAATCGAACCCTGGTCCACGGTCGATCTCAGCTTCTGGGTCTGCGGCCTCTAACCACTGAGTCACGCTTCTCCACTAAAGATTCAGCGCTGGTGCATTGAACTAAGTTTACTCGTGTCGCTGCAAGAAAACAGTGATGCGTCCCTTTTCATTGCGCCCTCCTTGCGACACCAATGATGCGTCATATTTACAGTATGACACATCATGCCGCAAGGAGTTACAGATACGCCAGTATTTCTGATGTATCTGTAGGCGCAAAAATAACGCATTGCTGGAGTGTGTCACAAAAGTGACGCAACTCTAGCAATGGGTCATTACACATGAGCAAGTCCCATGTGAAATCTACCTGGGTCAGTCTTACGCCTGCCATGAGGCAGACGTAGGATATTGACGCATTTGCATCCTAGAATTCACGCAGTTAAATCTTATAGATTTCACTGCGTCACTTCTATGACCCTTTCTTGCGTCGGAATGCCCCCCTGCATACATTATACCTGGCGCAGGTATAATGTGGCGCAGGGGTTTACAAAGTGACGCATCTACCGAGATGCGTCACTTTGTAAATATGGTGCAACAAGGCAAATTTTTTACACCGCTGGTGCGTCACAAAAAGTGACGCACCGGTGGCGCAAAAGTGATGCACGGGCTCTTAAATAAGCCCCTCAATTTATGCAACATTGGTGCCCAATGTGGAACCTTCTGATTATCTGAACTTTTTCGTTTTTTCTGATTGCAAACTCAAAAGACTAATTTTACGCTTAAAAATAGATGTCTGAACCATCAGGTATAATTTTGGTGTTACCTCCTACTTGTCAATCAGGGAGCACCATTTGACAGAGGTTTGTTAAGCTCTCCACTGATTAAAGGTTATTCTCCATTTGGCTTCTGAGTATGAATCTCATGTTTATTAAATCTGTTTGCTAACGTGGTACAAGTAACTTCTATTGCAATAGGAGTTAGTTAAGGGCACACAAACATATCTCTTTGCTAGATGTGTTCCTAAAAGGAAGAGAGGGTGAATACACATGCTGCATACCTCTTTGAAATATTTGTGGATACATTTGCTGCATTTCTCTCACAAATACTTTTAATTATGGGTAGAGAATTCGGGTTTGATGATATATGTCCCAACACAGGGAGCTTTTAGGCATACAGACCTACACCGTTTGCAGTTAAATGAGTACCCTAGCGAGACCTACAATTACCTTTGAGACATTGAGCACACTAGACATGGGCCCATATTTATCAAGGTTTTGCATCGGCCTTGCTCCACGCAAGATGGCGCAAGGGAGACACAAAACCTAAGTGAGATTTGTCGAGCTATACAAGGCCACCTTGACTGGCCCTGCATGGCTTCCTAGATCTAGAGTTACGCAAAGCAGCTCAAATCGCTGCCTTGCGTTACTCTGTGGCAGGGAGGCGTTCCATGAGTGGAGACTGGGTGGTCCCACACATCCACCCATGTACTTTTGCACAGTCCCAGATATACCATTAGTGGTAGAGGTGGGAATTCGTCACAATGCTATGTCTCCCAGGCGTATGAATGAATGATGGGGATTTGTAGAGCAAGCAGCTGCTCCAAGGAGTGTCCCAACATTAACGGGCAGTGCCCCAAGGTACACGGCCACAAAAACACAGGCCTTACTGCCCCGCAGAGAAAAGCCACATTTCTAGTTTTTTGTTGAATACAGTCTCAAGGAAGATCAAATGCAATTCACTTAGGAGCTTGTCCCATGCTTTGGCCACCCGAAAAGAGAAAGCTTTACTACCCCTTAGAACACGCTGAAAGCGAGGATTCAACAGAAGCAAGGCAAAGGCAGAACACAGTGCTCTGGTGCAGTGAGACTTTGCTAATCTCTTCGGCAGATAGCATGGGATGGACTGAAACACTGCCCTATGAACAAGGACCAGGGCTTTAAATAGAGTCCATGTCCTGACGGACAGCCAATGGCCGGCTTTCCGGGCCGACAAAATGAAAGAATGTCTAGGTAAATGCAGGAGAAGCCTTGCTGCTGCATTTTGTACCACCTGCAGGTGATTCACCAGAGCCTCCGCAAGTCCTAGATGGATGGTGTTAGCATAGTCACGGTACGAGGTGATCAGCGCATGAATCACCACTCTCCTAGCCTCCAGAGAAGGGAGGGGGAGGAATTTCTTCAGAGTGTGAAGCATAGCGAAACATTGGCCCGCCACTGCTGAGATCTGCGGCCGCATTGAGAGGGCAATGTCCAGCTTCACCCCAAAGTTTTTAACCACTGAAGATGGAGGGGGTGTGGCCCGCAGTGCAGGGGGGGCAGAGATTTTCCCACCAGTTAGATGTATGTGATCCAAATGGGATAATATCTGTGTTCTCCGTGTTACATTTGAGTTGACTACCCGGCATCCAATCAAAAATGGCTTGGATGCATTCAGTGAAAGATATTGCAATTGAGGCACCGGAACCATTGAAGGCAAAGAGCGAGTGTGTGTTATCGGCTTATGGAATGATTTTACACCCAAACGGCTCAACCATATAGGTCAGAGGGAACATAAAGATGTTAAATAGGGTAGGGCTTAACAAAGAACTCTAGGAGATCCACCCAATCAGACAATTTCACCTTCCACACCCTGACAATAAACGCACAACCCACTCCTAAATTAAATTAACACAATTAATATATTTATCAATTAGTTAATTAAAATATTTACAATTCATAATTCATTAACAGTACATTAATTATCAATACCAAAAAATAAAAGATACAAATTCATTTATTATAATTAATTTACTTCCCACCCTATTCCCCTATAAACCCACAACCCACTACAATAAAAAAATAACACAATTAATATAATTATCAATTAATCAATTAATACAAATTAATTACCAATGAATAATTATTTAACAATAAATGAATTATAAATCCCAATAAATTAACATTAATCATTACTTAATTACAATTAACTTACTTCCCACCCAATTCCCCTATAAACCCACAACCGGCTATGGAACTAAAATGCAAAATTTAATTAAAAATAATGAATAATTTCTAAAGATTAGGATCTAATTTACTATAATTAAATTACTTCCCATCCTATTCCCTTATAAACCCACAACCCACTACAGCACTAAAACGCAAAATTTACTTAAAAAAAATTACTAACTTCTAAACATTTATTACATATATTTTAAAAAAACATACAAAACATGTGGAACACATACATATAAAATACATACTAAACTATATAACACTATCATAAACACCGATATTATTAACATCGATATTTTTGCTATCGATATTACTAACTTCGATATTATCAAAAACAATATTTCTTAACTTCAGCTCTATATTCTGGTCACTGATATTCTTGATGTCGATATTCTGTCCCTACGATATTTAAAACTCAATATTTATGGAGGTCAAAATAAAAAAAGTCGATATTATGTCTGTGGACCGGTGGTAACGGCAAATGTTTTGCAACTGCATTCTCACTTGCAAGACAATCCACCATACCATTGTGACTCGCTATTAGGAAGGGACGCCCTTAACGCTTTGCATGCTGTGCACATTTTCGCATTGTGGGGGCGATTTGCATAGTGGGAGGGATTCGGACGGCCAACGGCCATACTCCGCACATGCCCACTGTGACGTATGACGGCTGGGGGCCGTCCAAAGCATGGAAGAGGTTAACACTCCCCTTTCTAATAGTGAATCACAAACCTGTTCTGCGAGTCAGTAATAGGTTACAGACTCATCAAAATAGGGTTGGCACATGCCAAAAAGCATTTTACCTTATTACAAAAAACAGTGCACCCTAGTAGTTTGGGTGATCAGGGTAAGGATAGACACAAACTGGAATAGTATTTATGTCCTTTGTCCAGCCGGACAGGAATTTATTTGGCGATGCACACAATCAGAAAGTAATGTCAAGCGATCCCCACCAGAGATGCCGCGTCCTGCGATTCTGCAACCGGCACAACTCGAGCCGTGATCTGGATGGTCTAATTGACTCAAAAGCTGGATAATCTGAAATACACTGTATCATTGGTCCAAATCGATCCACCTCTCTCGACCTGTACTACCTCCCCGCCTAAGGATTTGTCTTACATGAAAAGCAATTGTTTATAATTCCAAGACAAACATGATTTATATATTTGTCCTGAAGATGATGCCATTTATCTTGTTTTTCGGCATCGAAACGTCGTCGACACAATAGGATCATATGTACTGAATATGCTTGTGAATACTATGTACAATGGTCATTCAAACTACAATCAAGTCTGTTCACTGATTATAAGTATACAGACCGATTTGCTCGTTCTTGCCTATACTTGTTGTTTTGTCTTGTTCACTGTGGGTCACGGGCTGTGCGCCCTTGACATTACTTTCTGATTGTGTGCATCGCCAAATAAATTCCTGTCCGGCTGGACAAAGGACATAAATACTATTCCAGTTTGTGTCTATTCTTACCCTGATCACCCAAACTACTAGGGTCCACAGTTTTTTGTAATAAGCTAAACGCCCAAGGTCCCTAGTGTACTACCTTCGGGTTCCCTTGTTTCCTAGAACTGTCCAAAAAGCATTTTACCAGCCGCAAACAGCCCGCCTGGCCTTTGGCAACCTGTAAAATGCTTTGTACATCTTGCCTCAAAGGCTCATAGGAACGAATGGGTTTGCATTTCCGAATTAGCAATTCTCTAATAGAAAATCATAAATTAGGAAATGCAAAACCAAGGGTTCCTATGGGCCTACAGCCCCCTTGAGACACATCAAATAAAGTGGTGCACAGGTAAAACGCACAAAAGCCTTAGGGGCATTTGGGCACTGCATGGCACTTTGAAAAGTGAATTTTGGGTGTATTTTTAAAATTGTGCATGGTTACCATCGACTTGGAGTCAATGAAAATAGCATTTCCTGAAAACCCATTTCACATTTCGGGAATGCTTTGTACATGTGCTTATAGGAAATCTCTATTTGCGAATTCTACCTGGGGAATCGCAAAATGCGATTTCTACTGGGTAAAATCTCATTTTGCCACCGCGTTTGGTCCTTTGGGGATGTTGGAAAACATTATTGCATTTCTTAATGGACCGAAATTGCTATTCGGTCCATTAAGAAATGAAATTTCCTTTCGTACATCGGGCCCCAAGAGTATGGTGATCCAGAGGCTGTTTCCTCAGCATTTAGTCCCTCTGCCCCTAAGTTGTAGCTATTTCAGTGCAAACACAGCCACCAGAGGCTTAACGTGTACATGGCATCTCTACTTTAGTGTTAAATGTATTCTGGTTGTTATTAGAGAGTTTGCAAAGGTTTACACAACTCATACTTCCGCAATAGGTATAAGAACTGCTGGGTCTATAAACGTTAAAAGGCGCTCCTTAAACCTGCATTTCGCAGGGAGGAACGCCTCTGACAAAGGCAAATAATGTGGTACATCTCAGAGTTTATAGACTGTGATGACGACGAGGGGCGTAGAGGTAATGCCCCGATTACTTACCAGTAATCTTCATGTTACAGTGCAGGAAGAGTGCCATGTGCTCTGCAGTGCACAGAAAATACATGTGCGTGTTAGTGAGAGAAGGTGCGTTCCCACAAGGAACGACAAAATAATGGCACCGGATCTAAAGCATCTTTAAAATGATAAGAGTTCACTTTGACAGTAGACCTCATGACCTGTAATCAAATACTCTACCATGTAGTTATCCCTGTGTAATAAAAACATTGCAATAATATAAGACAGGGGACTTTGGGAGCATGTTGGATCAGCAAGGATTGCTACAGTGGTAGCTCCCCACCCTTCCTACAGCGGCAGCACCATGGCGCGCTTGCTGCATGTGAGAACACGCAAGAGTATTTTTGAAGTGATAGCAACTGGTGATTTTGTGACTGACGCTGGAACAGTCATCTTATAATTGCCTTGTAGTACCTATCACTGAAGGAAACTACTTTGTGTGTGGATGTGCTTCTTGTCAAAGGGAAATATACTGTCACTCACAGTGAAGTTAGCCAATGACTGAAGTGGGCTGACCCAGTGCCAATGTTTATGCTGTAGTGGGCAGAAGAAAACTCTCCATGACACACCAACAGATCAATGGATGAAGAGGCCTGGACGAAAGCCCCTATCAGAATGTATGTAACATATATAGTGTTGTAATCTGCTTACACTGTTATGTATTTTGTAGTGGTACATTCCGCTCCCCCCTCTGGACCCCACCTGTTGGTGTGTTCCACTGGAGTCTGCTTTAGAATGTTGAGAGTCTGGAGAGTGGGTGGCAGAATAAAGACTACTCTTACCTTCTCATGCCTCTGAGTGTCTTCTTTTCAACACTGGCGACGAAAACTGGCAAAGGGGGCCACACTGTCACCTCCCCTTTCAGTGCTCTCTCCATTTGCTGCAGATTCCAGGTGAATTTGGTGCGATACATGAAGAAAACTGCTTATTGTCCCTGGTGTCCAGTTCTTCAGTGATATTGTACTAATTGCAAGCGGATGGTGAGGATTATGGTGAAAACGGGGGAAACTACTTCCAGTTAATCTAGAGCCATAGGAAGTGTGAGTACACCCCTGCCCGTGTTGGTCCTTAAGCCAGTGACTGCCTGTTGGAGTGGTGGTGAGGTTCTTGTATTGTCAACGGTTGATCTCCTGGGGGAGGACCATTCCGGTGTCGCTTGTGACAACGTGGGATCCTGTCATCAATTAACTGCGTGTACCTTCAAGGTCCTGTGTCCCTGGCACCTTTCGCGGTCCTTTCCCAGTAGAGTGACCGACCTACCTTGGTTTCTGGTCCAACTGTGACTTCCAATGTGAGACTGCACTTTCTGCCGAAACCCACAGCGCTTTGCAGAGCTTTGTCTCAAGTTACCTGGCTGTTTGTGCTTCAAGAACTTTGACCTCCTCCTTGCCTCAGATGGCCCATCGTTTAAGTTCTGTTCCTTTTGCACCGTTCAAGCTTGCCCCTGTGCTCCGCTCTACATTTGCTTTCTGGGCGGTTGTGCTATGGACTCTGTGGTCCTGGAATTAAGAGCGCCGAGATTGTAGGAAGAAATTGTTCCCTCACTGCGCCTCCAGTCAAGTTCCTGGGCACCAGTTGTGTGCGCCAATTCCCTAGGGGGCAGCTTGTATTTCTTCAAGTGTTCCATGGGTTTTGCTCTGCCAGTGGCGATTATTATTCTCCCTCAGCGTGCCTCTCGTCAGTTTCAAAGTGCACCGGCTGCGCGCAACAGATCCTCCAGGGGGAAGCTCTTTGTTTGAGAGTGTTCCTGTCAGCATCAGCGTGTCATTTCTCTTCAGGGCACATCTTGTCAGTTTCCCGGCGCCCCAGCCGCCTCAGCACCGTTCCTGCCTTCCAGCCATCATCTTCCTCGCATGTGCTCGTCATTCTTTTCTGGGCACACCTAGCCAGTCTCCCGGCGCCCCAACCGCCTCAGCACTATTAGTCTGTCATCTCATCAGTTACCGGCAGCAATTCAGTTCCTGGATGTCGCTGGATGTGCCGATTGGTGCAGATTGAGTCAGAAGCTACCTGATTACCTGTGGAACTATTACTTTTGAAGAAGGGGACATTGTGAGACTGTCTGTTCCTACAGTAAGACTGCCAATCATTTTACGCCTTCCTAGACCTGACTTTAGCCTCATTAGACTGTTTTTTTGTTTTTATTTCAATCTTCCCTTACTACAGCCTTCTGGATAAAATTTACTTACTCCCCGCTTCCTAGTCGTATTGTTGTATTTAATGAGCAGATTCATTGGAATTGTATTCCTCTTTACATCTCTTCTATGTTAGGGGATAAAACACAGTGTTCGAGGTGTAGTTTTAATGTTTGCAGGGTTCACTCTGCATTGCGTCAATATTTTCTAATTTATAGCTTTTAACAGTCATTGGTGCCATCTTTAGCTCTTATGTATGTCGACCCCCTGCTTCCCCTCATTTTAAAATCAGAGATCAGGTATCTTCCTGTGTTCACACTGAGTGACTCTGTATTTTACCATATTTATTAGGTACATTATAGTATTCTGTAATCAGTTTCCCCCAGGTTATTTTCCTGCATGTATTTAACTTTTCGGGGTGGGGGATGTTTTGTACTGTGGTGTTTACAAACTCAGAATTACGTGATATTGTGCTTTTGTGACTAAGTATAATTACAGTGGGTAGTGGTGAGAACTTGGTACACTAGGTACATTCTGCAGTGTCAGTAGAGTGTGTTAGTTCTATCATTCAAAGATTGTAAGTACCCTGTATTTTTTACAGTCAAGTTGTTCCCTTGTACATTTTCGGAGCGATTTTGAACTTTAAGGGTACCAGTTTTCAGTCTTATCGTGCATTGTGGACACATTTTACAGCATTGCATGTAATTTTGTAAGGTTTAGTTAGGAAAATTACCTTTTGTAAGTCTCCAGAGCTAAAGTTAGATTCTACATTTCTCGGCCTCCTGCCTCAATTGTAACTTGTAGTAAAGCAATGTGTTTCCTTTCTCATGGCGGCATCATCCATGAACCCACCCCCCTCCTGTTTAAACAAAATAGGGGATCCAAATATCCACTGGAATGACTGGATCAATTTATTTGATTCCTACCTCATTGCCATTGGGGGGGGGGAATTTTAGGCTGTACGTAAACACCATGTGTTACTCCATAACCTAGGAGTTCAGGGAAGGAAAATTTATGACACCCTTCCTGATCCAGAATTAGAGGATGATGAGATAGACTTAGATGTATTTAGGATTACCACTTTGAAACTAGAAACCCACTTTGGGGACAAAGTTAATGTGGTCCTAGAGCGGCATAAGTTTTTTTTCGCGAGTTCAGGGTAAGCATGAGCCAGTCACCAATTATATAGCCGCACTCCGGGGTCTTACTCAGTTATGCGAATTTGGAGAATTGAATGACTCCCTTATCAGGGATCAGCTGGTAAGGTGTACACACAACCCTCGAATAAAAGAGAAATTACTTGCTAAAAATCCCACTGTGGGAGCAGCAATCACCTGGCCAACAGTGTCCATTGCACCGCACGTAATTCCACTTGCATTAAGTGCAATAAAAAGGGCCATTTTGCAAGAGTGTGCAAAGAAGGGGAGATGAATCAGGTAAGGGTGGTACACAGTGAAGATGAACAGACTCCCAAGTTCGTGTTTTAAAGGGATGGCAGGGTGAGCTTCTGCTTTTTACCCCTCAAGGTTTCTCTCTAGCTGTATGCCTAGGAATATTTGCATTATACGTTTTTTCCTGTGCCTTTAGATCTTTTTCTGTTGTTACAATGGTGGATGTGGTGATGGCCGCCTGAGCCCTTGGCTCCGCCGACCCTTCCGCTTCCCTCCCGTACCGCTTCTTCTCCTGCGTGCTATCTTGTTACTGTTGTGCGGTATCGGGTTTGGGAAGCGACGCTGTTTCCAACGATGTGCTCCCCGTTGGTTTCTCTGCGGTGGAAGTGATAGGACGCCCTTCTATCCTGCTGGTGTTCGAAGAAGGGGACCGATCCTTTGTTCTCGGCTGCGCCCGGCCGGACAACAACAACGTCGGCCATTGAAGACGGGCGGCATCGGCTGGTGATTCACGGCGGCGGTCCTGGGTCTTTTGCAGTGGCGCAACAGTATTCCCTTTGGTTTCCGCGCTCTCAAGGCTTCTTCGCTGGCGCTGCAACATTTGTATCCCTCTCCCCTGATGGTTCCGTGAATCTTCTGGTTTTGGAGCGGAGGGGTGGGGGCCATTTTGGACGGAGTGATCAGCGCCGGCATTGCCGAACTGTTCTTTGCCGTGGATGCCTGCTGCAACTGACATTGTATTGCCATCATACGCGGGCTGACATGGAAGGTGCTACCCTGGTCCCCTCGCCCTGGCTGTGCTTGTCGGGGAGCCGAATTGATGACCGACGGCTGGGAGCTTGCGCCAGCGATCGAGACCGGGGGTTGCCACGCGTCAGTGAGCCCCATGTACAGGGGGCTGTAATATCGCCCTTTTTCGAGGCGCCTTTGAATATCGGCACTGTTCTTCGTACTCTGGCAGACTTGCGCGATGCCCTGTGTTATAACGCCCGTGATCTGGAGGGCCGACTGTGTGACATTTTGTCCCCACTCTCCTCGCCTGACCGAGCTGGCGCTCGCGTGCGGAGCGTTTTGCCACATCCTGGGCTCGACTGTTGCGAGCCGCCTCTTCAGAAGTGCGATGAGAGTCTAAGGTTGAGGGAGCCAAACGACATCGCGACTCTGCCGGTCACAACATTGGTGGTTGGCTCGCGCCCCGCGCTTTTACGGATGCTGGGGGATCGCCGTTGGAAGCCATGTCTGATGCCTCCTTTGAGATCTAATGGCGAGACTGACGCTCTTCTTTTGGACATGTTGCCTGCGCCTGGGTTTACTCGCTTGGTTGGACTGCTGCTGTGTGCTGGCCCGTGCTGTGCCTTGATGGATAGCATTGTCTGGAGTCGGATGGATATAGGTGGATGGTGCCTCGTCTTGCTGTGGTCATTCTGGCTGCCCCCCTGGTTCCGTGGGGCTACTTCGCTACTGTACTTCATTGGCACACTGTATCGCAAGGGACAAGGTTGACTCTGTTTTTCCCCTTTTTATTTACCGATGATGGATAGACAAGGGAGCTGGACGTTGGCTATGTTTGATTAGGGGTCGGGGGTGGGGTGGCCGATAGTACTCCTGATGATCGTTCTGGGTGCATGTGAATGGCCCTCCTCCGGTAATACATGTTTTTCTTTTCCTTTCTTCTCTTTTCTTCCTTCTTCATTTCGGGTACTCTTTTGGGGCGACAGGCACACTGCGAGGGGGGGGTAGGCCGTAGCCTCTGCATGCGTGTAGGGTGGGGGGCTGTTATTTTGTCCTTTTTGGTTTCTATGGGCCTTTATTTCTCTTTATTTTATATTCTTTTCCTTTCCCCTTTTCTTGGGTCACTGGTGTTAGTTTTCGGTGGGTGGGTAGCAACTGGCACACAACGTGTTCTGCGATTGTCTATCCTTATTTGCTGTTTTAGTGCCGCCATTTTGATGATGTCTCCATGCTTGCTGGATTTCTTGCTGTGCGTTGCCCACTTCCATTTTGTTTGATAGGTTCGGTCTTTGATCCTTTCTAGTCTCTTCCAGCTTAATATTCTTCATTTATAGCATTAAAAAAGAAAAACCTTTAACAATGACTCTTCTCCTGCTCCCCAGTAGTACGTATTTTTCCAATGTGACTCGAATCGACTATATTTTGTTTTAAGTACTACTGCGATGTCGTATTGTTTGCGGATGTGCTCCACAATGTTTTTGAGGCCGGCCGGATGGTTGTAGGCCCGTATTTGTTGCATGATATTGCGCAATAAAGGTTTTTTTTAAAAAAAAAAAAAAAAAAAAAAAATACAATGGTGGATGTGTACCTGGGTACTTTGCCCTGCGACATGACAAATGTGTCATTCTTGTAAATGCTAGTACAATCCACATGCCTTTCTTTTCTACAGGTCCATGTCTAGAGAGCCATTACATTGTTGCAGTCTGTGCAAGTGTACCTTTACCATCGACATTATAATATGTTTATTCTTAACTGATCTTATTTCCCATCGGCCGTTCTTTTCCTACAGGTCCTAGGCATTCTCCCGCTTCCACCCGCTCCTCCTGTTTGCTGGTGTACATCAAGGGTTATCCTTGACTGCACCCTTGTTAAATTTTGCCTCTGTTTTGCATTGTTATTACCACACCTTCTCTTATATTTTCCACTCTCCCTGTGCTAGATCTCATTCCCTTCTCCCTCCTCCTCTTGTTACCTATCCTTAGCGAAGGGAGAAGTGTTGTAATCTGCTTACACTGTTATGTATTTTATAGTGGCACATTCCGCTACCCCCTCTGGACCCCACCTGTTGGTGTGTTCCACGAGTCTGCTTTAGAATGTTGAGATCCTCCAGGCAGTCTGGAGAGTGGGTGGCAGAATAAAGACTACTCTTAACTTCTCATGCCTCTGAGAGTCTTCTTTTCAACATATAGATTTACTAAAATGAAAAAATCTTGTAACACCATACCGAAAGAGTGAGGCAACAAGTGTGCACCATTGTGAAAGGGAAGCAGGGGACCCCGCAGCACGTGCAGCTGAGGGGCCTATCTTTTTTCATGGAGTGAGAATCTGGATAGTAGGTGACAGAAACATTATACTCATCCTTTCAAGACTGCTTTCCCTAAGATAAAGTGTATTTATCTGCGTGAACTTTAACACAGTCAACATTATTTATATTTGTGCCTCAGAACCATCCCCCCATGGCTGCCCACAATATGCTAGGAACTGCTACCATCAAGCCAGGGCCAGCATTATGACAACATGGCACCATAGAGCCATGGGTGGTCACAATATGTCAAGAATTACCTGCCTGGACCACAGATATGCCATGGGTGGGCACCACCTTGACAGCCATGATAAGACAAAAATGTCTTCCATTCTTTCAGGACCAGCATTGTGCCAGAGAGAGAGAGAGAGAGAGAGAAAGAGATGGTTATTCCATGGATGGAGACGGTATGCCAGGAATTACCACTATTATGTAAAGTCCTCCAATAATGCCAGAGGTTGAAACCATCATAACATGGATGCCTGCAGTACCAATAATTAATCAGGGGGCAAACATTGCTGTGAAAAGGCACAATTATATACGTTCCCAGATTTCACCAGTGTTTAAAATCCTGCCATGGATAACATATGGTTTGCCAAGAGATACTACTCTTATGCAAGGGCCAGCATTTTATCATGTATAGTCAATTGGTAGATGTCCCGGATTGACACATGACACCAAGAACTACAACCACTGGACCAGGGCCAGCATGTTATGAGGGGGAGACATTATGCCATGGATGCTCACATGTGGCCAGGAAGTATCCCATAATGCAAGATCTGGCTTTTTATCAGGTGTGGGCAAGCTGTGTCATTCCATAGGGGAATGCCTATGGCTTGCCCTAGTTACAATTAAGGTTCTTGGGTAGTTGGTGCAGCGTGATAGGAGGGTCTAGGGAATTCTATTGTTTTAGTCATTTTTTAGTTTTAGCAACATCTGGGGGAAGTGGATTCACCTCATTCAGTAAGGAGCAGGGAAAGGAAGCTTAACAGCAGAAGTGGGAACTTCAGTCCAGATATGCATGGGATTGATCACCTTCTAAAATAGAAATTTGGATCATAATCCTCCGATCACCCGCCACAAATCTATATCCTCCCTTGGTCACAGGATGGCCCAATTATGAGATTTTCAGCCAATGATAAATCAGGTTTTTGAAAAGTGGATGTGAACCTAAGGGGACTTAAGGGATGCTTTATAGCCATCGGAGAGAACTAGCGACTGAAGGAGGAAAATCTCATTACTGATTGACGGGAACAATTAGCTGCAGATGTGACTACATTGACACCCACTGTAGATATAGAACCAGACTCTTGTGTACCAGTTTGTAACAAAAAAAATGGAAACCAGAGCAAAATCATAAATCTGAGGTTCAAAACTGTAGACGATCAAGAAAAATATTGGAAGTCCCATGCCGAAAACAGATCTTGGGAGGAAAACAACCTGGCTAAGGTTCATACTCTGGAAATCTCTTGGAACAATCAGTGCATGCAAAGACCATATACAGCCACAATCAGGAGTTGTGTTACTCTTCAACAGAAATGAGTCAATTAGTGTTTTTCTAATAGTAACTGAATGTAGCTGTGGAGCTGGCAGCACATTATCAAACTGAGATTGTTGCAGTGGCATGACAGGTCACTGAGATGGTCAGTTAATGACGAATATATGAAATGAAATGAAATGAAATGATGATGATGAAATGATTACGCACTTATATAGCGCACGACTACCCGTAGGCATCTCGGCGCTTGTATGAATACCGCTGAGGAACCCTTCCTGGCCTTTCCCTGTGAGGAGCCCACTCCGGGGCACCCCCAAGGTGAAGTCAGGCATCCTCAGCGTTGTGGGGGCCGTTGTGGAGATTAAGCAAGCTATTGCGCAGAGGTGCAGAGTGGGACCCATGATTAGACTACGCACCGAGGCGAGAATTATCAGGTCCGAGGAAATTGAGCCCGAGATCCGCCGAGGCGGGAATTGAACCCTGGTCCCGGCCAGACCTCTGCATCAGGGTCTGCCGCTCTAACCATTGAGCCACACTTCTCTACTATATATAATACATAATATAATATATGGCAAGTGGGGCGTGGGTGAGAGAGGTACCATGATCATGGCTGATGCTCCCGACTGATAAAGATTTACACAAAGGAGATAAGTTTACTGCAGACTCACCTTCAGGTGATAGGACACCAGCACCTTCCCATACTTGGTCTTCCAATGATCCTCTCGGACCTTCTTCAGGATACGAAGACTGTCACGCCGGCGTCCTCCATCTTCATCAATTTTTTCAAGCAGCAATCGCTCAATTCGAGAGAAAGAATATCTGACCGATGCAAGCAAAGCACATCAAGTTATTGAAACACAAACAGAGCAGTTCCTGGACAGATTACCTATATTATACAATGAGAGGGTGCAGACCTTATATTATATCCTGAGAGGTTCAGGTCTAGTTTAATTTTTCCAAATCATCAACATTTTTATATCTCACACACAACTCTTGCCCATCCAGCAACCCATTTTGAAAGCAGAGCCGCCCCTGAGCCCACTGCGACATGGTGAAGACCCCCGTAAAACTCCTTCCACTCAGCCAATCCTCACTGTTGGCTTCCATATCTTTTTTCTACCCCTCCCCATCCAATGTTCCATCTCTGTCCTACCACCCCTTAATGAATCCCTGTCCTTCTTCTGCTTCTTATTCCAATCACAGCTCTTGTCTGCCTCCCTTGTATTTGCTCCTTCTGCACTTGCTCTGCCCCATGTTTCACCAATTTTGTGGTTCAAACTGCTTTTGAAAGATTTGTGGCCCCAAGGTAAACGCAACGAGCACTCGGCCGCTTGGATCCTAATGTCCTGTTGGTCACTCTGGGATCCATCAGGGTTTTCCTCAAATAAACTGTTGTTTTTAATACATCCACACAGTCACTCTATACCACTCTTGCAGGCTGCCGGGATCTGTGTGCCACCACACTTACGTCGCTAACACCCAGCTAGCATCACCTCTATCTAGAGAGACGGGAATGGATATCAGAGCATATACAAGCTATAGAATATGTTCTAGTCTTGGACACGTTACAACTATCCCTCACTCCTCCAAAACTGAGTTGGTGTTGGTTGGTTCTGTGCATGCTCTACTGACACTGAGTTATTCATGTGTCCTTAAATTTCAAACCCTGGATGTGAACACAGGTGAACACATTCATGAAACCCTCAAGGTAGAACATTCACTTGGGTCAGCTACAAAGGCCCCACAATGATGCTGCCAGGGCCATCTCATAGTCAGTACGTTTCAGCACGTCTACAAGCCCTGCACCGGCTCATGATGACATCTAGCATTGATTTTAGTGCATGTACAAGGCCCTTTGTTGTTGGAGCCTGCACAATCTTTAACTTGGATGTCTTGGTAGACACCTAGGTGGGACCTTCGGCCAGCACACTTAGATAGGGTTGGTAAACTATTCCCCTTTTAAAAGAAACATTTTAGAGAAATTGTCTTTATATTCATTGGTGCCAAGTGATACAATTAATATATCTTACCAGACAGCCTTTGGCAATGCAGAGGAGAGCTGAAATGCCAGTACCTCAATATCTTCAGCTAAGGTTATTGGTTTTCTTTGGTTGTTTGGGTTTCTTCGGGTCTGTCATAGTTACCCTTCTCTTGCGTCTAACTACCTACTGCCTCTCTCTCTTTCTCTCTCTCTCTCTCTGTCCACTTGTCCCTTCTGTCTGCTAGAGTTTGTAAACATTATACTTTGTTTATGTGAACACCATTGTCCCTGAACACTCATTGTATGAACCAGGCTTGCCTATTTGCTAAGTGAGAGTCATAAAGGATATCGGCGCCCCCATCACTCTCAAAAGTAACCAACAGTCACTGATTGGGAGAGAGAGGGGCAGAATATGTGAAACACTCCTACATACGTGGTCAGCTCAGGGGCAGATTAGACGCTGGGGTTAGTAGCCCATTGTCCATTAGCCTCCATACCCCTAACACCCATAAATGTAGGTTTTAAGGTAGACCCCTGACACAGAACCTCAGATCTGGGGAACCTGTTACAAAAGACAAACAACAGACCCGTGACTGCTACTTCAGGACCTACACAAAATAAAGGTGCTATAACCTGCACCAGGTACAACCATCGTGCAACTGCACAACTACAAGTCATCCTGGACCAGAGACCAGCTCCAAATGAAAGGGGAACCACTCTGCAAGCCAAAGGCAGCTCCAGACCTCCCTTGGACTAGAGGTACTAGTCCCCTGCAGCCCACAGGCAACTCGAACTCCCGGAACCAAAGAATCATGGGCCAGTGGGCCTGCAGAGGGACTGGTAAAAAGTCCAGTGCATGTGGGAAATGTAGTCCTAACCTCCAGCAAGTTTGAGGTGGCTACAATTTCCCCCTGAACTTCAGGATATCGAAATAATTGACAGCTGTGTTTGCTAGTACCAAGGCTTGTTAGTGGCCAGTCCAGCTACCGCCTACTTTGCTTGACGCTGTGCCTCGAGGGAACTTGACAGCATCCTCAACCTGTCGCCCCAGTGGCCCCTGTTGTTGAGATTTTGCATCCCGTTCCTCACCAGCACCATCAAAGAGGAAATCCAGCCCCCACTGCCCTCCCGTTCCGCACAACAGACAGCCCCAACAACACTGCACATGGGCCGTACGATCCTGGTAACAAATCTATGGACTGTCCAGGTCCGGTCCTAAGATCAGCCTCACCTTAACCTTTTAAGGGGTCCCATGAACTTGACCAGCAAGTGGCCATTTACCACTAGTCCATTTCTCTATTGACCGCAATGTCAAAGCTTTGCAAGAGTAAAGTGCACTGATTTATTTTTCGTTTAAAAATCCATAGCTTCCGTTATACTCATCCAATTACATTTATTTTTGAGTCTAAAATGATATTAAAATATGCTTTCTTTTTATAAATTGGTGTCGGATTTCTTTCGAGTTGTGTCAATGACGTATCATCCATGTTGGTACTCTGACATGCTTAGCACATGAGCTAGGGATTTATTATTGTGAATGCAAAGAACCTATTGGGGGTATCATGAAGGTATTACATAGAAAAGGCCCTGCAGCCTCACTGACTAATACCCCACTTTTCTACAGAGGTGCACACTTTACACAAAGCTTCCTCCAGGATAAGAAGGCTGAGGTGGTTTGGCCTGGAACACCTAGTTCAGTAGAAGGTGTTTGAGAGAGAAAACCGGGGTCAGGCGGACAACAGGTATACCTGATGTCCTACCAGACGTGCCCAAACCCCATTGTTAACCTGATATTCCCAATATTAAGCAAACCTACACGTTTGATTGAGGAATGTTGCTTTTCCATCTAACTGCATGTGTGTCTTATGCATTAAGCACCAACAAAGCCATCAGGCTGGTAAGTTGTTAATGTGAGGGGGCGAGTGGAGTGAGGTGGACACTAGAGACCTATCTTTCTATGCAGTGGGGGGACCCTGCATCCTCTTCCTCCTCATGGAAATAGAACAATGGAGAAACACAGTCACGTCACAGGCCCCCATAAAGGCAAGAACCAGTTTCAAGTTATTCTTTGCCCAGTCCATCTCTTACCTCCAGAACAGTTTGTGCTTGGCCACCAGGTCCACGCCAGTCTCCTGGATCTCCTGGATCTTCTCTGCAGATGGCCAGGACTGTCCACAACGCGGCCATCTGATGCTCCACTGACTGAACGGATTCTTGATGACCGGCACCAGGTCCACGCTGATCTCCTTCCTGTGGTAGGTCACCGTGAGTGTGAGTGCGGGTGTCTCCTGCTGCAGTGGCCGGACTGTCACTGAACCTACACAGCAGAAACATACGACGGGGGCATTAAGATACAATTGTTCAAAGATTTCAGATGCCATTAAGGGTCTACAAATACATCTACACTTCACAAACTCCTCCTGCTACCGTAAATTTATACTTATGCACATAAACGTACCATCATGATATACATATATCTTCAAGGTACGCAGAGGTGGAGTGATGTATAGTAAATCTATGCTTACCAACGTAAAATTACTGTCATGATATGTGTATATCTATATCGTCACGCCCCCACCGTGCACAGTTTTCTCATCAATCATATCATTGTAAATGTTGCTGTGATATTATCGATGATGTCATAGAAGATGCCATGCGAAATGTAATATGTGCATAATTAGCAGTGCAGGGCGAAGGCGGGAGTTATAGTTAACTTTGGGCACGAGTTATAGTTATTTGAGATAATTATAATTGGAGAATTTCTGTCCTTTTTTTGTTTGAAATGTTAAATTGTTACTTACTCTGGGGGCAAGATGGCCGCCGGCTGGCCGTAAGGGATAGTCGCACTCTCCCTCTCCTCCTGTGGCTATACTACTTTTTGATCCTCACCGGCGCTGTATCCTGAGTTGTGCATCAACAATGGCTAACAATGGCTAAATAGAAGGTAGCTTCATTAAATGGGTCAGCCCGAGATAGTAAAGGAGAAATGCGACGGTTTCAGCTGTATAAACTAAACCTGAAAGTCCAAAGGAAAATCACCCAGAGTGCTAGCGGCGGAATTGAAGTCATAGGCACATTATTCTGTTATAGTTCTCTTTAGTGGTATTCTAAGCAGAAAATGGCCCCGCAACCTCAGCGGGCGGTGAAGGAGCTGAGAGACTTGCTGGGGGAAAGAGAAAAGGAGAGCGAAAACGACAACGCGGTGCACAGTGACCCCGGTGCCCCAGCAGATAACTTGAGAGCAAAGTCCAGGCTAAAGATACAGGCACGGAAGGATGGTACACTTGGTGCGGAGAAAGGTGACAGAATACCAGAGAGCGTGGCTAAAAAAGAAAAAGAAAAGGAAAGAAAGGCAAAAGCGCTTTTGATTAAGAAAGGCGCTAAGGATCGGTTGGCTGATCTGGAGCCAGCAACAGCGATTGAAGTGGTAAAAGAGACGGTTCTCTGTCAACCTACTTTGCTTGAAGTTTTCTCCGCGGGAACACCACTTCCTCCGAGAGCCGCTCAGGACCAGACATCTCTCCCGCCGCCGCCTCTCATCTGTGACGCGGGATCGGAGGCAGCCGGCAGCAGCAGCATCCAGGATGAGATCAGCAAGGCGAGCTGCGAGCAATCGGCAGTAACGGAGACGCAGGCCACGGGCTCGGCTTCAGGAGCCCAGAACACGAACGTTAGGGGTGTGTCGGCGGAAAGCTCAGCAGTGCCCACTCCCATGCAGAAACAACGTGCCCATCAGGACGAGTACCGGGGCCTCCAAGCAGGTCAGACCCTGACTGAAACACAGGTACAAGGGCAAACATGGGGGGATAGCGAAGATGCGAGGTCGCAGCCAGAAAATGTGGAACTTTTGAAAAAGGGAGAGGCTCGGGCGCATGCTCAGGTACGGGACCCTACAATTATCGACGTATTATTGACTGAGGTTGCACCCCATGGAGCAGGATCATTGAGTGGGCCTAGTATAAATGCACCTGCTGAGCTAGGGGCAAGTGGAAATACTGTTGAATCTTCTATGATTATGGGCTATGAGTTGTTAAGACATGACGCTGGCGGTGAGTCTGGGGTGAAGAGTCTACCTGACTTAAAGGGCCTAAGGGAAGGCAGGGCAGACAATGGAGAGGAGCATGCTACTGACGTTCTCTTTGCCCAAGGATTAAGTGTGCCAGGCTCACCTAGCGATGAATGTTTTTTCTCAGTCAATGATGAGGAAGGCGCCTCTGAAACGGATGTAGGTTCAGGATTAAGCAAAAGTGGTAGCATTGAATCAGATCCAGATGAGGCCTCCCTTTCACCGGAACAGCAAAATGGGAACTCAGGGCTAGAAATATCAGAAGCTGAACGGGTAACAGCACACAGGGCCCCTGTAGCGCCAAGAGGAGGTCACATATGAGAGTACAGAGCTCACTTAGTCCAGCCAGAGGGAAGTGGCCAAGAAGCTAGACTGGGACTACTCTGCTACATCACAAGTTTACCCCGAGGGCATTGGTGCCGGGTCTCACCAACTCGATCAATCACTTAGTCACAGCTCTAATCCTAAGCCTAATTCTAACTCTAGCGCTAACTTTGATTTGTTATTTACAACCTTAAAACAAATGCAGAGTGAAGCAAGAGCTGAAGGTCGTAGAGACATGCTAATAAAAAAATACAGGGGTCTCTGCAAAAACTCAATAAATTATATGCAGATATGGCTGGTAGAGTTGCAGAAGTCGAGGATAGGACTGGGAAGCTGGAGGATGAAGTTGCCAAGCTCCAGGTGGATAAACAGGAGCAGGAGAAAACAACATCAGATGTTCTGTGGAAGCTCGAAGACTTTGAGAACAGGCAAAGGCGAAATAATATAAGATTGCTTGGAGTGGATGAAGGAAAGGAAGGGCAGGACGCTCGAGCATTTGTGGTGGGACTGTTCAGAGGAGCATTCCCTGAAATCACTAATTGGGATTGGGAAGAAGAGGTACAATGGGCCCATCGGTTTCCCCTGGCCCAGAAAAAAGGGATCACAGCCGGCAAACCAAGGGCGATATTGGTATATGTCGGGAACTTTCTGGCAAGGGAGGAAATAATGAGCAAGGCAAAGCCAGGGGCTAAAAGAGTGTATAAAGATGTAACATTTTTTGCCCGGCCGGATTTCTGCCACACCACCGTTGAGAGAAGGTGGCGGATGAGACAATTAATAACTCCTTTCCGAAATGTTGGCTGTGAAGCTTATTTGATGTTCCCATCCCGTCTCAAAGTAGGAACCAATGGGCAGTTTAGGATGTTTTATTCTGAAATACTGGCTCAGGAGTATCTTTCATCACTGAAGGAGAGTAGGGGCCAGAAAACCCAGTCAATGGTTCTAGTGCAAGTTAATCTGAAGTCTCAGAAATAATAGTTTCCTAGACCGCTAGATGAATGAATGCTAGCACAAAAAGGTGATAAATGGCACAAAATCAGGATCAGCACACGAGAAATAGACAGTTAAGGAAAGGGGGGGGGAGACATCCTGGGGCCCAGACTGTCAAACATAGGTCAGGATTGACCTATTTGCTAGTAAGGGGGGGGGGTTCGTAAGGGTGGGGTGTCCGGGGAGGGGGAGGGGGGGGAGAAGGGGGGCAGGGCACGACAGATTAAGACAGGCACGAGGGGAACAGGTTTGGTGTGGGTTTGGTTTATCATGTTTTACATAAAGGAAATGATGAAAATAATAACTGAACAGAAGTTAGAATCAGATGTAAATGCCATTTGGGAAGGGGAAGGGGAAGGACATTTTCTTTGTTGGTCTCTTGACTACATCGTAGGTGATGCATCCAATACTACTTAATGGTTATTAGTATAGTAACTTGGAACGTTAGTGGCCTGAATGATTGTCAGAAAAGACAAAAAATTGCAATATCACTAAAGCGGATGAACGTGGATTTTATGTTGTTACAAGAAACTCATGTTATGGACTCGCATGGGTACCTTTTGGATCAATTAGGCTTCCAGGTACTAGCGTACTCAAAACAAGGTTCAAAACACAGAGGTGTCGCTATATTATCTAAGAGTAGGAATTTGATCACTAGAAAGAAACTTGAAGATCAATGGGGTAGGTGGGCAGGGCATTACTTGAATGTCTTTGGGAGGGAGTGTGGTTTACCCTAGGGGTAATTTATGGCTCAACGGAGGATGATTCGGAGATTCTTGAGTTTCTAGATGTGGAGTTAGCCGCTTGGGCTCCTCGAGTTATACTGGGGGGACTTTAATATTAACAGAGCGGATGGGTTAGGTGTAGGGCCCTTTGGGAGATATCAGGGGAGGAAAAAAAGAGTGCATCGAGCATTAGGACAATTGGTAATAAATAACATGCTCTCAGATGTTTGGGGGAAAACAAGACCTAGTGACAAAGGATTCACATACGACTCTGCCCCTCATCAGGTGTGTGTGAGACTGGACTACTTTTTTGCCTCCAACTCATTGATCTCTTGCGTTAAGATTGAGAGACGCCCCCGAATACTGAGTGACCATAACCCTTTGATTTTAAGGTTAGATATAACAATTAGGGTCAGCAAGGAGAGAGTCTGGACTTTTGAGACAGGGCTCCCGCAGGACCAAAATTATATATTGCACATGGCTCGCTGGATTAAAGAGTTTTTTTAAATTAACAGGGGCAGCGCGGCTACAGGGATAGTTTGGGACGCCTTGAAGGCGGGAGCACGGGGTGAAACCTTAAGCTTCAATACCCATAAACGAAACCTGGAACAGTCTAGGAACAGAGATCTGACGAGGGCAGTGTTGGATGCGGAGGAAGAGCTTCATCACTGTGTCTCAACAGGGGCTCTGCTGGACCAGGTCCTCCTAAAAATAGCAAAGGTAAAAATGGAGGCGGAAGAGGATATCGCAAATAAAGCAGCTAAGATCTTTCTGACCAAAAAGGAGAGATGCCATGAGTTCAGCGAAACAGTTGGGCCGAACCCTAGCCGTAGGCACAAGGCAAAAGGTTGCCTCGGGAGAAGTAAGGGAAATCAGGGACTCTGCAGGTAGATTACACACAGATCCAGACGAGATAAGAGAGGTATTTAGGAAATTCTACGCCACACTATATGATGATCAGCAAGGACGAGACCCGGAGGAAATAGGGACATACTTAGAAGACATTCCAGTGGTGCGAGTGATGGAGGTTGAATTGGAAGGATTGGAAAAATTGTTATATTCAGAAGAGATTAAAATTGCTTCATCAAACCTCCCTTCTGGAAAAGCGTCAGGTCCTGACCAAATTCCTATGGAATTCTATAAGGTATTTTGGGATGTTCTTCGGGAGGACATGGTAACAACGATGCAGGAGGCACAGGTTGGGGACTCTATACCGGGGTCATGGTGAGGTGCTGACATAGTGATAATTTTAAAAAAGGGGAAGCTAGCCATTGAACCCGGTTCTTATAGGCCAATTACGCTTATGAACTCTGATACCAAAATATTCTCGAAGGCCCTAGCAACAAGATTCGCACAAGTAATAGGTTCCCTTGTGAGTAGTAATCAACATGGGTTTATCCCGGGCAGGGGTACGACTCATCACACGCGTAAGGTTATTACATTATTCGATGCCATGGAGGTAGCAGGAGACCCGATGGCGGTAATGCTATTAGATGCAGAAAAAGCTTTCGATCGGGTCTCCTGGGACTATCTGTGGCATATCTTAAGAAGAGCAGGCTTTGGTGGTGGTTACATTAAGGCAATCCAGGCATTATACAGGGACACGAGAGCTGCAATTCGGATAAATGCAGGCTCAACTCGCCCTCTTCAAATAAGGAGAGGCACCAGACAGGGCTGTCCATGCTCCCCGCTTCTATTCGCGATGTACATGGACCCGTTGATACGAAGAATAGAGAGCTGTGAGAGTATTCCCCCATTGTACACGCCTATGGGTCAATGTAAATTGCTTGCATATGCCGATGACGTGGCAGTGATTACACCTAACCCCACAGAGGCTATAGTACAGGTTGAGATTGAGGCTAAGAGATTTGGTCAGGTCTCAGGATATGCATTGAACACTAGCAAAACGCAAATAATAAAAAACAATGTTGTTGAATGCTCTGATCATCGAATGGTGCAGGCTGGAGTATACCTGGGGGTAACCATCTCGTCTGATTTAGATACCCGAGTGGAGAAAAATATAACACCAATTTTGGCTAAAGTAAGGAAGGATTTGGATAGACTAGAGAATTTACATCTCTCAATTGTGGGACGCACCAACATTGTAAAGATGATGGTTTTACCCAAGTTTTTATATATTTTTAGAGCGATTCCATTGTTGTTTGAACTTAAATGGTTTAAGGGATCTGAGCATATGATAATTAGATTTATCTGGGGGGTGAATGGTCATTGCCAGATTTAAAACTTTATTACTGGGCAGCGGCATTACAAAATATGGCAGGTCTCCTAGGAGGGGCAGAAGCAGAAGGCCAGAACGAGTTCGGCACATTAGCAATTTACGGATTAGTTATGGGAGCAGAAGCAGAGAACTTGTTTTTGAAGTATACTGACTTTAGTTATTTTTAAAGGACACAATTTAAGACGATTTTGGCAGCTTATACCATTTGGAAAGCATTCGCAAAAAGCTTTGGACTAGGGAAATATAATGCTTACACTAGGATGAGTGCGAATCCTACTTTCCCTGTAGATATATTTACGGGCTTGGTTTTTGGAGAATGGGGGAGGAAGGGGATAAGGATGATTGGTGATCTAAGGAATACACAAGGGGTATTGCAATTTTCGGAGTTGCAGACAAAGTATGGAATAGATCCGAGTCACTTCTTCAAATTTCCACAAGTGAGAAGCTATATTGAAACAAAGAGGGGGGGACCGGCAGGGTTTGGCAAAATCACAATTATGGATATCATACCAGCAGGCTCGGACTGCACGATCACGAGGTTATACTTGGAACTGATAAAAGTGAAACAGGGTGACACTGATAGGACGGCGGAGAAATGGGCGAACAAGCTCGCAATAGGAGAGGAATGTTTTCATATATCGTTAGAGTTGGGGCATAGTATCTTATGTTCTGCACCCCTCCAGGCGCAGCACTATAAAACTCTATTCCATCTATACTATACCCCTGCAAGAATTGCACAGTGGGGAGGGATTTCAGGAATTAGCTGCCCTAGATGTGGAAGTGCAGACGCTGATTTAGCACATATGTTTGCGACATGTACACATTTGCAATCAACTCAAAAAGATATAGAGAGATTCCTTAGTAGAGTGTTAGGTGGTAAAATTACTCTCTCCCCTTCGATAATTCTTCTTGGCGTCAACAATAATGATAGGCATATGAAGGGGGGATATTTTATATTTGTCGCAATGGCAGTGTTGAGACTATGTATCGCTTCAGCTTGGTTGGACGTTATACCTCCAACATATTATCAATGGTTAGCCAGGTTACTGTCGATATATAACCTGGAGACTGCAATATTTGCTAGAAAGGGGAAAAAAGGGAGAAAGCTGGGGGAGCGAATTTGGGACCCGATTAGGCAATGGAAAGAGGAATCTAGTCCGTAGACTTGGATCTATCATGATGTCCTTTTTTTTTCTTTTTTATCTCTTTTTACATTTCTTTTTCTTTTTTTTTTCTTTTTTCTCTTTCTTTTTTCACCTAACTATAACATTACATTAACCTTTGGTTTTTTCCTGTTAATTTCTAAAACTGTTTAAACAAATTCCAAAATGTGCAGCAAAATCTAAAAAAAAAGTTTTGGCCCCAGGCGGGGACCTTACCAGCAGGTCTAGGGTTCAGAGTATCCCTTCCTGCCCCATGTATTTTTTTGCGTTTATCTATTGATAGCATCCGGTCTCCCAAGGAAAAATGCAATTTCCTCTTAGCTGCCAGATAAGCAGTGCACATGAAGCTGCCCTGCGGCTTTATGCTATGAGGTTGGTGGGGCTCACGTCCAGGGTGCACTTTGAGCAGTTTGTTTCGGTGGTGCAGACCTCCAGCATGCTGCCAGTGTGGAGGTATTCTCAGTGGGAAAGTGAGCAGTTGGGTTCTCAGGTGTATGTTTAGTGGATAAACTATTGCCAAGGTGTAGGTTTAAGTAGTTGTGTTAAAGATTGCAGGGATTTGTTAGCATGAGCTGAAAGCCATTTTGTATTTTGGCAGCCATTTTAGTTAGCCATGTGCTGTTTCCCTCTTCAGAGCCTTGCACATGCTCAGAAGGGCCTAGCTAGTAGAATGCACCTACTTCTCTAGTATAACTTTCAGGCTATTTTTGCTGCTGTATGCAGAAGTAACTCTCCTCCCACTTTGTTGAGCAAGCAGATCTTGCATGCCCATATTAGGCATTTTGCATGCTTACATGACCCAGGACTGCCCCTTGGTCTTATGCTGACTATGTAACCCTAAGCATATATAAGGCCCCAGTAATCTGTACTCCTTAGACTGCCTCATTCAGTTGCTAAGGGTTCTGTGTGACGTAGTCTCCTTCATCTGAGGTGAATAAATGCATTCTTTTTATATTTCAGCTTCTGTACCAACTTCTTCTTTGTTGGTGTAAAAGGACCAGGTATCAGTCAGACCCATGAGAAGGTTTCTATGTTCTTCAAATGGCGCTCCAAGGTGGACCTCATTAGAGAAGTGGCTATCTAAGGGAGTGATCTTGTCATGAGACAGAAACTACTGAGGAGGACAGGACAGGATTCTTCTAAGGAGGTATTTTGTGCACAGAGATTCTGGGGATTATCTGTCTCTGCAGCTCAATATTTTTCTGATCTTCCTGATTTTGATTCTCCACATGATGTCACTCCTGACTGAGAACCTTTTTGGCGTGAGTATTCTAAAAACGACCGTTAGGTCAATCAGAACTTGACAGTTAGAATTTGGACACCAAGTGATTAGTAAGGGTTGTTTTGATGCAACACTTGCTGTTGGTTTTTGATGCCTTGGATTGGTAAGGTAGTTTAGTAATGCTTACTATGGCTTTTGATTTGAATGATTGGCCAATATTTGTATTTGTATGTATGTAATATATAAATTGCAATTTATGTAGGTAGGTAATGAGGAACATTTTCACTGTTTTGAATTGATTTGAACGGCACACAGTACAAGAGTACCTTAAGTGCTACTTTGGTTATAATATTTGCATATGTTGCAATATTTTTGGCATGCCTGTTTCAAGCACACATCGAAGAATGTGTTGCTTTTTGGAGGTACCATAGTGAGATGTGAATTAAATTAGCAAGCTCCTCTGAGGAGATACCTAAATAGGTTTAGGTATAAAAACATATTTCTTTCTTGGTGACTCTGTACCCCAATGGAATTATAATATGACAATAATACAAACAAGGATCCTTTTCTGCTTACGTTTATAAATGGAGATATGCAGAGCGAATTGTTGGTGTCCTGCCAGCCAAAGCTAGTGAATTGAGTGTATTTTGGTTCTTGGAAATAAAACAGTCTGGTGGGCTGTTTTTTTGCAGTCATTTGGAATACTATTGAGAAGCTCTTCTTGTAAATATGACTTACAACTAGTATTTACAAATGGTTTGGTTTAAGTACAGTCTGTGGGCTGTCCTTTGTTTCTGTCCTAAGTGTTGATATGTGGGTTAATCGTGTGTTTAAATGTCTATGTGGTTCGTGGTTTCACATTAGTGGTACTTCTGTGCGTAAATAGCGATTGCGCTATTTGTGAAATAATGGCTAGCCTTAAGCAAGCTGTATTGTGTGTTTTAAGTGTTTGACCCCCCTTCTGTATATGTCTGGAATGAGCTCAATGTGTTTGTTTGTGTTTTCTTGCTGCCATCAGTCTGTTATGCAAAATGTCATTTAATTAATATTAAATACAAATTAAATAAAAATCCAGAAATGAACCATATGATATGCTAAATATCTGGATGTTACTATTAAATTGATAGAGTAAGCAACTTTGCACATGTACAAACTGCCAATGCTTAAAAGCTCAAATTAGAATTCACATTGAATAGGAATAAAATAGGCCTCAAAAACGAAATTGTGTGTTGTGCAATAAATAAACAATTATAAAATGTTACAACATTTTCCTTAGATACATTGTATTAGATATTAACAGGCAAACACATCATCTGAGTACATTTTTGCTGAACTAAACACGTTAAAGAACATGCATTGAAATGCCTCAGTTTTAAATAGACTGTCATCGTGCTTACATTTCAACACTAAAAAAGGCTTTCCAACAGCTGTGTTTTAACTGCCGCTGAGCAACAGCTGTTGTTTTGATTGTAGGCCACCGAGAGACAGGGCTGTTGACTCAGCTAAGTGGAAACACACTGTAAAAATCCTGCATTTCAGACTGCTGTTTTAAAAAGTTACAAAAATCAGGTTCATTATTTTAGATAACAGGAAAACATTTAAAGTAGGGATTTCCTTTCTTAGCACCTTCGGAGCTCATGACAAGCTGAGCCCGTCATGAGCCACGGCGCTCCGGTGCTCATGACGAGCTCAGCTCGTTATGAGCCGTGGAAAGCTCAGGTGCGGGGAGAATTCCCCCGCAGTGCTGAGCGTTCCAAGGAAGCCAATGCACCTGTGACGAGCTCAGCTCGTCATGAGCACCGGAGCGACGTAGCTCATGATGAGCTGAGCTCGTCATGAGCATGTGGGCGCTGTGCGCGCCCCCTCACCCCCAGCACAGCGGGGGAATAACCCCCGCAGCGAAGGGGTTAATGCCTTTTTACATAAGCACATTCTTGGTTCTGATGTTAAATAATGACTGTCGTTTTAAAAAGTGGCGCAAAACTTTTCATGTTTCAAGTTAGGCTTCTGTGCTTAGGCTCATAAATGAATGTGTCTAAATATGATAGGCAACTCTTTGCTGGGGCTTTGTGTTGCTGACCTGACTGGGCGCTTTCACCAGCGGAACTTTGGCCGGACTGTGCCTTGCTGTCCTGCGGTCGCGGCACCCGCTCCAACGGCTGCTGCTTGACCCCGGACCAGCCCACACCGCCCACACCGCCTGGCTCCTGAACTTAATCTCGCAGCATACGCTGCGCGGGTGCTACTCTTTGCTGGGGCTTTGTGTTGCTGACCTGACTGGGCGCTTTCACCAGCGGAACTTTGGCCGGACTGTGCCTTGCTGTCCTGCGGTCGCGGCACCCGCTCCACGGCTGCTGCTTGACCCCGGACCCGCCCACACCGCCCACACCGCTGCGGGACTGCAAGGCGAACCAACACACCTGCAGCCTCTTCCCGCAGCGGCAACGCCCCCCCGCCTGGCTCCTGAACTTAATCTCGCAGCATACACTGCGCGGGTGCTACTCTTTGCTGGGGCTTTGTGTTGCTGACCTGACTGGGCGCTTTCACCAGCGGAACTTTGGCCGGACTGTGCCTCGCTGTCCTGCGGTCGCGGCACCCGCTCCACGGCTGCTGCTTGACCCCGGACCCGCCCACACCGCCCACACCGCTGCAGGACTGCGAGGCGAACCAACACACCTGCAGCCTCTTCCCGCAGCGGCAACGCCCCCCCCGCCTGGCTCCTGAACTTAATCTCGCAGCATACGCTGCGCGGGTGCTACTCTTTGCTGGGGCTTTGTGTTGCTGACCTGACTGGGCGCTTTCACCAGCGGAACTTTGGCCGGACTGTGCCATGCTGTCCTGCGGTCGCGGCACCCGCTCCACAGTTGCTGCTTGACCCCGGACCCGCCCACACCGCTGCGGGACTGCGAGGCGAACCAACACACCTGCAGCCTCTTCCCGCAGCGGCAACGCCCACCCGCCTGGAAGGATAAAAATAGTGTAACCGTCACGCGCAGCGGGACACGCGCGGGACGGAGCTCGGGGCGAAGACCGGGCAAAGAGCGGGCCGGTTGAGGCCGTTAGAGACCGGGAGTGACTGGACTGGCCCACACCCCTTGGCCCTAACCTTGTATCCTAGCCGTAACGGCTGCTGAACCTCTTGCAGATTAAAGCACCATGTCATCCCGTGAGTACAGAAGTAGGGCAGCTAAGGGCAAGCTGAAAAATGGGACATTAGATGACTTTATCACTAGGACTAATATTGCTATTGATACGGAGATTAACAAAATGCAGCACAGAGTATCTACTGAACTAGATGCAGCAAGAAGGATATCCCAGGAGCTGGCCGCGGCCAAAAAATCTTCCCTAGGGCACTTTGCCTTTGCTAAAACACCCGACCGTCCAATTGGCCCACTTCCCACTCTGATTGTGACACAGGCAGATATTCACCAGCCACTAGTAGCTACGTCATCCTTACCCAAGTTGGGGTCCCCACCTGCATCCACTGCCATTTTAAGACTTTCAACGGGTGGGATAGTTAGGCTGGACACAGTGGGTGATGGGGTCCCTTTAGAGACGGCACCAATTCTTAAACCTATGGCAATGGGTGGGGGGAATTTCCACACCCCACAAAAGGGGCCAAACCAGAAAAGAAAGCGTAATAATATTTCTGCCTACTCAAGGAAAAAGGCCAAGGTAGCAAAGGCCCAGTTACCCACTCAGGCATTACCCCAGGTACTCCCAGAACCCCTTCCAATGAGCAATACATGCCCTTCTGAACTCAGAATAGAACTCAGCTCCACACAACTGGTGGGTAAACATGATAATGATAACCCTGTGACAGAAAGCGAGAACGGTGGGGTTCCACTCTGTACTATAAAAGGGAAGGATGTGGAATTCCTAACAATTGTGTGGGAAACATTAAAAAAACTTTTAACCCCCCTTGAAGCAAGACTTTCGCGCATAGAAACCCAGCTGCTGGAGACTGAAAAAAGCATCCTGAACCAAGCAACCCTTAGTATGCATGACAATAAACTAACTTGCCCACTGGCCACTACCAACACTCCATCACTACCTGTCGCCACAACACTATCTGTTGCTATTCCATCTGTTGCCCCGAAGGTTAAACCCATTCCAAAACCTCGACATAAGGCTATTATAGATACTTCCGCTAACAGGGTAGCGGCGGATACTAACCAGCCGGCGGCTCACCTTGCACCACTTCCGGCATTTATGGTGGGTCACCCTGTATTACCTCCCACAGTTACGGCTATCCCGAGGGCCACAGATTATAACACCAACCATCCCACTACCCAGAGAGTAAACGCTAACAAAAAAAATCTCTACAGGGGCTACGTTGATCTTCCCCCTGATGTAAGACCTTATGTAGTTGTGTTAACAGGGGTGCCGGAACTGCCATACCACCAGCAGGAAGACTTTGGATCATTAAAGAACAAAGTAATCCATTGGCTCAACGTCAATAGGCCAATACCGAACCACCTGAGGAGTAAAATCCTCATGGTGCGTCGGGTCCCGTGGATAGGCACTTCGCACAAGTCTATTACTGGCGACTGTGTAATTGTTTCATTTGAAAATCCCAACACTGCGCAGTCTATTCACTCCTGGAATAACATCAGTGTAAACTCACCCATAGCATCGAGACCCCTCACTTACTTTTATCCACCACGCTTACATTCTAATACAGGAGGGAATTGGAGCTGGATCCCGGAGAGAAAAGGTGTGCGGGGCGGGTTACCCAACTACTGGCCAGACACATACAGTGGGTGGACTGGGGCACCTACCCACAATAGATTTGGGTGCCTCGAGGAAGTGGATTGACTCTCACATAGGTCCATTAACATTCCATCAGTGGCAGACTTACTCTGTCGCTCTGTCTACCCCCTGGGCCGACCTGCTTCTCCCTCATTAAAACTCCAATTGGGAGACTATAATCAAACCGCAGGTGAAACTAGGTACAAAGATAGGGCTTCCGCTGAATATCTTGCGGGCACCACAATAACCAAGTCAATTAATGTCAAAATTAACAACACAGATAAAGCCAAAGTAGATCAAATTAATAAGGACAATCCCCCTCCTGAGGTCACGCCGAAAATATGGTCAGCGGTAACGGATGGACTGCCCTTCTCTCAGCAAGGCCAGTCCGGGATACACAAGTGTTCTCCGGTAGCTAGTGCCACTGATAAGCTGGCGGCGCTTGGCGTAGTATCCATACTCTCTTGGAACGTCGCCGGGCTGGCCAACAAACTAGATTACCCTGAGTGGGCGGAACTAATTGAAGGGCATGACATATGCCTGTTCCAAGAAACATGGGCCAGGGAAAAACAATCCCGTACAGGATATGCTTCCTTTGAGATTCTGGCAAAATGGGGTGGAAAGGGACGACCATCTGGGGGGCTTCTGATCTGGGTGGGATCCCATCTTGGCTGTAGGGCTACAAAACTCGAAACTAACTCAGCAGACTTCCAGTGCGTAGCGTTGGAGTGGCCATGTGGGGCAAGTGTAACACTGATTAATGTATACTCAAGAGAGGTAGGGATAGCAGGCTCCTCGGGAACAATCGAGGACTTAGCGTTGTTCCTTGATTCCGCCACTCTTTGCTCCTCACTAATAGTTGGCGGAGACTTTAACACTCAGTATGAGCCCCTCCCGGATCATCTGGCAGGCCTAACAAGTGAAGAGGATGATCTTTGGGATATCTCCACCTTGGTGGGTCCCCCTGTAAAGGCTTGGACACCACTTGCCACACAAATAACATCTCTTACGCTCTGCCACTCCCTGAGGGCCTGCAATGGGCGGATTAAAGGGGACATCCCACCAAAACACACTTTCAATAGACCTGGTTATGAGTCACATATAGACTACATCCTGGTCTTAGCGAAGGACTGGGCTAAAGTGAGGGACTTTGGGATAGTTCCCAGGTCTGACAGTGACCATAACGTACTCTCACTGAGATTTGCGATCCAGGGATCGCCCACGGGTCAGGCAGAAGAAAACTTAGTATTCCCAGCTGACCTAGTTTTAACTAGCAACAGACGTAGAATTAAATGGCTAAAACTCTTGGAGAACCCCTCTAACATCCAAAGGTTGTATGCGGCAGTGGTTCCTGCCCTAGAAAAGGTCGAGGTTCTTAGGTATCAGCCAGTCAATGACACTGAGCCATCTGCTCTAGAAAAAGCCGAGGCATCTATCATCTTGCTAGCCAATTCTGCAGAGTTCACTGCGCTAGGGGCTATTCACTCTGAGCTATGCTCTAATATGGTAGAAGTACTGAACCCGGTGACCAGGCTGAAGAAGCCCAAGAAGAAAAGAGCCTCATGGTTCAATGCTTCTTGCAGGAGAGCAAAGGCCGCCCTACTAGAGTCCCTTAAAATACGAGAAACTCCCAGCAAGATCAGGGAAAAGAGGTTAGCTTATAAGTCCACCCTATGCAACGCCAAAATAGAATGGGATGAGGGAAATTGGTCTGAAATGATAACTGCCCTGACACTGCGAGATGCCCGAAAATTTTGGCAAATCGTTAAGCACGGCTCAGCTGAACCTCTAGCGGCAGTAGAAGCAAATATATCACCCGCCGTTTGGGAGGACCACTTTAATACCCTGTATAAATCACATAATCCGGACCAACTGCTGACTTCCTCAGAAGTTATAATGGACCAATCTAATGAAACTGTAGCTCCCATGGATGGATTCACTCTGGCAGAAGTTAGTATGGCAATCATGGGCCTGGCTGCTGAAAAGGCGCCAGGTCTAGATAGACTGCCAGGGGACCTATATAAACATGAAGTCAAAATCTGGGCCCCGTACCTTAGGGTGCTGTTCAACGCGATTTTGAATGGCATGACGATCCCCCCAACTTGGCTGGGGGCAGAGATAGTCCCAATTTTTAAGAAGGGATCACCTCTGCTCCCAGTCAACTACAGGCCAATAAGCCTGATAGACGTCTCACAAAAGCTATTCGCCAGGTTGCTGTTGGACCGTCTGTTGGAATGGATGACGGAATATGATATTCTGAGTCCCTTCCAAGCGGGCTTTAGGAAGAAGGTCTCAACTATAGATCAGGTCTTTCGGCTCGTCCTCATTTTCTGGAAAACGGTGCAGTTGGAGGGTGGCAGCCTCTACACTGTATTCGTGGACCTGAGGGCGGCCTTCGACCTGGTCCCCCGCAAAAAGCTCTGGGAGGTGTTGGCCAAACTGGGGGTCCCTGAGGGCTTGCTGGAGATGATTGTTCGGCTCCGCACTGCCAATTTTGCAAAGGTGAGGTGCGGTAAGGAGGGAGCTTTGTCGAATAGGTTCCCCGTTGACAGGGGGGTAAGACAGGGTTGTGTGCTCGCACCGACCCTGTTTTGCCTCTACGTCAACGGGGTTATCTCTCACCTGAATGGGGTTGTTAACTCCGATGCTCCAAAGCTGGCGGGTATCAGGGTGCCGGCGATCATGTTCGCCAATGACACCCTGTTGCTTTCAAAGTCTGCAATGGACATCCAGCGTGTCCTTGACGGCTTTGCGGACTTCTGTGGGGAACATGGTCTAGAAATTAACACCCTAAAGACCAAATTCATGGTGTTTAACCCCCCACCGAAATTTCGCTCTAGCCCTAAAATCGGACAGAGCAGATTAGAAAGGGTGAGAACTTTTGAGTACCTTGGAGTTATGCTAAATGAGAGACTATCCTGGAGCACGCCCCAAGAGAAAGCACTCCTCAAATTGATTCAGTATTCGGGGGGTACCATGAAGCTTCTGGGTAAAAACAAGTCATCCATTCGGCCTGTTGGTCCTCCCATACAGATCTATAAGGCACAGGCAAGGGGGGCAGCCATGTATGGGTGTGAGCTCTGGGGCCATGCAGTACCCCCAGACCTGGTAAAAGAGGAGAATAAATTCATTCGGAGGGTTGTAGCACTTCCCCCCAGTACGCCTCTTGTCCCTCTAAGGCTAGCTCTAGGGATGCGACCCCTAGATGAAGAACTGGCTTTTCGACCCTTGGCTTATTGGCGCAGGTTGTGGGCAATTCCCGAACTGATCAGCTATAGACAGGGACTCCAGGAGGTGCTCGCCATGCCCAATGCAGGGAAAATTAAATGGTTGAAATTTATTAAATCAGAGCTGGAGGGCCTGGGCCTCCCAAAGTTGTGGTCTGATCCTCTATGCACTTGTCCACTTTTTCCCAAAAGGACACTAGCAAAGGTATACCATGATAGTAAATTAATGGCACTCCTACACCGTCAAAATTCCGGGTTACTAACGGAGTCATTTCTAATTATTAAGGACACCTACAGCTTTGAGCCAGTTCTAGATAAATTGTATCCTCCCTTGCTTAGGAAACTTTATCTGCAATGGAGGCACGGGTCCCTCCCACTTCGAACACTCACAAGCAAGTGGAGAGAACAATCAGATAGTGTGTGCCCAGCTTGTAGAATGTCCCATGAGTCCGAACTCCATATACTCTTTTTTTGCCCGGTCTACCATGAGATTCGCAAGAAATGGATAGTCCCTCTATGCAGAAACTTGGGATTTGGAGAGTGTTTAGCTGCCTTTAGAGTTCTGAAATCAGATCTGTCGGACCACATCGTTTTTGCAGTGGCCAAATACCTGGGTGCCATTTGGTTTCTGAGAAGAAAATGCCTTAAGGCCGGCCACTGACTCTAACGTACCAAGAATGTGACATTTGTACTACGAAACTCTGTTTTTAACGGTCATGGGTGACCCTATAAAGTATACATTTTATCTTTTAAATACTTTTATGGATGTTATAAATGTCTTTTATGGTGAAAATTTTTACCGAAATAAAGATTTATGAAATGAAATGATAGGCAAGGGATGCAGCTTGCTTTTCATATGTGGAATTACCAACATGATTGGTTTTATTATTAAAATAAATATATATGAAAATAATATTTTAAAAATAAGTGCTTTTAAACTCGTTTTTTAATATTTATAAAGCGTAATACTCACACTTTGACCTCCTAGCATTAAGATTAAATGTACGTTGTGTTATACCGCATAATGAGGAAATTTGCATATGAAATATCAGTCTGCGCAGGCGTAAAAAACTAATTTTTATGAGGGTTTAAATGATATATTTCTGATGCCCAATCTCTGGAATTTGTAGAGAACATTCTGAGGATGACTATTATGCAAATAAAGTATAGAATATTCATTTTTAAGTGCCCCAAATATCAGAGTCGAAATTGGGTAAAATTCACTAATTTAAAAACAAATTCTGCCATTCTGAGCAGCTTTTAAACTGCCTTAGGCTTCAGTAAATGCATACACTTAGGTATAATACAAACAGCTGACTTCTATATTGTTAGACAAGTATACTGCACACTGCTTAAAACTGAAAATAAATATAAACAAACCAGCAGAAGTTATTTTCTTAGCTCTAAACTGACAAACAGGGGAATGGGTCAGCATTCTGTCTCTAGGGTGACTTTGAATTGGGACAGCTGCATGGAAACCCTTGAATACAGAATAGGACAGCTGGGAAGGGTTAAATGTCAGTTCTATATTTAGTAGCCTATGGCTCCCATAGAAAGGTCTGCTTTGACATTTTGACTTCTAAAACTTTTTGAAAGAGGACAGGGGAGAAAAGGAGAAGTTTTACTTTTTTGGCAAAAGCAAGTACTTTATGTACTCATATGATAGAAAACTTTATGTTATATGGTATATGTGAACTTTAATTTAATTTAATTTAATTTAATTTAATTGCGGGTTTCTAAAGCGCTAGAATCGACTCCCGAAGGAGTATCTCTGCGCTGTAGACCGCTGGGGAACCCGTCCTGGCTTTCCCTGTGAGATGGTCCCTACTGGGTACTCCAAGGTGAAACCAGGCATCCCCGGCGTATGTGGGGGGCCGGTGTGGAGTTGAGGCAAGCTAATGCCCAGAGTTGCCGAGTGTGATTCCTAGTTAGAGTAGGCACCGAGGCAAGAATTATCGAGTCCGTTGACCCTGGTCCAAGACCCTGCCGCGTCGGGAATCGAACCCTGGTCCCGGGCTGTCCTCTGCTCCCAGGTCTGCCGCCTCTAACCAGTGAGCCACAACATAACAGACATGCTGTGCCATATTTATATACAGCACTAATGCTTTTAGCCTGAGGATTACTGTAAAAAAAGCTAAGGCAATGAAATTTAGTTTGAATAAATTTGCCCTCATGTTACATTTGTACATTTGCTAAAAGGATTGGTGTTTGGGTATTCATGTTTTTAGCTTCAACGTACTATTTACCTCCTATAACTTTGTTTATGCCCAGTTGCTACAAATAGGGGTTGATAGTGTTGACAGAAGTGAAACCTGTTTCAGGTTTCCTACTTTCAAAATGGGGGAAGGAGGCTATCTCCTCTACAAATTAAGGCTAGGTAATATGTATGTTGCTCTCTCTTTTTCTCATTTATTTGTAGCCTGTCTAAGCTGTCTGTGAAATAGCAATGAGACATTTAATTGGCTATTCAGTAATACTGTTTTAAACATTGTTAGCATTAATAAAATTAATAAGTATATATGTTATGTTACTGCTGTTTGATGAAATTATGACAGGATCAGTAGTCTAGATTGTTGCTCCCTTATTTTGATATTTAAGGGGAACTAGATGTGGGTAGTTTTTGTTCTACAAGTCTTAGGTGATAACACCATTATTGTATGTTATTCTCATGCTACATAGTTTTGTAAGGGTATTGCACCTGATTTCCTTGTTTATGAAGGTCTACTGCTTCCAAAGGTGCAATCCCGAGATTTCTACCTCATCGGCTGACGAAGATACGCCGTGTTTCCATTCTCGGCCTAACAACGTGTGGAAGCCGGGGCCTCGATTTCTAGACTACCCGAGTCAGAGTTGAACAACATCGGCCGTGAGACCTGGACTGAGCCCGGTCTCCCGAAGAGTGCCTGAATTGTTGACTTTTTGTGACGATCCTTTGAACGATCTACACCCGGGACACGCCAGCGTGCCACGCCGGCTGCTGTGGTGGGGGCCCGGTGCCCGGAGACCTTGCTGCCCCCTCGGGGTCGACGGGCTGGGGTCCTCTCTGACGGCGAAGGTGTGTTCTGTAAGACGAGGAGCGCCCATTATTTGATATCAGATTTGCATGGCCTGCGACTCTGGAGCAGCCGGCCTCCGGGGTTCAAGTCCGGCTCTGTCGCCTATTGAGAGGACATGGAGCGGACGGAGGGCACGCCATCGCTACAGGCCGTTGTGGCCGCCATTGGGGCGCTTCATTCGCACACAGTCGCTGTGTTCCGGACACTGATGGTGAAAGTGGACGGTATCCTGGAACCTGAGGACGACACCTCGTTTAGTTTCCAGCTAGAGATGGTACCAGCGGTGCATTGCACATCAGAGGTCGAGGTCCCCGTGCATAACCCGGAATTCATGAACCTTGACGGTCCCCTATTACCGGCAAGCCAGCCCGTGCTTCTCGCTAGCGTCTTTTGCCTGACCCTGCTGCCGCCCAACCCATCTATAGACGGTCTTCCGTGTGGCTACGAGTTCCTTGGTGATGGTTTCGGATACTTGCTGTTCTTGGACGCCTTTCCTCGTTCGAGCCATGAACTTTTATCCTGTATTCGATCCTCCTGTGCTGCCAAGAACTTTTATGGACGCTTTGCCTTTTCCATCAAAATGGCGGCTCGAGTGGCAAAGACTCTTCTGACGGACCGTACTGGCCAGGGTTGAACTTTCCTGCTGGGATCCGATATAATAGCTTTTCGCAATGCCGGGGTTGTGCCTATATTGTGATGGGAATTGGGTGGTTGTTGTTTATCCTCCCCTGACTGGTTTGTATAATTGCTAAATATTGATTTTACCATGTCTCGTGGTGGTCGCTGTTGGCGGGGGGTGTTGGAGACCGGGAGTGTGTTTGCTTTCTCCTCCTCCGCTTTCTCTTTTCCCTTCCTTTAGGGTAGTTCTTGGGCGACAGGCACGCTGCTAGTGGGGTTAGGCCGTAGCCATTGCAGGGGTGCAGGGTGGGGGGTTAGGGGTGGGGTTTTTTATTTTGCCTTTCTTTTGTTCTATGGCCCCTTTTGTCTTTCTTTTTCCTTCTACGAGAGATGGGCTGTTTCTTTTTCACGAATCCTTTATTGTCCGGGTGTCTTCGCTGGCTTAATTATCCTGTAACATTGTGGACGAGGTCGCGCGGGTGGGATTGCCTTTGATTGATTAACAGATTGCTTATTTCCTTTTTCCGTTATGTGTACCCGTGATGGGCGTTTTACTTCCTACGGTGATTATTGTTTGTATATTTCCCCCGCCTGGCCCTGTTCTGTATTTCACTGCGAAACACCTGATGTTTGTGTTGCCTATTCTTGTCTTACTGTTAAAATAAAAAAATATATTAAAAAAAAATAATGTACCCCTTTAGTCGTCCCATTTTTGAGGAGGAGCAGCCCTTTGCAGCTCTTCGTCCTAATTCCTATGGCCCTCTGTGGTCCTCCTGGTCCCAAATATAATTGATGTTCTAACCCTCATAAAAGGAAAATGTAAAAGTCAATTGGAAAATGTTTTTATAAGAGATGTCCTGTTAGTTATTCTGAAACTGAAATTGATGGTCACTGAAATGCATAGGAGCCCAGAAAATGTTTTTACTAGATGGTTCTAGGATTTGCTTAGGACTAGGAAAAATTATAATTCTGTTTGTAATAGTGGTCATTACTCTCTCCTGCTATCTGAATGTTAATTATGACCCGATGCTATGTTCCCTTTGTTTTCCTGCTTATACCTCATATATACCCGCTTAATGAAATGTTTAGAATGGAAAATGCCCACCTAGCAATGAATTAGGATATTGATAAATTTATGAAAATTAATTTGCAAATATTTTCTGCGTTCCTACTGTCTTTAGCTCATGCTAAAAGGACTATCTGTTAAAGATTGCAGGGATTTGTTAGCATGACCTGAAAGCCATTTTGTATTTTGGCGGACATTTAAGTTAGCCTTGTTCTCGCCATGCGCTATTTCCCTCTTGAGAGCCTTGCATATGCTCAGAAGGGCCTAGCTAGTAGAATGCACCTGCTCCTATAGTATAACTGTCAGGCTATTTTTGCTGCTCTATGGAGAAGTAACTCTCCTCCCACTTTGTTCAGAAAGCAGATCTTGCATGCCCATATTAGGCATTTTGCATGCTTACATGAGCCAGGACTGCTCCTTGGTCTTATGCTGACTATGTGACCCTAAGCATATATAAGGCCCCAGATACAGTCTTGCACAATCCCATCATTTCAGAATTGAAGCATTGCCCTAGGTATATCTGTGCATAAAGGAATGCCAAACAAGAATCCATAGGACTACAGAGCAAGTGCACTCTGTTGTGAGCTTAATATATGCAGGCGTAAGTAACAATAGTAGCCGCCAGTTCAAACGTGCATCACCTCCTTCAAGATAGTAGGTCTTTCTTTAAGTGATCTCAGCGCCGCGTTTGATACTGTCTCTCATCAGATCTTACTAAGCAGGCTGGAGGAGGCGGGGGTAGTGGGCCTTGCTTTGGATTGGTTTCACTCCTTTCTTGCTGACAGGACGTTCCAGGTTACTTCGCCCCCTTTTCTTTCGCATGTCCATTTTAGCAAGCAGGGGGTTCCTCAGGGCTCTGCCTTGAGCCCCTGCTTGTTTAACATCTATGTCCAGCCTCTGGCAAGAGTGGCGCATGAAGCCGCCTTGACCTTAGTGTCATATGCCGACGACACGCAATTGGTGGTTGCCCTCTCGGATGGCGGAGTCTGTGGTCCGGTGCAGTTTCGTACTGGACTCGAGGCAATTTCGGAGTGGATGACCTCGAATTGTCTTCAATTAAATGCTAGCAAATCGGAAGTATTGCTGGTTGGCAAAAACAAGGACCTTTGGAGCTCACAGTGGTGGCCTACTTCTATGGGCAACGCGCCAACTCCCAAGCCAGTTGTAAAAAATCTGGTGATCTGGCTTGATTCTACTCTGGGGTTTCAGGATCACACTAAAAAGGTGGCTGGCATTTGTTTTGGTCTCCTACGTGGCCTTAGCCCATTTTGGGATTCTTTGATTCTGCCACTCGCCAACTGATAGTTCAGGCCACCATTGTCTCACGCATAGATTATTCGAATTCTCTCTTGTTAGGGGCCAACAAGGCGGACGTTCTCCGCCTGCAGAGAGTCCAAAACGCAGCGGCACGGGTCCTGCTTAGGCTCCCTAGATTCTGTTCCGTGTCAGGTGCCATCCGGCAACTTCATTGGTTGCCTTTTCAAAAAAGGATTGAATTTAAAGCACTCTGTCTTACTTTTAAGATTTTAAAATTTTCTTCTCGTGAGATTCTATCCAATTTAATGACTCCTTATGTTCCCAATCGCCAACTTCGCTCCTCGGAGCAGTTGTTGGCTGTGGTTCCCTGTGTGAAGCTGGCCAGTGCCGGAGGGAAGTCTTTCTGCCTTTTGGCGGCTAGGCTGTGGAATTCCCTCCCTGCCTATGTCCGCCATTTGGATGGTCTGTTCCCCTTCCGTAAGGCCATCAAAACCCTCTTGTTTCCTGCCTACACTGTGCAGCTGCCTTTGTTCTGCTTTTTGCTTCTAGCGCCGGGACGCCCCTTTGCTGGGGCAGCTGCGCGCTTTATAAAATTACGTTATTATTATTATTATTATTATTATAGTGTGAAGTAGGCCCCATACAGGACCTCAATGGAACAATCACCTAGGCTAACCTTGCCAGTGCAAACAATTATGATTCGGGAGGGATTGAGCGCTGCACTCGGGGGCATTCCTTGCTTTAGACAGACGAAAGCATTAGGAATATTACATACCCGGTACGGGACCGTCTTTTACCCTTTGTCACAGGTGCAGCTCCCAGCAGGTTCACCTAGCCTTTCGGCCTCTTGAGGTCGATAATATGACTACCATTAAGTTGAGTATCAACAGACATCTGTTATTCAGAGCCAGCAGACCTTTCAGGGTGACGGTGCACTCAAAGACACATACATACAGGTTTCTTAGGCAAAGCCACAGGTTTATGCTTTAATTGGAGAGAGTCAGAGATTTATTTATTTATTTATTTTTAACATTTCTAAAGCGCTGCTTATACCCGTAGGCGTCTTGGCGCTGTATGCCAGTTATTTGTGAATAACTCTGAGCATGAGTGACTATTGGGTAAACAACCAGGTTTTTAGATGCTTACGGAATTGAAGGAGGGTGGGACTACACTTGATGTGAAGAGGCAGAGTATTCCATAGCTTGGGGGATCTGAAGGACCGGTTTTATGCAGCACGTGGATCATAAACTGGTTAAAACATTAAGGGCCATATGTATCAACAACCTGATTTGCGATTCTCAAGTAGCGATTTTTTAGAAATCGCTATTTGAGAATCGCAAATAGGGATGTATGTACAAAATCGCAATTTTTTTGCGATTTCTTAGTATTCCTTAATTGCGATTCGCTAATTGCGAATCACAATTAAGGAATTCTTTCCCATTCATTTCTATGGGAAGTTATTCTCCAATTGCGATTCGCAATTTGAGAATCGTAAATTGAGAATAATTTTAAGGGTGCAGGGGTGTCCAAAGGACACCCTGTTGCACCCCTGAAATTAGCATGGGTGCACGTGTGGCGCACATACATGACCTAAGGGCATGTATGTGCTTCACATTGCACTTTGAAAAATGCAAAAAAGTGAATTTTTCAAGGAATTCGCAAATTACCACCAACTTGAAGTTGGTGGTAATTTGCGGTTCCTTAAGGTAAATTTGGATTTTTTTTGCTTCTTACATTGCATTTAAGGAATCGCAAAATTTGCGATTCCTTAAATGCAATCGCAAAATAAGGAATCGCTAATTTTTCGATTCCTTATTTTGCACGCAGTTTTCTTTCATACATACCATTTAGCACTAATGCGTTCGCAAACGCTGAAATTCTGCGAATTTCGACGTTTTCGAACGCATTAGTGCTTGATACATATGGCCCTAAGTCTGGTTCTTTGAAGGCAGGTATTAGTCCCACCACCCACCTCAAGATCACACAGACTCCGAATAAAATGTACTTTCAACAGGCCTGGGCAAACAAATGTAATGCCTTTATTCGCAGCTTCAGCCAGCTGATATCATTGAGAGTTTCAGGGGTGATGGGGTTGTACCTCCAGGAACAGGTTCCCAGTTCAGGAGCAGAGGAAAGCAGATTTTGGGACAGGTCAGCATACCTCAAAGGTATATCTGTGGGTTTAATGCATGAGTATCTCTGGTCTTATGGCTGAGTAGAGCCATCTCACTTAATCTCACTTAGAGGATGTCCATGTTAAAACTTTGTGCTCATGATGGTTCTCATGACCCAGGGGGTTTATTGTATCGTTTCAAGGGGAAGGGATATAAGTTAGATGCTTCATTGTCTACATAGTAGCACATTAAGGCGGCGGTGTATAAGTCAAGTTGCAGCTCGGAGACTTCCCTCATTAACGTTAGCAGCTGCTCACATGGTTAGCAGTAAGCAGCCTGGGAAGTCAGGAGCCAAACACCACCGATAAACTGAACAGGCTAAATTCCTGTAAGATAAGAGTGATACATGGCAAGTACACGAGGACTCCCTTGCTTAATGTCACATAGTTCTAAGCTCATTGGATAGTTGCGCCTTTACATATCATTGTAGGATAGTCACCGTGGTTGAACAGGCTATTGACACACACTTCACACGAACGGGAGCCTCCATAAAGGGTAAATGCTGAAAACACGGACTGGGGTACGTTTGGCTCAAGCATCTTCTTCTCCGAGCGTCAGGGCGTCATGTTGTGGCCAGTTGTCTTTGAGTGACAGGCAAGTGCAGTAAGGGATTTGTATTAAGTAAAAAGGTTACTTGCAGGGAGGTAGAGGGGTCCCAGCGGCCCCACAAAAGGTGGGTTGCGGTAAAACATGAAACTGGGAATCTTGATTCCGACATTATCATTGACTATGCGGGGTAAAAATGTACCAACATGAAATCCGAACCCAGCTTGTATTTGATGGAGGTCAGTCAATTCCGGGGAAAACTAAGTGAACTAGGTCTATTGCTGGTTCAGGCACCAAGGGTCACAGCTAATTAGCAGTTAAGCAAGCCTGGTGAGCTGAGTAAATTACTACTCCAAGAAAGGGTGTGGTGACAGCAATAGAGGGCACAATACATACAGTTCCTCAAACAAAATTTGACACCATTAATGTGTTCGCCTTGGTTTAGCAATCAAAAAGGTCTGTGCAAATGTCGGGTCAAACTTAGCAAAGTATGTGCAATCTGGAACCGAGGGCATGTTACAGGTTGCTTCAGTTAAGCAAAAAATCCCCCGCCCATGTCCCATGGGAAGAAAAGGACTCGAGAGACCCCTGTAGTCACACTTGCCTCAAGGTGTGTCCTTCGCGATGCTCCTACGTGATGTCCTCGTTGCTTCCCCGCATGGCAAGTTCTTTTCTTCCCATGGGACAATCCTACCCCTAATCCGGGGTTTTGAAGTCTCATAGTAGAGTCTGACAAAGGTCGACCTACTTAAGTGGATTCATCTTAGTCTCTTACAGACGAGATAGGAGCCCATTTTCTCACATCCTGATGAATGCCGTCGACACTGATGGGGATGGGGGTACTAAAGCCCCAAGTCCCCTCTATTAGTTTTAATACTGAGCAAATACTGTGCAATTAAAATATTCATGTAGTATTTGTATCAATTTTTAACCCCTTCCATGCTGCCGTCGGCCATTGGCTGATGGCAGCACTACCTCGCTGGTGCTGCCGTTGGCCAATGGCCGACAGGCCCCACCCGTTTTGCAGAAGTGCCGCACTTACACAAAACGGGCGGCACAGCCAAAGGGTTAACACCACTCACTAACTTTCCTAGCACGGGCCCCTCTTAGTTGTGGAAGTGCCTCCCTGTCTGCAGGTGAAGGCCCGCTGTGAGAAGTTGGCCTGGTAGGGGATGTTTCCAATTCTGGAACCACCTACTACCTGACCAAACAATCCCTTATGGTGTCTGGTTGTAAGTCAACCTTATTAGACAAGCTATCCTAGGGGTAGCATGGACTAAGCAGCCTAAAGGCTTAACTTAAGAGGTCGTGTTAAGCGAGCTGTTTTACCACATACAATCCTGTAATACCAAATGAAAGGACACCACACAAGTATATATTATAAAAATATATGTATTTATTACTAAAAACAATCCCCAGTATTCTTTATGAATAAAGGGGCACAAGCGTTAAATCAAAAAGCACTGTTTAAACATACAAGTTGCACAATTATGGATGAGGGCGGGTGGCCACTCAAACCATATACTAAACAAGTGGTATAAGAGATGCCACTCGAGCAGTGGTTAGGCCTAGGGCCTAGGGAATCGCTGGGAGCAGTCAGGACAAGCAATGCTGAAGTCGGGAATGGCCCTCGGGATTCGGGAGATGTGCGGAAAGCGCACGCATGCACCAATGTTAACCAATGGTGCGTAAAAGTCAAAGAGTTAAAGTTTAAGGACACTTCCGCTGAACCTAGAGGAACAAAACTTAACACACAGACCCTAGAGGTGTGCACCAGTGTGGGAACACCGGCGGAGCAAAGTTACCTCACCCACAGGAAGTGGGTGCACAGGGTCGAAGTGGCGTCGGGTTTTGACACGCAGGCTCTTGGTGCTTGGAGCTGAAAGGGCTGCAGGCGGGTTAAAGATGAAGTGTCCGGTGGAGTCCAAGGGTGGACTCAAGTTGTAGAGTACCTGAAAGCAGAGGGGACAGAGTCTGGGTCACTCAGCAGTGACCAGGGTGGAACCAGGACGGAACCAGGCAATGTCGGGCGCAATCAGGTGGTCGTCGAGGAGCTTCTCTCCGCTGTCACGTGGGCTCTGGGGCATCTGCGACGTCCAGGAGCAGGTCACGATCTGTCCCACGCAGTCTCTCACCGTCGGTGCAGTCGGCTTCAAGTTTGGAGCAAACAAGCCTTGGTAAGAGCAATCCACGCAGGATCAGAAGATTGCTTCTCACTCGGACCAGAAAGGTCAGAGTCGGGGCTCCTTTTCAGGGGAGCTGGTGTGGATCTGGAGCAACCAGAATCACAAGTCTTCTTAGGTAGTTCGTCGGCACAGGGACCACAAGCCAGCTGGCAAGTGACCGGGCCAACGCGTTGAGCCAAATCGTGCCAAAGGGCCCCACGCAGCACTCGTCGAGTGTGGAGGGCTGAACTTCGGCTCAGGAGTAGCTCAGGGTGGGGGCTTCTCAAACCCCGGTGTACAGCTTCGAGGGTCACTCGTGGGCTGCACGGTCAGCGTCTCGTGGTCACTTCAAGATGGCGTGCCCCACACTTCCGGTCGCCTCCACGGGTCTCAGCTTTGCAGGGACTGTGGATCGGGCTGTTAGAAGCTGGGCAGGCTTGATCTCGTCGATCTCAGTCGCTCGAGTTCCGGCGGGAACTGCAACTAAGTAGACGTCGAGGGCTGGATGGTGCCTGCTGCTGCAGGGTGGTCACTCCTTGACCACAAGGGAGATTCTTCGGGCTTCCACGTTGAGATGGAGGGCGAAGGGTCCAGAATATCGTTTCAAATGTTTCTTCCAGGAAATCTGATGTGCATTAGCACTGCTCCCACTCTTATTCGAATCTGGTGGGCGTGATTACCTGCTAGGTCCCCTCCTATGGGTGGGACCCAGGAAGTGGGCGGATACACCCCCTTCCTTTGATCCAGGCCGCCCTGGCACGAGGGCTGGAGTGCCCCAGAACCGGTTTGGCCGGATTATGCAAGGGGCAGCCTTGTGCGCCCCAGGCAGTGTCTGGTTTCTTTCAAACCTCCCTGCTACAATACACTATCTCCTGTCTGGAGGGCGGTGACACCCTCCTGTGACAGGAAACCCTTTGTCCAGGACCCCCTTGACTGAGTTTCGGTCAGCTCCAGGGGTCCAGACATTTGTCTGTGGCAGAGGCATCCATTTTGTGGATCTTAAGGCCTTTGGAGAAATCAACCGCATTAAAGTGAAGTAACATGTCTTACCCCTCTAGAGGGGTGGAATGCCATCCCCGTCGCCAGAACTGGCGAGGGGATGGTATTCCAAAGCGTATGACACCTTACACGACATGTTTTGATAAAGCCAAACCAAAGTTGCTAAATAACCGCGAGGATTATAAGGCACTTAATAGTATATGGTATGGCATTATCCTGAAACAGCTTAGGGATTTGTTCCCGACGGCTGCAGACAGGCTCAGCTCATGCTAGAGCTCCATCTCACATAAAACCATGCACCCAGCCTCCAGGATTGGTGAGGCCTGACTATAGGAGTGGCTCACAGGTTTACATGTGTCCAGATATAGGTTTAGACATAGGTATACTATATCTAAGCAAGGGGTGTGTACACCACCTTACCCCAGCTCGGTGATCAGCCAGTTGTGTCAATTTAAGAACCAGCCAGGGGTGGCAAAAGATATGCTGCAGCCCCTGGTAGGCCTTAGTGGCTCCTGTGCCCTGTGCACCTATAGTGCATTCTACAGGGGCTGACAAGGAGTCCATTTCCAATTGGTATGTGCCTATAGCACATGTGTCATTAATTTAGTGAGAGAACAGCAGGCTGGGGGTCTGATCAGCAGGCCCACAGCCTCAGTAGTCGAAAACCAGTGAAGCAAAAAGCAAAAATTTGGGGTGACCATAGGATAGCAGACCCTACTCTCCTACACAACCCCCCCCCAAACGCAGGGACATTAAACTAACCTTGACCAGATAAGTCTTCATGTTCTAAGTGGAAGTACCTGGAGAGACCATCTGCATTACCATGGTCAGTCCCTGGGCGGTGCTCCACTGTAAAGTCCATCCCCTGTAGGGAAATGGACCACCTGAGTAGTTTGGGATTTTCACCCTTCATCTGATTAAGCCACAAGAGGGGCTTATGGTCCGTTTGCACCAGGAAGTGAGTTCCAAACAAGTAGGACCTCAACTTCTTTAATGCCCAAACCACAGCAAAGGCCTCCCTCTCAATGGCTGACCAACGTTTTTCTCTTGGGGTTAGCCTCCTGCTAATGAAAGCAATTGGCTGGTCTTGACCATCTTGATTAAGTTGTGAGAGTACAGCTCCCACCCCCAACTCAGAAGCATCTGTCTGAACAATGAACTGTTTGGAGTAGTCAGGACTCTTTAGGATAGGTGCAGAGCACATGGCCTTCTTCAGGTCTTCAAATGCCTTCTGACAGCTAACTGTCCACTGAACCTTTTTTGGCATCTTCTTGGATGTCAAGTCATTTAATGGTGTCACTATAGACCCATAGTTTTTCACAAACTTTCTGTAATACCCAGTCAGGCCCAAGAAGGCTCTGACTTGTGTCTGGGTAACTGGAGGAGCCCAGTCCTGTATGGCCTGGATTTTGCTTTCCAGTGGCTGAACCTGGCCTCCACCTACTAGGTGGCCCAGGTATACAACCTTACTCTGCCCTATCTGGCACTTTGTGGCCTTGATAGTTAGGCCTGCCTTTTGCAGGGCCTCCAAAACTTTCTTCAGGTGGATCAGGTGATCCTCCCAGGTGGAGCTAAAGACAGCAATATCATCTAGATAAGCTGCACAAAAGTCATCCAACCCAGTAAGGACTTGGTTCACCAACCTTTGGAAAGTGGCAGGTGCATTCTTTAAACCAAAGGGCATTACCACAAACTGATAATGTCCACTAGGGGTAGAGAATGCTGTCTTGGCCTTTGACTCCTCAGCTAGTCTGATTTGCCAGTAGCCAGCTGTCAGATCAAATGTGCTCAGAAACTTGGCAGAAGCCAATCTGTCAATGAGCTCATCTGCTCTTGGAATGGGGTGAGCATCTGTCCTAGTGACAGCATTGAGACCCCTGTAATCCACGCAAAACCTCATTTCTCTCTTACCATCTTGGGTATGAGGTTTTGGCACCAGGACTACTGGGCTGGCCCATGGGCTCTCTGATGGCTCAATCACTCCAAGCTCCAACATCTTTTGCACCTCAGCCTTGATGCAATCCCTGACATGATCAGGTTGCCTGTAGATCTTATTCTTGACAGGCAGACTGTCACCAGTGTCCACAACATGGGTACACCAGTCAGTTTGGCTGGGTGTGAGTGAAAACATTTGCCTGTGAGCCTGCAAAACTTGTCTGCAGTCCCTCTGTTGTTGGTCAGTGAGGCTGCCTGCCAAGGCTACTCCATCAACTGAACCATCATCAGGGTTCTGAGAAAGCAGGTCTGGGAGAGGGTCACTCTCTTCCTCCTGTTCCCCATCTGTGGCCATGAGCAAGCTCATGTCCTCCCTGTCCACAAATGCTTTCAAGCGGTTCACATGGATTACCCTGTGAGGGCTCCTGGGTGTTCCAAAGTCTACCAAGTAGGTGACTTCCCCTTTCTTCTCAATAATAGGATAGGGTCCACTCCATTTGTCTTGGAGTGCTGCTGGAGCCACTGGCTCCAGTACCCATACCTTCTGTCCTGGTTGGAACTCTACCAGCACAGCCTTTTGGTCATGCCAAGCTTTCTGTAATTCTTGGCTGGCCTCCAGGTTTTTGGATGCTCTTTCCATGTACTCAGCCATCCTGGAGCGGAGACCAAGTACATAGTCCACTATGTCTAGTTTGGGCTTTTTGAGAGGTAACTCCCATCCTTCCTTCACCAAACACAATGGACCTCTCACAGGGTGGCCAAACAAAAGTTCAAAAGGGCTGTAGCCAACCCCCTTCTGTGGGACCTCTCTGTAAGCAAAGAGCAGGCAGGGTAAAAGAATGTCCCATTTCCGCCTGAGCTTCTCTGGTAATCCCTTTATCATGCCTTTTAGGGTCTTGTTAAATCTCTCCACAAGCCCATTGCATTGTGGATGATATGGGGTGGTAAACTTATAGTTTACTCCACATTCCTTCCACATTGCTTTTAGATAGCTGGACATAAAATTCGTCCCTCTATCTGATAGTACCTCCTTAGGAAAGCCCACTCTTGAGAAAACTGCAATGAGGGCCTTTGCCACCACAGGTGCTGTGGTGGTCCTTAGGGGAATAGCCTCTGGGTACCTGGTGGCATGATCCACTACCACCAGTATGAATCTGTTCCCAGATGCTGTTTGGGGGTCCATTGGACCCACAATATCAATTCCAACTCTCTCAAAGGGGACCCCCACCACAGGTAGTGGTATTAGGGGGGCCTTTGTTGTGCCACCTGACTTACCACTGGCTTGGCAAGTGACACAGGAGCGACAAAACTCCTTGACATCCTCTGACATGTGAGGCCAGTGAAAGTGTGGAACAAGCCTGTCCCACGTCTTGTTCTGGCCTAAGTGTCCTGCAAGGGGAATATCATGGGCCAAGGTAAGGAGGAATCCCCTAAACTGCAGAGGTATCACCAACCTCCTGGTCATGCCAGGCTTGGGGGCTCTAGCCTCTGAGTAAAGGAGTCCCTCATCCCAATACACAGTATGGGTACCTTGGGCATCCCCAGCAGCCTCAGCAGCAGCCTGCTGTCTGAGGGGTTCAAGGGAAGGGCAATCTAATTGAGCCTGCCTCAGGTCTGCCCTTGAGGGTCCCCCTGTCCCCAGAAACTCAACCTGGTCAGGTTCAAGCTCCTCAGAGACAGTCTCCTCTTGGACTGCAGAATCAGTTTCCTCTGAAACCTGATCCTCAACCTGGGGCAAGGTGGAAGGCGAGGCCTTTCCTCTCTTGCTCCTTCTCTTGGGTTGTGGCTGGTCTATGGTCTCAAGATCCACCACTGGTTCAGGAAGGCACTTCTTAGCCTGAGCCCTTGTCATGGCAAGGACATGCTCTGAAATCCCTAGCATTTCTGCATGAGTCCTGTACTCCACTTCTGACCATGCTGAGCTTTCAAGGTCATTGCCTAACAGACAGTCTACCGGTAGGTCTGCACTCACCACAACTTTCTTTAGGCCATCAACCCCTCCCCAGGAGAAGTTCACAACTGCCACACTATGGGAGGTAGTGGAGTTGCTTGCATTGGTTACTAGGTAGCTCTCTCCTAGTACAATCTGTCCAGGGTCCACAAAGCCAGGGGTCACCATGGTGACACTAGCACATGTGTCCCTGTAAGCTTGAGCCAGTTTCTCATTTATTAAGGGAGTCTGCCTGTATTTGCCCAGGTTAGTGGGGCTTACTGCAGTGGGCAACTCAATGTCCACATCATACAGGAGAACTGCCTGTGTAGGGACTCTGACTAGGCCAGATCCTACTTCAATACCCAGGGTCAACCCAGCTACACCCTTGGACTGTGTTCCACCACTGCTTACTGTACTTGGGGTTGCAGTTGCTTTAGGAGCTGTAGTGGTGGGAACTGGATTTGCCTTGGTGCACTCACTGCCCCAGTGTGAAACTGATTTGCAGGTATTACACCAAGGTGTCTTTGGACCTTTGTTCTTCTTCTTCTTGTTACCATTTTGGGAACCACCCTCCTTACTATTAGTTTGGGGGCCTGAATACTTCTGGTCTTTTTCTTTATCTTTCTGATTCTGATTACCACCCTTCTGGTCTGTTTTCTTCTGGTCACCACCTTGGTTCTGGGGTTTCTGCTTAATCCTTGTTCTGACCCATTTGTCTGCCTTCTTTCCCAATTCTTGGGGAGAGGTCAGATCAGAGTCAATAAGGTATTGATGCAACAGCTGGTTTGTACAGTTATTAAGGATCTGTTCTCTCATCATAAGATTGTACAATCCTGTATAGTCTGAAACTTTACTTCCCTGCAACCAACCCTCCAAAGCCTTAGTGGCACACTCCACAAAATCAGTCCAGTCTTGAGTCTGTGCTTTCTGGGTGTCTCTGAACAACAACCTGTATTGCTCAGTGGTTAGGCCATACCCTTCAATGAGAGCACTCTTCAAAACAGAGTAGTTTTTGGCATCCTCAGGTCTAACTGTGAAAAGGAGTACCACAAAATTGCAGCCCACTGATTCTCAGGAACCTGCTGTACCATGCAGGCTCTCTCAAGAGCAGTCATCCATTTGTGGATGTCATCCCCTTCTTTAAAGGGGGGCACAATTTTGGTCAGGTTTCTATTATCATAGGCCCTGTCTTTTTCTCTTGGAAAATTGCTGCCACCAGTGACATCTAAGCCACTTAATTTCTGCTCTCTTGCCAAGGCAAGTCTAGCTTGAGCCAAGGCTACCTCCTCCCTCTCTATCTGGAGTTTGACAGCCCTCATTCTGGCCCTATGCTCTAGCTTTTGAGAAGCATTCATGCCTCTCTGTGATTCTCTGGAGGCACTAGAAATATGAGAGTCCCCTGAGGGGGATCTCACTCTTCTGTTGCCTGGGAGAATAACATGTTGGGTTCTGGGGAGGTGCTGGCCCTCTCCATTCCCCAGTAGGTCCAAGTTGGCCTGGCTAAGCCTACCAACTGGAACCTGGCTACCCTGATCCTGTACTTCTAAGTCCTCAACCTCTGAGTCCTCATCCAAGTCATCATCATCCTCCTCTTCAGGGGGATCAACTGCAGGGGGGTTCCCTCCAGTTCCTGTGTCTAGGGAAGCTGCTTTTGCCTTCTCTAAGTCATCCTGTTCTAGGATTTCTACCAGGATTAGGCAGGTGGGGCTTCTGCCCCTTTTTAACCCTCTTGCTTTGCACAAGGCAATCAAGTCTCTGCGGGTTAGTTTGTCATATCCAAAAGTTGCCTGGGTAGGGTCAACTGTCACAGGACTAGACCCTGAGGCCTTTCCTGTGTCAGACATGGTTACTAGTGAGGTGTAAGTGGTGCACTTACCTACACTAAGTGTTTTCCTACTGGACCTTGCTAGTGAGTTGTAGTCAGGGGTGTGCTACTCCCTTCAACCTACAACTACTAAGTTCAGTAGAACTTAATATGCTAAGCTTTTGATTTTATATGTACCTAGAGGTACTTGATGTGATCTTTCAATTTGATATAAAGATTGCAATGGTAAAACAACAGCAAGCTCAAATCCGCACCGCTGCTCACCAATGTGAGAAGTTGGCCTGGTAGGGGATGTTTCCAATTCTGGAACCACCTACTACCTGACCAAACAATCCCTTATGGTGTCTGGTTGTAAGTCAACCTTATTAGACAAGCTATCCTAGGGGTAGCATGGACTAAGCAGCCTAAAGGCTTAACTTAAGAGGTCGTGTTAAGCGAGCTGTTTTACCACATACAATCCTGTAATACCAAATGAAAGGACACCACACAAGTATATATTATAAAAATATATGTATTTATTACTAAAAACAATCCCCAGTATTCTTTATGAATAAAGGGGCACAAGCGTTAAATCAAAAAGCACTGTTTAAACATACAAGTTGCACAATTATGGATGAGGGCGGGTGGCCACTCAAACCATATACTAAACAAGTGGTATAAGAGATGCCACTCGAGCAGTGGTTAGGCCTAGGGCCTAGGGAATCGCTGGGAGCAGTCAGGACAAGCAATGCTGAAGTCGGGAATGGCCCTCGGGATTCGGGAGATGTGCGGAAAGCGCACGCATGCACCAATGTTAACCAATGGTGCGTAAAAGTCAAAGAGTTAAAGTTTAAGGACACTTCCGCTGAACCTAGAGGAACAAAACTTAACACACAGACCCTAGAGGTGTGCACCAGTGTGGAACACCGGCGGAGCAAAGTTACCTCACCCACAGGAAGTGGGTGCACAGGGTCGAAGTGGCGTCGGGTTTTGACACGCAGGCTCTTGGTGCTTGGAGCTGAAAGGGCTGCAGGCGGGTTAAAGATGAAGTGTCCGGTGGAGTCCAAGGGTGGACTCAAGTTGTAGAGTACCTGAAAGCAGAGGGGACAGAGTCTGGGTCACTCAGCAGTGACCAGGGTGGAACCAGGACGGAACCAGGCAATGTCGGGCGCAATCAGGTGGTCGTCGAGGAGCTTCTCTCCGCTGTCACGTGGGCTCTGGGGCATCTGCAATGTCCAGGAGCAGGTCACGATCTGTCCCACGCAGGCTCTCACCGTCGGTGCAGTCGGCTTCAAGTTTGGAGCAAACAAGCCTTGGTAAGAGCAATCCACGCAGGATCAGAAGATTGCTTCTCACTCGGACCAGGAAGGTCAGAGTCGGGGCTCCTTTTCAGGGGAGCTGGTGTGGATCTGGAGCAACCAGAATCACAAGTCTTCTTAGGTAGTTCGTCGGCACAGGGACCACAAGCCAGCTGGCAAGTGACCGGGCCAACGCGTTGAGCCAAATCGTGCCAAAGGGCCCCACGCAGCACTCGTCGAGTGTGGAGGGCTGAACTTCGGCTCAGGAGTAGCTCAGGGTGGGGGCTTCTCAAACCCCGGTGTACAGCTTCAAGGGTCACTCGTGGGCTGCACGGTCAGCGTCTCGTGGTCACTTCAAGATGGCGTGCCCCACGCTTCCGGTCGCCTCCACGGGTCTCATCTTTGCAGGGACTGTGGATCGGGCTGTTAGAAGCTGGGCAGGCTTGATCTCGTCGATCTCAGTCGCTCGAGTTCCGGCGGGAACTGCAACTAAGTAGACATCGAGGGCTGGATGGTGCCTGCTGCTGCAGGGTGGTCACTCCTTGACCACAAGGGAGATTCTTCGGGCTTCCACGTTGAGATGGAGGGCGAAGGGTCCAGAATATCGTTTCAAATGTTTCTTCCAGGAAATCTGATGTGCATTAGCACTGCTCCCACTCTTATTCGAATCTGGTGGGCGTGATTACCTGCTAGGTCCCCTCCTATGGGTGGGACCCAGGAAGTGGGCGGATACACCCCCTTCCTTTGATCCAGGCCGCCCTGGCACGAGGGCTGGAGTGCCCCAGAACCGGTTTGGCCGGATTATGCAAGGGGCAGCCTTGTGCGCCCCAGGCAGTGTCTGGTTTCTTTCAAACCTCCCTGCTACAATACACTATCTCCTGTCTGGAGGGCGGTGACACCCTCCTGTGACAGGAAACCCTTTGTCCAGGACCCCCTTGACTGAGTTTCGGTCAGCTCCAGGGGTCCAGACATTTGTCTGTGGCAGAGGCATCCATTTTGTGGATCTTAAGGCCTTTGGAGAAATCAACCGCATTAAAGTGAAGTAACATGTCTTACCCCTCTAGAGGGGTGGAATGCCATCCCCGTCGCCAGAACTGGCGAGGGGATGGTATTCCAAAGCGTATGACACCTTACACGACATGTTTTGATAAAGCCAAACCAAAGTTGCTAAATAACCGCGAGGATTATAAGGCACTTAATAGTATATGGTATGGCATTATCCTGAAACAGCTTAGGGATTTGTTCCCGACGGCTGCAGACAGGCTCAGCTCATGCTAGAGCTCCATCTCACATAAAACCATGCACCCAGCCTCCAGGATTGGTGAGGCCTGACTATAGGAGTGGCTCACAGGTTTACATGTGTCCAGATATAGGTTTAGACATAGGTATACTATATCTAAGCAAGGGGTGTGTACACCACCTTACCCCAGCTCGGTGATCAGCCAGTTGTGTCAATTTAAGAACCAGCCAGGGGTGGCAAAAGATATGCTGCAGCCCCTGGTAGGCCTTAGTGGCTCCTGTGCCCTGTGCACCTATAGTGCATTCTACAGGGGCTGACAAGGAGTCCATTTCCAATTGGTATGTGCCTATAGCACATGTGTCATTAATTTAGTGAGAGAACAGCAGGCTGGGGGTCTGATCAGCAGGCCCACAGCCTCAGTAGTCGAAAACCAGTGAAGCAAAAAGCAAAAATTTGGGGTGACCATAGGATAGCAGACCCTACTCTCCTACACAACCCCCCCCCAAACGCAGGGACATTAAACTAACCTTGACCAGATAAGTCTTCATGTTCTAAGTGGAAGTACCTGGAGAGACCATCTGCATTACCATGGTCAGTCCCTGGGCGGTGCTCCACTGTAAAGTCCATCCCCTGTAGGGAAATGGACCACCTGAGTAGTTTGGGATTTTCACCCTTCATCTGATTAAGCCACAAGAGGGGCTTATGGTCCGTTTGCACCAGGAAGTGAGTTCCAAACAAGTAGGACCTCAACTTCTTTAATGCCCAAACCACAGCAAAGGCCTCCCTCTCAATGGCTGACCAACGTTTTTCTCTTGGGGTTAGCCTCCTGCTAATGAAAGCAATTGGCTGGTCTTGACCATCTTGATTAAGTTGTGAGAGTACAGCTCCCACCCCCAACTCAGAAGCATCTGTCTGAACAATGAACTGTTTGGAGTAGTCAGGACTCTTTAGGATAGGTGCAGAGCACATGGCCTTCTTCAGGTCTTCAAATGCCTTCTGACAGCTAACTGTCCACTGAACCTTTTTTGGCATCTTCTTGGATGTCAAGTCATTTAATGGTGTCACTATAGACCCATAGTTTTTCACAAACTTTCTGTAATACCCAGTCAGGCCCAAGAAGGCTCTGACTTGTGTCTGGGTAACTGGAGGAGCCCAGTCCTGTATGGCCTGGATTTTGCTTTCCAGTGGCTGAACCTGGCCTCCACCTACTAGGTGGCCCAGGTATACAACCTTACTCTGCCCTATCTGGCACTTTGTGGCCTTGATAGTTAGGCCTGCCTTTTGCAGGGCCTCCAAAACTTTCTTCAGGTGGATCAGGTGATCCTCCCAGGTGGAGCTAAAGACAGCAATATCATCTAGATAAGCTGCACAAAAGTCATCCAACCCAGTAAGGACTTGGTTCACCAACCTTTGGAAAGTGGCAGGTGCATTCTTTAAACCAAAGGGCATTACCACAAACTGATAATGTCCACTAGGGGTAGAGAATGCTGTCTTGGCCTTTGACTCCTCAGCTAGTCTGATTTGCCAGTAGCCAGCTGTCAGATCAAATGTGCTCAGAAACTTGGCAGAAGCCAATCTGTCAATGAGCTCATCTGCTCTTGGAATGGGGTGAGCATCTGTCCTAGTGACAGCATTGAGACCCCTGTAATCCACGCAAAACCTCATTTCTCTCTTACCATCTTGGGTATGAGGTTTTGGCACCAGGACTACTGGGCTGGCCCATGGGCTCTCTGATGGCTCAATCACTCCAAGCTCCAACATCTTTTGCACCTCAGCCTTGATGCAATCCCTGACATGATCAGGTTGCCTGTAGATCTTATTCTTGACAGGCAGACTGTCACCAGTGTCCACAACATGGGTACACCAGTCAGTTTGGCTGGGTGTGAGTGAAAACATTTGCCTGTGAGCCTGCAAAACTTGTCTGCAGTCCCTCTGTTGTTGGTCAGTGAGGCTGCCTGCCAAGGCTACTCCATCAACTGAACCATCATCAGGGTTCTGAGAAAGCAGGTCTGGGAGAGGGTCACTCTCTTCCTCCTGTTCCCCATCTGTGGCCATGAGCAAGCTCATGTCCTCCCTGTCCACAAATGCTTTCAAGCGGTTCACATGGATTACCCTGTGAGGGCTCCTGGGTGTTCCAAAGTCTACCAAGTAGGTGACTTCCCCTTTCTTCTCAATAATAGGATAGGGTCCACTCCATTTGTCTTGGAGTGCTGCTGGAGCCACTGGCTCCAGTACCCATACCTTCTGTCCTGGTTGGAACTCTACCAGCACAGCCTTTTGGTCATGCCAAGCTTTCTGTAATTCTTGGCTGGCCTCCAGGTTTTTGGATGCTCTTTCCATGTACTCAGCCATCCTGGAGCGGAGACCAAGTACATAGTCCACTATGTCTAGTTTGGGCTTTTTGAGAGGTAACTCCCATCCTTCCTTCACCAAACACAATGGACCTCTCACAGGGTGGCCAAACAAAAGTTCAAAAGGGCTGTAGCCAACCCCCTTCTGTGGGACCTCTCTGTAAGCAAAGAGCAGGCAGGGTAAAAGAATGTCCCATTTCCGCCTGAGCTTCTCTGGTAATCCCTTTATCATGCCTTTTAGGGTCTTGTTAAATCTCTCCACAAGCCCATTGCATTGTGGATGATATGGGGTGGTAAACTTATAGTTTACTCCACATTCCTTCCACATTGCTTTTAGATAGCTGGACATAAAATTCGTCCCTCTATCTGATAGTACCTCCTTAGGAAAGCCCACTCTTGAGAAAACTGCAATGAGGGCCTTTGCCACCACAGGTGCTGTGGTGGTCCTTAGGGGAATAGCCTCTGGGTACCTGGTGGCATGATCCACTACCACCAGTATGAATCTGTTCCCAGATGCTGTTTGGGGGTCCATTGGACCCACAATATCAATTCCAACTCTCTCAAAGGGGACCCCCACCACAGGTAGTGGTATTAGGGGGGCCTTTGTTGTGCCACCTGACTTACCACTGGCTTGGCAAGTGACACAGGAGCGACAAAACTCCTTGACATCCTCTGACATGTGAGGCCAGTGAAAGTGTGGAACAAGCCTGTCCCACGTCTTGTTCTGGCCTAAGTGTCCTGCAAGGGGAATATCATGGGCCAAGGTAAGGAGGAATCCCCTAAACTGCAGAGGTATCACCAACCTCCTGGTCATGCCAGGCTTGGGGGCTCTAGCCTCTGAGTAAAGGAGTCCCTCATCCCAATACACAGTATGGGTACCTTGGGCATCCCCAGCAGCCTCAGCAGCAGCCTGCTGTCTGAGGGGTTCAAGGGAAGGGCAATCTAATTGAGCCTGCCTCAGGTCTGCCCTTGAGGGTCCCCCTGTCCCCAGAAACTCAACCTGGTCAGGTTCAAGCTCCTCAGAGACAGTCTCCTCTTGGACTGCAGAATCAGTTTCCTCTGAAACCTGATCCTCAACCTGGGGCAAGGTGGAAGGCGAGGCCTTTCCTCTCTTGCTCCTTCTCTTGGGTTGTGGCTGGTCTATGGTCTCAAGATCCACCACTGGTTCAGGAAGGCACTTCTTAGCCTGAGCCCTTGTCATGGCAAGGACATGCTCTGAAATCCCTAGCATTTCTGCATGAGTCCTGTACTCCACTTCTGACCATGCTGAGCTTTCAAGGTCATTGCCTAACAGACAGTCTACCGGTAGGTCTGCACTCACCACAACTTTCTTTAGGCCATCAACCCCTCCCCAGGAGAAGTTCACAACTGCCACACTATGGGAGGTAGTGGAGTTGCTTGCATTGGTTACTAGGTAGCTCTCTCCTAGTACAATCTGTCCAGGGTCCACAAAGCCAGGGGTCACCATGGTGACACTAGCACATGTGTCCCTGTAAGCTTGAGCCAGTTTCTCATTTATTAAGGGAGTCTGCCTGTATTTGCCCAGGTTAGTGGGGCTTACTGCAGTGGGCAACTCAATGTCCACATCATACAGGAGAACTGCCTGTGTAGGGACTCTGACTAGGCCAGATCCTACTTCAATACCCAGGGTCAACCCAGCTACACCCTTGGACTGTGTTCCACCACTGCTTACTGTACTTGGGGTTGCAGTTGCTTTAGGAGCTGTAGTGGTGGGAACTGGATTTGCCTTGGTGCACTCACTGCCCCAGTGTGAAACTGATTTGCAGGTATTACACCAAGGTGTCTTTGGACCTTTGTTCTTCTTCTTCTTGTTACCATTTTGGGAACCACCCTCCTTACTATTAGTTTGGGGGCCTGAATACTTCTGGTCTTTTTCTTTATCTTTCTGATTCTGATTACCACCCTTCTGGTCTGTTTTCTTCTGGTCACCACCTTGGTTCTGGGGTTTCTGCTTAATCCTTGTTCTGACCCATTTGTCTGCCTTCTTTCCCAATTCTTGGGGAGAGGTCAGATCAGAGTCAATAAGGTATTGATGCAACAGCTGGTTTGTACAGTTATTAAGGATCTGTTCTCTCATCATAAGATTGTACAATCCTGTATAGTCTGAAACTTTACTTCCCTGCAACCAACCCTCCAAAGCCTTAGTGGCACACTCCACAAAATCAGTCCAGTCTTGAGTCTGTGCTTTCTGGGTGTCTCTGAACAACAACCTGTATTGCTCAGTGGTTAGGCCATACCCTTCAATGAGAGCACTCTTCAAAACAGAGTAGTTTTTGGCATCCTCAGGTCTAACTGTGAAAAGGAGTACCACAAAATTGCAGCCCACTGATTCTCAGGAACCTGCTGTACCATGCAGGCTCTCTCAAGAGCAGTCATCCATTTGTGGATGTCATCCCCTTCTTTAAAGGGGGGCACAATTTTGGTCAGGTTTCTATTATCATAGGCCCTGTCTTTTTCTCTTGGAAAATTGCTGCCACCAGTGACATCTAAGCCACTTAATTTCTGCTCTCTTGCCAAGGCAAGTCTAGCTTGAGCCAAGGCTACCTCCTCCCTCTCTATCTGGAGTTTGACAGCCCTCATTCTGGCCCTATGCTCTAGCTTTTGAGAAGCATTCATGCCTCTCTGTGATTCTCTGGAGGCACTAGAAATATGAGAGTCCCCTGAGGGGGATCTCACTCTTCTGTTGCCTGGGAGAATAACATGTTGGGTTCTGGGGAGGTGCTGGCCCTCTCCATTCCCCAGTAGGTCCAAGTTGGCCTGGCTAAGCCTACCAACTGGAACCTGGCTACCCTGATCCTGTACTTCTAAGTCCTCAACCTCTGAGTCCTCATCCAAGTCATCATCATCCTCCTCTTCAGGGGGATCAACTGCAGGGGGGTTCCCTCCAGTTCCTGTGTCTAGGGAAGCTGCTTTTGCCTTCTCTAAGTCATCCTGTTCTAGGATTTCTACCAGGATTAGGCAGGTGGGGCTTCTGCCCCTTTTTAACCCTCTTGCTTTGCACAAGGCAATCAAGTCTCTGCGGGTTAGTTTGTCATATCCAAAAGTTGCCTGGGTAGGGTCAACTGTCACAGGACTAGACCCTGAGGCCTTTCCTGTGTCAGACATGGTTACTAGTGAGGTGTAAGTGGTGCACTTACCTACACTAAGTGTTTTCCTACTGGACCTTGCTAGTGAGTTGTAGTCAGGGGTGTGCTACTCCCTTCAACCTACAACTACTAAGTTCAGTAGAACTTAATATGCTAAGCTTTTGATTTTATATGTACCTAGAGGTACTTGATGTGATCTTTCAATTTGATATAAAGATTGCAATGGTAAAACAACAGCAAGCTCAAATCCGCACCGCTGCTCACCAATGTGAGAAGTTGGCCTGGTAGGGGATGTTTCCAATTCTGGAACCACCTACTACCTGACCAAACAATCCCTTATGGTGTCTGGTTGTAAGTCAACCTTATTAGACAAGCTATCCTAGGGGTAGCATGGACTAAGCAGCCTAAAGGCTTAACTTAAGAGGTCGTGTTAAGCGAGCTGTTTTACCACATACAATCCTGTAATACCAAATGAAAGGACACCACACAAGTATATATTATAAAAATATATGTATTTATTACTAAAAACAATCCCCAGTATTCTTTATGAATAAAGGGGCACAAGCGTTAAATCAAAAAGCACTGTTTAAACATACAAGTTGCACAATTATGGATGAGGGCGGGTGGCCACTCAAACCATATACTAAACAAGTGGTATAAGAGATGCCACTCGAGCAGTGGTTAGGCCTAGGGCCTAGGGAATCGCTGGGAGCAGTCAGGACAAGCAATGCTGAAGTCGGGAATGGCCCTCGGGATTCGGGAGATGTGCGGAAAGCGCACGCATGCACCAATGTTAACCAATGGTGCGTAAAAGTCAAAGAGTTAAAGTTTAAGGACACTTCCGCTGAACCTAGAGGAACAAAACTTAACACACAGACCCTAGAGGTGTGCACCAGTGTGGAACACCGGCGGAGCAAAGTTACCTCACCCACAGGAAGTGGGTGCACAGGGTCGAAGTGGCGTCGGGTTTTGACACGCAGGCTCTTGGTGCTTGGAGCTGAAAGGGCTGCAGGCGGGTTAAAGATGAAGTGTCCGGTGGAGTCCAAGGGTGGACTCAAGTTGTAGAGTACCTGAAAGCAGAGGGGACAGAGTCTGGGTCACTCAGCAGTGACCAGGGTGGAACCAGGACGGAACCAGGCAATGTCGGGCGCAATCAGGTGGTCGTCGAGGAGCTTCTCTCCGCTGTCACGTGGGCTCTGGGGCATCTGCAATGTCCAGGAGCAGGTCACGATCTGTCCCACGCAGGCTCTCACCGTCGGTGCAGTCGGCTTCAAGTTTGGAGCAAACAAGCCTTGGTAAGAGCAATCCACGCAGGATCAGAAGATTGCTTCTCACTCGGACCAGGAAGGTCAGAGTCGGGGCTCCTTTTCAGGGGAGCTGGTGTGGATCTGGAGCAACCAGAATCACAAGTCTTCTTAGGTAGTTCGTCGGCACAGGGACCACAAGCCAGCTGGCAAGTGACCGGGCCAACGCGTTGAGCCAAATCGTGCCAAAGGGCCCCACGCAGCACTCGTCGAGTGTGGAGGGCTGAACTTCGGCTCAGGAGTAGCTCAGGGTGGGGGCTTCTCAAACCCCGGTGTACAGCTTCAAGGGTCACTCGTGGGCTGCACGGTCAGCGTCTCGTGGTCACTTCAAGATGGCGTGCCCCACGCTTCCGGTCGCCTCCACGGGTCTCATCTTTGCAGGGACTGTGGATCGGGCTGTTAGAAGCTGGGCAGGCTTGATCTCGTCGATCTCAGTCGCTCGAGTTCCGGCGGGAACTGCAACTAAGTAGACATCGAGGGCTGGATGGTGCCTGCTGCTGCAGGGTGGTCACTCCTTGACCACAAGGGAGATTCTTCGGGCTTCCACGTTGAGATGGAGGGCGAAGGGTCCAGAATATCGTTTCAAATGTTTCTTCCAGGAAATCTGATGTGCATTAGCACTGCTCCCACTCTTATTCGAATCTGGTGGGCGTGATTACCTGCTAGGTCCCCTCCTATGGGTGGGACCCAGGAAGTGGGTGGATACACCCCCTTCCTTTGATCCAGGCCGCCCTGGCACGAGGGCTGGAGTGCCCCAGAACCGGTTTGGCCGGATTATGCAAGGGGCAGCCTTGTGCGCCCCAGGCAGTGTCTGGTTTCTTTCAAACCTCCCTGCTACAATACACTATCTCCTGTCTGGAGGGCGGTGACACCCTCCTGTGACAGGAAACCCTTTGTCCAGGACCCCCTTGACTGAGTTTCGGTCAGCTCCAGGGGTCCAGACATTTGTCTGTGGCAGAGGCATCCATTTTGTGGATCTTAAGGCCTTTGGAGAAATCAACCGCATTAAAGTGAAGTAACATGTCTTACCCCTCTAGAGGGGTGGAATGCCATCCCCGTCGCCAGAACTGGCGAGGGGATGGTATTCCAAAGCGTATGACACCTTACACGACATGTTTTGATAAAGCCAAACCAAAGTTGCTAAATAACCGCGAGGATTATAAGGCACTTAATAGTATATAGTATGGCATTATCCTGAAACAGCTTAGGGATTTGTTCCCGACGGCTGCAGACAGGCTCAGCTCATGCTAGAGCTCCATCTCACATAAAACCATGCACCCAGCCTCCAGGATTGGTGAGGCCTGACTATAGGAGTGGCTCACAGGTTTACATGTGTCCAGATATAGGTTTAGACATAGGTATACTATATCTAAGCAAGGGGTGTGTACACCACCTTACCCCAGCTGGGTGATCAGCCAGTTGTGTCAATTTAAGAACCAGCCAGGGGTGGCAAAAGATATGCTGCAGCCCCTGGTAGGCCTTAGTGGCTCCTGTGCCCTGTGCACCTATAGTGCATTCTACAGGGGCTGACAAGGAGTCCATTTCCAATTGGTATGTGCCTATAGCACATGTGTCATTAATTTAGTGAGAGAACAGCAGGCTGGGGGTCTGATCAGCAGGCCCACAGCCTCAGTAGTCGAAAACCAGTGAAGCAAAAAGCAAAAATTTGGGGTGACCATAGGATAGCAGACCCTACTCTCCTACACCCGCTCTCTATCCAACGCGGTCTTTAGAGAGCGAGGACTGCCAATGATGAAGCATGACACCTGGTGGTGTGTGAGGACAGTCCTTACATTTTTTTTGAGTTTGCCGACACCACATAGGGAATAGGCATAGGGCGCCGCTACCTTCTTTAGGAAAAATACACCGAGCCAGGGTAGCTTCTCAAGTCAAGTCAAGTTAAGATTTGTATAGCGCACTACTCACCCAGAGGGTCTCAAGGCGCTTGAGGGAGGGGGGTACGTTACTTATCAAATATCCACGTTTTTAGTTGTTTTCTGAAGAAGAGGTGGTTCTGTGTAAGGCGGAGGTGGGTGGGGAGGGAATTCCAGGTTTTGGCCGCTAAGTAGGAGAAAGATCTTCCTCCCATGGTGGATCGTTGGATGCGTGGAATCGCGGCGAGGGCTTGATTGGACGATCGTAGTTGGCGGGTGGGGGTGTAAAAGGACAGGCGCGTGTTGAGGTATTTGGGTCCTAGGTCGTAGAGGGCTTTGTGTGCGTGGGTGAGGAGACGGAACGTTATTCTCTTGTTGACGGGGAGCCAGTGGAGGTCTCTCAAGTGACCAGATATGTGAATGTGGCGGGGATGTCTAGGATGAGTCTGGCGGATGCGTTCTGAATGCGTTGGAGTTTTCTCTGTAAGTTAGCTGTGGTTCCGGCATAGAGGGTGTTTCCATAGTCCAGTCGGCTAGTGACAAGTGCTTGGGTGACCGTCTTTCTTGTTTTGGTGGGGATCCAGCGGAAGATCTTTTTGAGCATACGTAGGATGTTAAAGCATGATGATAAGATGGCGTTGACTTGTTTGGTCATCGAAAGGGAGGAGTCCAGGATGAAGCCCAGGTTGCGTGTGTGGTCCGTTGGTTTGGGTGCGCTGCCCAGGGCCGGTGGCCACCATGAGTCGTCCCAAGCAGAGGGGGATGATCCTAGGATGAGGACTTCCGTCTTGTCTGAGTTCAGTTTTAGACGGCTGTTCTTCATCCACTCGGCTACGTCTTTCATCCCTTCGTGTAGGTTGGTTTTGGCGGTGTTTGGGTCTGTGGTGAGGGAGAGGATCAGCTGGGTGTCGTCTGTGTAGGAGATGATGTTGAGGTTGTGTTGGCGCGCGATGGATGAGAGGGGGCTCATGTAGACGTTGAAGAGGGTGGGACTGAGTGATGATCCTTGTGGTATGCCGCAGATGACTTCAGTGGCCTCTGATTTGAAAGGGGGGAGGCGGACTCTCTGGGTTCTTCCGGCGAGAAACGAGATGATCCAGTCCAATGCTTTTCCTTGTATCCCGACGTTGCTGAGGCATTGAATAAGGGGGCTATGACAGACCGTGCCGAACGCTGTGGAGAAGTCCAGTAGGATGAGGGTAGCTGTTTCTCCGTTGTCAAGTAGTGTTCGAACGTCGCCTGTGGCTGCGATGAGGGCGGTCTTGGTGCTGTGTTTGGCTCGGAAGCCGGACTGTGATGGGTCGAGGGAGCCGTTAGACTCGAGGAAGGCGGCGAGCTGACTGTTGACGGTTTTCTCAATGACTTTGGCAGGGAATGGGAGGAGCGAAATGGGGCAGTAATTCTTAAGTTCGGTGGGGTCTGCTGTGTGTTTCTTCAGGAGGGCGCTGAGTTCGGCATGTTTCCAGCTTTCAGGGAAGGTAGCGGTGTTGAGGGAGCAGTTGATGATATCTCGGAGATGGGGTGCGATGATGGAGTCGGCTTTGTTGAAGATGTGGTGGGGGCATGGGTCAGTTGGCGATCCGGAGTGGATGGAGTTCATCAAGCTGATGGTGTCTTCAGTGCTGATTGGGTTGCAGGCGTAAAGGTTGGTGGTGGGGGGCTTTGATTCAGAGGTAAGGAGGGTGGACTGGTCGCCGAAGCTGTTATGTATGTCAGCAATTTTGCTGTGGAAGAACAAGGCTAGAGAGTCGCAGAGGTCTTGAGAGGGAGTGATGTCGTTGGTGCCGGCGGTGGGGTTAGTAAACTCTTTGACGATGTTGAAGAGTTCTTTGCTGTTGTGGGCGTTGTTGTCTAGTCGATCCTTGAATGCTGATTTCTTGGTGGATCGGATCAGCTGGTGGTGTTTGCGGGTGGCGTTCTTGAGGGCGGTCATGTTGTCTGTGGTTGGGTTTTTTCGCCATGCTTTCTCGAGGGTGCGGCAGATCTTTTTGGATTTCTTAAGGTCGTCATTGAACCAGGGGGCTTTTTTGCTACCAGGCTTGTTTTTATGGTTTTTCAAGGGTGCTAATTCGTCAGCGGTGTGGGTGATCCATTGTGTGAGGTTGATGGCTGCTTGATTTGGGTCCAATGATTTGGCGGGAAGGTTTTGGTATAGCGATTTGGTGAGTTGGTCGGTGGTAATTTTGTTCCAGTTTCTACGGGGGATTTGTTGTGGGTGGTGGTGGGTCGTGGTTTTTCTATATTTGAAGTAAACGCAGCTGTGGTCCGTCCAATGGAGTCCTGTGGCGTGATTAAAGGAGATGTGCTTGCTGGAGGAGAAAATTGGGTCGAGCGTGTGTCCGGCGTAGTGGGTGGGGGTTCTACCAGTTGTTTGAGTCCAAGATTGGCGAGGTTGTCCAGAAGGGTGGTGGTGTTGCTGCTGTTGTTCTTTTCCAGGTGGAAGTTAAAGTCTCCTAGTAGAATGTAGTCCTTGGAGGGGAGGGCGTGTGGGCTGATGAAGTCAGTGATGTCTTCGCTGAATTGTGTGCCGGGTCCTGGTAGTCTGTAGATGAGGGTGCCTCTGAGTGTGGTCTTAGGGTCGGTGTGAATCTGGAAGTGAAGGTGTTCGGCGGCTGCGAGGTTGTCGTCGGAACTGGTGGTGATGCGGATGGTGTTCTTATGGACGATGGCATTGCCTCCTCCTGTTTGGTTGATGCGGTCCTTTCGGATGATCTTGTAGCCGTCCAGGATGGCTATGGCGATGACGGGCGCAGATGAGGCGTTCATCCAGGTTTCTGTAAGAAAGGCGACGTCCGGCTTTGTGGTGTCTAGTAGGTTCCATAGTTCAGTGGCGTGTTTGTGGACCGAGCGGGTGTTGAGCAGGATGCACTTCAGGTGGATGGTATCGGAGCTCTGTTTGGTGTGAGTGTATTTGGCGTGGGTCCTGATGCTGTCGAACTTGCAGGAGTGGCAGGTGAAGGGTCCATGGGTGTGTCCTGGGGCGGCTTGGTGGCAGTCTGGGAGACGGGCGGAGTTGAGTGCTGAGAGGGTATCGGCGTCGTACGTTATGCGGCTGGAGTGGATTTTGCGGGGACCAGGGGATCTGGCGCTGGGCGCGGTCCTGGCGCGGACGGGCGTAGACGGGCTTACCTTTGGCATGCCTTCGGCGCACATGGGGCGCGTCCGCTGCGCGTGAACACTGCACGAAAGTTGCTTTGACATAAGTAGATAGTGGAGGGGGGCGGAGCGAGGGAGGAGCAGCTGGGAGGCGGGAGCTTCTGGTTGTGTGTTACATGTCACCTGCAGGCCAGCTTACCCTTGACTGCCCCGTAGCCTCTGGTTCCCTCCCCTTTTTGAATATTAGGGTTATTGTGCGTATATAGGATACAAATTAAGACATGGCCGTACTAAGAAGGGACTAACAAGCCTCGTAATGAATTAGAAGACAGCATTGACAAAGAACAAACACACAAGGCAATGAAAATAGGGGCGGGGGAGTGGGCGAAGCTTCCCTCCGTACTCAACTACCCCAGGTCTTCGCAGAGCAGCGCTTGCGCACTCGACCTAATAAAGGTGACCAGATTTAGAGCCCAGCACTGGCAGTGACAGTCGGATCAAGTGGAAACATCTATTGCTCCTGGGGGTGCTCTAACACTAAGTAAAACGTAGCCCTTTTCCATGAGCTAAATGGGACATGTGGAAGGGTGCAAGTAATGAGGAACTGCTCCCGGGGTGAACGAACCAGAAAAAGGCGGGACAAAGAGCAAAATAACAATATAGAAGGCAGAGTTTGGAGAAGTGTGGAGAAGTGTGGCTCAATGGTTAGAGCGGCAGACCCTGATGCAGAGGTCTGGCCCGGGACCAGGGTTCAATTCCCCACCTCGGCGGGTCTTGGGCTCAACTTCCACGGACCTGATAATTCTCGCCTCGGTGCCTATTCCAATCATGGGTCCCACTCTGCAACTCTGGGCAATAGCTTGCTTAATCTCCACAACGGCCCCCACAAGGCTAAGGATGCCTGGCCTCCACCTTGGGGGTGCCCAGGAGTGGACACCTCACAGGGAAAGCCAGGATGGGTTCCACAGCAGTATTCGTACAAGCGCTTTGAGACCCTTGCGGGTGAGTAGTGCGCTATACAAGTATCAATTTACATTTACATTTACAGTTTAAAAAAGACACTGACAGGATAACGTTAAAAGCAGTGGGCGGGGCTGAAAGCTCACCCGCCCTCTGGTTTCTCCAGGCCGAGCACTATTAACAAATCCACGGTGGTAAATTGGGTGTGGGTTTAGGGGGTGAGAGCCCTTCTGAAGGAACAGCCACAATCCTTGTCAGGGAGAAACGTCATTAAAAGAACCTGCGTTTAAGCCGCTGGTGGCCTGGCACCAAAGCAGCGAGGCCTTAAGGTATGTGTGCAACACTTTAACAGGAATAAACTGAAAACACAAGAGTTTTAAAAATAGTAGGCATGGCAATATCGCAGCTATCCCGACAGGTGCCTGCAAGCCTTTTACGCATGGCTTTAAATCTTAGCCACTTACCTGCCCGGGAGCTGTTGACGTCACGGACAAGCGCTTTGAAGCTCTGCATCAATTTCCCGGGGATCAGCATGCTCACAGAGATATAGTTACAACCAACAAAAATGCATTGTCGCTGGTGGACGAGAGTGAGCCAGTCCTGCAGGCCCGCGACCCCCGCTCCACCCCCCCATACATTGCTGCTGAGCACCACCGCCTGGAAGGAAGCATCGGGGGGCTGCTCACTCACCCCCCACAGGGAGGACGCCGGGGCCGTGCAGAGGGCCGGGAGCCCGCCCAGAGGCACCAGCAGGTCGAACTCGTCGGGCGCGGACACCTTCAGCCCCTCGATGTAGCTGCCGGATCTCAGCGCGACCGAGGAGAACCTGTGATCCCGGGCATGCACCTCCTTCAGGAGGGGCTCCACCGCCGCCAGCACCCCCCTCAGGGCCCGGGAGGTGTCCTCCCTGCGGATCAGGACTTGTCCCTCCAGGAAGGTCTTCAGAGTCTCGGGGGCCAGGGGGCCCCATCCCTCTTGCGCGCTCATGGCCAGGATTGGCACAGACACTAGTAGACACCTCTCTTCTTGCTTGGCACCTGCAGGAGTGAGCCGAGAGAAGGCACCAGTTCATATGACCCGCGCCTCGTCCGTCCACGCCCACGGACGGGGACAGCGAATGAGCAAAGCCACCGGGAGTCATGCCACGTCTGCTCCAGGAGGGTGACTGCGCAGCCGGGACGGAGGAAGCCATGCCCGCTCCAGGCACCCGCCAGTGCCCGCCAGACAAATGCGCACAGATCAACCACCGCCTTAGGGTGGGCACTTTCTTGAATTTTTAAAAAAAATATTTTATTTATTTAATGCGTTTTTATAAAGCACGGACTTTCCCCGAAGGTGTCAGAGCGCCTCACAATATGAACAGTAATGATAAATGAGGAGAAAATACAAGTGAACAAATTACAAAAGCAAACGTTACATTAGAAGCAAAAGGGACAATTGTTCATGTATCAAAAGCAAACAAAATACAAGAAGAGGTAGCAAAAGATACGTTACAGTAGGAAAAAGTGACATGTGTGTATGTTACAAAAGCGTACAAAGTACAAATAGAGGTATAATACTGCACTAAATGGCAGATACCAAAACACAAGAACAAACGTTGCGTTACATGAGGCAATGGTGGCACTTGTGATACAAAAGGGGATGATGGACGGAGTGCTTGAACAAATCAAACACTCACCCCCAGTCAACTGATCTGGGTTTAATCCATCACCATTCTTTAGTTCACTCAGCCACCCCAGTTCAGACATGGCTATATGCAAATCAGTCTGACCCTGTGCCTCATGGGAACAGTCCAGCCCGAACTGCCAAGCCATGTCTTCCCTGGACCGGAAACAAGCATCCTGGGACCGGTTTCGGATTCATAATCCTCATCAGCCAGGCTATCTTGAATCCAGTGGCCAAGTGAACAAGGGACTCACGTCTGAGCATACCCTGCCACACTTAGTGCGAACAAAGCGATACAAAAGGGGATGATGGACGGAGTGCTTGAACAAATCAAACACTCAGCCCAAGTCAACTGATCTGGGTCTAATCCAGCACCATTCTTTAGTTCACTCAGCCACCCCAGTTCAGACATGGCTATATGCAAATCCGTCTGACCCTGTGCCTCATGGGAACAGTCCAGCCCGAACTGCCAAGCCATGTCTTCCCTGGACCGGAAACAAGCATCCTGGGACCGGTTTCGGATTCATAATCCTCATCAGCCAGGCTATCTTGAATCCAGTGGCCAAGTGAACAAGGGACTCACGTCTGAGCATACCCTGCCACACTTAGTGCGAACAAAGCGATACAAAAGGGGATGATGGACGGAGTGCTTGAACAAATCAAACACTCACCCCCAGTCAACTGATCTGGGTCTAATCCAGCACCATTCTTTAGTTCACTCAGCCACCCCAGTTCAGACATGGCTATATGCAAATCAGTCTGACCATGTGCCTCATGGGAACAGTCCAGCCCGAACTGCCAAGCCATGTCTTCCCTGGACCGGAAACAAGCATCCTGGGACCGGTTTCGGATTCATAATCCTCATCAGCCAGGCTATCTTGAATCCAGTGGCCAAGTGAACAAGGGACTCACGTCTGAGCATACCCTGCCACACTTAGTGCGAACAAAGCGATACAAAAGGGGATGATGGACGGAGTGCTTGAACAAATCAAACACTCACCCCCAGTCAACTGATCTGGGTCTAATCCAGCACCATTCTTTAGTTCACTCAGCCACCCCAGTTCAGAGATGGCTATATGCAAATCAGTCTGACCATGTGCCTCATGGGAACAGTCCAGCTCGAACTGCCAAGCCATGTCTTCCCTGGACCGGAAACAAGCATCCTGGGACCGGTTTCGGATTCATAATCCTCATCAGCCAGGCTATCTTGAATCCAGTGGCCAAGTGAACAAGGGACTCACGTCTGAGCATACCCTGCCACACTTAGTGCGAACAAAGCGATACAAAAGGGGATGATGGACGGAGTGCTTGAACAAATCAAACACTCACCCCCAGTCAACTGATCTGGGTTTAATCCAGCACCATTCTTTAGTTCACTCAGCCACCCAAGTTCAGACATGGCTATATGCAAATCAGTCTGACCCTGTGCCTCATGGGAACAGTCCAGCCAGAACTGCCAAGCCATGTCTTCCCTGGACCGGAAACAAGCATCCTGGGACCGGTTTCGGATTCATAATCCTCATCAGCCAGGCTATCTTGAATCCAGTGGCCAAGTGAACAAGGGACTCACGTCTGAGCATACCCTGCCACACTTAGTGCGAACAAAGCGATACAAAAGGGGATGATGGACGGAGTGCTTGAACAAATCAAACACTCACCCCCAGTCAACTGATCTGGGTTTAATCCAGCACCATTCTTTAGTTCACTCAGCCACCCCAGTTCAGACATGGCTATATGCAAATCCGTCTGACCCTGTGCCTCATGGGAACAGTCCAGCCCGAACTGCCAAGCCATGTCTTCCCTGGACCGGAAACAAGCATCCTGGGACCGGTTTCAGATTCATAATCCTCGTCAGCCAGGCTATCTTGAATCCAGTGGCCAAGTGAACAAGGGACTCACGTCTGAGCATACCCTGCCACACTTAGTGCGAACAAAGCGATACAAAAGGGGATGATGGACGGAGTGCTTGAACAAATCAAACACTCACCCCCTAGTCAACTGATCTGGGTCTAATCCAGCACCATTCTTTAGTTCACTCAGCCACCCCAGTTCAGACATGGCTATATGCAAATCAGTCTGACCATGTGCCTCATGGGAACAGTCCAGCCCGAACTGCCAAGCCATGTCTTCCCTGGACCGGAAACAAGCATCCTGGGACCTGTTTCGGATTCATAATCCTCATCAGCCAGGCTATCTTGAATCCAGTGGCCAAGTGAACAAGGGACTCACGTCTGAGCATACCCTGCCACACTTAGTGCGAACAAAGCGATACAAAAGGGTATGATGGATGGAGTGCTTGAACAAATCAAACACTCACCCCCAGTCAACTGATCTGGGTCTAATCCAGCACCATTCTTTAGTTCACTCAGCCACCCCAGTTCAGACATGGCTATATGCAAATCCGTCTGACCCAGTGCCTCATGGGAACAGTCCAGCCCGAACTGCCAAGCCATGTCTTCCCTGGACCGGAAACAAGCATCCTGGGACCAGTTTCGGATTCATAATCCTCATCAGCCAGGCTATCTTGAATCCAGTGGCCAAGTGAACAAGGGACTCACGTCTGAGCATACCCTGCCACACTTAGTGCGAACAAAGCGATACAAAAGGGGATGATGGACGGAGTGCTTGAACAAATCAAACACTCACCCCCAGTCAACTGATCTGGGTTTAATCCAGCACCATTCTTTAGTTCACTCAGCCACCCCAGTTCAGACATGGCTATGCAAATCCGTCTGACCCTGTGCCTCATGAGAACAGTCCAGCCCGAACTGCCAAGCCATGTCTTCCCTGGACCGGAAACAAGCATCCTGGGACCGGTTTAGGATTCATAATCCTCATCAGCCAGGCTATCTTGAATCCAGTGGCCAAGTGAACAAGGGACTCACGTCTGAGCATACCCTGCCACACTTAGTGCGAACAAAGCGATACAAAACGGCATGATGGACGGAGTGCTTGAACAAATCAAATACTCACCCACAGTCAACGGATCTGGGTTTAATCCAGCACCATTCTTTAGTTCACTCAGCCACCCCAGTTCAGACATGGCTATATGCAAATCAGTCTGACCCTGTGCCTCATGGGAACAGTCCAGCCCGAACTGCCAAGCCATGTCTTCCCTGGACCGGAAACAAGCATCCTGGGACCGGTTTCGGATTCATAATCCTCATCAGCCAGGCTATCTTGAATCCAGTGACCAAGTGAACAAGGGACTCACATCTTAGCATACCCTGCCACACTTAGTACGAACAAAGCGATACAAAAGGGGATGATGGACGGAGTGCTTGAACAAATCAAACACTCACCCCCAGTCAACTGATCTGGGTTTAATCCAGCACCATTCTTTAGTTCACTCAGCCACCCCAGTTCAGATATGGCTATATGCAAATCAGTCTGACCCTGTGCCTCATGGGAACAGTCCAGCCCGAACTGCCAAGCCATGTCTTCCCTGGACCGGAAACAAGCATCCTGGGACCGGTTTTGGATTCATAATCCTCATCAGCCAGGCTATCTTGAATCCAGTGGCCAAGTGAACAAGGGACTCACGTCTGAGCATACCCTGCCACACTTAGTGCGAACAAAGCGATACAAAAGGGGATGATGGACCGAGTGCTTGAACAAATCAAACACTCACCCCCAGTCAACTGAACTGGGTTTAATCCAGCACCATTCTTTAGTTCACTCAGCCACCCCAGTTCAGACATGGCTATATGCAAATCAGTCTGACCCTGTGCCTCATGGGAACAGTCCAGCCCGAACTGCCAAGCCATGTCTTCCCTGGACCGGAAACAAGCATCCTGGGGCCGGTTTCGGATTCATAATCCTCATCAGCCAGGCTATTTTGAATCCAGTGGCCAAGTGAACAAGGGACTCACGTCTGAGCATACCCTGCCACACTTAGTGCGAACAAAGCGATACAAAAGGGGATGATGGACGGAGTGCTTGAACAAATCAAACACTCACCCACAGTCAACGGATCTGGGTTTAATCCAGCACCATTCTTTAGTTCACTCAGCCACCCCAGTTCAGACATGGCTATATGCAAATCAGTCTGACCCTGTGCCTCATTGGAACAGTCCAGCCCGAACTGCCAAGCCATGTCTTCCCTGGACAGGAAACAAGCATCCTGGGACCGGTTTCGGATTCATAATCCTCATCAGCCAGGCTATCTTGAATCCAGTGGCCAAGTGAACAAGGGACTCACGTCTGAGCATACCCTGCCACACTTAGTGCGAACAAAGCGATACAAAAGGGTATGATGGACGGAGTGCTTGAACAAATCAAACACTCACCCTCAGTCAACTGATCTGGGTCTCATCCAGCACCATTCTTTAGTTCACTCAGCCACCCCAGTTCAGACATGGCTATATGCAAATCCGTCTGACCCTGTGCCTCATGAGAACAGTCCAGCCCAAACTGCCAAGCCATGTCTTCCCTGGACCGGAAACAAGCATCCTGGGACCGGTTTCGGATTCATAATCCTCATCAGCCAGGCTATCTTGAATCCAGTGGCCAAGTGAACAAGGGACTCACGTCTGAGCATACCCTGCCACACTTAGTGCGAACAAAGCGATACAAAAGGGGATGATGGACCGAGTGCTTGAACAAATCAAACACTCACCCCCAGTCAACTGATCTGGGTTTAATCCAGCACCATTCTTTAGTTCACTCAGCCACCCCAGTTCAGACATGGCTATATGCAAATCCGTCTGACCCTGTGCCTCATGAGAACAGTCCAGCCCGAACTGCCAAGCCATGTCTTCCCTGGACCGGAAACAAGCATCCTGGGACCGGTTTCGGATTCATAATCCTCATCAGCCAGGCTATCTTGAATCCAGTGGCCAGTGAACAAGGGACTCACGTCTGAGCATACCCTGCCACACTAAGTGCGAACAAAGCGATACAAAAGGGGATGATGGGCGGAGTGCTTGAACAAATCAAACACTCACCCCCAGTCAACTGATCTGGGTTTAATCCAGCACCATTCTTTAGTTCACTCAGCCACCCCAGTTCAGACATGGCTATATGCAAATCAGTCTGACCCTGTGCCTCATGGGAACAGTCCAGCCCGAACTGCCAAGCCATGTCTTCCCTGGACCGGAAACAAGCATCCTGGGACCAGTTTCGGATTCATATTCCTCATCAGCCAGGCTATCTTGAATCCAGTGGCCAAGTGAACAAGGGACTCACGTCTGAGCATACCCTGCCACACTTAGTGCGAACAAAGCTATACAAAAGGGGATGATGGACGGAGTGCTTGAACAAATCAAACACTCACCCACAGTCAACGGATCTGGGTTTAATCCAGCACCATTCTTTAGTTCACTCAGCCACCCAGGTTCAGACATGGCTATATGCAAATCAGTCTGACCCTGTGCCTCATGGGAACAGTCCAGCCCGAACTGCCAAGCCATGTCTTCCCTGGACCGGAAACAAGCATCCTGGGACAGGTTTCGGATTCATAATCCTCATCAGCCAGGCTATTTTGAATCCAGTGGCCAAGTGAACAAGGGACTCACGTCTGAGCATACCCTGCCACACTTAGTGCGAACAAAGCGATACAAAAGGGGATGATGGACTGAGTGCTTGAACAAATCAAACACTCACCCCCAGTCAACTGATCTGGGTTTAATCCAGCACCATTCTTTAGTTCACTCAGCCACCCCAGTTCAAACATGGCTATATGCAAATCCGTCTGACCCTGTGCCTCATGGGAACAGTCCAGCCCGAACTGCCAAGCCATGTCTTCCCTGGACCGGAAACAAGCATCCTGGGACCGGTTTCGGATTCATAATCCTCATCAGCCAGGCTATCTTGAATCCAGTGGCCAAGTGAACAATTGACTCACGTCTGAGCATACCCTGCCACACTTAGTGCGAACAAAGCGATACAAAAGGGGATGATGGACGGAGTGCTTGAACAAATCAAACACACACCCCCAGTCAACTGATCTGGGTCTAATCCAGCACCATTCTTTAGTTCACTCAGCCACCCCAGTTCAGACATGGCTATATGCAAATCAGTCTGACCATGCGCCTCATGGGAACAGTCCAGCCCGAACTGCCAAGCCATGTCTTCCCTGGACCGGAAACAAGCATCCTGGGACCGGTTTCGGATTCATAATCCTCATCAGCCAGGCTATCTTGAATACAGTGGCCAAGTGAACAAGGGACTCACGTCTGAGCATACCCTGCCACACTTAGTGCGAACAAAGCGATACAAAAGGGGATGATGGACGGAGTGCTTGAACAAATCAAACACTCACCCCCAGTCAACTGATCTGGGTTTAATCCAGCACCATTCTTTAGTTCACTCAGCCACCCCAGTTCAGACATGGCTATATGCAAATCAGTCTGACCCAGTGCCTCATGGGAACAGTCCAACCGGAACTGCCAAGCCATGTCTTCCCTGGACCGTAAACAAGCATCCTGGTACCGGTTTCGGATTCATAATCCTCATCAGCCAGACTATCTTGAATCCAGTGGCCAAGTGAACAAGGGACTCACGTCTGAGCATACCCTGCCACACTTAGTGCGAACAAAGCGATACAAAAGGGGATGATGGACGGAGTGCTTGAAAAATCAAACACTCACCCCCAGTCAACTGATCTGGGTTTAATCCAGCACCATTCTTTAGTTCACTCAGCCACCCCAGTTCAGACATGGCTATATGCAAATCAGTCTGACCCTGTGCCTCATGGGAACAGTCCAGCCCGAACTGCCAAGCCATGTCTTCCCTGGACCGGAAACAAGCATCCTGGGACCGGTTTCGGATTCATAATCCTCATCAGCCAGGCTATCTTGAATCCAGTGGCCAAGTGAACAAGGGACTCACGTCTGAGCATACCCTGCCACACTTAGTGCGAACAAAGCGATACAAAAGGGGATGATGGACGGAGTAATTGAACAAATCAAACACTCACCCCCAGTCAACTGATCTGGGTTTAATCCAGCACCATTCTTTAGTTCACTCAGCCACCCCAGTTCAGACATGGCTATATGCAAATCAGTCTGACCCTGTGCCTCATGGGAACAGTCCAGCCCGAACTGCCAAGCCATGTCTTCCCTGGACCGGAAACAAGCATCCTGGGACCGGTTTCGGATTCATAATCCTCATCAGCCAGGCTATCTTGAATCCAGTGGCCAAGTGAACAAGGGACTCACGTCTGAGCATACCCTGCCACACTTAGTGCGAACAAAGCGATACAAAAGGGGATGATGGACGGAGTGCTTGAACAAATCAAACACTCACCCCCAGTCAACTGATCTGGGTTTAATCAAGCACCATTCTTTAGTTCACTCAGCCACCCCAGTTCAGACATGGCTATATGCAAATCAGTCTGACCCTGTGCCTCATGGGAACAGTCCAGCCCAAACTGCCAAGCCATGGCTTCCCTGGACCGGAAACAAGCATCCTGGGACCGGTTTCGGATTCATAATCCTCATCAGCCAGGCTATCTTGAATCCAGTGGCCAAGTGAACAAGGGACTCACGTCTGAGCATACCCTGCCACACTTAGTGCGAACAAAGCGATACAAAAGGGGATGATGGACGGAGTGCTTGAACAAATCAAACACTCACCCCCAGTCAATTGATCTGGGTTTAACCCTGCACCATTCTTTAGTTCACTCAGCCACCCCAGTTCAGACATGGCTATATGCAAATCAGTCTGACCCTGTGCCTCATGGGAACAGTCCAGCCCGAACTGCCAAGCCATGTCTTCCCTGGACCGGAAACAAGCATCCTGGGACCGGTTTCGGATTCATAATCCTCATCAGCCAGGCTATCTTGAATACAGTGGCCAAGTGAACAAGGGACTCATGTCTGAGCATACCCTGCCACACTTAGTGCGAACAAAGCGATACAAAAGGGGATGATGGACGGAGTGCTTGAACAAATCAAACACTCACCCCCAGTCAACTGATCTGGGTTTAATCCAGCACCATTCTTTAGTTCACTCAGCCACCCCAGTTCAGAAATGGCTATATGCAAATCAGTCTGACCCAGTGCCTCATGGGAACAGTCCAGCCGGAACTGCCAAGCCATGTCTTCCCTGGACCGTAAACAAGCATCCTGGTACCGGTTTCGGATTCATAATCCTCATCAGCCAGACTATCTTGAATCCAGTGGCCAAGTGAACAAGGGACTCACGTCTGAGCATACCCTGCCACACTTAGTGCGAACAAAGCGATACAAAAGGGGATGATGGACGGAGTGCTTGAAAAATCAAACACTCACCCCCAGTCAACTGATCTGGGTTTAATCCAGCACCATTCTTTAGTTCACTCAGCCACCCCAGTTCAGACATGGCTATATGCAAATCAGTCTGACCCTGTGCCTCATGGGAACAGTCCAGCCCGAACTGCCAAGCCATGTCTTCCCTGGACCGGAAACAAGCATCCTGGGACCGGTTTCGGATTCATAATCCTCATCAGCCAGGCTATCTTGAATCCAGTGGCCAAGTGAACAAGGGACTCACGTCTGAGCATACCCTGCCACACTTAGTGCGAACAAAGCGATACAAAAGGGGATGATGGACGGAGTAATTGAACAAATCAAACACTCACCCCCAGTCAACTGATCTGGGTTTAATCCAGCACCATTCTTTAGTTCACTCAGCCACCCCAGTTCAGACATGGCTATATGCAAATCAGTCTGACCCTGTGCCTCATGGGAACAGTCCAGCCCGAACTGCCAAGCCATGTCTTCCCTGGACCGGAAACAAGCATCCTGGGACCGGTTTCGGATTCATAATCCTCATCAGCCAGGCTATCTTGAATCCAGTGGCCAAGTGAACAAGGGACTCACGTCTGAGCATACCCTGCCACACTTAGTGCGAACAAAGCGATACAAAAGGGGATGATGGACGGAGTGCTTGAACAAATCAAACACTCACCCCCAGTCAACTGATCTGGGTTTAATCAAGCACCATTCTTTAGTTCACTCAGCCACCCCAGTTCAGACATGGCTATATGCAAATCAGTCTGACCCTGTGCCTCATGGGAACAGTCCAGCCCAAACTGCCAAGCCATGGCTTCCCTGGACCGGAAACAAGCATCCTGGGACCGGTTTCGGATTCATAATCCTCATCAGCCAGGCTATCTTGAATCCAGTGGCCAAGTGAACAAGGGACTCACGTCTGAGCATACCCTGCCACACTTAGTGCGAACAAAGCGATACAAAAGGGGATGATGGATGGAGTGCTTGAACAAATCAAACACTCACCCCCAGTCAACTGATCTGGGTTTAATCCAGCACCATTCTTTAGTTCACTCAGCCACCCCAGTTCAGACAAGGCTATATGCAAATCCGTCTGACCCTGTGCCTCATGAGAACAGTCCAGCCCGAACTGCCAAGCCATGTCTTCCCTGGACCGGAAACAAGCATCCTGGGACCGGTTTTGGATTCATAATCCTCATCAGCCAGGCTATCTTGAATCCAGTGGCCAAGTGAACAAGAGACTCACGTCTGAGCATACCCGGCCACACTTAGTGCGAACAAAGCGATACAAAAGGGGATGATGGACGGAGTGCTTGAACAAATCAAACACTCACCCCCAGTCAACTGATCTGGGTTTAATCCAGCACCATTCCTTAGTTCACTCAGCCACCCCAGTTCAGACATGGCTATATGCAAATCCGTCTGACCCTGTGCCTCATGAGAACAGTCCAGCCCGAACTGCCAAGCCATGTCTTCCCTGGACCGGAAGCAAGCATCCTGGGACCGGTTTCGGATTCATAATCCTCATCAGCCAGGCTATCTTGAATCCAGTGGCCAGTGAACAAGGGACTCACGTCTGAGCATACCCTGCCACACTAAGTGCGAACAAAGCGATACAAAAGGGGATGATGGGCGGAGTGCTTGAACAAATCAAACACTCACCCCCAGTCAACTGATCTGGGTTTAATCCAGCACCATTCTTTAGTTCACTCAGCCACCCCAGTTCAGACATGGCTATATGCAAATCAGTCTGACCCTGTGCCTCATGGGAACAGTCCAGCCCGAACTGCCAAGCCATGTCTTCCCTGGACCGGAAACAAGCATCCTGGGACCAGTTTCGGATTCATATTCCTCATCAGCCAGGCTATCTTGAATCCAGTGGCCAAGTGAACAAGGGACTCACGTCTGAGCATACCCTGCCACACTTAGTGCGAACAAAGCTATACAAAAGGGGATGATGGACGGAGTGCTTGAACAAATCAAACACTCACCCACAGTCAACGGATCTGGGTTTAATCCAGCACCATTCTTTAGTTCACTCAGCCACCCAGGTTCAGACATGGCTATATGCAAATCAGTCTGACCCTGTGCCTCATGGGAACAGTCCAGCCCGAACTGCCAAGCCATGTCTTCCCTGGACCGGAAACAAGCATCCTGGGACAGGTTTCGGATTCATAATCCTCATCAGCCAGGCTATTTTGAATCCAGTGGCCAAGTGAACAAGGGACTCACGTCTGAGCATACCATGCCACACTTAGTGCGAACAAAGCGATACAAAAGGGGATGATGGACTGAGTGCTTGAACAAATCAAACACTCACCCCCAGTCAACTGATCTGGGTTTAATCCAGCACCATTCTTTAGTTCACTCAGCCACCCCAGTTCAGACATGGCTATATGCAAATCCGTCTGACCCTGTGCCTCATGGGAACAGTCCAGCCCGAACTGCCAAGCCATGTCTTCCCTGGACCGGAAACAAGCATCCTGGGACCGGTTTCGGATTCATAATCCTCATCAGCCAGGCTATCTTGAATCCAGTGGCCAAGTGAACAATTGACTCACGTCTGAGCATACCCTGCCACACTTAGTGCGAACAAAGCGATACAAAAGGGGATGATGGACGGAGTGCTTGAACAAATCAAACACACACCCCCAGTCAACTGATCTGGGTCTAATCCAGCACCATTCTTTAGTTCACTCAGCCACCCCAGTTCAGACATGGCTATATGCAAATCAGTCTGACCATGCGCCTCATGGGAACAGTCCAGCCCGAACTGCCAAGCCATGTCTTCCCTGGACCGGAAACAAGCATCCTGGGACCGGTTTCGGATTCATAATCCTCATCAGCCAGGCTATCTTGAATCCAGTGGCCAAGTGAACAAGGGACTCACGTCTGAGCATACCCTGCCACACTTAGTGCGAACAAAGCAATACAAAAGGGGATGATGGACGGAGTGCTTGAACAAATCAAACACTCACCGCCAGTCAACTGATCTGGGTTTAATCCAGCACCATTCTTTAGTTCACTCAGCCACCCCAGTTCAGACATGGCTATATGCAAATCCGTCTGACCCTGTGCCTCATGAGAACAGTCCAGCCCAAACTGCCAAGCCATGTCTTCCCTGGACCGGAAACAAGCATCCTGGGACTGGTTTCGGATTCATAATCCTCATCAGCCAGGCTATCTTGAATCCAGTGGCCAAGTGAACAAGGGACTCACGTCTGAGCATACCCTGCCACACTTAGTGCGAACAAAGCGATACAAAAGGGGATGATGGACCGAGTGCTTGAACAAATCAAACACTCACCCCCAGTCAACTGAACTGGGTTTAATCCAGCACCATTCTTTAGTTCACTCAGCCACCCCAGTTCAGACATGGCTATATGCAAATCAGTCTTACCCTGTGCCTCATGGGAACAGTCCAGCCCGAACTGCCAAGCCATGTCTTCCCTGGACCGGAAACAAGCATCCTGGGACCGGTTTCGGATTCATAATCCTCATCAGCCTGTGATGTATTCCTATAGGTTCTGTATCGATCCCCCTATTCCTGACCCTATTCTGGTTAACAAGTTAACTAGCAGCCATCCCATGAGGCAGAAAACCCCCATGATGCAGGAACCGTTATCTGATAAAGCCACACTACGGCACAGGAAAGTGTTATCTGATTAGGTCATAACGCTTGCCATCTAATTAGACAAGCGATATTCCTCCAGCCCCTGATAAGGCATACGGAGTTCTCAAAACAAATCAAACCTATGACAGACCTGGGAAAAACCCTGCGGCCATTCTTTTGATTTCACCGAGAACTTCAGCAAAAGAATGTGCTAACGACCAGATCGTATGACATCCTTATTGACGTATCTATGTCCATCCTTACGTCAATCTTGGCACCTTAAAGGTATAAATATTACCGATATTGCCCTATGCAAACACACGCGGTGGTGACGAGATCGGAGCAGCCAGACTTGCCGAAGCCCAGAGCAGAGCAGACCCCGCTGGCGCAGCCCCGCCTTCCTGACGCGCTGAGAACGAGACGCTGCTTTCTCCTGCCGAGAAATCCAGCTCCGGCGCTTCCGGGTAGCCCTCGCAGGCAGCCTGGAATATCGAGACCAGAGACGAGAGATACCATCCCTCATTCATCCTAGATTCCAGGTACAGAACTGAATAACCCCTTGCAGAGAATTCTTTAGTCAGTCACTTGGCAAAACAAACTTAACTTAAACTGTAACTTTCTACTCCCGCCCACGTATTAGGCTTAGGTCAGGTACACGGGGTAGGCGTAATTAGAAACACCAGTTGAGTACGATTAGTCAAATGTAAATGTGTATGTATTCATTTTATTCGTTTTAAACCTTCATATGGCTTAGAAACCATATCAATGTTTTTACAGTATTATTTTATACTTCTGCTTTTATTGTATGCACTTTACTTAACCATAAGTATTGCAATAATATCGATCCATTTCTCTTGTATGAGAAAAGAGACTGATCAATAAATAACATCTTTTATTGAACACGCCCGTCTCTTCCTTTTCTCTACAAACTGGTGAGACTAAGAATGCACGTACTGACTGAGTAAAATAAGTCGTCTTTTGTTTTCACACGACTCTAGAGATATACTCTTGATTAGGGGAGAGCAAAGTTGTCATGTTCTATGGTTGTCAGAAACTAAATCCCTTCTTGTCTATCCAGGGAGGTTCAACTCCTCCTTGCCTATTCGAGAAAGTTTCTAGTGAACTCTGAGCTAGCTGGCAAAACCCAAAACTTTAAGACTAATATCGACAGTTGTAGACCTAGTTAACGTCTGGTCTAGGCCTATACTATTGAAGGTATTATTCCAATGCGCAGAGCCTATTGGGATAATAGGAACTACACTACATGGCGCCCAACGCGTTTGGAAGGGCGATAAAACTAACGTAAGACATTTAGAGTAACTCAGTCGTGCTTTTTCACTCAGACCCCTTTTTTCCCATAATACTCCAAAGACGTCTGGAGTGGGTAAAAGGTAATATCCGCCAGACCTCGCAGGAGGAAACTCCTATGTATGGTCCTTGGTTTAGTCAACGTTGAAGGATACACTGTTCCAAAATATTGTGCATCTAATCTTTGTTTCCATAAGAAACCTGATCTGCAAACAAACTAAATAACCTTCCTGTCGGTAAAATGGTAGACAGTGATGAAGAAAGAGAGACAGTTAGGATAGCAACTGAACTCGCAGCAGCTGATAATGCACTGCTAGACACAGACCCGGATATAATACTCATCCCGGTCATCAAGAGGAAATCTATAACTTTAAAACTTATAGAAAATGGACTGACACCTAGAGGTGGCACAGTCATATTCGTGATTGAGGCACACGAATATCGGCAGACAGAGGTATATTATTCATGGATACATTTTCCAGCAGCAAATGCTGTAACAAAGTACTTCCACTATTACAAAACAGAGGACCCTCCTAATGAGTACACTCCTTTCGAGGAGGTGGAAGTACCACTTAAATTTCAAGAGCATCTGCACTTATTTAATGGCGCCCTAAAACATAATAATCACATCACCAGGCTCGGTCCACTAGGAAGACCAGGAGCAACGTGGCCGGTTCTAGCCGGATACACACCACATCCAGACATCGATGGGATGTCTGCAGCAAACCTTTTAACACAGCTAAAACAATTAATAAAACTACATAGACAATTAGTCCAATATGTGATGCGGACTTCAACAATTCAACCAGCAATTAAAATTCCACAGCTGACCCCTCATCAGGGGAACACAAATAAAATTACACCACAGAACATACAATCCTGCCTAGGTAAGGTACCAGCTAAACGGGAACAAATACCATTCTGGTTAGCACAAAAAATCACCCAAATAGAGGCGGTGTTTCCAGACACCACCCCGTTAGGAAAACACAGGATTCTGACTATCTGTCTTCCAATGGGAATCGCACCACACGTGGAGGACTGTGACACTTGGGGTACAGTCTTTGCTTCCATCTACACAAAAACGCACGGTGTTCCATCCATTTCGGTAATACCAGATGTGCTAAAACAAATTCAAGACGAATACGGTCCAGAACCCGCTTTAACTCTTGGTATGAAATTACTAAAAGACTTCAAGCAGGTCTCGGCTATATTATTAGCCAACATAAAGGGAGAAGCAGCAAATGTGGCGATCCGCCAGAGGTTAAAGGAGACAGATATAGCAGACCAACCAGCTGAAATTGCCAGAATTATAGAAAAATCCTATGAGTAACTAGGTAGAGATAGTTTAGGTGGAATACCAGTAAAACCACAACTGATTGAAAGTCCCGAAAAAATATTTTTTAATAATAATTCAACATCACAAAAAAAGAGCTGGGATGGAAACAAACAATCCAATCCTAAAGAAAAGAAATTCCAGTCCAGAGGAAGGTCTCCTAGGCGGAGAGAAAAATCTCCAAACCAAAGACACAGGTCACCCCAAAGTGACCCCTCTAGGAAAAGATATAACCTTAGAAATAGGGATAATATAAAGAAGCCTGATAGATATCAAGACATTGATACACGTCCCTCTCAATCTTTTCAGACTTCCTCGCAGAAATCGGAAAGGAGAGGACGATCAGAACAAAGAGAAGAGCACGCCAAGTCCAAAGACAAGGAACCTGCTCATCTAAAAAAGAAATTACAATTTCCAAAAAAGAAGGTAGCCAGTATCAAGGTAGTTAACAATGCCGAGAATACTGAGGACACAAATGAAAAACGGAGAATGGGCTCAGAAATGCTAGACAGCGCAGCAGAAGTGAGCATAGCTCGCAAAGTCCTTATGAATCTTCTGGAGACAGTGGACACGAATGAATATCTTCAAGTGGAAACTGCAGACACCAGAGTTAGCAAACCTCACAAAATATATGAAATAACTTTACGTATAGAAGGGGAAAAGACTAGAAAAATAAGGGGACTATTTTGGGATAATCTCTCCAAGGGCTATGACATCCTTCTAGCTGAAAAAGACTGGCCACCAGAGTTTGTCAGGGAGTGCCCTCATGGCGAAGAAATAATTATGCCTGCCTTCTCAAATCATATCCCAATTCATAAAAAATACACACTTGCCAGAAAGTGGGCAGTAGCTCAAGCTCCTGCTTTATATAAAAATCATGTAGGATGGGATGAGGACTCTCCTCCTCACAAAATTCAGTTAAAATCACAACCTACTGCACAAAGACAGTACCCAATTAAGCAAGAAGCTAAAAAACAGGTAAAAGAAATCCTAGATCAACTAGAATACCAGGGGGTGATTGAAACTTGCACCTCACAAATGAACAACCCTTTGTTTCTGGTCTCCAAACCAGACAATTCATATCGTCTAGTTTTGGATTACCGACACCTTAACTCATGTTGCAAAACTTTTGCAGTGCAAAACTCGCATAGTGCTGCACTAATGAATAACATAGTGCGCAAAAAATACAAAACAACATTAGACATCTCTAATGGATTCTTTTGTCAAAACATAGCACCAGAGAGCAGATATTTGTCTGCATTCTCAATAAATGGCACTCAAAAACAATTCTGTCGGTTAGCCCAGGGGTACAAGAATAGCCCAGGGGTATTCTCAGCGAGAGTAACAGAATTACTACAAACATATGATGACGAAGCATTATCTTATGTCGACGACATATACTTAACAGATGATGACTTGGATACTCACTTGAAGAGAGTAAACACCATAATACTTGGGTTCGCAGCAGAGGGTTACAAATTCAACTTTAAAAAATCCAGAATTGCCCATCTAACAGTCCTGTTCTTAGGATACGAATTATCAAGTGAAGGCAAAAGCCTGGCTGACAATTTCCTAGAGAAATGTGCCGTACTCCAAGCACCTAGAACACTAAAAAACCTACAGTCAATTCTAGGCTTCCTAAATTTCGGAAGAACATACATTGCAAATTACGCAGAAAGGGTCAAACCCCTTTATGATCTAATAAAACCAGATTTTAAAAGAACCAATTGGACTCAAATACACACAGAAATTTTGAGATCCTTACAAACAGACATGTTAATTAAAACAAAATTAGAAACACGTGATAACACACGCAATCTTGTGATTCGAGTCATCCCAGGAAGATGCGGATTCACATACCTGACCTCTAATGAGGGAGAAAAGGTACCAATTGCATTCAAATCACACTTGTACACTAAGGCTGAAATGAAATTTAGCCCAACGGAAAAAATTCTTACTGCAACACAGACAGCTATAGCAAAAGAACGAGCCCTGGCACAAGGTAAACGAATAATAATCGTGACACCAATACCAGCCCTAGAGGCTGTAACAAAAGCAAGCATTCCAAATGCTAAAGCGCTCCATCCGAGATGGATACAATGGGCTAATTCTCTTGCTGCAACAGACGTGGTATACGAATTTGATCCTAACTTAAAAACACAAGAATTTCTCCAATATGAATTTGAATATCCTCCGCCGACCGAAATTCTGCCTCTAGAACATTACGGCTGTATAATATATACAGACGGATCAGCACAACCCGCAGTAGGGGGTAAACAAGCTTACAGTGCTGCGTGCGCGATTGTTAAAGGTCGCTGGCACGAAGGAAAATTCAAACCGGCTATCACTAAGACACAATCTCTAGGAGATTGTACAGCTCAGCGAGCAGAACTACTAGCGTTTAAGATGGCGCTTGAAAATACCGATCGAGAATTCCCCACACTCATAGTGTGCGATTCGTATTACTGCGTTCAGTCTTACAATGAATACTTGCAGATCTGGCTTCAGAATGGCTTTAAGGATGCAAAAGGAGGCACAATCAAGCATAAGATGCTCTGGGAACAAGTAGTTCTATTACAAAAAGAACTACCAAAGACTCACGTGATACATACGCTGAGTCATCAACGTGATGGCGTTCACGTTGCAGGGAATTAATTGGCTGATGAGGCCGCGAAGGCAGCTGTGCAAACGGCTTCCATAGCTGCCATCACACGGTCAAAAACAAAAATAGACAGCGAAATATTACAGGCTGTCAGCGCTACAGAAAAGGATTCGATAGAAACACTCCCGAAAGGCTTTCCAGTAAAATACTCATACATAACTGATGCAAACAATGTTCCTTTTGCTCGAATCCCTGGAGTGGGGGATAGGGCAATTCCAAACATGGAACATAGGTTAGGACTGATAATAGCGGCACACGAAGGGCTTGCTTCTATACATGCTGGCGTCTCAGCCACAGTATCATTATTAAAACAGAGATACTGGTGGCCACAAATGAGAAGACAAACAAGGAACTATGTTCTAGAATGTGAAATATGTCAAAGAATGAAAGTATCAACGGCGAGACGTCCAGCGCAGACGCCCCTTCTAATCTCGGATAAACCATTAGCCTGTGTTTACCTAGACCACTGTGGTCCCTTACAAAGGGATGGTAACTATAAATACATCTTGGTTGCAGTGGACTCATGCACGAGATTCATATGGATGTGGCCCCAGCGAACGGCTGACGCCAGAACTGTTATAAAAGATTTGCGAGTCTTTATCGGCACATACGCAATTGGCATGCTGCATTCGGACCATGGTCCTGCTTTTAGCTCTAGGGCTTATAAGGAGGCCATGGTCAGCATGGGCGTTACATTGCGGTACTCTTGTCCATTTCACCCTGAGGGGAACGGAATTGTTGAAAGAAAAAACCGTGACATAAAGCAATCTATAACGGCAAAGGTATTAGGTTCGGGAGCTGGGTGGGTCAAACATCTAATAAGTGTCCAACGTAGTCTAAATAACTTGCCAAGAAATTCTCTGAAGGGATTCAGTCCGTACGAATTATTATTTGGAACTAGGATGTTAGTCTTAGACCTCGACAGTCAGACTTCAGTGGTGAAGGAAAAAAGCTTTGATATCAAAGATCGTTTGGCTGTTTTGCAGGACTTAAACGAAACAAGAAAAGACCTGAGCAACATAAAGTTGAAACAGCAGCCAACAACCACTGAAGAACCACCACCTGTCCCAGCAAGACCTGTCTGGATTCCAAAAGTCGGGGATCTAGTCAGAGAAAAGATCGCGGTAAAGAAGGAATTTGGGCCTTCTTACAGAAAAGCAGTTCCTGTCTTGTCTGTCAACGGGACAAGATCAGTTGTACTACCGCCGCTTGCTGGTAAAAAGGAGAACCGAGTTGTATCCATCGACCTGGTAAAACCACAACATGTGGCCGATAACAAATAGTAGGCCAAGTGGACTCCCGCGAAGTAGTAGAACACCAAGATTTGCTACTAACACAGAGGTTCAATCTAAGAGGCTAATCACATTCGAAACGCCTACAGAACTACAACAAGGACTATGCAACAATGCAATGGAACTTAGACCTCTGAAAACCCAAATAAAAACATTTAGCAGAGACACACCAATCTATAATGAAGTAACAAACGACTATGCAAGAAACAGTAATCCTGAAGCAATTGGAACAATTGACAGAACTGCATCCGGCTACTTCATAAACTTCGATGATTCCTCTGAAGGCTTCAATGAATCAAAAACACAGCCATCAACAAAAACCTTTAAAGATAAAGTTAAAGTACTTTTGAAACAACTGAAAGAAACATATCTAATTTCTCCATGGATTGAATTTTGGGTGGGTTTTGGTGCATTTATCCTCATACTTTGGCTCATCATGGTACTAACTTTGGGACGCTTCATTGAGGGAAAATATGCTAAAATGGACACAGCAAGTCAGAAAATCAACTTGATCCTCAAACCACACACATCTTCACACGTCGAGAAAAGAGAACTTTCTTCAGTCAACTTCACAGCCAATCCTATACCGGGTGGGGTAGCATGGGACAAAACTGACTACGAAATTTATGGGCCGGTTGAAATCCTGAAATATCCACACCAAATTAAGATCTCGTTGAGTGACTTTGTAAAACCAAGCTCATTTGCTGATGATTGGGACTTTGAAAGTATAAATAATATGATGCCTGACTTAGTGATGTCTGCTAAATTTACCAAACATGATTATTTGCAGGGTTCGACAAATTATGATAGTATGTACTGTTATAACCACTATGGTAACCATTTTCTACATAGATCTGCACAACCTAGAAATGTTTTAAATTATAATCAATGGGAACATTGTGCAACCCCTCCAAAAGGAAGCTCAAGAACCGTTTATGACAAATACTCATACTTTTCAGGTTTTAACACAAGTAATGCCAAAACATTTTATTTCAAATTGTCAAATAAGACAGGGACAAAGACCATGATAACAAACACGAAATTGATATATTCAGACTCATTCTTTGAACAAATGAATACTTTTGGTTTTGATTATTGGGACAAAAATGTTGAAGTAAAAAGTGTTTGGGGTACAAAAGAATGGCAAGTACAGGGTATAGAATCTTTGTTTAGAGCCTGCATGATCCCAGAACAAATTATATTTTTAAATGACACTGTTCAACAAACTACCTGTCTTGGCTTAGCCAAAATCAAAGACTTAAATAAACCGTCTATTCCAAAACCAACAATGAACAGCAATAGCTCCACAGATGAAGAGATAGACGTAAATTATGTATTAAACCAAAACAGAACACATCCTGATTGGAAAAAGTGGTTGATCTGGCCCACAGATACTAATAACTGTCAAGACAGATTCCTGAACAAAACACAGGGGTTCCAAATGACCAGGCCAGACCCTAGATATTCCCAAAGACAACACCCAGGAATAATAACCACCTACAGTGTGGGAAAATTATGCCTTCAGTGGCTACAGACTTCCACACTGGCAGAAATTAAGCAACACCTAACTTTACTTACTGATGGTGCTGACTTGCGTGATTTCATTATGGGACCGCGCAAACAGCGTCAGAAACGTTTCATAGCAGCCTCTGTATATGCAGCATACAACGAGGCCTGGAAGGTAACTCAAATTGAGACAGCAGAAAGAATACGGGAAATTGACCGTATTAATTTGGAAAAATCACTTTCTGTAGTGGACAATGGGTTAATGACTCTGTCCTCCAGAATTTTTTCTCTGGACAGCATTGTGTCTTCAGCAATCGACATAATATCGCAAGACTTGCTGTTGTTACAACACGGTCAGTCTCAATTGCGTTCTATTGTACAGCTTGGCTGGACGTTACAAAATCTGCGTTCAGGCTATGTGCCTTGGCGTTTAATCAACACAACGTCACTATTCAATATCTTTAACCTTACTGATAAACAAATCAGTATGGCACAAAAGGGTGCTGATTATACAATCCTGAGCATTGAGAAACTCGAGAGATTACCAGTGACAATGTCAGAACGACCTGTCAGTGAATGGATAATACATGGGATAATTAATATTCCAATATCAACCTTCAGGTTTCAATACTGCCAAAAATATATACAGGCTGGCATGTACGAAAAATTGGGAAAGGGGTACATTAAAACAACATGGAACTTGCCCTATTCACATGCATGTGTCAGTAATAAAGGACAGAAAGTGTTTCTTAGTGGCAATAATTGTGCAATGTCACTGAGCGGTACACTTCTGTGTAATGGAATTAGTTTGCATGGAGCCTGTGAAGGGAACTCAAATAACCTTTCATGTCACCAGCTAGGCGCACCTGCAACAGAGATAGAACCATTCTTTCAAAGACTCTATAATGGGAGTTACATTCTAATTGTAGATCGCAGATGCTGTAGTCTTATGCCCGGGACTCCTTATCTCGTAACTACGACTGCGAAGGTCAAGTGCTGTGGACGCTTATTGTTCCCCAGCTCCCTTCCAGACAGGGAGGCAAGGGCATGGCCCAACTTGAAAATTACTTCTATTCGAATAGATACTTTAAGCAGAATGAAAACAGTGCTTCTTCAGACGCCGACCAGACTCACGTCATCAAAAGAAACGTATGATCTCCTAGTCGCAAGGACGACTGCAGAGATTCACTCCTTATTATCTACTAATTCCCCCATACATTTCGCAGAAATCCTGAATGAAATCTTAAATATTTCTGATACCAGTGGAGTCTCAAAAGTATTTAAGACAGTATTTTCGATGGCATTAACACCATTCAAAGCCATACTGGGTATTTTTCCAGATTTCGTCCATTCGATTTTTGGCGGACTTCCCCTCATCTTAGGACTAATTGCAGGAATCCTATTCCTACTCCTTATATTTCGTTATGGCAAACCATGTCACAGACAAAACACCTGCGACAAGGGAAGAAACAATCCTAGCCATTGGATACCGGGACCGGATATCAAAAATCCTGGGACTATCCCGGCTTAGAGACCTGAACATGACGTGGTTTCTTTCATTTCGACCAATGTGGCATCGATGTGTTTCACCTGTATTAAGGTGCTTGCTATGCGGAGAAGAATGCGTGTTAGACACATGTCTGACTCTACAATCAGATGCGCCAATGGATGCAGAAACATTGTTGAGTCCAATAAAGGCTCATGCTTTGTGCTGCCCTCAACGGCTACCAATCCTGATGACGGCATTCGTGGAAGCTTCACCACTACGATTAAGGGGTAGTGAAGTTCAAGATGAAAGCAGCATTGATCAGGTACGACCTTCTGTCAGCAATACTAATCAAAACGTCAATGGAAACAATCATGCGCACGAATGCATGGTTACATCTTTTTCCGAGTTGGTGGAACTCTCCCAGGAAGCTGTTGACAGCTTTTTTGACAGTCTAAATGATATGATGTTCTCACCAGAGCAGAAATAGAGACTTTTGAGCAAGCTCGCACACGGCGTTCCCTGAATTTGGCCTTCAACTAGAATAGCAAAAATACCATGAACGATTTTCCCTCCAGTGCACGGACAGCAATTTTTTTTCAGCAGCCCCAAAATATTTTTTACGAATTTTTCGGGACACTTATTTTCTGCTTAAAGTAAGAACTATTCTTAGAGAACTAAACTTTCTATTTTTAGATACTTTGTAGACATTATCTGCCCGCTGGAATGTTCATAATTATTTTATTCTGTGATGGAATGGTCTCGACCCTTTTTTCTGTATTAAGAGCCATTTCATGTGTAAATTCTCATATACAAATTAGTGATAATGTATAGATATGCGTGATTACTTTAGCGTTATTCTACAGCTTGAGTGCATATATTACATGTGACTGTTTTTTTTCGTATATTTGATAATTTCAAAATGCATTTATGTATTTTGGGGTGGTAAGGTATACACGATACTCTACAGTATGTTTTACTATGCATAGATTCGTAAATATGTCCATAGTTAGCGTGGAGTGGGTGTGATGTATTCCTATAGGTTCTGTATCGATCCCCCTATTCCTGACCCTATTCTGGTTAACAAGTTAACTAGCAGCCATCCCATGAGGCAGAAAACCCCCATGATGCAGGAACCGTTATCTGATAAAGCCACACTACGGCACAGGAACGTGTTATCTGATTAGGTCATAACGCTTGCCATCTAATTAGACAAGCGATATTCCTCCAGCCCCTGATAAGGCATACGGAGTTCTCAAAACAAATCAAACCTATGACAGACCTGGGAAAAACCCTGCGGCCATTGTTTTGATTTCACCGAGAACTTCAGCAAAAGAATGTGCTAACGACCAGGTCGTATGACATCCTTATTGACGTATCTATGTCCATCCTTACGTCAATCTCGGCACCTTAAAGGTATAAATATTACCGATATTGCCCTATGCAAACACACGCGGTGGTGACGAGATCGGAGCAGCCAGACTTGCCGAAGCCCAGAGCAGAGCAGACCCCGCTGGCGCAGCCCCGCCTTCCTGACGCGCTGAGAACGAGACGCTGCTTTCTCCTGCCGAGAAATCCAGCTCCGGCGCTTCCGGGTAGCCCTCGCAGGCAGCCTGGAATATCGAGACCAGAGACGAGAGATACCATCCCTCATTCATCCTAGATTCCAGGTACAGAACTGAATAACCCCTTGCAGAGAATTCTTTAGTCAGTCACTTGGCAAAACAAACTTAACTTAAACTGTAACTTTCTACTCCCGCCCACGTATTAGGCTTAGGTCAGGTACACGGGGTAGGCGTAATTAGAAACACCAGTTGAGTACGATTAGTCAAATGTAAATGTGTATGTATTCATTTTATTCGTTTTAAACCTTCATATGGCTTAGAAACCATATCAATGTTTTTACAGTATTATTTTATACTTCTGCTTTTATTGTATGCACTTTACTTAACCATAAGTATTGCAATAATATCGATCCATTTCTCTTGTATGAGAAAAGAGACTGATCAATAAATAACATCTTTCATTGAACACGCCCGTCTCTTCCTTTTCTCTACAAACTGGTGAGACTAAGAATGCACGTACTGACTGAGTAAAATAAGTCGTCTTTTGTTTTCACACGACTCTAGAGATATACTCTTGATTAGGGGAGAGCAAAGTTGTCATGTTCTATGGTTGTCAGAAACTAAATCCCTTCTTGTCTATCCAGGGAGGTTCAACTCCTCCTTGCCTATTCGAGAAAGTTTCTAGTGAACTCTGAGCTAGCTGGCAAAACCCAAAACTTTAAGTCTAATATCGACAGTAGTAGACCTAGTTAACGTCTGGTCTAGGCCTATACTATTGAAGGTATTATTCCAATGCGCAGAGCCTATTGGGATAATAGGAACTACACTACAAGCCAGGCTATCTTGAATCCAGTGGCCAAGTGAACAAGGGACTCACGTCTGAGCATACCCTGCCACACTTAGTGCGAACAAAGCGATACAAAAGGGGGTGATGGACTGAGTGCTTGAACAAATCAAACATTCACCCCCAGTCAACTGATCTGGGTTTAATCCGGCACCATTCTTTAGTTCACTCAGCCACCCCAGTTCAGACATGGCTATATGCAAATCCGTCTGACCCTGTGCCTCATGGGAACAGTCCAGCCCGAACTGCCAAGCCATGTCTTCCCTGGACCGGAAACAAGCATCCTGGGACCGGTTTCGGATTCATAATCCTCATCAGCCAGGCTATCTTGAATCCAGTGACCAAGTGAACAAGGGACTCACGTCTGAGCATACCCTGCCACACTTAGTACGAACAAAGCGATACAAAAGGGGATGATGGACGGAGTGCTTGAACAAATCAAACACTCACCCCCAGTCAACTGATCTGGGTTTAATCCAGCACCATTCTTTAGTTCACTCAGCCACCCCAGTTCAGACATGGCTATATGCAAATCCGTCTGACCCTGTGCCTCATGAGAACAGTCCAGCCCGAACTGCCAAGCCATGTCTTCCCTGGACCGGAAACAAGCATCCTGGGACCGGTTTCGGATTCATAATCCTCATCAGCCAGGCTATCTTGAATCCAGTGGCCAAGTGAACAAGGGACTCACGTCTGAGTATACCCTGCCACACTTAGTGCGAACAGAGCGATACAAAAGGGGATGATGGACGGAGTGCTTGAACAAATCAAACACTCACCCCCAGTCAACTGATCTGGGTTTAATCCAGCACCATTCTTTAGTTCACTCAGCCACCCCAGTTCAGACATGGCTATATGCAAATCAGTCTGACCCTGTGCCTCATGGGAACAGTCCAGCCCGAACTGCCAAGCCATGTCTTCCCTGGACCGGAAACAAGCATCCTGGGACCGGTTTCGGATTCATAATCCTCATTAGCCAGGCTATCTTGAATCCAGTGGCCAAGTGAACAAGGGACTCACGTCTGAGCATACCCTGCCACACTTAGTGCGAACAAAGCGATACAAAATGGGATGATGGACGGAGTGCTTGAACAAATCAAACACTCACCCCCAGTCAACTGATCTGGGTTTAATCCAGCACCATTCTTTAGTTCACTCAGCCACCCCAGTTCAGACATGGCTATATGCAAATCAGTCTGACCCTGTGCCTCATGGGAACAGTCCAGCCCGAACTGCCAAGCCATGTCTTCCCTGGACCGGAAACAAGCATCCTGGGACCGGTTTCGGATTCATAATCCTCATTAGCCAGGCTATCTTGAATCCAGTGGCCAAGTGAACAAGGGACTCACGTCTGAGCATACCCTGCCACACTTAGTGCGAACAAAGCGATACAAAATGGGATGATGGACGGAGTGCTTGAACAAATCAAACACTCACCCCCAGTCAACTGATCTGGGTTTAATCCAGCACCATTCTTTAGTTCACTCAGCCACCCCAGTTCAGACATGGCTATATGCAAATCAGTCTGACCCTGTGCCTCATGGGAACAGTCCAGCCCGAACTGCCAAGCCATGTCTTCCCTGGACCGGAAACAAGCATCCTGGGACCGGTTTCGGATTCATAATCCTCATCAGCCAGGCTATCTTGAATCCAGTGGCCAAGTGAACAAGGGACTCACGTCTGAGCATACCCTGCCACACTTAGTGCGAACAAAGCGATACAAAAGGGGATGATGGACGGAGTGCTTGAACAAATCAAACACTCACCCCCAGTCAACTGATCTGGGTTTAATCAAGCACCATTCTTTAGTTCACTCAGCCACCCCAGTTCAGACATGGCTATATGCAAATCAGTCTGACCCTGTGCCTCATGGGAACAGTCCAGCCCGAACTGCCAAGCCATGGCTTTCCTGGACTGGAAACAAGCATCCTGGGACCGGTTTCGGATTCATAATCCTCATCAGCCAGGCTATCTTGAATCCAGTGGCCAAGTGAACAAGGGACTCACGTCTGAGCATACCCTGCCACACTTAGTGCGAACAAAGCGATACAAAAGGGGATGATGGACGGAGTGCTTGAACAACTCAAACACTCACCCCCAGTCAACTGATCTGGGTTTAATCCAGCACCATTCTTTAGTTCACTCAGCCACCCCAGTTCAGACATGGCTATATGCAAATCCGTCTGACCCTGTGCCTCATGGGAACAGTCCAGCCCGAACTGCCAAGCCATGTCTTCCCTGGACCGGAAAAAAGCATCCTGGGACCGGTTTCGGATTCATAATCCTCATCAGCCAGGCTATCTTGAATCCAGTGGCCAAGTGAACAAGGGACTCACGTCTGAGCATACCCTGCCACACTTAGTGCGAACAAAGCGATACAAAAGGGGATGATGGACGGAGTGCTTGAACAAATCAAACACTCACCCCCAGTCAACTGATCTGGGTTTAATCCAGCACCATTCTTTAGTTCACTCAGCCACCCCAGTTCAGACATGGCTATATGCAAATCCGTCTGACCCTGTGCCTCATGAGAACAGTCCAGCCCGAACTGCCAAGCCATGTCTTCCCTGGACCGGAAACAAGCATCCTGGGACCGGTTTCGGATTCATAATCCTCATCAGCCAGGCTATCTTGAATCCAGTGGCCAAGTGAACAAGGGACTCACGTCTGAGCATACCCTGCCACACTTAGTGCGAACAAAGCGATACAAAAGGGGATGATGGACGGAGTGCTTGAACAAATCAAACACTCACCCCAAGTCAACTGATCTGGGTTTAATCCAGCACCATTCTTTAGTTCACTCAGCCACCCCAGTTCAGACATGGCTATATGGAAATGCGTCTGACCCTGTGCCTCATGGGAACAGTCCAGCCCGAACTGCCAAGCCATGTCTTCCCTGGACCGGAAACAAGCATCCTGGGACCAGTTTCGGATTCATAATCCTCATCAGCCAGGCTATCTTGAATCCAGTGGCCAAGTGAACAAGGGACTCACGTCTGAGCATACCCTGCCACACTTAGTGCGAACAAAGCGATACAAAAGGGGATGATGGACGGAGTGCTTGAACAAATCAAACACTCACCCACAGTCAACGGATCTGTGTTTAATCCAGCACCATTCTTTAGTTCACTCAGCCACCCCAGTTCAGACATGGCTATATGCAAATCAGTCTGACCCTGTGCCTCATGGGAACAGTCCAGCCCGAACTGCCAAGCCATGTCTTCCCTGGACCGGAAACAAGCATCCTGGGACCGGTTTCGGATTCATAATCCTCATCAGCCAGGCTATCTTGAATCCAGTGGCCAAGTGAACAAGGGACTCACGTCTGAGTATACCCTGCCACACTTAGTGCGAACAGAGCGATACAAAAGGGGATGATGGACGGAGTGCTTGAACAAATCAAACACTCACCCCCAGTCAACTGATCTGGGTTTAATCCAGCACCATTCTTTAGTTCACTCAGCCACCCCAGTTCAGACATGGCTATATGCAAATCAGTCTGACCCTGTGCCTCATGGGAACAGTCCAGCCCGAACTGCCAAGCCATGTCTTCCCTGGACCGGAAACAAGCATCCTGGGACCGGTTTCGGATTCATAATCCTCATCAGCCAGGCTATCTTGAATCCAGTGGCCAAGTGAACAAGGGACTCACGTCTGAGCATACCCTGCCACACTTAGTGCGAACAAAGCGATACAAAAGGGGATGATGGACGGAGTGCTTGAACAAATCAAACACTCACCCCCAGTCAACTGATCTGGGTTTAATCAAGCACCATTCTTTAGTTCACTCAGCCACCCCAGTTCAGACATGGCTATATGCAAATCAGTCTGACCCTGTGCCTCATGGGAACAGTCCAGCCCGAACTGCCAAGCCATGTCTTCCCTGGACCGGAAACAAGCATCCTGGGACCGGTTTCGGATTCATAATCCTCATCAGCCAGGCTATCTTGAATCCAGTGGCCAAGTGAACAAGGGACTCACGTCTGAGCATACCCTGCCACACTTAGTGCGAACAAAGCGATACAAAAGGGGATGATGGACGGAGTGCTTGAACAAATCAAACACTCACCCCCAGTCAACTGATCTGGGTTTAATCCAGCACCATTCTTTAGTTCACTCAGTCACCCCAGTTCAGACATGGCTATATGCAAATCCGTCTGACCCTGTGCCTCATGAGAACAGTCCAGCCCGAACTGCCAAGCCATGTCTTCCCTGGACCGGAAACAAGCATCCTGGGACCGGTTTCGGATTCATAATCCTCATCAGCCAGGCTATCTTGAATCCAGTGGCCAAGTGAACAAGGGACTCACGTCTGAGCATACCCTGCCACACTTAGTGCGAACAAAGCGATACAAAAGGGGATGATGGACGGAGTGCTTGAACAAATCAAACACTCACCCCAAGTCAACTGATCTGGGTTTAATCCAGCACCATTCTTTAGTTCACTCAGCCACCCCAGTTCAGACATGGCTACATGCAAATCAGTCTGACCCTGTGCCTCATGGGAACAGTCCAGCCCGAACTGCCAAGCCATGTCTTCCCTGGACCGGAAACAAGCATCCTGGGACCGGTTTCGGATTCATAATACTCATCAGCCAGGCTATCTTGAATCCAGTGGCCAAGTGAACAAGGGACTCACGTCTGAGCATACCCTGCCACACTTAGTGCGAACAAAGCGATACAAAAGGGGATGATGGACGGAGTGCTTGAACAAATCAAACACTCACCCCCAGTCAACTGACCTGGGTTTAATCCAGCACCATTCTTTTAGTTCACTCAGCCACCCCAGTTCAGACATGGCTATATGCAAATCCGTCTGACCCTGTGCCTCATGGGATCAGTCCAGCCCGAACTGCCAAGCCATGTCTTCCCTGGACCGGAAACAAGCATCCTGGGACCGGTTTCAGATTCATAATCCTCATCAGCCAGGCTATCTTGAATCCAGTGGCCAAGTGAACAAGGGACTCACGTCTGAGCATACCCTGCCACACTTAGTGCGAGCAAAGCGATACAAAAGGGGATGATGGACGGAGTGCTTGAACAAATCAAACACTCACCCCCAGTCAACTGATCTGGGTCTAATCCAGCACCATTCTTTAGTTCACTCAGCCACCCCAGTTCAGACATGGCTATATGCAAATCAGTCTGACCATGTGCCTCATGGGAACAGTCCAGCCCGAACTGCCAAGCCATGTCTTCCCTGGACAGGAAACAAGCATCCTGTGGTAAATAAATAAATAATACCTCTATTTTTGACTGGACATAACAATAACAGATAGCTCAATAAATAAGAGTCAAGATTCGAGGTAGTAGGAGTTTGCAGGTTTTAATACAGCATAAAGGACAGGAACAGGACAACCTGCACGGGCAAGATCTAGGATGGCTAGCCAACAGGGGGGCCCCGACAGCTGTCGGGCAGGAGCTGGAATGAGTGCGCTGGCTTTTAATAACAGTACACAAATATATATAGTTAAACAAAATACATTACAGTACATACAGTAGGCGTAACAGTGGGTGGGGCCTGTAACAGTCGTGAGAGATAAGGGTGAAAGTAGGTGTAACAAGAGGCGTGAACAGGGCGTATACATAGACATGTGATATAAACGTAACGGAATATGTCACAAATGGGGCGGAAACATGGAGGGGGCTACCTAAGGAGCCGGGACCTCTAACCTAGCGGTGCGCGCAGGCTGGCAATGACGTGTTACTAAGGAGAAGCTGGGGGCTATGACTTCTGCGCTAGAAGGAGAGACTGAAGTCTGGAGAGTCAGAGCGACATGTACCTAAACACTATCTAGTATCTGATGTTTAGAGAACATGTTGATAGAATCCAAAAGTTATCAGGGCAAAGGCTAACAGACACTAAGACTGGTGCATGCATTATTCTACATGTAGTGTGTGTTGAGGAATATTAAATGATCATTAATACAGTATTTCTCTTACATGGAGACGTAAAGGCTAGACGATGACTGAAACTATTGATGCGATTCAGTAGCTTAGGAATGCAGAGAAGGAGAGCTGGACTGATAACTGGAATCATAACATACTCTTGGCAGACTGGCAGGCAGAGCCAGGCCGAGCCGGGCACTGTGAGGCAGGAAGTAAGTGAAGGGTCAGGGATACAGGTGGGGGCTGTATCGCTCCTCAGCGAGGGTTCAGGAGACAGGAGCTGAATCTGAGTCCGGGCCCTTTTGAGGCCTAGAAACAGGGACTTTACAATGAAATAACGTGCACACTGTGAAACGTGGCAACGTAGCTTTGCATAGGCTCAATACTCGTAGCTTTCACGAGAACTGGAAACTGGCATACTAGAGATGGACACAACTGTAATTGCGTCTTTAATCGATCATGGGGAATACATATGCATATTAATCATGCACACATAACATAAGATGGGGAACACGTAGGGACACAGAACATGGCAAAATTTACTTTTCCACATTCCCTCCTTGTCACTGCGTTTCCATCAAGAAACATCAATATTCATGATACCATCTATCATTTCATACAGTATCATTTGCTCTTCTCGAATTTTCTTGGAACGGGATCTAGGACGGGACTTGGGACTAGGAATACAAGAGGTTGCACAAATGCCGCAAATCGCAGGGCCACATTGTATACAGAGGCAGCAACTGAATATGATCGCTACTGCAATACCTAGAAAGGACAATATTTTCCATCCCCAGGCAGAAATTATACTCCAAAACCAACCGGACCATGTCCAGGTGCCTGGATCCTGGTGTAACTGATGGGCAATTTTATGAAGTCTGGTTATAGCTGAATAAACAGACGGCGCGTTATTTGGAATGAAAATGCAGCAACTAGATCCGATGACTCTACATGCTCCTCCTCTATCGGCCAGTATGACGTCAAGAACGAGACGATTTTGGAGCACGACAAATCTCATAGCAGATTGCTCTTCGGTTAAGTTACCTAGGGCAGAGGCAGTCTCATTCACTACTGCTTCAAGAGTTCTTGTTAACCTACGGATTAACTTACTATTCTGGATAGGTCCTATAAAGAAAAAGAATTCTCTATTGAAATCTGTATACTGTTCTAGAGCAGTTTCAGTTTGATCGACAACTGGGGACTCGATCTCCCTTCTATGTCTAATGTGTACTAGATGTGTGTTTCTGTGATAATCAGATGGGGCTAGGAAAACTGGTGGCAGTAGGAAGGCAATGTAACAGGTTCCCTCCCAATCGAGGGGCAGACGAACATATGTGGTCTGACCACAAACAAAATAAGAATGACGTGAAGCTTTGAAAATAAATTTCCCACTGTCACTATACATGACAATAGTAGTACAATCACTATGTCCTACATGTACGGAACCGTTATTTCGGACACATAATTCGCCTTTGACTGGTAATACTGAAATAGCAGGTAAGTCTGGAGTAGGATCAGACTGAACATTCAGGACCATAAAATTCGAAGAATAATTACCTAAATTATAAACTTCATTTTCTAGATCTAACCCTGTTCTGTGGGGAAGACCTTGCTTGTCTGGAAAACATGTACTGTTCAGAAGGGACATATCAGTTGAGGATGACGTTAACATGGACCATGCTCCACATGAACCATTATGTGAAAACGGATAAGGAAAGAGTGGCAGAACTCCCTTCGGTGTCTGGAAAGGGGGGAGTCGACCACACACCCAACAATTTGTGGCATTGCTGGTCTGGTGTGAATAATTTAACATACGGATAAATGAATTGTTGCACATAGCAAGACGATAGGATAGTTCGTGAGGAGGTAGATCACTAAACGTGTGCTCTACTGTAGCATTAGAAGACTTATTTACATGAGAAATTGGAAAACATAAATGAAATGCATAACTCGTGCAGGTAACCATTAAGCTTAAAAACAATATAAAACTTAGAAAAACGATACATCGGATTGAGTTTTGACTAACTCTCTCACTATGGGGGTCTATTTCATACATGTCAGATACCTGTCTAACCGTTTCACCTAGGGGAGGACTTAGACAATTAAACTGGCTGACTTATTTTACTAGACCGTAGCTTACTTTTATACTCCTGCTGTGGAGTTTTCTCTAACAGGGAGGGCTTGATATCAATGTCATTTGCGGGACAGTCCTTAAGAATAGTATCTTGGCAGTCTTTAAAATCTTGACAATCCTTGGAAATGTTCTTGGAAACAGCTTTTAGTCCGTGAAATTTCTTGACGTGTGACAGATGCACCCACCCCTTCCTGCCTTCCAACTTGACGGCAGTACGGGTGGTTAGAAGGACTAACTTCGGCTCCTTCCAGCGAGGCTCCAGCGGACTTGAACGATCAAAATTCCGGACGAGAACCAAGCTTCCTGGAACGATTTCATGCGGTTTCACCTCAGTATTATCTGGAAATGCGGCGGCAACCTGTGAACGACAAGAGTGTAGGGCAGACATCAAGGAAGCTAGGTAATCTGTCAGCATATTACTGGAAACATCTGTAATACTTCGGGGTCTGGGTGTACCCCACACGTTCGGGGGACGGCCGAATACGACCTCATAAGGAGACAGACCTGATCTAGAATGTGCGACCATGCGCATATAGAACAGAGCGACTGGCAGGGCAACTAACCAGTCTACACCTTTCTCTTTACAGACTTTGGCAATACGGATTTTCAAGGTTTGATTATGTCTCTCTACGAGACCGGCTGCTTCTGGATGGCGTACACAATGGAACTTCCACTGGTACCCTAACAACAGGGAAACGTGCTTCATTAATTCAGATGAGAAGGGCTGGCCGTTATCAGAATATACGATCCTTGGGAGTCCATAACGGCGGAAATATTCACGAACCAACTGCTTGGCAGTGGTCGCGGCTGTGTAATCTGGGACTGGATATGCTTCTGTCCACCTGGACAAGGCGCATACAACTACAAGGACATACTTGAAACCTCGACATCGCTCCATCTGAATATAATCCATCTGGAGGACTTCAAAAGGGTGGTCAGGGGGTTGGAATCCACCTTGTTCCACCGGGACACTTTTACCTGGATTGAATTGACAACATATCATACAAGTACGGACTTTCTGCTTGGCTGCAGCTCGTAAATGCTTGTTAAACCAAATGTTCTGGATACTGTCTAACATGGCTTTTTCTCCTAAGTGTGCAGGACTATGTGCGGTATTGATAATGACTTGAACCATTGAGTCGGGGAGAAACCATGTGGCTTTTCCCTTTGTCACCCATCCCTGATCTGTCTGGACCCCTCCTTGTTCGGACCATTTCTTGATTTCTTCGGGAGTAGCATGTAACTGGATATCTATGACATCTTGAGTAGGGTCCTTAACTGTCATACAAGTAGTCTGTTCTAGAGTGGATGTCGGTGTCTTGTTAACTGGTATGTCTGGTGTCTGTGCTGTAAGCTTGGCTGTTCGATCTGCTAGATCATTACCTTGGTAAATAATGTCTGTAACTTTCGTATGTGCTTTGCACTTCATGATAGCGATGGATGTCGGTAAATGTATTGCATCTAACAGAGCTTGAATAAGGAGACCATGCTGAATCTTGGTTCCATGAGAAGTCATGAAACCTCTCTCTTGCCAGAGCACTCCAAAGTCGTGTACGACTCCGAATGCATAACGTGAATCTGTGTAAATGTTAACTTTCAGGTTCTTGGCACGTATGCAGGCTTGTGTCAGAGCAACTAGCTCTGCTGCCTGAGCAGACAGGGTGTCAATACGGTGTGTTTCAATAACTTCAGTGTCAGTAGTCACTGCATACGCGGCTACTAGTTCTCCTGTACTCGTTCTCATACATGAACCATCCACATAAAGTGTCAGGTCGGGGTCTGGTAACGGAATATCTGTCAGATCCTGTCTTGGCTTAGTCATAGTGTTAACAACTTCCACACAGTCATGTGTGGCAGGATTTGAAGTAACTGACGGTAACAGTGTAGCAGGATTTAGAACGTTGCAGCGTCTGATTTCTATGTGTGGCTGGAACAGTGTCAGTTCCTAACCTGTTAAACGTGCAATTGTCAAGTGCTGAGTCTGTGTTCGGTTTAAAAGAACTTCCACAGAGTGTGGAACTTGTACTGCCAAGGAATGTCCTAATACTATGGAATCACTTTGTCTGATAGCTAGAGCTGTGGCTGCAACTGACTTGAGGCACGCAGGCAGAGCCTGGGCTACTGGATCTAATGTGCTCGAAAAATAAGCACAGGGCTTGTATTGTCCTGCTTGATCTTGTGTGAGAACAGATAATGCTGTACCATCACGTTCTGTGACAAAAAGTGTAAAAGGCTTACTGTAGTTCGGTGTAGCTAGAACGGGAGCTTGGCATAAGGCTTTCTTTAACTCATTGAAACTAAGTGTATGTTCAGATGTCCAAGGGAGGACAGTCGATACGGCTGCCTCCTGTGTCGTTAACTGTATCAGTGGCTTGGCTAGAAATGCATACTGAGGAATCCATTGTCTGCAATAAGAAGTAAGGCCGATAAAAGCACGTACCTCCTTCTGGGTCTTGGGCTGAGGAAGACTCGCTATTAACTGGATACGGTCAGGTGTCAACTGCCTACCCCACTTGGACAGTAAGTGGCCTAAGTAGATCACTTGCTGGACACAGAATTGAAGCTTTGAAGGAGACACCTTGTGCCCCATCTCGGCTAGGAAATACAGGACTGTAAGCGATGCTCGCTCGCAAGCACGTTCAGAACGGGCTGTGATCAGTAGATCATCGACATATTGGAGCAGGGCAGTGTCAGCTGGCATGTGAATGTTGTCTAGTTGTCTCTTAAGTGCTTGACTGTAAATACTTGGACTTTCTGTGAAACCTTGAGGAGCTCGTGTAAATTTATAGCTCCTTCCATTTAAACAAAAACCGAAAAGGTACTGGCTGTCTGGATGAATTGGAACACTGAAAAATGCGTTCTTGAGGTCGATTACGGTGAAAAATATTGCCTCAGAATCAATGGCTGTCAATAGAGATGAGATATCTGGGACTACTGGATACTGGGGAATGATACATTTATTGAGTTCTCGAAGGTCAATCACTAATCGATATACTGGGGGTGCATTTGGATCAGTACGTTTCATGACTGGAATGATAGGAGAATTACATACATTGGAGTCAGTTTCTACAACTACTCCTTGAGCAATGAGCTCGTCAATAATTTTGGATAAGGCTGCTACAGCCTCAGGTGGCAATCTGTACTGTCTGATTCGTGGCAGGACTATACCTTGCTTGAGAGTCACACGATGGGGTGTGATTTGCATGAAACCAACATCAGTTGGACCTTGCGCCCATAGATGCTGCGGGACATTAGACAATCTTGGATCAAAGTCTCGTAGAACATAGTGACCCTTGAAGTCACGTAAAAACAAACGTATTCCCTCTGGGGAACAACAAATAACTGCACCTAATTCTTTCAGTGTCTTAATACCTAACAAATTTTCTGGACATGACTTCGTAAGCAATAGATCAGTAGTTCGGGACAATGGACCTACTTCTAGAGTAACTGGCTTTGAAATCTCGTTTACAATAGGCTTTCCTGAAAATCCAAGGGAAACATTTCTAGAGCCTGAGAGCGGAGCCCCTGGAACCTCGTCGTGACTAATGGTAGTCCTACTTGCCCCTGTATCAATCAGAAACTTTCTGTCTTTCCCTAGTACTTGACTATGAACATAGGGACCTTCTTGATCTACAGGAATCTCGATGAGAGGCAAGCCTACCTCCCTCTCTAGGCTGTTTCATGAATACGCTTGATACTCTGGATACTCTGTCTGTGCATACTGGTACATCTGCTGTGTAACATGCTGTGTTGCAGCAATAGGCTGCGGTGCTGGAACTGTCTGTTGTGCATTCTGTGGCTGAGAAGTCTGTGAAACTTGTTCTTGTCTTGGCGGACGTGGTCTTTCTTTAGTTTTACCAGTGGCTATATTGTGTTTCAGAACTGCACACTCGTTTATGAAATGACCTGGCTGTTTACAGTAATTGCATGTCCCTTTAACGGGAGCTGCAGGATGACTGGCTTGATTCGGACCCCTCTTCTGACTGTCTTGAGGAACAGATTGTGCAACTAGTACTTTCATTTTTGTGTCTTTCATACGTCTTCTCTCGTGTTCTTGCTCTTCTCTGATTCTATTCTGGTGATACTGGAGCATCTGGAGCATTTGGGACGGGGTACTAGCTTGCCAAGTACTTTCGACTTTCAAAACTCGATTCTTAACTTGTGGACTTGAATTCTCGACTAATTTAGTAACAAAAAGATGAGGGTATGACTCGCTACTCGTCTTCAAACCACTGTTTATTATAAAACATTTCTCAAATCTGGAATAAAAATCACTAGTGTCTTCGTCTTGTTTCTGTTTACAGGCTGAGATTGCATCCCAGTCTTCCTTTTTAGTGGCTAATAATCTAGGTAAAACTTGTATTAATAATTCTGGTAATTCTTTACATTTGTCTCCAAGGCCGGTACCTGGTACTCGTATCTTATCTTCAGCTTCTAGAGCTGTCCAATCGATCTTTTTCTCTCCCACCTCCCAATCCTTTTCCTTGAGTTTTTCATATATGCCCGCAGGCAACAGGACTTTTAACATTTTAATAATATCTGGATACGTGTATTCTCCCATACGGAGCATGTCTTTTAATTCTCGGTGGAACCCTGCTGGATCTTTGTCGTGACAGGGAATTAATTTCTTCATCTCTAAGAGTTCCATCTTGGTAACTGGGGTGTAAACAAATACTCGTTGCATTTCACCATCTGGTGTCCTAACTGGGTGTACTTCTCGTAACGGATGCTGCCTGTCTATGTAAAACGGTTTACTTTCTGGAGGTGAGACATGAACAAAATGCGGATTTAAAAACGTTCTATATTTGTGGCGCTGTTCTAGAATGACACTAATTAAATCGGTACCTAAACCTTTCCATCTATACTGGAGTAACTCGTTCAGGACATCATGTAACGGACCTGGATCAGAATGTTGACCCTCATACAGCGTAATGAGGTGTTGGATCATATACATACCCACCAGTCGCTGCTCGGCTGGGGGCAGTTTCAGAAACATTTGTGCCACTATTTCGTCTGGAAAAGTGGTAGAATCAGTAATCCATCGGACTGCTGATCGGGCTAGTTCTTGTTCATGCATAGTACTTAATTCACTATAACCGATTCGTGATTTCAGAATGTGATCGGTAGCTTGAAATTTTTGTTCTAGAGAACCTTGTTCTGGTGCTGGAAGAGGAACAGTTTTCTTGTGTTCTAGGCGTAAATGTCGGTCTGGAAATCTAGATTTACCTACATACGCTATTCTGGCGGTATTCTCGTCGTCTACCTCTTCAGTAGAAGAGTCATTTTCTTTCTCGCTTACTTGTGCTTCTTTGCGTTGTTCGTGTAACCTTATTATTTCTTTACGTATTTTCTTGTACATACTCTCTATACTATTGAGTGTCTTGTGCTTACCCTCGGCTATATTATCACTCCACTTTGTCAGAATTCTCATTTCGGTCGGATCTTTAGTCGGGGAATCTTGTTCCCGTATTAAACAATTGATCAGAAACTTTAATAACATGAACTGGATCTCAGCTTTCCTGAGAGACATGACTTCACCAATACTTTCTGGATCGTCTCCTGTACGAATGAAACGATACATTCTGTCTAGATCTTCTTTCATATTCGGTAGGGTGACCAAATACTCGGACACCTGTCTTATACGTACGGAATATATAACCATACTATCCTCGCCTGGGACTGGATCATAACAGCATTCAGTAAGAAGTCGCCTGATTTCTGCAATAGTCTTATATTTGGGCGTACGCTGTAACGCACGTTCATGTAACTCGACTGCTCCTAAACGTCTACTTGGCGGCGGGGTACCAGGAGGACCTCCTCCCGCGGCCCCTGAACTGGAATCGTCGACTGATACTCTTCGAGCTGGCAGAGTGACTGAAGTAGCGGGAATTTGTACTACGGGCTGGACCGGGGGTACCGTAACAGGTACTGCAACAGGTGCCCCGGTGACTGGAGGAGCAGGATTTACATTATTTACTGGAGCTGGCGGAACAGGATTTGCATATTCTGGGACTGTGTCGTCCAAATAGGACGAGAGAAAAATCTCAGCTGCGGTCGGTTTGTGACGCAGATTGGTCGGAACTAAAGGTGGCGGAAAATTACTGGATGCTTCCGGGGTTGCTTTTGGCAAGCCCTCGGCAAGAAGAGGGTACATACCCTTAATGAGGGCATTCCTCTGTCTGTCTGACTGTTCGGTTTTAACTCGTTCACCTATCTCGATTAATTCCCTTTCTTGGGCTCTTTCTAAGGATTCTCTACTTAATTCTGACTTTCTGATTTCTTTTTCGGTTCTTTTATGAGATTCTTTGCGCCATAACTCGATGGCATCTTTCTGTGACTGTCTGGCTTTCTTTTTCCATAATACTTCTTCTACTCGCATGATGCACTCGGCATCCCATGTACCCGATACGGGCCATCTGTACTTTTCTTCTAACTGTTTGGTGTACTCCACCCATAAATCTAGATATAATATGGCACTTATGCCATGTTTCTGATACATAAAATGACCTGGACTGTCCCTAGGCGGGACAGGAACTGCTTCTTCTAACAGACCTTTTCTAGTTTTTAACTGACGTAGTTTTGAGAGCAGCGGCATGACTGAACTGTAGTCTAGACACAATACAATACACAATGAACACGATAATTACACCACTTTCATACCACGACATTGAAATACATAAATGACATTTAAATTAACAGTTTTGACAAAATACTACCTGGAATACTGAAAACAGAATACATGAATTTCTCGAGAACAGAACGGACTAGAACTGAAACTAGATGCACTGCTAAAACAGTACGAAACTTACCGGTCTCATAAAGAGACACGTCAGGACCCGCATCCACCTAAGTGGACACTTCGTGTTGGATCTGTGTACCCAAACCCATGGACCAGAGACAATACAATTGACCCTGTCTAGATACTACCCCAGCAACGGTACTCACCGGGCAGCAAGAACGGAAGGCCTCGGACTGGACTGGACTGCTACGACGCCGGACGGACGGACTTCGGACTTCTGTTACGGGTGGGCCTCCGGATACCTCGGACCTTGAACTCTCGGCTTGGGCTCTGGTCGGGACTCGCCGCGTTCCTCCACCGCCTCGTCTGGATGCTGGACCGCAACCTCCGTCTCCTCCGTGGGCCTGAGGGTATACACCTGTTACAACGCATTTTTTACTCCGCACTACCACTACAACGCGACCATTACTCCGCATACTATTACAACGCATTGCGCTGGAGGGCGCTCTAGGATAGGGAATAAGTTTAATTTTCTATCCAACACCTTCCCTAGTGTCCACGGGGACTGGAGTTGGAATAGAAAATTATACTTACCACTATCCAGCACCTCTAAGCGCTATGCGTTGTAACGGTATTCGTTGTAAATACCGCGTTGTAATGGTATGCGGAGTAAAAGTATGCGTTGTAACATCATACATCCGGGCCTGAGGGATACTTGAAGCAGAAATATCTGCACGTGCACGGTATGGTTCCGTCACGGCTGCAGAGGATCAGGGGGCTTGCGTGGCTTCACCGGCGCGTGGGGTAAGGGCAAGTCCCTATTCGGGCGCCATTATGTGGTAAATAAATAAATAATACCTCTATTTTTGACTGGACATAACAATAACAGATAGCTCAATAAATAAGAGTCAAGATTCGAGGTAGTAGGAGTTTGCAGGTTTTAATACAGCATAAAGGACAGGAACAGGACAACCTGCACGGGCAAGATCTAGGATGGCTAGCCAACAGGGGGGCCCCGACAGCTGTCGGGCAGGAGCTGGAATGAGTGCGCTGGCTTTTAATAACAGTACACAAGTATATATAGTTAAACAAAATACATTACAGTACATACAGTAGGCGTAACAGTGGGTGGGGCCTGTAACAGTCGCGAGAGATAAGGGTGAAAGTAGGTGTAACAAGAGGCGTGAACAGGGCGTATACATAGACATGTGATGTAAACGTAACGGAATATGTCACAAATGGGGCGGAAACATGGAGGGGGCTACCTAAGGAGCCGGGACCTCTAACCTAGCGGTGCGCGCAGGCTGGCAATGACGTGTTACTAAGGAGAAGCTGGGGGCTATGACTTCTGCGCTAGAAGGAGAGACTGAAGTCTGGAGAGTCAGAGCGACATGTACCTAAACACTATCTAGTATCTGATGTTTAGAGAACATGTTGATAGAATCCAAAAGTTATCAGGGCAAAGGCTAACAGACACTAAGACTGGTGCATGCATTATTCTACATGTAGTGTGTGTTGAGGAATATTAAATGATCATTAATACAGTATTTCTCTTACATGGAGACGTAAAGGCTAGACGATGACTGAAACTATTGATGCGATTCAGTAGCTTAGGAATGCAGAGAAGGAGAGCTGGACTGATAACTGGAATCATAACATACTCTTGGCAGACTGGCAGGCAGAGCCAGGCCGAGCCGGGCACTGTGAGGCAGGAAGTAAGTGAAGGGTCAGGGATACAGGTGGGGGCTGTATCGCTCCTCAGCGAGGGTTCAGGAGACAGGAGCTGAATCTGAGTCCGGGCCCTTTTGAGGCCTAGAAACAGGGACTTTACAATGAAATAACGTGCACACTGTGAAACGTGGCAACGTAGCTTTGCATAGGCTCAATACTCGTAGCTTTCACGAGAACTGGAAACTGGCATACTAGAGATGGACACAACTGTAATTGCGTCTTTAATCGATCATGGGGAATACATATGCATATTAATCATGCACACATAACATAAGATGGGGAACACGTAGGGACACAGAACATGGCAAAATTTACTTTTCCACAATCCTGGGACCGGTTTCGGATTCATAATCCTCATCAGCCAGGCTATCTTGAATCCAGTGGCCAAGTGAACAAGGGACTCACGTCTGAGCATACCCTGCCACACTTAGTGCGAACAAAGCGATACAAAAGGGGATGATGGACGGAGTGCTTGAACAAATCAAACACTCACCCCCAGTCAACTGATCTGGGTTTAATCCAGCATCATTCTTTAGTTCACTTAGCCACCCCAGTTCAGACATGGCTATATGCAAATCCGTCTGACCCTGTGCCTCATGGGAACAGTCCAGCCCGAACTGCCAAGCCATGTCTTCCCTGGACCGGAAACAAGTATCCTGGGACCGGTTTCGGATTCATAATCCTCATCAGCCAGGCTATCTTGAATCCAGTGGCCAAGTGAACAAGGGACTCACGTCTGAGCATACCCTGCCACACTTAGTGCGAACAAAGCGATACAAAAGGGGATGATGGACGGAGTGCTTGAACAAATCAAACACTCACCCCCAGTCAACTGATCTGGGTTTAATCCAGCACCATTCTTTAGTTCACTCAGCCACCCCAGTTCAGACATGGCTATATGCAAATCCGTCTGACCCTGTGCCTCATGAGAACAGTCCAGCCCGAACTGCCAAGCCATGTCTTCCCTGGACCGGAAACAAGCATCCTGGGACCGGTTTCGGATTCATAATCCTCATCAGCCAGGCTATCTTGAATCCAGTGGCCAAGTGAACAAGGGACTCACGTCTGAGCATACCCTGCCACACTTAGTGCGAACAAAGCGATACAAAAGGGGATGATGGACGGAGTGCTTGAACAAATCAAACACTCACCGCCAGTCAACTGATCTGGGTTTAATCCAGCACCATTCTTTAGTTCACTCAGCCACCCCAGTTCAGACATGGCTATATGCAAATCAGTCTGACCTTGTGCCTCATGGGAACAGTCCAGCCCGAACTGCCAAGCCATGTCTTCCCTGGACCAGAAACAAGCATCCTGGGACCGGTTTCGGATTCATAATCCTCATCAGCCAGGCTATCTTGAATCCAGTGGCCAAGTGAACAAGGGACTCACGTCTGAGCATACCCTGCCACACTTAGTGCGAACAAAGCGATACAAAAGGGGATTATGGACGGAGTGCTTGAACAAATCAAAGACTTACCCACAGTCACCGGATCTGGGTTTAATCCAGCACCATTCTTTAGTTCACTCAGCCACCCCAGTTCAGACATGGCTATATGCAAATCAGTCTGACCCTGTGCCTCATGGGAACAGTCCAGCCCGAACTGCCAAGCCATGTCTTCCCTGGACCGGAAACAAGCATCCTGGGACCGGTTTCGGATTCATAATCCTCATCAGCCAGGCTATATTGAATCCAGTGGCCAAGTGAACAAGGGACTCACGTCTGAGCATACCCTGCCACACTTAGTGCGAACAAAGCGATACAAAAGGGGGTGATGGACGGAGTGCTTAAACAAATCAAACACTCGCCCCCAGTCAACTGATCTGGGTTTAATCCAGCACCATTCTTTAGTTCACTCAGCCACCCCAGTTCAGACATGGCTATATGCAAATCCGTCTGACCCTGTGCCTCATGGGAACAGTCCAGCCCGAACTGCCAAGCCATGTCTTCCCTGGACCGGAAACAAGCATCCTGGGACCGGTTTCGGATTCATAATCCTCATCAGCCAGGCTATCTTGAATCCAGTGGCCAAGTGAACAAGGGACTCACGTCTGAGCATACCCTGCCACACTTAGTGCGAACAAAGCGATACAAAAGGGGATGATGGACGGAGTGCTTGAACAAATCAAACACTCACCCCCAGTCAACTGATCTGGGTTTAATCCAGCACCATTCTTTAGTTCACTCAGCCACCCCAGTTCAGACATGGCTATATGCAAATCCGTCTGACCCTGTGCCTCATGAGAACAGTCCAGCCCGAACTGCCAAGCCATGTCTTCCCTGGACCGGAAACAAGCATCCTGGGACTGGTTTCGGATTCATAATCCTCATCAGCCAGGCTATCTTGAATCCAGTGGCCAAGTGAACAAGGGACTCACGTCTGAGCATACCCTGCCACACTTAGTGCGAACAAAGCGATACAAAAGGGGATGATGGACCGAGTGCTTGAACAAATCAAACACTCACCCCCAGTCAACTGAACTGGGTTTAATCCAGCACCATTCTTTAGTTCACTCAGCCACCCCAGTTCAGACATGGCTATATGCAAATCAGTCTGACCCTGTGCCTCATGGGAACAGTCCAGCCCGAACTGCCAAGCCATGTCTTCCCTGGACCGGAAACAAGCATCCTGGGACCGGTTTCGGATTCATAATCCTCATCAGCCAGGCTATCTTGAATCCAGTGGCCAAGTGAACAAGGGACTCACGTCTGAGCATACCCTGCCACACTTAGTGCGAACAAAGCGATACAAAAGGGGATGATGGACCGAGTGCTTGAACAAATCAAACACTCACCCCCAGTCAACTGAACTGGGTTTAATCCAGCATCATTCTTTAGTTCACTCAGCCACCCCAGTTCAGACATGGCTATATGCAAATCAGTCTGACCCTGTGCCTCATGGGAACAGTCCAGCCCGAACTGCCAAGCCATGTCTTCCCTGGACCGGAAACAAGCATCCTGGGACCGGTTTCGGATTCATAATCCTCATTAGCCAGGCTATCTTGAATCCAGTGGCCAAGTGAACAAGGGACTCACGTCTGAGCATACCCTGCCACACTTAGTGCGAACAAAGCGATACAAAATGGGATGATGGACGGAGTGCTTGAACAAAACAAACACTCACCCCCAGTCAACTGATCTGGGTTTAATCCAGCACCATTCTTTAGTTCACTCAGCCACCCCAGTTCAGACATGGCTATATGCAAATCAGTCTGACCCTGTGCCTCATGGGAACAGTCCAGCCCGAACTGCCAAGCCATGTCTTCCCTGGACCGGAAACAAGCATCCTGGGACCGGTTTCGGATTCATAATCCTCATCAGCCAGCCTATCTTGAATCCAGTGGCCAAGTGAACAAGGGACTCACGTCTGAGCATACCCTGCCACACTTAGTGCGAACAAAGCGATACAAAAGGGGATGATGGACGGAGTGCTTGAACAAATCAAACACTCACCCCCAGTCAACTGATCTGGGTTTAATCAAGCACCATTCTTTAGTTCACTCAGCCACCCCAGTTCAGACATGGCTATATGCAAATCAGTCTGACCCTGTGCCTCATGGGAACATTCCAGCCCGAACTGCCAAGCCATGGCTTTCCTGGACTGGAAACAAGCATCCTGGGACCGGTTTCGGATTCATAATCCTCATCAGCCAGGCTATCTTGAATCCAGTGGCCAAGTGAACAAGGGACTCACGTCTGAGCATACCCTGCCACACTTAGTGCGAACAAAGCGATACAAAAGGGGATGATGGACGGAGTGCTTGAACAAATCAAACACTCACCCCCAGTCAACTGATCTGGGTTTAATCCAGCACCATTCTTTAGTTCACTCAGCCACCCCAGTTCAGACATGGCTATATGCAAATCCGTCTGACCCTGTGCCTCATGGGAACAGTCCAGCCCGAACTGCCAAGCCATGTCTTCCCTGGACCGGAAAAAAGCATCCTGGGACCGGTTTCGGATTCATAATCCTCATCAGCCAGGCTATCTTGAATCCAGTGGCCAAGTGAACAAGGGACTCACGTCTGAGCATACCCTGCCACACTTAGTGCGAACAAAGCGATACAAAAGGGGATGATGGACGGAGTGCTTGAACAAATCAAACACTCACCCCCAGTCAACTGATCTGGGTTTAATCCAGCACCATTCTTTAGTTCACTCAGCCACCCCAGTTCAGACATGGCTATATGCAAATCCGTCTGACCCTGTGCCTCATGAGAACAGTCCAGCCCGAACTGCCAAGCCATGTCTTCCCTGGACCAGAAACAAGCATCCTGGGACCGGTTTCGCATTCATAATCCTCATCAGCCAGGCTATCTTGAATCCAGTGGCCAAGTGAACAAGGGACTCACGTCTGAGCATACCCTGCCACACTTAGTGCGAACAAAGCGATACAAAAGGGGATGATGGACGGAGTGCTTGAACAAATCAAACACTCACCCCAAGTCAACTGATCTGGGTTTAATCCAGCACCATTCTTTAGTTCACTCAGCCACCCCAGTTCAGACATGGCTATATGCAAATGCGTCTGACCCTGTGCCTCATGGGAACAGTCCAGCCCGAACTGCCAAGCCATGTCTTCCCTGGACCGGAAACAAGCATCCTGGGACCAGTTTCGGATTCATAATCCTCATCAGCCAGGCTATCTTGAATCCAGTGGCCAAGTGAACAAGGGACTCACGTCTGAGCATACCCTGCCACACTTAGTGCGAACAAAGCGATACAAAAGGGGATGATGGACGGAGTGCTTGAACAAATCAAACACTCACCCACAGTCAACGGATCTGTGTTTAATCCAGCACCATTCTTTAGTTCACTCAGCCACCCCAGTTCAGACATGGCTATATGCAAATCAGTCTGACCCTGTGCCTCATGGGAACAGTCCAGCCCGAACTGCCAAGCCATGTCTTCCCTGGACCGGAAACAAGCATCCTAGGACCGGTTTCGGATTCATAATCCTCATCAGCCAGGCTATCTTGAATCCAGTGGCCAAGTGAACAAGGGACTCACGTCTGAGTATACCCTGCCACACTTAGTGCGAACAGAGCGATACGAAAGGGGGTGATGGACGGAGTGCTTGAACAAATCAAACACTCACCCCCAGTCAACTGATCTGGGTTTAATCCAGCACCATTCTTTAGTTCACTCAGCCACCCCAGTTCAGACATGGCTATATGCAAATCAGTCTGACCCTGTGCCTCATGGGAACAGTCCAGCCCGAACTGCCAAGCCATGTCTTCCCTGGACCGGAAACAAGCATCCTGGGACCGGTTTCGGATTCATAATCCGCATCAGCCAGGCTATCTTGAATCCAGTGGCCAAGTGAACAAGGGACTCACGTCTGAGCATACCCTGCCACACTTAGTATGAACAAAGCGATACAAAAGGGGATGATGGACGGAGTGCTTGAACAAATCAAACACTCACCCCCAGTCAACTGATCTGGGTTTAATCAAGCACCATTCTTTAGTTCACTCAGCCACCCCAGTTCAGACATGGCTATATGCAAATCAGTCTGACCCTGTGCCTCATGGGAACAGTCCAGCCCGAACTGCCAAGCCATGTCTTCCCTGGACCGGAAACAAGCATCCTGGGACCGGTTTCGGATTCATAATCCTCATCAGCCAGGCTATCTTGAATCCAGTGGCCAAGTGAACAAGGGACTCACGTCTGAGCATACCCTGCCACACTTAGTGCGAACAAAGCGATACAAAAGGGGATGATGGACGGAGTGCTTGAACAAATCAAACACTCACCCCCAGTCAACTGATCTGGGTTTAATCCAGCACCATTCTTTAGTTCACTCAGCCACCCCAGTTCAGACATGGCTATATGCAAATCCGTCTGACCCTGTGCCTCATGAGAACAGTCCAGCCCGAACTGCCAAGCCATGTCTTCCCTGGACCGGAAACAAGCATCCTGGGACCGGTTTCGGATTCATAATCCTCATCAGCCAGGCTATCTTGAATCCAGTGGCCAAGTGAACAAGGGACTCACGTCTGAGCATACCCTGCCACACTTAGTGCGAACAAAGCGATACAAAAGGGGATGATGGACGGAGTGCTTGAACAAATCAAACACTCACCCCAAGTCAACTGATCTGGGTTTAATCCAGCACCATTCTTTAGTTCACTCAGCCACCCCAGTTCAGACATGGCTATATGCAAATCAGTCTGACCCTGTGCCTCATGGGAACAGTCCAGCCCGAACTGCCAAGCCATGTCTTCCCTCGACCGGAAACAAGCATCCTGGGACCAGTTTCGGATTCATAATCCTCATCAGCCAGGCTATCTTGAATCCAGTGACCAAGTGAACAAGGGACTCACGTCTGAGCATACCCTGCCACACTTAGTGCGAACAAAGCGATACAAAAGGGGATGATGGACGGAGTGCTTGAACAAATCAAACACTCACCCACAGTCAACGGATCTGGGTTTAATCCAGCACCATTCTTTAGTTCACTCAGCCACCCCAGTTCAGACATGGCTATATGCAAATCAGTCTGACCCTGTGCCTCATGGGAACAGTCCAGCCTGAACTGCCAAGCCATGTCTTCCCTGGACCGGAAACAAGCATCCTGGGACCGGTTTTGGATTCATAATACTCATCAGCCAGGCTATCTTGAATCCAGTGGCCAAGTGAACGAGGGACTCACGTCTGAGCATACCCTGCCACACTTAGTGCGAACAGAGCGATACAAAAGGGGATGATGGACGGAGTGCTTGAACAAATCAAACACTCACCCCCAGTCAACTGATCTGGGTTTAATCCAGCACCATTCTTTAGTTCACTCAGCCACCCCAGTTCAGACATGGCTATATGCAAATCCGTCTGACCCTGTGCCTCATGGGATCAGTCCAGCCCGAACTGCCAAGCCATGTCTTCCCTGGACCGGAAACAAGCATCCTGGGACCGGTTTCAGATTCATAATCCTCATCAGCCAGGCTATCTTGAATCCAGTGGCCAAGTGAACAAGGGACTCACGTCTGAGCATACCCTGCCACACTTAGTGCGAACAAAGCGATACAAAAGGGGATGATGGACGGAGTGCTTGAACAAATCAAACACTCACCCCCAGTCAACTGATCTGGGTCTAATCCAGCACCATTCTTTAGTTCACTCAGCCACCCCAGTTCAGACATGGCTATATGCAAATCAGTCTGACCATGTGCCTCATGGGAACAGTCCAGCCCGAACTGCCAAGCCATGTCTTCCCTGGACAGGAAACAAGCATCCTGGGACCGGTTTCGGATTCATAATCCTCATCAGCCAGGCTATCTTGAATCCAGTGGCCAAGTGAACAAGGGACTCACGTCTGAGCATACCCTGCCACACTTAGTGCGAACAAAGCGATACAAAAGGGGATGATGGACGGAGTGCTTGAACAAATCAAACACTCACCCCCAGTCAACTGATCTGGGTTTAATCCAGCATCATTCTTTAGTTCACTTAGCCACCCCAGTTCAGACATGGCTATATGCAAATCTGTCTGACCCTGTGCCTCATGGGAACAGTCCAGCCCGAACTGCCAAGCCATGTCTTCCCTGGACCGGAAACAAGTATCCTGGGACCGGTTTCGGATTCATAATCCTCATCAGCCAGGCTATCTTGAATCCAGTGGCCAAGTGAACAAGGGACTCACGTCTGAGCATACCCTGCCACACTTAGTGCGAACAAAGCGATACAAAAGGGGATGATGGACGGAGTGCTTGAACAAATCAAACACTCACCCCCAGTCAACTGATCTGGGTTTAATCCAGCACCATTCTTTAGTTCACTCAGCCACCCCAGTTCAGACATGGCTATATGCAAATCCGTCTGACCCTGTGCCTCATGAGAACAGTCCAGCCCGAACTGCCAAGCCATGTCTTCCCTGGACCGGAAACAAGCATCCTGGGACCGGTTTCGGATTCATAATCCTCATCAACCAGGCTATCTTGAATCCAGTGGCCAAGTGAACAAGGGACTCACGTCTGAGCATACCCTGCCACACTTAGAGCGAACAAAGCGATACAAAAGGGGATGATGGACGGAGTGCTTGAACAAATCAAACACTCACCCCCAGTCAACTGATCTGGGTTTAATCCAGCACCATTCTTTAGTTCACTCAGCCACCCCAGTTCAGACATGGCTATATGCAAATCAGTCTGACCTTGTGCCTCATGGGAACAGTCCAGCCCGAACTGCCAAGCCATGTCTTCCCTGGACCGGAAACAAGCATCCTGGGACCGGTTTCGGATTCATAATCCTCATCAGCCAGGCTATCTTGAATCCAGTGGCCAAGTGAACAAGGGACTCACGTCTGAGCATACCCTGCCACACTTAGTGCGAACAAAGCGATACAAAAGGGGATGATGGACGGAGTGCTTGAACAAATCAAAGACTCACCCACAGTCAACGGATCTGGGTTTAATCCAGCACCATTCTTTAGTTCACTCAGCCACCCCAGTTCAGACATGGCTATATGCAAATCAGTCTGACCCTGTGCCTCATGGGAACAGTCCAGCCCGAACTGCCAAGCCATGTCTTCCCTGGACCGGAAACAAGCATCCTGGGACCGGTTTCGGATACATAATCCTCATCAGCCAGGCTATATTGAATCCAGTGGCCAAGTGAACAAGGGACTCACGTCTGAGCATACCCTGCCACACTTAGTGCGAACAAAGCGATACAAAAGGGGGTGATGGACGGAGTGCTTAAACAAATCAAACACTCGCCCCCAGTCAACTGATCTGGGTTTAATCCAGCACCATTCTTTAGTTCACTCAGCCACCCCAGTTCAGACATGGCTATATGCAAATCCGTCTGACCCTGTGCCTCATGGGAACAGTCCAGCCCGAACTGCCAAGCCATGTCTTCCCTGGACCGGAAACAAGCATCCTGGGACCGGTTTCGGATTCATAATCCTCATCAGCCAGGCTATCTTGAATCCAGTGGCCAAGTGAACAAGGGACTCACGTCTGAGCATACCCTGCCACACTTAGTGCGAACAAAGCAATACAAAAGGGGATGATGGACGGAGTGCTTGAACAAATCAAACACTCACCCCCAGTCAACTGATCTGGGTTTAATCCAGCACCATTCTTTAGTTCACTCAGCCACCCTAGTTCAGACATGGCTATATGCAAATCCGTCTGACCCTGTGCCTCATGAGAACAGTCCAGCCCGAACTGCCAAGCCATGTCTTCCCTGGACCGGAAACAAGCATCCTGGGACTGGTTTCGGATTCATAATCCTCATCAGCCAGGCTATCTTGAATCCAGTGGCCAAGTGAACAAGGGACTCACGTCTGAGCATACCCTGCCACACTTAGTGCGAACAAAGCGATACAAAAGGGGATGATGGACCGAGTGCTTGAACAAATCAAACACTCACCCCCAGTCAACTGAACTGGGTTTAATCCAGCACCATTCTTTAGTTCACTCAGCCACCCCAGTTCAGACATGGCTATATGCAAATCAGTCTGACCCTGTGCCTCATGGGAACAGTCCAGCCCGAACTGCCAAGCCATGTCTTCCCTGGACCGGAAACAAGCATCCTGGGACCGGTTTCGGATTCATAATCCTCATCAGCCAGGCTATCTTGAATCCAGTGGCCAAGTGAACAAGGGACTCACGTCTGAGCATACCCTGCCACACTTAGTGCGAACAAAGCGATACAAAAGGGGATGATGGACGGAGTGCTTGAACAAATCAAACACTCACCCACAGTCAACGGATCTGGGTTTAATCCAGCACCATTCTATAGTTCACTCAGCCACCCCAGTTCAGACATGGCTATATGCAAATCAGTCTGACCCTGTGCCTCATGGGAACAGTCCAGCCCGAACTGCCAAGCCATGTCTTCCCTGGACCGGAAACAAGCATCCTGGGACCGGTTTCGGATTCATAATCCTCATCAGCCAGGCTATCTTGAATCCAGTGGCCAAGTGAACAAGGGACTCACGTCTGAGCATACCCTGCCACACTTAGTGCGAACAAAGCGATACAAAAGGGGATGATGGACGGAGTGCTTGAACAAATCAAACACTCACCCCCAGTCAACTGATCTGGGTTTAATCCAGCACCATTCTTTAGTTCACTCAGCCACCCCAGTTCAGACATGGCTATATGCAAATCAGTCTGACCCTGTGCCTCATGGGAACAGTCCAGCCCGAACTGCCAAGCCATGTCTTCCCTGGACCGGAAACAAGCATCCTGGGACCGGTTTCGGATTCATAATCCTCATCAGCCAGGCTATCTTGAATCCAGTGGCCAAGTGAACAAGGGACTCACGTCTGAGCATACCCTGCCACACTTAGTGCGAACAAAGCGATACAAAAGGGGATGATGGACGGAGTGCTTGAACAAATCAAACACTCACCCCCAGTCAACTGATCTGGGTTTAATCCAGCACCATTCTTTAGTCCTCTCAGCCACCCCAGTTCAGACATGGCTATATGCAAATCCGTCTGACCCTGTGCCTCATGGGAACAGTCCAGCCCGAACTGCCAAGCCATGTCTTCCCTGGACCGGAAACAAGCATCCTGGGACCGGTTTCGGATTCATAATCCTCATCAGCCAGGCTATCTTGAATCCAGTGGCCAAGTGAACAAGGGACTCACGTCTGAGTATACCCTGCCACACTTAGTGCGAACAAAGCGATACAAAAGGGGATGATGGACGGAGTGCTTGAACAAATCAAACACTCACCCCAAGTCAACTGATCTGGGTTTAATCCAGCACCATTCTTTAGTTCACTCAGCCACCCCAGTTCAGACATGGCTATATGCAAATGCGTCTGACCCTGTGCCTCATGGGAACAGTCCAGCCCAAACTGCCAAGCCATGTCTTCCCTGGACCGGAAACAAGCATCCTGGGACCAGTTTCGGATTCATAATCCTCATCAGCCAGGCTATCTTGAATCCAGTGGCCAAGTGAACAAGGGACTCACGTCTGAGCATACCCTGCCACACTTAGTGCGAACAAAGCGATACAAAAGGGGATGATGGACGGAGTGCTTGAACAAATCAAAGACTTACCCACAGTCACCGGATCTGGGTTTAATCCAGCACCATTCTTTAGTTCACTCAGCCACCCCAGTTCAGACATGGCTATATGCAAATCAGTCTGACCCTGTGCCTCATGGGAACAGTCCAGCCCGAACTGCCAAGCCATGTCTTCCCTGGACCGGAAACAAGCATCCTGGGACCGGTTTCGGATTCATAATCCTCATCAGCCAGGCTATATTGAATCCAGTGGCCAAGTGAACAAGGGACTCACGTCTGAGCATACCCTGCCACACTTAGTGCGAACAAAGCGATACAAAAGGGGGTGATGGACGGAGTGCTTAAACAAATCAAACACTCGCCCCCAGTCAACTGATCTGGGTTTAATCCAGCACCATTCTTTAGTTCACTCAGCCACCCCAGTTCAGACATGGCTATATGCAAATCCGTCTGACCCTGTGCCTCATGGGAACAGTCCAGCCCGAACTGCCAAGCCATGTCTTCCCTGGACCGGAAACAAGCATCCTGGGACCGGTTTCGGATTCATAATCCTCATCAGCCAGGCTATCTTGAATCCAGTGGCCAAGTGAACAAGGGACTCACGTCTGAGCATACCCTGCCACACTTAGTGCGAACAAAGCGATACAAAAGGGGATGATGGACGGAGTGCTTGAACAAATCAAACACTCACCCCCAGTCAACTGATCTGGGTTTAATCCAGCACCATTCTTTAGTTCACTCAGCCACCCCAGTTCAGACATGGCTATATGCAAATCCGTCTGACCCTGTGCCTCATGAGAACAGTCCAGCCCGAACTGCCAAGCCATGTCTTCCCTGGACCGGAAACAAGCATCCTGGGACTGGTTTCGGATTCATAATCCTCATCAGCCAGGCTATCTTGAATCCAGTGGCCAAGTGAACAAGGGACTCACGTCTGAGCATACCCTGCCACACTTAGTGCGAACAAAGCGATACAAAAGGGGATGATGGACCGAGTGCTTGAACAAATCAAACACTCACCCCCAGTCAACTGAACTGGGTTTAATCCAGCACCATTCTTTAGTTCACTCAGCCACCCCAGTTCAGACATGGCTATATGCAAATCAGTCTGACCCTGTGCCTCATGGGAACAGTCCAGCCCGAACTGCCAAGCCATGTCTTCCCTGGACCGGAAACAAGCATCCTGGGACCGGTTTCGGATTCATAATCCTCATCAGCCAGGCTATCTTGAATCCAGTGGCCAAGTGAACAAGGGACTCACGTCTGAGCATACCCTGCCACACTTAGTGCGAACAAAGCGATACAAAAGGGGATGATGGACCGAGTGCTTGAACAAATCAAACACTCACCCCCAGTCAACTGAACTGGGTTTAATCCAGCATCATTCTTTAGTTCACTCAGCCACCCCAGTTCAGACATGGCTATATGCAAATCAGTCTGACCCTGTGCCTCATGGGAACAGTCCAGCCCGAACTGCCAAGCCATGTCTTCCCTGGACCGGAAACAAGCATCCTGGGACCGGTTTCGGATTCATAATCCTCATTAGCCAGGCTATCTTGAATCCAGTGGCCAAGTGAACAAGGGACTCACGTCTGAGCATACCCTGCCACACTTAGTGCGAACAAAGCGATACAAAATGGGATGATGGACGGAGTGCTTGAACAAAACAAACACTCACCCCCAGTCAACTGATCTGGGTTTAATCCAGCACCATTCTTTAGTTCACTCAGCCACCCCAGTTCAGACATGGCTATATGCAAATCAGTCTGACCCTGTGCCTCATGGGAACAGTCCAGCCCGAACTGCCAAGCCATGTCTTCCCTGGACCGGAAACAAGCATCCTGGGACCGGTTTCGGATTCATAATCCTCATCAGCCAGCCTATCTTGAATCCAGTGGCCAAGTGAACAAGGGACTCACGTCTGAGCATACCCTGCCACACTTAGTGCGAACAAAGCGATACAAAAGGGGATGATGGACGGAGTGCTTGAACAAATCAAACACTCACCCCCAGTCAACTGATCTGGGTTTAATCAAGCACCATTCTTTAGTTCACTCAGCCACCCCAGTTCAGACATGGCTATATGCAAATCAGTCTGACCCTGTGCCTCATGGGAACATTCCAGCCCGAACTGCCAAGCCATGGCTTTCCTGGACTGGAAACAAGCATCCTGGGACCGGTTTCGGATTCATAATCCTCATCAGCCAGGCTATCTTGAATCCAGTGGCCAAGTGAACAAGGGACTCACGTCTGAGCATACCCTGCCACACTTAGTGCGAACAAAGCGATACAAAAGGGGATGATGGACGGAGTGCTTGAACAAATCAAACACTCACCCCCAGTCAACTGATCTGGGTTTAATCCAGCACCATTCTTTAGTTCACTCAGCCACCCCAGTTCAGACATGGCTATATGCAAATCCGTCTGACCCTGTGCCTCATGGGAACAGTCCAGCCCGAACTGCCAAGCCATGTCTTCCCTGGACCGGAAAAAAGCATCCTGGGACCGGTTTCGGATTCATAATCCTCATCAGCCAGGCTATCTTGAATCCAGTGGCCAAGTGAACAAGGGACTCACGTCTGAGCATACCCTGCCACACTTAGTGCGAACAAAGCGATACAAAAGGGGATGATGGACGGAGTGCTTGAACAAATCAAACACTCACCCCCAGTCAACTGATCTGGGTTTAATCCAGCACCATTCTTTAGTTCACTCAGCCACCCCAGTTCAGACATGGCTATATGCAAATCCGTCTGACCCTGTGCCTCATGAGAACAGTCCAGCCCGAACTGCCAAGCCATGTCTTCCCTGGACCAGAAACAAGCATCCTGGGACCGGTTTCGCATTCATAATCCTCATCAGCCAGGCTATCTTGAATCCAGTGGCCAAGTGAACAAGGGACTCACGTCTGAGCATACCCTGCCACACTTAGTGCGAACAAAGCGATACAAAAGGGGATGATGGACGGAGTGCTTGAACAAATCAAACACTCACCCCAAGTCAACTGATCTGGGTTTAATCCAGCACCATTCTTTAGTTCACTCAGCCACCCCAGTTCAGACATGGCTATATGCAAATGCGTCTGACCCTGTGCCTCATGGGAACAGTCCAGCCCGAACTGCCAAGCCATGTCTTCCCTGGACCGGAAACAAGCATCCTGGGACCAGTTTCGGATTCATAATCCTCATCAGCCAGGCTATCTTGAATCCAGTGGCCAAGTGAACAAGGGACTCACGTCTGAGCATACCCTGCCACACTTAGTGCGAACAAAGCGATACAAAAGGGGATGATGGACGGAGTGCTTGAACAAATCAAACACTCACCCACAGTCAACGGATCTGTGTTTAATCCAGCACCATTCTTTAGTTCACTCAGCCACCCCAGTTCAGACATGGCTATATGCAAATCAGTCTGACCCTGTGCCTCATGGGAACAGTCCAGCCCGAACTGCCAAGCCATGTCTTCCCTGGACCGGAAACAAGCATCCTAGGACCGGTTTCGGATTCATAATCCTCATCAGCCAGGCTATCTTGAATCCAGTGGCCAAGTGAACAAGGGACTCACGTCTGAGTATACCCTGCCACACTTAGTGCGAACAGAGCGATACGAAAGGGGGTGATGGACGGAGTGCTTGAACAAATCAAACACTCACCCCCAGTCAACTGATCTGGGTTTAATCCAGCACCATTCTTTAGTTCACTCAGCCACCCCAGTTCAGACATGGCTATATGCAAATCAGTCTGACCCTGTGCCTCATGGGAACAGTCCAGCCCGAACTGCCAAGCCATGTCTTCCCTGGACCGGAAACAAGCATCCTGGGACCGGTTTCGGATTCATAATCCGCATCAGCCAGGCTATCTTGAATCCAGTGGCCAAGTGAACAAGGGACTCACGTCTGAGCATACCCTGCCACACTTAGTATGAACAAAGCGATACAAAAGGGGATGATGGACGGAGTGCTTGAACAAATCAAACACTCACCCCCAGTCAACTGATCTGGGTTTAATCAAGCACCATTCTTTAGTTCACTCAGCCACCCCAGTTCAGACATGGCTATATGCAAATCAGTCTGACCCTGTGCCTCATGGGAACAGTCCAGCCCGAACTGCCAAGCCATGTCTTCCCTGGACCGGAAACAAGCATCCTGGGACCGGTTTCGGATTCATAATCCTCATCAGCCAGGCTATCTTGAATCCAGTGGCCAAGTGAACAAGGGACTCACGTCTGAGCATACCCTGCCACACTTAGTGCGAACAAAGCGATACAAAAGGGGATGATGGACGGAGTGCTTGAACAAATCAAACACTCACCCCCAGTCAACTGATCTGGGTTTAATCCAGCACCATTCTTTAGTTCACTCAGCCACCCCAGTTCAGACATGGCTATATGCAAATCCGTCTGACCCTGTGCCTCATGAGAACAGTCCAGCCCGAACTGCCAAGCCATGTCTTCCCTGGACCGGAAACAAGCATCCTGGGACCGGTTTCGGATTCATAATCCTCATCAGCCAGGCTATCTTGAATCCAGTGGCCAAGTGAACAAGGGACTCACGTCTGAGCATACCCTGCCACACTTAGTGCGAACAAAGCGATACAAAAGGGGATGATGGACGGAGTGCTTGAACAAATCAAACACTCACCCCAAGTCAACTGATCTGGGTTTAATCCAGCACCATTCTTTAGTTCACTCAGCCACCCCAGTTCAGACATGGCTATATGCAAATCAGTCTGACCCTGTGCCTCATGGGAACAGTCCAGCCCGAACTGCCAAGCCATGTCTTCCCTCGACCGGAAACAAGCATCCTGGGACCAGTTTCGGATTCATAATCCTCATCAGCCAGGCTATCTTGAATCCAGTGACCAAGTGAACAAGGGACTCACGTCTGAGCATACCCTGCCACACTTAGTGCGAACAAAGCGATACAAAAGGGGATGATGGACGGAGTGCTTGAACAAATCAAACACTCACCCACAGTCAACGGATCTGGGTTTAATCCAGCACCATTCTTTAGTTCACTCAGCCACCCCAGTTCAGACATGGCTATATGCAAATCAGTCTGACCCTGTGCCTCATGGGAACAGTCCAGCCTGAACTGCCAAGCCATGTCTTCCCTGGACCGGAAACAAGCATCCTGGGACCGGTTTTGGATTCATAATACTCATCAGCCAGGCTATCTTGAATCCAGTGGCCAAGTGAACGAGGGACTCACGTCTGAGCATACCCTGCCACACTTAGTGCGAACAGAGCGATACAAAAGGGGATGATGGACGGAGTGCTTGAACAAATCAAACACTCACCCCCAGTCAACTGATCTGGGTTTAATCCAGCACCATTCTTTAGTTCACTCAGCCACCCCAGTTCAGACATGGCTATATGCAAATCCGTCTGACCCTGTGCCTCATGGGATCAGTCCAGCCCGAACTGCCAAGCCATGTCTTCCCTGGACCGGAAACAAGCATCCTGGGACCGGTTTCAGATTCATAATCCTCATCAGCCAGGCTATCTTGAATCCAGTGGCCAAGTGAACAAGGGACTCACGTCTGAGCATACCCTGCCACACTTAGTGCGAACAAAGCGATACAAAAGGGGATGATGGACGGAGTGCTTGAACAAATCAAACACTCACCCCCAGTCAACTGATCTGGGTCTAATCCAGCACCATTCTTTAGTTCACTCAGCCACCCCAGTTCAGACATGGCTATATGCAAATCAGTCTGACCATGTGCCTCATGGGAACAGTCCAGCCCGAACTGCCAAGCCATGTCTTCCCTGGACAGGAAACAAGCATCCTGGGACCGGTTTCGGATTCATAATCCTCATCAGCCAGGCTATCTTGAATCCAGTGGCCAAGTGAACAAGGGACTCACGTCTGAGCATACCCTGCCACACTTAGTGCGAACAAAGCGATACAAAAGGGGATGATGGACGGAGTGCTTGAACAAATCAAACACTCACCCCCAGTCAACTGATCTGGGTTTAATCCAGCATCATTCTTTAGTTCACTTAGCCACCCCAGTTCAGACATGGCTATATGCAAATCTGTCTGACCCTGTGCCTCATGGGAACAGTCCAGCCCGAACTGCCAAGCCATGTCTTCCCTGGACCGGAAACAAGTATCCTGGGACCGGTTTCGGATTCATAATCCTCATCAGCCAGGCTATCTTGAATCCAGTGGCCAAGTGAACAAGGGACTCACGTCTGAGCATACCCTGCCACACTTAGTGCGAACAAAGCGATACAAAAGGGGATGATGGACGGAGTGCTTGAACAAATCAAACACTCACCCCCAGTCAACTGATCTGGGTTTAATCCAGCACCATTCTTTAGTTCACTCAGCCACCCCAGTTCAGACATGGCTATATGCAAATCCGTCTGACCCTGTGCCTCATGAGAACAGTCCAGCCCGAACTGCCAAGCCATGTCTTCCCTGGACCGGAAACAAGCATCCTGGGACCGGTTTCGGATTCATAATCCTCATCAACCAGGCTATCTTGAATCCAGTGGCCAAGTGAACAAGGGACTCACGTCTGAGCATACCCTGCCACACTTAGAGCGAACAAAGCGATACAAAAGGGGATGATGGACGGAGTGCTTGAACAAATCAAACACTCACCCCCAGTCAACTGATCTGGGTTTAATCCAGCACCATTCTTTAGTTCACTCAGCCACCCCAGTTCAGACATGGCTATATGCAAATCAGTCTGACCTTGTGCCTCATGGGAACAGTCCAGCCCGAACTGCCAAGCCATGTCTTCCCTGGACCGGAAACAAGCATCCTGGGACCGGTTTCGGATTCATAATCCTCATCAGCCAGGCTATCTTGAATCCAGTGGCCAAGTGAACAAGGGACTCACGTCTGAGCATACCCTGCCACACTTAGTGCGAACAAAGCGATACAAAAGGGGATGATGGACGGAGTGCTTGAACAAATCAAAGACTCACCCACAGTCAACGGATCTGGGTTTAATCCAGCACCATTCTTTAGTTCACTCAGCCACCCCAGTTCAGACATGGCTATATGCAAATCAGTCTGACCCTGTGCCTCATGGGAACAGTCCAGCCCGAACTGCCAAGCCATGTCTTCCCTGGACCGGAAACAAGCATCCTGGGACCGGTTTCGGATACATAATCCTCATCAGCCAGGCTATATTGAATCCAGTGGCCAAGTGAACAAGGGACTCACGTCTGAGCATACCCTGCCACACTTAGTGCGAACAAAGCGATACAAAAGGGGGTGATGGACGGAGTGCTTAAACAAATCAAACACTCGCCCCCAGTCAACTGATCTGGGTTTAATCCAGCACCATTCTTTAGTTCACTCAGCCACCCCAGTTCAGACATGGCTATATGCAAATCCGTCTGACCCTGTGCCTCATGGGAACAGTCCAGCCCGAACTGCCAAGCCATGTCTTCCCTGGACCGGAAACAAGCATCCTGGGACCGGTTTCGGATTCATAATCCTCATCAGCCAGGCTATCTTGAATCCAGTGGCCAAGTGAACAAGGGACTCACGTCTGAGCATACCCTGCCACACTTAGTGCGAACAAAGCGATACAAAAGGGGATGATGGACGGAGTGCTTGAACAAATCAAACACTCACCCCCAGTCAACTGATCTGGGTTTAATCCAGCACCATTCTTTAGTTCACTCAGCCACCCTAGTTCAGACATGGCTATATGCAAATCCGTCTGACCCTGTGCCTCATGAGAACAGTCCAGCCCGAACTGCCAAGCCATGTCTTCCCTGGACCGGAAACAAGCATCCTGGGACTGGTTTCGGATTCATAATCCTCATCAGCCAGGCTATCTTGAATCCAGTGGCCAAGTGAACAAGGGACTCACGTCTGAGCATACCCTGCCACACTTAGTGCGAACAAAGCGATACAAAAGGGGATGATGGACCGAGTGCTTGAACAAATCAAACACTCACCCCCAGTCAACTGAACTGGGTTTAATCCAGCACCATTCTTTAGTTCACTCAGCCACCCCAGTTCAGACATGGCTATATGCAAATCAGTCTGACCCTGTGCCTCATGGGAACAGTCCAGCCCGAACTGCCAAGCCATGTCTTCCCTGGACCGGAAACAAGCATCCTGGGACCGGTTTCGGATTCATAATCCTCATCAGCCAGGCTATCTTGAATCCAGTGGCCAAGTGAACAAGGGACTCACGTCTGAGCATACCCTGCCACACTTAGTGCGAACAAAGCGATACAAAAGGGGATGATGGACGGAGTGCTTGAACAAATCAAACACTCACCCACAGTCAACGGATCTGGGTTTAATCCAGCACCATTCTATAGTTCACTCAGCCACCCCAGTTCAGACATGGCTATATGCAAATCAGTGTGACCCTGTGCCTCATGGGAACAGTCCAGCCCGAACTGCCAAGCCATGTCTTCCCTGGACCGGAAACAAGCATCCTGGGACCGGTTTCGGATTCATAATCCTCATCAGCCAGGCTATCTTGAATCCAGTGGCCAAGTGAACAAGGGACTCACGTCTGAGCATACCCTGCCACACTTAGTGCGAACAAAGCGATACAAAAGGGGATGATGGACGGAGTGCTTGAACAAATCAAACACTCACCCCCAGTCAACTGATCTGGGTTTAATCCAGCACCATTCTTTAGTTCACTCAGCCACCCCAGTTCAGACATGGCTATATGCAAATCAGTCTGACCCTGTGCCTCATGGGAACAGTCCAGCCCGAACTGCCAAGCCATGTCTTCCCTGGACCGGAAACAAGCATCCTGGGACCGGTTTCGGATTCATAATCCTCATCAGCCAGGCTATCTTGAATCCAGTGGCCAAGTGAACAAGGGACTCACGTCTGAGCATACCCTGCCACACTTAGTGCGAACAAAGCGATACAAAAGGGGATGATGGACGGAGTGCTTGAACAAATCAAACACTCACCCCCAGTCAACTGATCTGGGTTTAATCCAGCACCATTCTTTAGTCCTCTCAGCCACCCCAGTTCAGACATGGCTATATGCAAATCCGTCTGACCCTGTGCCTCATGGGAACAGTCCAGCCCGAACTGCCAAGCCATGTCTTCCCTGGACCGGAAACAAGCATCCTGGGACCGGTTTCGGATTCATAATCCTCATCAGCCAGGCTATCTTGAATCCAGTGGCCAAGTGAACAAGGGACTCACGTCTGAGTATACCCTGCCACACTTAGTGCGAACAAAGCGATACAAAAGGGGATGATGGACGGAGTGCTTGAACAAATCAAACACTCACCCCAAGTCAACTGATCTGGGTTTAATCCAGCACCATTCTTTAGTTCACTCAGCCACCCCAGTTCAGACATGGCTATATGCAAATGCGTCTGACCCTGTGCCTCATGGGAACAGTCCAGCCCAAACTGCCAAGCCATGTCTTCCCTGGACCGGAAACAAGCATCCTGGGACCAGTTTCGGATTCATAATCCTCATCAGCCAGGCTATCTTGAATCCAGTGGCCAAGTGAACAAGGGACTCACGTCTGAGCATACCCTGCCACACTTAGTGCGAACAAAGCGATACAAAAGGGGATGATGGACGGAGTGCTTGAACAAATCAAACACTCACCCACAGTCAACGGATCTGTGTTTAATCCAGCACCATTCTTTAGTTCACTCAGCCACCCCAGTTCAGACATGGCTATATGCAAATCAGTCTGACCCTGTGCCTCATGGGAACAGTCCAGCCCGAACTGCCAAGCCATGTCTTCCCTTGACCGGAAACAAGCATCCTGGGACCGGTTTCGGATTCATAATCCTCATCAGCCAGGCTATCTTGAATCCAGTGGCCAAGTGAACAAGGGACTCACGTCTGAGTATACCCTGCCACACTTAGTGCGAACAGAGCGATACGAAAGGGGATGATGGACGGAGTGCTTGAACAAATTAAACACTCACCCCCAGTCAACTGATCTGGGTTTAATCCAGCACCATTCTTTAGTTCACTCAGCCACCCCAGTTCAGACATGGCTATATGCAAATCAGTCTGACCCTGTGCCTCATGGGAACAGTCCAGCCCGAACTGCCAAGCCATGTCTTCCCTGGACCGGAAACAAGCATCCTGGGACCGGTTTCGGATACATAATCCTCATCAGCCAGGCTATATTGAATCCAGTGGCCAAGTGAACAAGGGACTCACGTCTGAGCATACCCTGCCACACTTAGTGCGAACAAAGCGATACAAAAGGGGGTGATGGACGGAGTGCTTAAACAAATCAAACACTCGCCCCCAGTCAACTGATCTGGGTTTAATCCAGCACCATTCTTTAGTTCACTCAGCCACCCCAGTTCAGACATGGCTATATGCAAATCCGTCTGACCCTGTGCCTCATGGGAACAGTCCAGCCCGAACTGCCAAGCCATGTCTTCCCTGGACCGGAAACAAGCATCCTGGGACCGGTTTCGGATTCATAATCCTCATCAGCCAGGCTATCTTGAATCCAGTGGCCAAGTGAACAAGGGACTCACGTCTGAGCATACCCTGCCACACTTAGTGCGAACAAAGCGATACAAAAGGGGATGATGGACGGAGTGCTTGAACAAATCAAACACTCACCCCCAGTCAACTGATCTGGGTTTAATCCAGCACCATTCTTTAGTTCACTCAGCCACCCTAGTTCAGACATGGCTATATGCAAATCCGTCTGACCCTGTGCCTCATGAGAACAGTCCAGCCCGAACTGCCAAGCCATGTCTTCCCTGGACCGGAAACAAGCATCCTGGGACTGGTTTCGGATTCATAATCCTCATCAGCCAGGCTATCTTGAATCCAGTGGCCAAGTGAACAAGGGACTCACGTCTGAGCATACCCTGCCACACTTAGTGCGAACAAAGCGATACAAAAGGGGATGATGGACCGAGTGCTTGAACAAATCAAACACTCACCCCCAGTCAACTGAACTGGGTTTAATCCAGCACCATTCTTTAGTTCACTCAGCCACCCCAGTTCAGACATGGCTATATGCAAATCAGTCTGACCCTGTGCCTCATGGGAACAGTCCAGCCCGAACTGCCAAGCCATGTCTTCCCTGGACCGGAAACAAGCATCCTGGGACCGGTTTCGGATTCATAATCCTCATCAGCCAGGCTATCTTGAATCCAGTGGCCAAGTGAACAAGGGACTCACGTCTGAGCATACCCTGCCACACTTAGTGCGAACAAAGCGATACAAAAGGGGATGATGGACGGAGTGCTTGAACAAATCAAACACTCACCCACAGTCAACGGATCTGGGTTTAATCCAGCACCATTCTATAGTTCACTCAGCCACCCCAGTTCAGACATGGCTATATGCAAATCAGTGTGACCCTGTGCCTCATGGGAACAGTCCAGCCCGAACTGCCAAGCCATGTCTTCCCTGGACCGGAAACAAGCATCCTGGGACCGGTTTCGGATTCATAATCCTCATCAGCCAGGCTATCTTGAATCCAGTGGCCAAGTGAACAAGGGACTCACGTCTGAGCATACCCTGCCACACTTAGTGCGAACAAAGCGATACAAAAGGGGATGATGGACGGAGTGCTTGAACAAATCAAACACTCACCCCCAGTCAACTGATCTGGGTTTAATCCAGCACCATTCTTTAGTTCACTCAGCCACCCCAGTTCAGACATGGCTATATGCAAATCAGTCTGACCCTGTGCCTCATGGGAACAGTCCAGCCCGAACTGCCAAGCCATGTCTTCCCTGGACCGGAAACAAGCATCCTGGGACCGGTTTCGGATTCATAATCCTCATCAGCCAGGCTATCTTGAATCCAGTGGCCAAGTGAACAAGGGACTCACGTCTGAGCATACCCTGCCACACTTAGTGCGAACAAAGCGATACAAAAGGGGATGATGGACGGAGTGCTTGAACAAATCAAACACTCACCCCCAGTCAACTGATCTGGGTTTAATCCAGCACCATTCTTTAGTCCTCTCAGCCACCCCAGTTCAGACATGGCTATATGCAAATCCGTCTGACCCTGTGCCTCATGGGAACAGTCCAGCCCGAACTGCCAAGCCATGTCTTCCCTGGACCGGAAACAAGCATCCTGGGACCGGTTTCGGATTCATAATCCTCATCAGCCAGGCTATCTTGAATCCAGTGGCCAAGTGAACAAGGGACTCACGTCTGAGTATACCCTGCCACACTTAGTGCGAACAAAGCGATACAAAAGGGGATGATGGACGGAGTGCTTGAACAAATCAAACACTCACCCCAAGTCAACTGATCTGGGTTTAATCCAGCACCATTCTTTAGTTCACTCAGCCACCCCAGTTCAGACATGGCTATATGCAAATGCGTCTGACCCTGTGCCTCATGGGAACAGTCCAGCCCAAACTGCCAAGCCATGTCTTCCCTGGACCGGAAACAAGCATCCTGGGACCAGTTTCGGATTCATAATCCTCATCAGCCAGGCTATCTTGAATCCAGTGGCCAAGTGAACAAGGGACTCACGTCTGAGCATACCCTGCCACACTTAGTGCGAACAAAGCGATACAAAAGGGGATGATGGACGGAGTGCTTGAACAAATCAAACACTCACCCACAGTCAACGGATCTGTGTTTAATCCAGCACCATTCTTTAGTTCACTCAGCCACCCCAGTTCAGACATGGCTATATGCAAATCAGTCTGACCCTGTGCCTCATGGGAACAGTCCAGCCCGAACTGCCAAGCCATGTCTTCCCTTGACCGGAAACAAGCATCCTGGGACCGGTTTCGGATTCATAATCCTCATCAGCCAGGCTATCTTGAATCCAGTGGCCAAGTGAACAAGGGACTCACGTCTGAGTATACCCTGCCACACTTAGTGCGAACAGAGCGATACGAAAGGGGATGATGGACGGAGTGCTTGAACAAATTAAACACTCACCCCCAGTCAACTGATCTGGGTTTAATCCAGCACCATTCTTTAGTTCACTCAGCCACCCCAGTTCAGACATGGCTATATGCAAATCAGTCTGACCCTGTGCCTCATGGGAACAGTCCAGCCCGAACTGCCAAGCCATGTCTTCCCTGGACCGGAAACAAGCATCCTGGGACCGGTTTTGGATTCATAATCCGCATCAGCCAGGCTATCTTGAATCCAGTGGCCAAGTGAACAAGGGACTCACGTCTGAGCATACCCTGCCACACTTAGTGCGAACAAAGCGATACAAAAGGGGATGATGGACGGAGTGCTTGAACAAATCAAACACTCACCCCAAGTCAACTGATCTGGGTTTAATCAAGCACCATTCTTTAGTTCACTCAGCCACCCCAGTTCAGACATGGCTATATGCAAATCAGTCTGACCCTGTGCCTCATGGGAACAGTCCAGCCCGAACTGCCAAGCCATGTCTTCCCTGGACCGGAAACAAGCATCCTGGGACCGGTTTCGGATTCATAATCCTCATCAGCCAGGCTATCTTGAATCCAGTGGCCAAGTGAACAAGGGACTCACGTCTGAGCATACCCTGCCACACTTAGTGCGAACAAAGCGATACAAAAGGGGATGATGGACGGAGTGCTTGAACAAATCAAACACTCACCCACAGTCAACGGATCTGGGTTTAATCCAGCACCATTCTTTAGTTCACTCAGCCACCCCAGTTCAGACATGGCTATATGCAAATCAGTCTGACCCTGTGCCTCATGGGAACAGTCCAGCCCGAACTGCCAAGCCATGTCTTCCCTGGACCGGAAACAAGCATCCTGGGACCGGTTTCGGATTCATAATACTCATCAGCCAGGCTATCTTGAATCCAGTGGCCAAGTGAACAAGGGACTCACGTCTGAGCATACCCTGCCACACTTAGTGCGAACAGAGCGATACAAAAGGGGATGATGGACGGAGTGCTTGAACAAATCAAACACTCACCCCCAGTCAACTGATCTGGGTTTAATCCAGCACCATTCTTTAGTTCACTCAGCCACCCCAGTTCAGACATGGCTATATGCAAATCCGTCTGACCCTGTGCCTCATGGGATCAGTCCAGCCCGAACTGCCAAGCCATGTCTTCCCTGGACCGGAAACAAGCATCCTGGGACCGGTTTCAGATTCATAATCCTCATCAGCCAGGCTATCTTGAATCCAGTGGCCAAGTGAACAAGGGACTCACGTCTGAGCATACCCTGCCACACTTAGTGCGAACAAAGCGATACAAAAGGGGATGATGGACGGAGTGCTTGAACAAATCAAACACTCACCCCCAGTCAACTGATCTGGGTCTAATCCAGCACCATTCTTTAGTTCACTCAGCCACCCCAGTTCAGACATGGCTATATGCAAATCAGTCTGACCATGTGCCTCATGGGAACAGTCCAGCCCGAACTGCCAAGCCATGTCTTCCCTGGACAGGAAACAAGCATCCTGGGACCGGTTTCGGATTCATAATCCTCATCAGCCAGGCTATCTTGAATCCAGTGGCCAAGTGAACAAGGGACTCACGTCTGAGCATACCCTGCCACACTTAGTGCGAACAAAGCGATACAAAAGGGGATGATGGACGGAGTGCTTGAACAAATCAAAGACTCACCCACAGTCAACGGATCTGGGTTTAATCCAGCACCATTCTTTAGTTCACTCAGCCACCCCAGTTCAGACATGGCTATATGCAAATCAGTCTGACCCTGTGCCTCATGGGAACAGTCCAGCCCGAACTGCCAAGCCATGTCTTCCCTGGACCGGAAACAAGCATCCTGGGACCGGTTTCGGATACATAATCCTCATCAGCCAGGCTATATTGAATCCAGTGGCCAAGTGAACAAGGGACTCACGTCTGAGCATACCCTGCCACACTTAGTGCGAACAAAGCGATACAAAAGGGGGTGATGGACGGAGTGCTTAAACAAATCAAACACTCGCCCCCAGTCAACTGATCTGGGTTTAATCCAGCACCATTCTTTAGTTCACTCAGCCACCCCAGTTCAGACATGGCTATATGCAAATCCGTCTGACCCTGTGCCTCATGGGAACAGTCCAGCCCGAACTGCCAAGCCATGTCTTCCCTGGACCGGAAACAAGCATCCTGGGACCGGTTTCGGATTCATAATCCTCATCAGCCAGGCTATCTTGAATCCAGTGGCCAAGTGAACAAGGGACTCACGTCTGAGCATACCCTGCCACACTTAGTGCGAACAAAGCGATACAAAAGGGGATGATGGACGGAGTGCTTGAACAAATCAAACACTCACCCCCAGTCAACTGATCTGGGTTTAATCCAGCACCATTCTTTAGTTCACTCAGCCACCCCAGTTCAGACATGGCTATATGCAAATCCGTCTGACCCTGTGCCTCATGAGAACAGTCCAGCCCGAACTGCCAAGCCATGTCTTCCCTGGACCGGAAACAAGCATCCTGGGACTGGTTTCGGATTCATAATCCTCATCAGCCAGGCTATCTTGAATCCAGTGGCCAAGTGAACAAGGGACTCACGTCTGAGCATACCCTGCCACACTTAGTGCGAACAAAGCGATACAAAAGGGGATGATGGACCGAGTGCTTGAACAAATCAAACACTCACCCCCAGTCAACTGAACTGGGTTTAATCCAGCACCATTCTTTAGTTCACTCAGCCACCCCAGTTCAGACATGGCTATATGCAAATCAGTCTGACCCTGTGCCTCATGGGAACAGTCCAGCCCGAACTGCCAAGCCATGTCTTCCCTGGACCGGAAACAAGCATCCTGGGACCGGTTTCGGATTCATAATCCTCATCAGCCAGGCTATCTTGAATCCAGTGGCCAAGTGAACAAGGGACTCACGTCTGAGCATACCCTGCCACACTTAGTGCGAACAAAGCGATACAAAAGGGGATGATGGACGGAGTGCTTGAACAAATCAAACACTCACCCACAGTCAACGGATCTGGGTTTAATCCAGCACCATTCTTTAGTTCACTCAGCCACCCCAGTTCAGACATGGCTATATGCAAATCAGTCTGACCCTGTGCCTCATGGGAACAGTCCAGCCCGAACTGCCAAGCCATGTCTTCCCTGGACCGGAAACAAGCATCCTGGGACCGGTTTCGGATTCATAATCCTCATCAGCCAGGCTATCTTGAATCCAGTGGCCAAGTGAACAAGGGACTCACGTCTGAGCATACCCTGCCACACTTAGTGCGAACAAAGCGATACAAAAGGGGATGATGGACGGAGTGCTTGAACAAATCAAACACTCACCCCCAGTCAACTGATCTGGGTTTAATCCAGCACCATTCTTTAGTTCACTCAGCCACCCCAGTTCAGACATGGCTATATGCAAATCAGTCTGACCCTGTGCCTCATGGGAACAGTCCAGCCCGAACTGCCAAGCCATGTCTTCCCTGGACCGGAAACAAGCATCCTGGGACCGGTTTCGGATTCATAATCCTCATCAGCCAGGCTATCTTGAATCCAGTGGCCAAGTGAACAAGGGACTCACGTCTGAGCATACCCTGCCACACTTAGTGCGAACAAAGCGATACACAAGGGGATGATGGACGGAGTGCTTGAACAAATCAAACACTCACCCCCAGTCAACTGATCTGGGTCTAATCCAGCACCATTCTTTAGTTCACTCAGCCACCCCAGTTCAGACATGGCTATATGCAAATCAGTCTGACCCTGTGCCTCATGGGAACAGTCCAGCCCGAACTGCCAAGCCATGTCTTCCCTGGACCGGAAACAAGCATCCTGGGACCAGTTTCGGATTCATAATCCTCATCAGCCAGGCTATCTTGAATCCAGTGGCCAAGTGAACAAGGGACTCACGTCTGAGCATACCCTGCCACACTTAGTGCGAACAAAGCGATACAAAAGGGGATGATGGACGGAGTGCTTGAACAAATCAAACACTCACCCACAGTCAACGGATCTGGGTTTAATCCAGCACCATTCTTTAGTTCACTCAGCCACCCCAGTTCAGACATGGCTATATGCAAATCAGTCTGACCCTGTGCCTCATGGGAACAGTCCAGCCCGAACTGCCAAGCCATGTCTTCCCTGGACCGGAAACAAGCATCCTGGGACCGGTTTCGGATTCATAATACTCATCAGCCAGGCTATCTTGAATCCAGTGGCCAAGTGAACAAGGGACTCACGTCTGAGCATACCCTGCCACACTTAGTGCGAACAAAGCGATACTAAAGGGGATGATGGACGGAGTGCTTGAACAAATCAAACACTCACCCCCAGTCAACTGATCTGGGTTTAATCCAGCACCATTCTTTAGTTCACTCAGCCACACCAGTTCAGACATGGCTATATGCAAATCCGTCTGACCCTGTGCCTCATGGGATCAGTCCAGCCCGAACTGCCAAGCCATGTCTTCCCTGGACCGGAAACAAGCATCCTGGGACCGGTTTCAGATTCATAATCCTCATCAGCCAGGCTATCTTGAATCCAGTGGCCAAGTGAACAAGGGACTCACGTCTGAGCATACCCTGCCACACTTAGTGCGAACAAAGCGATACAAAAGGGGATGATGGACGGAGTGCTTGAACAAATCAAACACTCACCCCCAGTCAACTGATCTGGGTTTAATCCAGCACCATTCTTTAGTTCACTCAGCCACCCCAGTTCAGACATGGCTATATGCAAATCCGTCTGACCCTGTGCCTCATGGGAACAGTCCAGCCCGAACTGCCAAGCCATGTCTTCCCTGGACCGGAAACAAGCATCCTGGGACCGGTTTCGGATTCATAATCCTCATCAGCCAGGCTATCTTGAATCCAGTGGCCAAGTGAACAAGGGACTCACGTCTGAGCATACCCTGCCACACTTAGTGCAAACAAAGCGATACAAAAGGGGATGATGGACGGAGTGCTTGAACAAATCAAACACTCACCCCCAGTCAACTGATCTGGGTCTAATCCAGCACCATTCTTTAGTTCACTCAGCCACCCCAGTTCAGACATGGCTATATGCAAATCAGTCTGACCATGTGCCTCATGGGAACAGTCCAGCCCGAACTGCCAAGCCATGTCTTCCCTGGACAGGAAACAAGCATCCTGGGACCGGTTTCGGATTCATAATCCTCATCAGCCAGGCTATCTTGAATCCAGTGGCCAAGTGAACAAGGGACTCACGTCTGAGCATACCCTGCCACACTTAGTGCGAACAAAGCGATACAAAAGGGGATGATGGACGGAGTGCTTGAACAAATCAAACACTCACCCCCAGTCAACTGATCTGGGTTTAATCCAGCATCATTCTTTAGTTCACTTAGCCACCCCAGTTCAGACATGGCTATATGCAAATCCGTCTGACCCTGTGCCTCATGGGAACAGTCCAGCCCGAACTGCCAAGCCATGTCTTCCCTGGACCGGAAACAAGTATCCTGGGACCGGTTTCGGATTCATAATCCTCATCAGCCAGGCTATCTTGAATCCAGTGGCCAAGTGAACAAGGGACTCACGTCTGAGCATACCCTGCCACACTTAGTGCGAACAAAGCGATACAAAAGGGGATGATGGACGGAGTGCTTGAACAAATCAAACACTCACCCCCAGTCAACTGATCTGGGTTTAATCCAGCACCATTCTTTAGTTCACTCAGCCACCCCAGTTCAGACATGGCTATATGCAAATCCGTCTGACCCTGTGCCTCATGAGAACAGTCCAGCCCGAACTGCCAAGCCATGTCTTCCCTGGACCGGAAACAAGCATCCTGGGACCGGTTTCGGATTCATAATCCTCATCAGCCAGGCTATCTTGAATCCAGTGGCCAAGTGAACAAGGGACTCACGTCTGAGCATACCCTGCCACACTTAGTGCGAACAAAGCGATACAAAAGGGGATGATGGACGGAGTGCTTGAACAAATCAAACACTCACCCCCAGTCAACTGATCTGGGTTTAATCCAGCACCATTCTTTAGTTCACTCAGCCACCCCAGTTCAGACATGGCTATATGCAAATCAGTCTGACCTTGTGCCTCATGGGAACAGTCCAGCCCGAACTGCCAAGCCATGTCTTCCCTGGACCGGAAACAAGCATCCTGGGACCGGTTTCGGATTCATAATCCTCATCAGCCAGGCTATCTTGAATCCAGTGGCCAAGTGAACAAGGGACTCACGTCTGAGCATACCCTGCCACACTTAGTGCGAACAAAGCGATACAAAAGGGGATGATGGATGGAGTGCTTGAACAAATCAAAGACTCACCCACAGTCAACGGATCTGGGTTTAATCCAGCACCATTCTTTAGTTCACTCAGCCACCCCAGATCAGACATGGCTATATGCAAATCAGTCTGACCCTGTGCCTCATGGGAACAGTCCAGCCCGAACTGCCAAGCCATGTCTTCCCTGGACCGGAAACAAGCATCCTGGGACCGGTTTCGGATACATAATCCTCATCAGCCAGGCTATATTGAATCCAGTGGCCAAGTGAACAAGGGACTCACGTCTGAGCATACCCTGCCACACTTAGTGCGAACAAAGCGATACAAAAGGGGGTGATGGACGGAGTGCTTAAACAAATCAAACACTCGCCCCCAGTCAACTGATCTGGGTTTAATCCAGCACCATTCTTTAGTTCACTCAGCCACCCCAGTTCAGACATGGCTATATGCAAATCCGTCTGACCCTGTGCCTCATGGGAACAGTCCAGCCCGAACTGCCAAGCCATGTCTTCCCTGGACCGGAAACAAGCATCCTGGGACCGGTTTCGGATTCATAATCCTCATCAGCCAGGCTATCTTGAATCCAGTGGCCAAGTGAACAAGGGACTCACGTCTGAGCATACCCTGCCACACTTAGTGCGAACAAAGCGATACAAAAGGGGATGATGGACGGAGTGCTTGAACAAATCAAACACTCACCCCCAGTCAACTGATCTGGGTTTAATCCAGCACCATTCTTTAGTTCACTCAGCCACCCCAGTTCAGACATGGCTATATGCAAATCCGTCTGACCCTGTGCCTCATGAGAACAGTCCAGCCCGAACTGCCAAGCCATGTCTTCCCTGGACCGGAAACAAGCATCCTGGGACCGGTTTCGGATTCATAATCCTCATCAGCCAGGCTATCTTGAATCCAGTGGCCAAGTGAACAAGGGACTCACGTCTGAGCATACCCTGCCACACTTAGTGCGAACAAAGCGATACAAAAGGGGATGATGGACGGAGTGCTTGAACAAATCAAACACTCACCCCCAGTCAACTGATCTGGGTTTAATCCAGCACCATTCTTTAGTTCACTCAGCCACCCCAGTTCAGACATGGCTATATGCAAATCAGTCTGACCCTGTGCCTCATGGGAACAGTCCAGCCCGAACTGCCAAGCCATGTCTTCCCTGGACCGGAAACAAGCATCCTGGGACCGGTTTCGGATTCATAATCCTCATCAGCCAGGCTATCTTGAATCCAGTGGCCAAGTGAACAAGGGACTCACGTCTGAGCATACCCTGCCACACTTAGTGCGAACAAAGCGATACAAAAGGGGATGATGGACGGAGTGCTTGAACAAATCAAACACTCACCCCCAGTCAACTGATCTGGGTTTAATCCAGCACCATTCTTTAGTCCTCTCAGCCACCCCAGTTCAGACATGGCTATATGCAAATCCGTCTGACCCTGTGCCTCATGGGAACAGTCCAGCCCGAACTGCCAAGCCATGTCTTCCCTGGACCGGAAACAAGCATCCTGGGACCGGTTTCGGATTCATAATCCTCATCAGCCAGGCTATCTTGAATCCAGTGGCCAAGTGAACAAGGGACTCACGTCTGAGCATACCCTGCCACACTTAGTGCGAACAAAGCGATACAAAAGGGGATGATGGACGGAGTGCTTGAACAAATCAAACACTCACCCCCAGTCAACTGATCTGGGTTTAATCCAGCACCATTCTTTAGTTCACTCAGCCACCCCAGTTCAGACATGGCTATATGCAAATCAGTCTGACCCTGTGCCTCATGGGAACAGTCCAGCCCGAACTGCCAAGCCATGTCTTCCCTGGACCGGAAACAAGCATCCTGGGACCGGTTTCGGATTCATAATCCTCATCAGCCAGGCTATCTTGAATCCAGTGGCCAAGTGAACAAGGGACTCACGTCTGAGCATACCCTGCCACACTCGGACAAGACGGAAGTCCTCATCCTGGGATCTTCGCCCTCCGCCTGGGACGACTCCTGGTGGCCCCCAGCCCTGGGCACCACACCCAAGCCAACCGACCATGCACGCAACCTGGGCTTCATCCTGGACCCCTCCCTCTCGATGACCAGACAAGTCAACGCCGTCTCCTCAGCGTGCTTCAACACCCTGCGTATGCTTCGCAAGATCTTCCGCTGGATCCCGACCGAGACCAGGAAGACTGTCACCCAGGCACTCGTCACCAGCCGACTGGACTATGGAAACGCCCTCTACGCCGGAACCACAGCCAAGCTACAGAAAAGACTCCAGCGCATCCAGAACGCCTCCGCCCGACTCATCCTGGATGTCCCCCGACGCAGCCACATCTCCAGCCGCCTGAGGAACCTGCACTGGCTCCCTGTCGACAAGAGGATCGCGTTCCGGCTCCTCACGCACGCACACAAGTCTCTCCACGACCTGGGCCCCAAGTACCTCAACGACCGCCTGACCTTCTACACGCCCACCCGCCAGCTACAGTCCACCAGCCTCGCCCTCCCAGCCGTACCACGCATCCGAAGAGTCACCACCGGAGGAAGATCCTTCTCTTACCTGGCTGCCAAGACTTGGAACTCCCTCCCCATCCACCTTCGGCTGACCCAGGACCATCTCGCCTTCAGGAAACAACTCAAGACCTGGCTGTTCGAGCAGTAGCATACCCCTCCCCCCAAGCGCCTTGAGACCCTCCCGGGTGAGTAGTGCACTATACAAATGGCATGATTGATTGATTGATTGATTAGTGCGAACAAAGCGATACAAAAGGGGATGATGGACGGAGTGCTTGAACAAATCAAACACTCACCCCCAGTCAATTGATCTGGGTTTAATCCAGCACCATTCTTTAGTTCACTCAGCCACCCCAGTTCAGACATGGCTATATGCAAATCAGTCTGACCCTGTGCCTCATGGGAACAGTCCAGCCCGAACTGCCAAGCCATGTCTTCCCTGGACTGGAAACAAGCATCCTGGGACCGGTTTCGGATTCATAATCCTCATCAGCCAGGCTATCTTGAATCCAGTGGCCAAGTGAACAAGGGACTCACGTCTGAGCATACCCTGCCACACTTAGTGCGAACAAAGCGATACAAAAGGGGATGATGGACGGAGTGCTTGAACAAATCAAACACTCACCCCCAGTCAACTGATCTGGATTTAATCCAGCACCATTCTTTAGTTCACTCAGCCACCCCAGTTCAGACATGGCTATATGCAAATCAGTCTGACCCTGTGCCTCATGGGAACAGTCCAGCCAGAACTGCCAAGCCATGTCTTCCCTGGACCGGAAACAAGCATCCTGGGACCGGTTTCGGATTCATAATCCTCATCAGCCAGGCTATCTTGAATCCAGTGGCCAAGTGAACAAGGGACTCACGTCTGAGCATACCCTGCCACACTTAGTGCGAACAAAGCGATACACAAGGGGATGATGGACGGAGTGCTTGAACAAATCAAACACTCACCCCCAGTCAACTGATCTGGGTTTAATCCAGCACCATTCTTTAGTTCACTCAGCCACCCCAGTTCAGACATGGCTATATGCAAATCAGTCTGACCCTGTGCCTCATGGGAACAGTCCAGCCCGAACTGCCAAGCCATGTCTTCCCTGGACCGGAAACAAGCATCCTGGGACCGGTTTCGGATTCATAATCCTCATCAGCCAGGCTATCTTGAATCCAGTGGCCAAGTGAACAAGGGACTCACGTCTGAGCATACCCTGCCACACTCGGACAAGACGGAAGTCCTCAACCTGGGATCTTCGCCCTCCGCCTGGGACGACTCCTGGTGGCCCCCAGCCCTGGGCACCACACCCAAGCCAACCGACCATGCACGCAACCTGGGCTTCATCCTGGACCCCTCCCTCTCGATGACCAGACAAGTCAACGCCGTCTCCTCAGCGTGCTTCAACACCCTGCGTATGCTTCGCAAGATCTTCCGCTGGATCCCGACCGAGACCAGGAAGACTGTCACCCAGGCACTCGTCACCAGCCGACTGGACTATGGAAACGCCCTCTACGCCGGAACCACAGCCAAGCTACAGAAAAGACTCCAGCGCATCCAGAACGCCTCCGCCCGACTCATCCTGGATGTCCCCCGACGCAGCCACATCTCCAGCCGCCTGAGGAACCTGCACTGGCTCCCTGTCGACAAGAGGATCGCGTTCCGGCTCCTCACCCACGCACACAAGTCTCTCCACGACCTGGGCCCCAAGTACCTCAACGACCGCCTGACCTTCTACACGCCCACCCGCCAGCTACAGTCCACCAGCCTCGCCCTCCCAGCCGTACCACGCATCCGAAGAGTCACCACCGGAGGAAGATCCTTCTCTTACCTGGCTGCCAAGACTTGGAACTCCCTCCCCATCCACCTTCGGCTGACCCAGGACCATCTCGCCTTCAGGAAACAACTCAAGACCTGGCTGTTCGAGCAGTAGCATACCCCTCCCCCCAAGCGCCTTGAGACCCTCCCGGGTGAGTAGTGCACTATACAAATGGCATGATTGATTGATTGATTGATTAGTGCGAACAAAGCGATACAAAAGGGGATGATGGACGGAGTGCTTGAACAAATCAAACACTCACCCCCAGTCAATTGATCTGGGTTTAATCCAGCACCATTCTTTAGTTCACTCAGCCACCCCAGTTCAGACATGGCTATATGCAAATCAGTCTGACCCTGTGCCTCATGGGAACAGTCCAGCCCGAACTGCCAAGCCATGTCTTCCCTGGACTGGAAACAAGCATCCTGGGACCGGTTTCGGATTCATAATCCTCATCAGCCAGGCTATCTTGAATCCAGTGGCCAAGTGAACAAGGGACTCACGTCTGAGCATACCCTGCCACACTTAGTGCGAACAAAGCGATACAAAAGGGGATGATGGACGGAGTGCTTGAACAAATCAAACACTCACCCCCAGTCAACTGATCTGGGTTTAATCCAGCACCATTCTTTAGTTCACTCAGCCACCCCAGTTCAGACATGGCTATATGCAAATCAGTCTGACCCTGTGCCTCATGGGAACAGTCCAGCCAGAACTGCCAAGCCATGTCTTCCCTGGACCGGAAACAAGCATCCTGGGACCGGTTTCGGATTCATAATCCTCATCAGCCAGGCTATCTTGAATCCAGTGGCCAAGTGAACAAGGGACTCACGTCTGAGCATACCCTGCCACACTTAGTGCGAACAAAGCGATACACAAGGGGATGATGGACGGAGTGCTTGAACAAATCAAACACTCACCCCCAGTCAACTGATCTGGGTCTAATCCAGCACCATTCTTTAGTTCACTCAGCCATCCCAGTTCAGACATGGCTATATGCAAATCAGTCTGACCCTGTGCCTCATGGGAACAGTCCAGCCCGAACTGCCAAGCCATGTCTTCCCTGGACCGGAAACAAGCATCCTGGGACCAGTTTCGGATTCATAATCCTCATCAGCCAGGCTATCTTGAATCCAGTGGCCAAGTGAACAAGGGACTCACGTCTGAGCATACCCTGCCACACTTAGTGCGAACAAAGCGATACAAAAGGGGATGATGGACGGAGTGCTTGAACAAATCAAACACTCACCCACAGTCAACGGATCTGGGTTTAATCCAGCACCATTCTTTAGTTCACTCAGCCACCCCAGTTCAGACATGGCTATATGCAAATCAGTCTGACCCTGTGCCTCATGGGAACAGTCCAGCCCGAACTGCCAAGCCATGTCTTCCCTGGACCGGAAACAAGCATCCTGGGACCGGTTTCGGATTCATAATACTCATCAGCCAGGCTATCTTGAATCCAGTGGCCAAGTGAACAAGGGACTCACGTCTGAGCATACCCTGCCACACTTAGTGCGAACAAAGCGATACAAAAGGGGATGATGGACGGAGTGCTTGAACAAATCAAACACTCACCCCCAGTCAACTGATCTGGGTTTAATCCAGCACCATTCTTTAGTTCACTCAGCCACCCCAGTTCAGACATGGCTATATGCAAATCCGTCTGACCCTGTGCCTCATGGGATCAGTCCAGCCCGAACTGCCAAGCCATGTCTTCCCTGGACCGGAAACAAGCATCCTGGGACCGGTTTCAGATTCATAATCCTCATCAGCCAGGCTATCTTGAATCCAGTGGCCAAGTGAACAAGGGACTCACGTCTGAGCATACCCTGCCACACTTAGTGCGAACAAAGCGATACAAAAGGGGATGATGGACGGAGTGCTTGAACAAATCAAACACTCACCCCCAGTCAACTGATCTGGGTTTAATCCAGCACCATTCTTTAGTTCACTCAGCCACCCCAGTTCAGACATGGCTATATGCAAATCCGTCTGACCCTGTGCCTCATGGGAACAGTCCAGCCCGAACTGCCAAGCCATGTCTTCCCTGGACCGGAAACAAGCATCCTGGGACCGGTTTCGGATTCATAATCCTCATCAGCCAGGCTATCTTGAATCCAGTGGCCAAGTGAACAAGGGACTCACGTCTGAGCATACCCTGCCACACTTAGTGCAAACAAAGCGATACAAAAGGGGATGATGGACGGAGTGCTTGAACAAATCAAACACTCACCCCCAGTCAACTGATCTGGGTCTAATCCAACACCATTCTTTAGTTCACTCAGCCACCCCAGTTCAGACATGGCTATATGCAAATCAGTCTGACCATGTGCCTCATGGGAACAGTCCAGCCCGAACTGCCAAGCCATGTCTTCCCTGGACAGGAAACAAGCATCCTGGGACCGGTTTCGGATTCATAATCCTCATCAGCCAGGCTATCTTGAATCCAGTGGCCAAGTGAACAAGGGACTCACGTCTGAGCATACCCTGCCACACTTAGTGCGAACAAAGCGATACAAAAGGGGATGATGGACGGAGTGCTTGAACAAATCAAACACTCACCCCCAGTCAACTGATCTGGGTTTAATCCAGCATCATTCTTTAGTTCACTTAGCCACCCCAGTTCAGACATGGCTATATGCAAATCCGTCTGACCCTGTGCCTCATGGGAACAGTCCAGCCCGAACTGCCAAGCCATGTCTTCCCTGGACCGGAAACAAGTATCCTGGGACCGGTTTCGGATTCATAATCCTCATCAGCCAGGCTATCTTGAATCCAGTGGCTAAGTGAACAAGGGACTCACGTCTGAGCATACCCTGCCACACTTAGTGCGAACAAAGCGATACAAAAGGGGATGATGGACGGAGTGCTTGAACAAATCAAACACTCACCCCCAGTCAACTGATCTGGGTTTAATCCAGCACCATTCTTTAGTTCACTCAGCCACCCCAGTTCAGACATGGCTATATGCAAATCCGTCTGACCCTGTGCCTCATGAGAACAGTCCAGCCCGAACTGCCAAGCCATGTCTTCCCTGGACCGGAAACAAGCATCCTGGGACCGGTTTCGGATTCATAATCCTCATCAGCCAGGCTATCTTGAATCCAGTGGCCAAGTGAACAAGGGACTCACGTCTGAGCATACCCTGCCACACTTAGTGCGAACAAAGCGATACAAAAGGGGATGATGGACGGAGTGCTTGAACAAATCAAACACTCACCCCCAGTCAACTGATCTGGGTTTAATCCAGCACCATTCTTTAGTTCACTCAGCCACCCCAGTTCAGACATGGCTATATGCAAATCAGTCTGACCTTGTGCCTCATGGGAACAGTCCAGCCCGAACTGCCAAGCCATGTCTTCCCTGGACCGGAAACAAGCATCCTGGGACCGGTTTCGGATTCATAATCCTCATCAGCCAGGCTATCCTGAATCCAGTGGCCAAGTGAACAAGGGACTCACGTCTGAGCATACCCTGCCACACTTAGTGCGAACAAAGCGATACAAAAGGGGATGATGGACGGAGTGCTTGAACAAATCAAAGACTCACCCACAGTCAACGGATCTGGGTTTAATCCAGCACCATTCTTTAGTTCACTCAGCCACCCCAGTTCAGACATGGCTATATGCAAATCAGTCTGACCCTGTGCCTCATGGGAACAGTCCAGCCCGAACTGCCAAGCCATGTCTTCCCTGGTCCGGAAACAAGCATCCTGGGACCGGTTTCGGATACATAATCCTCATCAGCCAGGCTATATTGAATCCAGTGGCCAAGTGAACAAGGGACTCACGTCTGAGCATACCCTGCCACACTTAGTGCGAACAAAGCGATACAAAAGGGGGTGATGGACGGAGTGCTTAAACAAATCAAACACTCGCCCCCAGTCAACTGATCTGGGTTTAATCCAGCACCATTCTTTAGTTCACTCAGCCACCCCAGTTCAGACATGGCTATATGCAAATCCGTCTGACCCTGTGCCTCATGGGAACAGTCCAGCCCGAACTGCCAAGCCATGTCTTCCCTGGACCGGAAACAAGCATCCTGGGACCGGTTTCGGATTCATAATCCTCATCAGCCAAGCTATCTTGAATCCAGTGGCCAAGTGAACAAGGGACTCACGTCTGAGCATACCCTGCCACACTTAGTGCGAACAAAGCGATACAAAAGGGGATGATGGACGGAGTGCTTGAACAAATCAAACACTCACCCCCAGTCAACTGATCTGGGTTTAATCCAGCACCATTCTTTAGTTCACTCAGCCACCCCAGTTCAGACATGGCTATATGTAAATCCGTCTGACCCTGTGCCTCATGAGAACAGTCCAGCCCGAACTGCCAAGCCATGTCTTCCCTGGACCGGAAACAAGCATCCTGGGACTGGTTTCGGATTCATAATCCTCATCAGCCAGGCTATCTTGAATCCAGTGGCCAAGTGAACAAGGGACTCACGTCTGAGCATACCCTGCCACACTTAGTGCGAACAAAGCGATACAAAAGGGGATGATGGACCGAGTGCTTGAACAAATCAAACACTCACCCCCAGTCAACTGAACTGGGTTTAATCCAGCACCATTCTTTAGTTCACTCAGCCACCCCAGTTCAGACATGGCTATATGCAAATCAGTCTGACCCTGTGCCTCATGGGAACAGTCCAGCCCGAACTGCCAAGCCATGTCTTCCCTGGACCGGAAATAAGCATCCTGGGACCGGTTTCGGATTCATAATCCTCATCAGCCAGGCTATCTTGAATCCAGTGGCCAAGTGAACAAGGGACTCACGTCTGAGCATACCCTGCCACACTTAGTGCGAACAAAGCGATACAAAAGGGGATAATGGACGGAGTGCTTGAACAAATCAAACACTCACCCACAGTCAACGGATCTGGGTTTAATCCAGCACCATTCTTTAGTTCACTCAGCCACCCCAGTTCAGACATGGCTATATGCAAATCAGTCTGACCCTGTGCCTCATGGGAACAGTCCAGCCCGAACTGCCAAGCCATGTCTTCCCTGGACCGGAAACAAGCATCCTGGGACCGGTTTCGGATTCATAATCCTCATCAGCCAGGCTATCTTGAATCCAGTGGCCAAGTGAACAAGGGACTCACGTCTGAGCATACCCTGCCACACTTAGTGCGAACAAAGCGATACAAAAGGGGATGATGGACGGAGTGCTTGAACAAATCAAACACTCACCCCCAGTCAACTGATCTGGGTTTAATCCAGCACCATTCTTTAGTTCACTCAGCCACCCCAGTTCAGACATGGCTATATGCAAATCAGTCTGACCCTGTGCCTCATGGGAACAGTTCAGCCCGAACTGCCAAGCCATGTCTTCCCTGGACCGGAAACAAGCATCCTGGGACCGGTTTCGGATTCATAATCCTCATCAGCCAGGCTATCTTGAATCCAGTGGCCAAGTGAACAAGGGACTCACGTCTGAGCATACCCTGCCACACTTAGTGCGAACAAAGCGATACAAAAGGGGATGATGGACGGAGTGCTTGAACAAATCAAACACTCACCCCCAGTCAACTGATCTGGGTTTAATCCAGCACCATTCTTTAGTTCACTCAGCCACCCCAGTTCAGACATGGCTATATGTAAATCCGTCTGACCCTGTGCCTCATGAGAACAGTCCAGCCCGAACTGCCAAGCCATGTCTTCCCTGGACCGGAAACAAGCATCCTGGGACTGGTTTCGGATTCATAATCCTCATCAGCCAGGCTATCTTGAATCCAGTGGCCAAGTGAACAAGGGACTCACGTCTGAGCATACCCTGCCACACTTAGTGCGAACAAAGCGATACAAAAGGGGATGATGGACCGAGTGCTTGAACAAATCAAACACTCCCCCCCAGTCAACTGAACTGGGTTTAATCCAGCACCATTCTTTAGTTCACTCAGCCACCCCAGTTCAGACATGGCTATATGCAAATCAGTCTGACCCTGTGCCTCATGGGAACAGTCCAGCGCGAACTGCCAAGCCATGTCTTCCCTGGACCGGAAATAAGCATCCTGGGACCGGTTTCGGATTCATAATCCTCATCAGCCAGGCTATCTTGAATCCAGTGGCCAAGTGAACAAGGGACTCACGTCTGAGCATACCCTGCCACACTTAGTGCGAACAAAGCGATACAAAAGGGGATGATGGACGGAGTGCTTGAACAAATCAAACACTCACCCACAGTCAACGGATCTGGGTTTAATCCAGCACCATTCTTTAGTTTACTCAGCCACCCCAGTTCAGACATGGCTATATGCAAATCAGTCTGACCCTGTGCCTCATGGGAACAGTCCAGCCCGAACTGCCAAGCCATGTCTTCCCTGGACCGGAAACAAGCATCCTGGGACCGGTTTCGGATTCATAATCCTCATCAGCCAGGCTATCTTGAATCCAGTGGCCAAGTGAACAAGGGACTCACGTCTGAGCATACCCTGCCACACTTAGTGCGAACAAAGCGATACAAAAGGGGATGATGGACGGAGTGCTTGAACAAATCAAACACTCACCCCCAGTCAACTGATCTGGGTTTAATCCAGCACCATTCTTTAGTTCACTCAGCCACCCCAGTTCAGACATGGCTATATGCAAATCAGTCTGACCCTGTGCCTCATGGGAACAGTCCAGCCCGAACTGCCAAGCCATGTCTTCCCTGGACCGGAAACAAGCATCCTGGGACCGGTTTCGGATTCATAATCCTCATCAGCCAGGCTATCTTGAATCCAGTGGCCAAGTGAACAAGGGACTCACGTCTGAGCATACCCTGCCACACTTAGTGCGAACAAAGCGATACAAAAGGGGATGATGGACGGAGTGCTTGAACAAATCAAACACTCACCCCCAGTCAACTGATCTGGGTTTAATCCAGCACCATTCTTTAGTTCACTCAGCCACCCCAGTTCAGACATGGCTATATGCAAATCAGTCTGACCCTGTGCCTCATGGGAACAGTCCAGCCCGAACTGCCAAGCCATGTCTTCCCTGGACCGGAAACAAGCATCCTGGGACCGGTTTCGGATTCATAATCCTCATCAGCCAGGCTATCTTGAATCCAGTGGCCAAGTGAACAAGGGACTCACGTCTGAGCATACCCTGCCACAGTTAGTGCGAACAAAGCGATACAAAATGGGATGATGGACGGAGTGCTTGAACAAATCAAACACTCACCCCCAGTCAACTGATCTGGGTTTAATCCAGCACCATTCTTTAGTTCACTCAGCCACCCCAGTTCAGACATGGCTATATGAAAATCAGTCTGACCCTGTGCCTCATGGGAACAGTCCAGCCCGAACTGCCAAGCCATGTCTTCCCTGGACCAGAAACAAGCATCCTGGGACCGGTTTCGGATTCATAATCCTCATCAGCCAGGCTATCTTGAATCCAGTGGCCAAGTGAACAAGGGACTCACGTCTGAGCATACCCTGCCTCACTTAGTGCGAACAAAGCGATACAAAAGGGGATGATGGACGGAGTGTTTGAACAAATCAAACACTCACCCCCAGTCAACTGATCTGGGTTTAATCCAGCACCATTCTTTAGTTCACTCAGCCACCCCAGTTCAGACATGGCTATATGCAAATCAGTCTGACCCTGTGCCTCATGGGAACAGTCCAGCCCGAACTGCCAAGCCATGTCTTCCCTGGACCGGAAACAAGCATCCTGGGACCGGTTTCGGATTCATAATCCTCATCAGCCAGGCTATCTTGAATCCAGTGGCCAAGTGAACAAGGGACTCACGTCTGAGCATACCCTGCCACACTCGGACAAGACGGAAGTCCTCATCCTGGGATCTTCGCCCTCCTCCTGGGACGACTCCTGGTGGCCCCCAGCCCTGGGCACCGCACCCAAGCCAACCGACCATGCACGCAACCTGGGCTTCATCCTGGACCCCTCCCTCTCGATGACCAGACAAGTCAACGCCGTCTCCTCATCGTGCTTCAACACCCTGCGTATGCTTCGCAAGATCTTCCGCTGGATCCCGACCGAGACCAGGAAGACTGTCACCCAGGCACTCGTCACCAGCCGACTGGACTATGGAAACGCCCTCTACGCCGGAACCACAGCCAAGCTACAGAAAAGACTCCAGCGCATCCAGAACGCCTCCGCCCGACTCATCCTGGATGTCCCCCGACGCAGCCACATCTCCAGCCACCTGAGGAACCTGCACTGGCTCCCCGTCGACAAGAGGATCACGTTCCGGCTCCTCACCCACGCACACAAGTCTCTCCACGACCTGGGCCCCAAGTACCTCAACGACCGCCTGACCTTCTACACGCCCACCCGCCAGCTACAGTCCACCAGCCTCGCCCTCCCAGCCGTACCACGCATCCGAAGAGTCACCACCGGAGGAAGATCCTTCTCTTACCTGGCTGCCAAGACTTGGAACTCCCTCCCCATCCACCTTCGGCTGACCCAGGACCATCTCGCCTTCAGGAAACAACTCAAGACCTGGCTGTTCGAGCAGTAGCATACCCCTCCCCCCAAGCGCCTTGAGACCCTCCCGGGTGAGTAGTGCGCTATACAAATGGCATGATTGATTGATTGATTGATTAGTGCGAACAAAGCGATACAAAAGGGGATGATGGACGGAGTGCTTGAACAAATCAAACAATCACCCCCAGTCAACTGATCTGGGTTTAATCCAGCACCATTCTTTAGTTCACTCAGCCACCCCAGTTCAGACATGGCTATATGCAAATCAGTCTGACCCTGTGCCTCATGGGAACAGTCCAGCCCGAACTGCCAAGCCATGTCTTCCCTGGACTGGAAACAAGCATCCTGGGACCGGTTTCAGATTCATAATCCTCATCAGCCAGGCTATCTTGAATCCAGTGGCCAAGTGAACAAGGGACTCACGTCTGAGCATACCCTGCCACACTTAGTGCGAACAAAGCGATACAAAAGGGGATGATGGACGGAGTGCTTGAACAAATCAAACACTCACCCCCAGTCAACTGATCTGGGTTTAATCCAGCACCATTCTTTAGTTCACTCAGCCACCCCAGTTCAGACATGGCTATATGCAAATCAGTCTGACCCTGTGCCTCATGGGAACAGTCCAGCCTGAACTGCCAAGCCATGTCTTCCCTGGACCGGAAACAAGCATCCTGGGACCGGTTTCGGATTCATAATCCTCATCAGCCAGGCTATCTTGAATCCAGTGGCCAAGTGAACAAGGGACTCACGTCTGAGCATACCCTGCCACACTTAGTGCGAACAAAGCGATACAAAAGGGGATGATGGACGGAGTGTTTGAACAAATCAAACACTCACCCCCAGTCAACTGATCTGGGTTTAATCCAGCACCATTCTTTAGTTCACTCAGCCACCCCAGTTCAGACATGGCTATATGCAAATCAGTCTGACCCTGTGCCTCATGGGAACAGTCCAGCCCGAACTGCCAAGCCATGTCTTCCCTGGACCGGAAACAAGCATCCTGGGACCGGTTTCGGATACATAATCCTCATCAGCCAGGCTATCTTGAATCCAGTGGCCAAGTGAACAAGGGACTCACGTCTGAGCATACCCTGCCACACTCGGACAAGACGGAAGTCCTCATCCTGGGATCTTCGCCCTCCGCCTGGGACGACTCCTGGTGGCCCCCAGCCCTGGGCACCACACCCAAGCCAACCGACCATGCACGCAACCTGGGCTTCATCCTGGACCCCTCCCTCTCGATGACCAGACAAGTCAACGCCGTCTCCTCAGCGTGCTTCAACACCCTGCGTATGCTTCGCAAGATCTTCCGCTGGATCCCGACCGAGACCAGGAAGACTGTCACCCAGGCACTCATCACCAGCCGACTGGACTATGGAAACGCCCTCTACGCCGGAACAACAGCCAAGCTACAGAAAAGACTCCAGCGCATCCAGAACGCCTCCGCCCGACTCATCCTGGATGTCCCCCGACGCAGCCACATCTCCAGCCGCCTGAGGAACCTGCACTGGCTCCCTGTCGACAAGAGGATCGCGTTCCGGCTCCTCACCCACGCACACAAGTCTCTCCACGACCTGGGCCCCAAGTACCTCAACGACCGCCTGACCTTCTACACGCCCACCCGCCAGCTATGGTCCACCAGCCTCGCCCTCCCAGCCGTACCACGCATCCGAAGAGCCACCACCGGAGGAAGATCCTTCTCTTACCTGGCTGCCAAGACTTGGAACTCCCTCCCCATCCACCTTCGGCTGACCCAGGACCATCTCGCCTTCAGGAAACAACTCAAGACCTGGCTGTTCGAGCAGTAGCATACCCCTCCCCCCAAGCGCCTTGAGACCCTCCCGGGTGAGTAGTGCACTATACAAATGGCATGATTGATTGATTGATTGATTAGTGCGAACAAAGCGATACAAAAGGGGATGATGGACGGAGTGCTTGAACAAATCAAACACTCACCCCCAGTCAATTGATCTGGGTTTAATCCAGCACCATTCTTTAGTTCACTCAGCCACCCCAGTTCAGACATGGCTATATGCAAATCAGTCTGACCCTGTGCCTCATGGGAACAGTCCAGCCCGAACTGCCAAGCCATGTCTTCCCTGGACTGGAAACAAGCATCCTGGGACCGGTTTCGGATTCATAATCCTCATCAGCCAGGCTATCTTGAATCCAGTGGTCAAGTGAACAAGGGACTCACGTCTGAGCATACCCTGCCACACTTAGTGCGAACAAAGCGATACAAAAGGGGATGATGGACGGAGTGCTTGAACAAATCAAACACTCACCCCCAGTCAACTGATCTGGGTTTAATCCAGCACCATTCTTTAGTTCACTCAGCCACCCCAGTTCAGACATGGCTATATGCAAATCAGTCTGACCCTGTGCCTCATGGGAACAGTCCAGCCAGAACTGCCAAGCCATGTCTTCCCTGGACCGGAAACAAGCATCCTGGGACCGGTTTCGGATTCATAATCCTCATCAGCCAGGCTATCTTGAATCCAGTGGCCAAGTGAACAAGGGACTCACGTCTGAGCATACCCTGCCACACTTAGTGCGAACAAAGCGATACAAAAATGGATGATGGACGGAGTGCTTGAACAAATCAAACACTCACCCCCAGTCAACTGATCTGGGTTTAATCCAGCACCATTCTTTAGTTCACTCAGCCACCCCAGTTCAGACATGGCTATATGAAAATCAGTCTGACCCTGTGCCTCATGGGAACAGTCCAGCCCGAACTGCCAAGCCATGTCTTCCCTGGACCAGAAACAAGCATCCTGGGACCGGTTTCGGATTCATAATCCTCATCAGCCAGGCTATCTTGAATCCAGTGGCCAAGTGAACAAGGGACTCACGTCTGAGCATACCCTGCCTCACTTAGTGCGAACAAAGCGATACAAAAGGGGATGATGGACGGAGTGTTTGAACAAATCAAACACTCACCCCCAGTCAACTGATCTGGGTTTAATCCAGCACCATTCTTTAGTTCACTCAGCCACCCCAGTTCAGACATGGCTATATGCAAATCAGTCTGACCCTGTGCCTCATGGGAACAGTCCAGCCCGAACTGCCAAGCCATGTCTTCCCTGGACCGGAAACAAGCATCCTGGGACCGGTTTCGGATTCATAATCCTCATCAGCCAGGCTATCTTGAATCCAGTGGCCAAGTGAACAAGGGACTCACGTCTGAGCATACCCTGCCACACTCGGACAAGATGGAAGTCCTCATCCTGGGATCTTCGCCCTCCTCCTGGGACGACTCCTGGTGGGCCCCAGCCCTGGGCACCGCACCCAAGCCAACCGACCATGCACGCAACCTGGGCTTCATCCTGGACCCCTCCCTCTCGATGACCAGACAAGTCAACGCCGTCTCCTCATCGTGCTTCAACACCCTGCGTATGCTTCGCAAGATCTTCCGCTGGATCCCGACCGAGACCAGGAAGACTGTCACCCAGGCACTCGTCACAAGCTGACTGGACTATGGAAACGCCCTCTACGCCGGAACCACAGCCAAGCTAAAGAAAAGACTCCAGCGCATCCAGAACGCCTCCGCCCGACTCATCCTGGATGTCCCCCGACGCAGCCACATCTCCAGCCACCTGAGGAACCTGCACTGGCTCCCCGTCGACAAGAGGATCACGTTCCGGCTCCTCACCCACGCACACAAGTCTCTCCACGACCTGGGCCCCAAGTACCTCAACGACCGCCTGACCTTCTACACGCCCACCGGCCAGCTACAGTCCACCAGCCTCGCCCTCCCAGCCGTACCACGCATCCGAAGAGTCACCACCGGAGGAAGATCCTTCTCTTACCTGGCTGCCAAGACTTGGAACTCCCTCCCCATCCACCTTCGGCTGACCCAGGACCATCTCGCCTTCAGGAAACAACTCAAGACCTGGCTGTTCGAGCAGTAGCATACCCCTCCCCCCAAGCGCCTTGAGACCCTCCCGGGTGAGTAGTGCGCTATACAAATGGCATGATTGATTGATTGATTGATTAGTGCGAACAAAGCGATACAAAAGGGGATGATGGACGGAGTGCTTGAACAAATCAAACAATCACCCCCAGTCAACTGATCTGGGTTTAATCCAGCACCATTCTTTAGTTCACTCAGCCACCCCAGTTCAGACATGGCTATATGCAAATCAGTCTGACCCTGTGCCTCATGGGAACAGTCCAGCCCGAACTGCCAAGCCATGTCTTCCCTGGACTGGAAAAAAGCATCCTGGGACCGGTTTCAGATTCATAATCCTCATCAGCCAGGCTATCTTGAATCCAGTGGCCAAGTGAACAAGGGACTCACGTCTGAGCATACCCTGCCACACTTAGTGCGAACAAAGCGATACAAAAGGGGATGATGGACGGAGTGCTTGAACAAATCAAACACTCACCCCCAGTCAACTGATCTGGGTTTAATCCAGCACCATTCTTTAGTTCACTCAGCCACCCCAGTTCAGACATGGCTATATGCAAGTCAGTCTGACCCTGTGCCTCATGGGAACAGTCCAACCGGAACTGCCAAGCCATGTCTTCCCTGGACCGGAAACAAGCATCCTGGGACCGGTTTCGGATTCATAATCCTCATCAGCCAGGCTATCTTGAATCCAGTGGCCAAGTGAACAAGGGACTCACGTCTGAGCATACCCTGCCACACTTAGTGCGAACAAAGCGATTCAAAAGGGGATGATGGACGGAGTGCTTGAACAAATCAAACACTCACCCCCAGTCAATTGATCTGGGTTTAACCCAGCACCATTCTTTAGTTCACTCAGCCACCCCAGTTCAGACATGGCTATATGCAAATCAGTCTGACCCTGTGCCTCATGGGAACAGTCCAGCCCGAACTGCCAAGCCATGTCTTCCCTGGACCGGAAACAAGCATCCTGGGACCGGTTTCGGATTCATAATCCTCATCAGCCAGGCTATCTTGAATCCAGTGGCCAAGTGAACAAGGGACTCACGTCTGAGCATACCCTGCCACACTTAGTGCGAACAAAGCGATACAAAAGGGGATGATGGACGGAGTGCTTGAACAAATCAAACACTCACCCCCAGTCAACTGATCTGGGTTTAATCCAGCACCATTCTTTAGTTCACTCAGCCACCCCAGTTCAGACATGGCTATATGCAAATCAGTCTGACCCTGTGCCTCATGGGAACAGTCCAGCCCGAACTGCCAAGCCATGTCTTCCCTGGACCGGAAACAAGCATCCTGGGACCGGTTTCGGATTCATAATCCTCATTAGCCAGGCTATCTTGAATCCAGTGGCCAAGTGAACAAGGGACTCACGTCTGAGCATACCCTGCCACAGTTAGTGCGAACAAAGCGATACAAAATGGGATGATGGACGGAGTGCTTGAACAAATCAAACACTCACCCCCAGTCAACTGATCTGGGTTTAATCCAGCACCATTCTTTAGTTCACTCAGCCACCCCAGTTCAGACATGGCTATATGAAAATCAGTCTGACCCTGTGCCTCATGGGAACAGTCCAGCCCGAACTGCCAAGCCATGTCTTCCCTGGACCAGAAACAAGCATCCTGGGACCGGTTTCGGATTCATAATCCTCATCAGCCAGGCTATCTTGAATCCAGTGGCCAAGTGAACAAGGGACTCACGTCTGAGCATACCCTGCCTCACTTAGTGCGAACAAAGCGATACAAAAGGGGATGATGGACGGAGTGTTTGAACAAATCAAACACTCACCCCCAGTCAACTGATCTGGGTTTAATCCAGCACCATTCTTTAGTTCACTCAGCCACCCCAGTTCAGACATGGCTATATGCAAATCAGTCTGACCCTGTGCCTCATTGGAACAGTCCAGCCCGAACTGCCAAGCCATGTCTTCCCTGGACCGGAAACAAGCATCCTGGGACCGGTTTCGGATTCATAATCCTCATCAGCCAGGCTATCTTGAATCCAGTGGCCAAGTGAACAAGGGACTCACGTCTGAGCATACCCTGCCACACTCGGACAAGACGGAAGTCCTCATCCTGGGATCTTCGCCCTCCGCCTGGGACGACTCCTGGTGGCCCCCAGCCCTGGGCACCACACCCAAGCCAACCGACCATGCACGCAACCTGGGCTTCATCCTGGACCCCTCCCTCTCGATGACCAGACAAGTCAACGCCGTCTCCTCAGCGTGCTTCAACACCCTGCGTATGCTTCGCAAGATCTTCCGCTGGATCCCGACCGAGACCAGGAAGACTGTCACCCAGGCACTCATCACCAGCCGACTGGACTATGGAAACGCCCTCTACGCCGGAACAACAGCCAAGCTACAGAAAAGACTCCAGCGCATCCAGAACGCCTCCGCCCGACTCATCCTGGATGTCCCCCGACGCAGCCACATCTCCAGCCGCCTGAGGAACCTGCACTGGCTCCCTGTCGACAAGAGGATCGCGTTCCGGCTCCTCACCCACGCACACAAGTCTCTCCACGACCTGGGCCCCAAGTACCTCAACGACCGCCTGACCTTCTACACGCCCACCCGCCACCTATGGTCCACCAGCCTCGCCCTCCCAGCCGTACCACGCATCCGAAGAGCCACCACCGGAGGAAGATCCTTCTCTTACCTGGCTGCCAAGACTTGGAACTCCCTCCCCATCCACCTTCGGCTGACCCAGGACCATCTCGCCTTCAGGAAACAACTCAAGACCTGGCTGTTCGAGCAGTAGCATACCCCTCCCCCCAAGCGCCTTGAGACCCTCCCGGGTGAGTAGTGCACTATACAAATGGCATGATTGATTGATTGATTGATTAGTGCGAACAAAGCGATACAAAAGGGGATGATGGACGGAGTGCTTGAACAAATCAAACACTCACCCCCAGTCAATTGATCTGGGTTTAATCCAGCACCATTCTTTAGTTCACTCAGCCACCCCAGTTCAGACATGGCTATATGCAAATCAGTCTGACCCTGTGCCTCATGGGAACAGTCCAGCCCGAACTGCCAAGCCATGTCTTCCCTGGACTGGAAACAAGCATCCTGGGACCGGTTTCGGATTCATAATCCTCATCAGCCAGGCTATCTTGAATCCAGTGGCCAAGTGAACAAGGGACTCACGTCTGAGCATACCCTGCCACACTTAGTGCGAACAAAGCGATACAAAAGGGGATGATGGACGGAGTGCTTGAACAAATCAAACACTCACCCCCAGTCAACTGATCTGGGTTTAATCCAGCACCATTCTTTAGTTCACTCAGCCACCCCAGTTCAGACATGGCTATATGCAAATCAGTCTGACCCTGTGCCTCATGGGAACAGTCCAGCCAGAACTGCCAAGCCATGTCTTCCCTGGACCGGAAACAAGCATCCTGAGACCGGTTTCGGATTCATAATCCTCATCAGCCAGGCTATCTTGAATCCAGTGGCCAAGTGAACAAGGGACTCACGTCTGAGCATACCCTGCCACACTTAGTGCGAACAAAGCGATACAAAAATGGATGATGGACGGAGTGCTTGAACAAATCAAACACTCACCCCCAGTCAACTGATCTGGGTTTAATCCAGCACCATTCTTTAGTTCACTCAGCCACCCCAGTTCAGACATGGCTATATGCAAATCAGTCTGACCCTGTGCCTCATGGGAACAGTCCAGCCCGAACTGCCAAGCCATGTCTTCCCTGGACCGGAAACAAGCATCCTGGGACCGGTTTCGGATTCATAATCCTCATCAGCCAGGCTATCTTGAATCCAGTGGCCAAGTGAACAAGGGACTCACGTCTGAGCATACCCTGCCACACTTAGTGCGAACAAAGCGATTCAAAAGGGGATGATGGACGGAGTGCTTGAACAAATCAAACACTCACCCCCAGTCAATTGATCTGGGTTTAACCCAGCACCATTCTTTAGTTCACTCAGCCACCCCAGTTCAGACATGGCTATATGCAAATCAGTCTGACCCTGTGCCTCATGGCAACAGTCCAGCCCGAACTGCCAAGCCATGTCTTCCCTGGACCGGAAACAAGCATCCTGGGACCGGTTTCGGATTCATAATCCTCATCAGCCAGGCTATCTTGAATACAGTGACCAAGTGAACAAGGGACTCACATCTGAGCATACCCTGTCACACTTAGTGCGAACAAAGCGATACAAAAGGGGATGATGGACGGAGTGCTTGAACAAATCAAACACTCACCCCCAGTCAACTGATCTGGGTTTAATCCAGCACCATTCTTTAGTTCACTCAGCCACCCCAGTTCAGACATGGCTATATGCAAATCAGTCTGACCCTGTGCCTCATGGGAACAGTCCAGCCCGAACTGCCAAGCCATGTCTTCCCTGGACCGGAAACAAGCATCCTGGGACCGGTTTCGGATTCATAATCCTCATCAGCCAGGCTATCTTGAATCCAGTGGCCAAGTGAACAAGGGACTCACGTCTGAGCATACCCTGCCACACTTAGTGCGAACAAAGCGATACAAAAGGGGATGATGGACGGAGTGCTTGAACAAATCAAACACTCACCCCCAGTCAACTGATCTGGGTTTAATCCAGCACCATTCTTTAGTTCACTCAGCCACCCCAGTTCAGACATGGCTATATGCAAATCAGTCTGACCCTGTGCCTCATGGGAACAGTCCAGCCCGAACTGCCAAGCCATGTCTTCCCTGGACCGGAAACAAGCATCCTGGGACCGGTTTCGGATTCATAATCCTCATTAGCCAGGCTATCTTGAATCCAGTGGCCAAGTGAACAAGGGACTCACGTCTGAGCATACCCTGCCACAGTTAGTGCGAACAAAGCGATACAAAATGGGATGATGGACGGAGTGCTTGAACAAATCAAACACTCACCCCCAGTCAACTGATCTGGGTTTAATCCAGCACCATTCTTTAGTTCACTCAGCCACCCCAGTTCAGACATGGCTATATGAAAATCAGTCTGACCCTGTGCCTCATGGGAACAGTCCAGCCCGAACTGCCAAGCCATGTCTTCCCTGGACCAGAAACAAGCATCCTGGGACCGGTTTCGGATTCATAATCCTCATCAGCCAGGCTATCTTGAATCCAGTGGCCAAGTGAACAAGGGACTCACGTCTGAGCATACCCTGCCTCACTTAGTGCAAACAAAGCGATACAAAAGGGGATGATGGACGGAGTGTTTGAACAAATCAAACACTCACCCCCAGTCAACTGATCTGGGTTTAATCCAGCACCATTCTTTAGTTCACTCAGCCACCCCAGTTCAGACATGGCTATATGCAAATCAGTCTGACCCTGTGCCTCATGGGAACAGTCCAGCCCGAACTGCCAAGCCATGTCTTCCCTGGACCGGAAACAAGCATCCTGGGACCGGTTTCGGATTCATAATCCTCATCAGCCAGGCTATCTTGAATCCAGTGGCCAAGTGAACAAGGGACTCACGTCTGAGCATACCCTGCCACACTCGGACAAGACGGAAGTCCTCATCCTGGGATCTTCGCCCTCCTCCTGGGACGACTCCTGGTGGCCCCCAGCCCTGGGCACCGCACCCAAGCCAACCGACCATGCACGCAACCTGGGCTTCATCCTGGACCCCTCCCTCTCGATGACCAGACAAGTCAACGCCGTCTCCTCATCGTGCTTCAACACCCTGCGTATGCTTCGCAAGATCTTCCGCTGGATCCCGACCGAGACCAGGAAGACTGTCACCCAGGCACTCGTCACCAGCCGACTGGACTATGGAAACGCCCTCTACGCCGGAACCACAGCCAAGCTACAGAAAAGACTCCAGCGCATCCAGAACGCCTCCGCCCGACTCATCCTGGATGTCCCCCGACGCAGCCACATCTCCAGCCACCTGAGGAACCTGCACTGGCTCCCCGTCGACAAGAGGATCACGTTCCGGCTCCTCACCCACGCACACAAGTCTCTCCACGACCTGGGCCCCAAGTACCTCAACGACCGCCTGACCTTCTACACGCCCACCCGCCAGCTACAGTCCACCAGCCTCGCCCTCCCAGCCGTACCACGCATCCGAAGAGTCACCACCGGAGGAAGATCCTTCTCTTACCTGGCTGCCAAGACTTGGAACTCCCTCCCCATCCACCTTCGGCTGACCCAGGACCATCTCGCCTTCAGGAAACAACTCAAGACCTGGCTGTTCGAGCAGTAGCATACCCCTCCCCCCAAGCGCCTTGAGACCCTCCCGGGTGAGTAGTGCGCTATACAAATGGCATGATTGATTGATTGATTGATTAGTGCGAACAAAGCGATACAAAAGGGGATGATGGACGGAGTGCTTGAACAAATCAAACAATCACCCCCAGTCAACTGATCTGGGTTTAATCCAGCACCATTCTTTAGTTTACTCAGCCACCCCAGTTCAGACATGGCTATATGCAAATCAGTCTGACCCTGTGCCTCATGGGAACAGTCCAGCCCGAACTGCCAAGCCATGTCTTCCCTGGACTGGAAACAAGCATCCTGGGACCGGTTTCAGATTCATAATCCTCATCAGCCAGGCTATCTTGAATCCAGTGGCCAAGTGAACAAGGGACTCACGTCTGAGCATACCCTGCCACACTTAGTGCGAACAAAGCGATACAAAAGGGGATGATGGACGGAGTGCTTGAACAAATCAAACAATCACCCCCAGTCAACTGATCTGGGTTTAATCCAGCACCATTCTTTAGTTCACTCAGCCACCCCAGTTCAGACATGGCTATATGCAAATCAGTCTGACCCTGTGCCTCATGGGAACAGTCCAGCCCGAACTGCCAAGCCATGTCTTCCCTGGACCGGAAACAAGCATCCTGGGACCGGTTTCGGATTCATAATCCTCATCAGCCAGGCTATCTTGAATCCAGTGGCCAAGTGAACAAGGGACTCACGTCTGAGCATACCCTGCCACACTCGGACAAGACGGAAGTCCTCATCCTGGGATCTTCGCCCTCCTCCTGGGACGACTCCTGGTGGCCCCCAGCCCTGGGCACCGCACCCAAGCTAACCGACCATGCACGCAACCTGGGCTTCATCCTGGACCCCTCCCTCTCGATGACCAGACAAGTCAACGCCGTCTCCTCATCGTGCTTCAACACCCTGCGTATGCTTCGCAAGATCTTCCGCTGGATCCCGACCGAGACCAGGAAGACTGTCACCCAGGCACTCGTCACCAGCCGACTGGACTATGGAAACGCCCTCTACGCCGGAACCACAGCCAAGCTACAGAAAAGACTCCAGCGCATCCAAAACGCCTCCACCCGACTCATCCTGGATGTCCCCCGACGCAGCCACATCTCCAGCCACCTGAGGAACCTGCACTGGCTCCCCGTCGACAAGAGGATCACGTTCCGGCTCCTCACCCACGCACACAAGTCTCTCCACGACCTGGGCCCCAAGTACCTCAACGACCGCCTGACCTTCTACACGCCCACCCGCCAGCTACAGTCCACCAGCCTCGCCCTCCCAGCCGTACCACGCATCCGAAGAGTCACCACCGGAGGAAGATCCTTCTCTTACCTGGCTGCCAAGACTTGGAACTCCCTCCCCATCCACCTTCGGCTGACCCAGGACCATCTCGCCTTCAGGAAACAACTCAAGACCTGGCTGTTCGAGCAGTAGCATACCCCTCCCCCCAAGCGCCTTGAGACCCTCCCGGGTGAGTAGTGCGCTATACAAATGGCATGATTGATTGATTGATTGATTGATTTAATTTATATGTCACCCCCGTGGCCACTACTGCGGAACGCTATGGGGTGGAAGTAGTAACATACGCAGACGACACCCAGCTGGTGATCGCTCTGACACAACCTGCTGAACAAGCCGCCGCGAACTTCTCAGCATGCCTACAGGAGATGGCTGGATGGATGGCGAAGAATTGCCTCCGTCTTAATGGTGACAAGACTGAGGTGCTGATCGTGGGAAAACCCCCCTCAGTCTGGTCATCTGCCTGGTGGCCGCAGACCTTGGGGCCCCTCCCTACCCCCAGTGATCAGGTCAAGAATCTTGGAGTATGGGTGGACTCAAAGCTTGACTACAACTACCACACCAGACGAGTAGCTGGTACTTGCTTTTCAATTCTACGGAAACTCCGCAAAACCATCGACTTGCTCCCAGAATCCTCAAGGAAGACCCTGGTCCATGCTCTTGTTACGTCAAGATTGGACTACGGCAATGCCCTGTATCTAGGTGCCAACGCCTCTAGTCGGCGGCGACTGCAGACCATCCAGAATGCTGCCGCTCGCCTGGTCCTCCGGCTGCCCAGAAGAGCCGCCTCAAAAAAATCCCTACAAACATTACATTGGCTCCCGATCAATGAAAGGATCGACTTCAAGGCCCTTTGTATTGGACACAGGATCGTACATGGCAAGGGCCCGGCCTTCCTTCGGAACCTGCTATGCCCCTATACGCCTACCCGTCAACTCCGCTCATTAGGAGCAGGCCTTCTCGCTGTCCCCAGACACAAGAAAGCCAGAATGGGAGGCAGATCCTTTCGTACTTTGGCGGCACACAAATGGAACTCTCTCCCCCTGAGCTTAAGAGTTGAAACATCGGAGCTCATCTTCCGCAGGAAACTGAAAACATTTCTCTTTCCTAAAGACTAAGCCCGTATTGTTCTGACTGATGGAGCAACTGACTCTTCGGACAGCGCGGGGACACACTGACAGTGTAACCAGGCGCTATATAAATTCAGAAATAAATTCAGAAATAAATAGTGCGAACAAAGCGATACAAAAGGGGATGATGGACGGAGTGCTTGAACAAATCAAACAATCACCCCCAGTCAACTGATCTGGGTTTAATCCAGCACCATTCTTTAGTTTACTCAGCCACCCCAGTTCAGACATGGCTATATGCAAATCAGTCTGACCCTGTGCCTCATGGGAACAGTCCAGCCCGAACTGCCAAGCCATGTCTTCCCTGGACTGGAAACAAGCATCCTGGGACCGGTTTCAGATTCATAATCCTCATCAGCCAGGCTATCTTGAATCCAGTGGCCAAGTGAACAAGGGACTCACGTCTGAGCATACCCTGCCACACTTAGTGCGAACAAAGCGATACAAAAGGGGATGATGGACGGAGTGCTTGAACAAATCAAACACTCACCCACAGTCAACTGATCTGGGTTTAATCCAGCACCATTCTTTAGTTCACTCAGCCACCCCAGTTCAGACATGGCTATATGCAAATCAGTCTGACCCTGTGCCTCATGGGAACAGTCCAGCCCGAACTGCCAAGCCATGTCTTCCCTGGACCGGAAACAAGCATCCTGGGACCGGTTTCGGATTCATAATCCTCATGAGCCAGGCTATCTTGAATCCAGTGGCCAAGTGAACAAGGGACTCACGTCTGAGCATACCCTGCCACACTTAGTGTGAACAAAGCGATACAAAAGGGGATGATGGACGGAGTGTTTGAACAAATCAAACACTCACCCCCAGTCAACTGATCAGGGTTTAATCCAGCACCATTCTTTAGTTCACTCAGCCACCCCAGTTCAGACATGGCTATATGCAAATCAGTCTGACCCTGTGCCTCATGGGAACAGTCCAGCCCGAACTGCCAAGCCATGTCTTCCCTGGACCGGAAACAAGCATCCTGGGACCGGTTTCGGATACATAATCCTCATCAGCCAGGCTATCTTGAATCCAGTGGCCAAGTGAACAAGGGACTCACGTCTGAGCATACCCTGCCACACTCGGACAAGACGGAAGTCCTCATCCTGGGATCTTCGCCCTCCGCCTGGGACGACTCCTGGTGGCCCCCAGCCCTGGGCACCACACCCAAGCCAACCGACCATGCACGCAACCTGGGCTTCATCCTGGACCCCTCCCTCTCGATGACCAGACAAGTCAACGCCGTCTCCTCAGCGTGCTTCAACACCCTGCGTATGCTTCGCAAGATCTTCCGCTGGATCCCGACCGAGACCAGGAAGACTGTCACCCAGGCACTCGTCACCAGCCGACTGGACTATGGAAACGCCCTCTACGCCGGAACCACAGCCAAACTACAGAAAAGACTCCAGCGCATCCAGAACGCCTCCGCCCGACTCATCCTGGATGTCCCCCGACGCAGCCACATCTCCAGCCGCCTGAGGAACCTGCACTGGCTCCCTGTCGACAAGAGGATCGCGTTCCGGCTCCTCACCCACGCACACAAGTCTCTCCACGACCTGGGCCCCAAGTACCTCAACGACCGCCTGACCTTCTACACGCCCACCCGCCAGCTATGGTCCACCAGCCTCGCCCTCCCAGCCGTACCACGCATCCGAAGAGCCACCACCGGAGGAAGATCCTTCTCTTACCTGGCTGCCAAGACTTGGAACTCCCTCCCCATCCACCTTCGGCTGACCCAGGACCATCTCGCCTTCAGGAAACAACTCAAGACCTGGCTGTTCGAGCAGTAGCATACCCCTCCCCCCAAGCGCCTTGAGACCCTCCCGGGTGAGTAGTGCACTATACAAATGGCATGATTGATTGATTGATTGATTAGTGCGAACAAAGCGATACAAAAGGGGATGATGGACGGAGTGCTTGAACAAATCAAACACTCACCCCCAGTCAATTGATCTGGGTTTAATCCAGCACCATTCTTTAGTTCACTCAGCCACCCCAGTTCAGACATGGCTATATGCAAATCAGTCTGACCCTGTGCCTCATGGGAACAGTCCAGCCCGAACTGCCAAGCCATGTCTTCCCTGGACTGGAAACAAGCATCCTGGGACCGGTTTCGGATTCATAATCCTCATCAGCCAGGCTATCTTGAATCCAGTGGCCAAGTGAACAAGGGACTCACGTCTGAGCATACCCTGCCACACTTAGTGCGAACAAAGCGATACAAAAGGGGATGATGGACGGAGTGCTTGAACAAATCAAACACTCACCCCCAGTCAACTGATCTGGGTTTAATCGAGCACCATTCTTTAGTTCACTCAGCCACCCCAGTTCAGACATGGCTATATGCAAATCAGTCTGACCCTGTGCCTCATGGGAACAGTCCAGCCAGAACTGCCAAGCCATGTCTTCCCTGGACCGGAAACAAGCATCCTGGGACCGGTTTCGGATTCATAATCCTCATCAGCCAGGCTATCTTGAATCCAGTGGCCAAGTGAACATGGGACTCACGTCTGAGCATACCCTGCCACACTTAGTGCGAACAAAGCGATACAAAAGGGGATGATGGACGGAGTGCTTGAACAAATCAAACACTCACCCCCAGTCAACTGATCTGGGTTTAATCCAGCACCATTCTTTAGTTCACTCAGCCACCCCAGTTCAGACATGACTATATGCAAATCAGTCTGACCCTGTGCCTCATGGGAACAGTCCAGCCCGAACTGCCAAGCCATGTCTTCCCTGGACCGGAAACAAGCATCCTGGGACCGGTTTCGGATTCATAATCCTCATCAGCCAGGCTATCTTGAATCCAGTGGCCAAGTGAACAAGGGACTCACGTCTGAGCATACCCTGCCACACTTAGTGCGAACAAAGCGATACAAAAGGGGATGATGGACGGAGTGCTTGAACAAATCAAACACTCACCCCCAGTCAACTGATCTGGGTTTAATCCAGCACCATTCTTTAGTTCACTCAGCCACCCCAGTTCAGACATGGCTATATGCAAATCAGTCTGACCCTGTGCCTCATGGGAACAGTCCAGCCCGAACTGCCAAGCCATGTCTTCCCTGGACCGGAAACAAGCATCCTGGGACCGGTTTCGGATTCATAATCCTCATCAGCCAGGCTATCTTGAATCCAGTGGCCAAGTGAACAAGGGACTCACGTCTGAGCATACCCTGCCACACTTAGTGCGAACAAAGCGATACAAAAGGGGATGATGGACGGAGTGCTTGAACAAATCAAACACTCACCCCCAGTCAACTGATCTGGGTTTAATCCAGCACCATTCTTTAGTTCACTCAGCCACCCCAGTTCAGACATTGCTATATGCAAATCAGTCTGACCCTGTGCCTCATGGGAACAGTCCAGCCCGAACTGCCAAGCCATGACTTCCCTGGACCGGAAACAAGCATCCTGGGACCGGTTTCGGATTCATAATCCTCATCAGCCAGGCTATCTTGAATCCAGTGGCCAAGTGAACAAGGGACTCACGTCTGAGCATACCCTGCCACACTTAGTGCGAACAAAGCGATACAAAAGGGGATGATGGACGGAGTGCTTGAACAAATCAAAGACTCACCCACAGTCAATGGATCTGGGTTTAATCCAGCACCATTCTTTAGTTCACTCAGCCACCCCAGTTCAGACATGGCTATATGCAAATCAGTCTGACCCTGTGCCTCATGGGAACAGTCCAGCCCGAACTGCCAAGCCATGTCTTCCCTGGACCGGAAACAAGCATCCTGGGACCGGTTTCGGATTCATAATCCTCATCAGCCAGGCTATCTTGAATCCAGTGGCCAAGTGAACAAGGGACTCACGTCTGAGCATACCCTGCCACACTTAGTGCGAACAAAGCGATACAAAAGGGGATGATGGACGGAGTGTTTGAACAAATCAAACAATCACCCCCAGTCAACTGATCTGGGTTTAATCCAGCACCATTCTTTAGTTCACTCAGCCACCCCAGTTCAGACATGGCTATATGCAAATCAGTCTGACCCTGTGCCTCATGGGAACAGTCCAGCCCGAACTGCCAAGCCATGTCTTCCCTGGACCGGAAACAAGCATCCTGGGACCGGTTTCGGATACATAATCCTCATCAGCCAGGCTATCTTGAATCCAGTGGCCAAGTGAACAAGGGACTCACGTCTGAGCATACCCTGCCACACTCGGACAAGACGGAAGTCCTCATCCTGGGATCTTCGCCCTCCGCCTGGGACGACTCCTGGTGGCCCCAAGCCCTGGGCACCACACCCAAGCCAACCGACCATGCACGCAACCTGGGCTTCATCCTGGACCCCTCCCTCTCGATGACCAGACAAGTCAACGCCGTCTCCTCAGCGTGCTTCAACACCCTGCGTATGCTTCGCAAGATCTTCCGCTGGATCCCGACCGAGACCAGGAAGACTGTCACCCAGGCACTCGTCACCAGCCGACTGGACTATGGAAACGCCCTCTACGCCGGAACCACAGCCAAGCTACAGAAAAGACTCCAGCGCATCCAGAACGCCTCCGCCCGACTCATCCTGGATGTCCCCCGATGCAGCCACATCTCCAGCCGCCTGAGGAACCTGCACTGGCTCCCCGTCGACAAGAGGATCGCGTTCTGGCTCCTCACCCACGCACACAAGTCTCTCCACGACCTGGGCCCCAAGTACCTCAACGACCGCCTGACCTTCTACACGCCCACCCGCCAGCTACGGTCCACCAGCCTCGCCCTCCCAGCCGTACCACGCATCCGAAGAGCCACCACCGGAGGAAGATCCTTCTCTTACCTGGCTGCCAAGACTTGGAACTCCCTCCCCATCCACCTTCGGCTGACCCAGGACCATCTCGCCTTCAGGAAACAACTCAAGACCTGGCTGTTCGAGCAGTAGCATACCCCTCCCCCCAAGCGCCTTGAGACCCTCCCGGGTGAGTAGTGCACTATACAAATGGCATGATTGATTGATTGATTGATTAGTGCGAACAAAGCGATACAAAAGGGGATGATGGACGGAGTGCTTGAACAAATCAAACACTCACCCCCAGTCAATTGATCTGGGTTTAATCCAGCACCATTCTTTAGTTCACTCAGCCACCCCAGTTCAGACATGGCTATATGCAAATCAGTCTGACCCTGTGCCTCATGGGAACAGTCCAGCCCGAACTGCCAAGCCATGTCTTCCCTGGACTGGAAACAAGCATCCTGGGACCGGTTTCGGATTCATAATCCTCATCAGCCAGGCTATCTTGAATCCAGTGGCCAAGTGAACAAGGGACTCACGTCTGAGCATACCCTGCCACACTTAGTGCGAACAAAGCGATACAAAAGGGGATGATGGACGGAGTGCTTGAACAAATCAAACACTCACCCCCAGTCAACTGATCTGGGTTTAATCCAGCACCATTCTTTAGTTCACTCAGCCACCCCAGTTCAGACATGGGTATATGCAAATCAGTCTGACCCTGTGCCTCATGGGAACAGTCCAGCCAGAACTGCCAAGCCATGTCTTCCCTGGACCGGAAACAAGCATCCTGGGACCGGTTTCGGATTCATAATCCTCATCAGCCAGGCTATCTTGAATCCAGTGGCCAAGTGAACAAGGGACTCACGTCTGAGCATACCCTGCCACACTTAGTGCGAACAAAGCGATACAAAAGGGGATGATGGACGGAGTGCTTGAACAAATCAAACACTCACCCCCAGTCAACTGATCTGGGTTTAATCCAGCACCATTCTTTAGTTCACTCAGCCACCCCAGTTCAGACATGGCTATATGCAAATCAGTCTGACCCTGTGCCTCATGGGAACAGTCCAGCCCGAACTGCCAAGCCATGTCTTCCCTGGACCGGAAACAAGCATCCTGGGACCGGTTTCGGATTCATAATCCTCATCAGCCAGGCTATCTTGAATACAGTGACCAAGTGAACAAGGGACTCACATCTGAGCATACCCTGTCACACTTAGTGCGAACAAAGCGATACAAAAGGGGATGATGGACGGAGTGCTTGAACAAATCAAACACTCACCCCCAGTCAACTGATCTGGGTTTAATCCAGCACCATTCTTTAGTTCACTCAGCCACCCCAGTTCAGACATGGCTATATGCAAATCAGTCTGACCCTGTGCCTCATGGGAACAGTCCAGCCCGAACTGCCAAGCCATGTCTTCCCTGGACCGGAAACAAGCATCCTGGGAACGGTTTCGGATTCATAATCCTCATCAGCCAGGCTATCTTGAATCCAGTGGCCAAGTGAACAAGGGACTCACGTCTGAGCATACCCTGCCACACTTAGTGCGAACAAAGCGATACAAAAGGGGATGATGGACGGAGTGCTTGAACAAATCAAACACTCACCCCCAGTCAACTGATCTGGGTTTAATCCAGCACCATTCTTTAGTTCACTCAGCCACCCCAGTTCAGACATTGCTATATGCAAATCAGTCTGACCCTGTGCCTCATGGGAACAGTCCAGCCCGAACTGCCAAGCCATGTCTTCCCTGGACCGGAAACAAGCATCCTGGGACCGGTTTCGGATTCATAATCCTCATCAGCCAGGCTATCTTGAATCCAGTGGCCAAGTGAACAAGGGACTCACGTCTGAGCATACCCTGCCACACTTAGTGCGAACAAAGCGATAGAAAAGGGGATGATGGACGGAGTGCTTGAACAAATCAAACACTCACCCCCAGTCAACTGATCTGGGTTTAATCCAGCACCATTCTTTAGTTCACTCAGCCACCCCAGTTCAGACATGGCTATATGCAAATCAGTCTAACCCTTTGCCTCATGGGAACAGTCCAGCCCGAACTGCCAAGCCATGTCTTCCCTGGACCGGAAACAAGCATCCTGGGACCGGTTTCAGATTCATAATCCTCATCAGCCAGGCTATCTTGAATCCAGTGGCCAAGTGAACAAGGGACTCACGTCTGAGCATACCCTGCCACACTTAGTGCGAACAAAGCGATACAAAAGGGGATGATGGACGGAGTGCTTGAACAAATCAAACACTCACCCCCAGTCAACTGATCTGGGTTTAATCCAGCACCATTCTTTAGTTCACTCAGCCACCCCAGTTCAGACATGGGTATATGCAAATCAGTCTGACCCTGTGCCTCATGGGAACAGTCCAGCCAGAACTGCCAAGCCATGTCTTCCCTGGACCGGAAACAAGCATCCTGGGACCGGTTTCGGATTCATAATCCTCATCAGCCAGGCTATCTTGAATCCAGTGGCCAAGTGAACAAGGGACTCACGTCTGAGCATACCCTGCCACACTTAGTGCGAACAAAGCGATACAAAAGGGGATGATGGACGGAGTGCTTGAACAAATCAAACACTCACCCCCAGTCAACTGATCTGGGTTTAATCCAGCACCATTCTTTAGTTCACTCAGCCACCCCAGTTCAGACATGGCTATATGCAAATCAGTCTGACCCTGTGCCTCATGGGAACAGTCCAGCCCGAACTGCCAAGCCATGTCTTCCCTGGACCGGAAACAAGCATCCTGGGACCGGTTTCGGATTCATAATCCTCATCAGCCAGGCTATCTTGAATACAGTGACCAAGTGAACAAGGGACTCACATCTGAGCATACCCTGTCACACTTAGTGCGAACAAAGCGATACAAAAGGGGATGATGGACGGAGTGCTTGAACAAATCAAACACTCACCCCCAGTCAACTGATCTGGGTTTAATCCAGCACCATTCTTTAGTTCACTCAGCCACCCCAGTTCAGACATGGCTATATGCAAATCAGTCTGACCCTGTGCCTCATGGGAACAGTCCAGCCCGAACTGCCAAGCCATGTCTTCCCTGGACCGGAAACAAGCATCCTGGGAACGGTTTCGGATTCATAATCCTCATCAGCCAGGCTATCTTGAATCCAGTGGCCAAGTGAACAAGGGACTCACGTCTGAGCATACCCTGCCACACTTAGTGCGAACAAAGCGATACAAAAGGGGATGATGGACGGAGTGCTTGAACAAATCAAACACTCACCCCCAGTCAACTGATCTGGGTTTAATCCAGCACCATTCTTTAGTTCACTCAGCCACCCCAGTTCAGACATTGCTATATGCAAATCAGTCTGACCCTGTGCCTCATGGGAACAGTCCAGCCCGAACTGCCAAGCCATGTCTTCCCTGGACCGGAAACAAGCATCCTGGGACCGGTTTCGGATTCATAATCCTCATCAGCCAGGCTATCTTGAATCCAGTGGCCAAGTGAACAAGGGACTCACGTCTGAGCATACCCTGCCACACTTAGTGCGAACAAAGCGATAGAAAAGGGGATGATGGACGGAGTGCTTGAACAAATCAAACACTCACCCCCAGTCAACTGATCTGGGTTTAATCCAGCACCATTCTTTAGTTCACTCAGCCACCCCAGTTCAGACATGGCTATATGCAAATCAGTCTAACCCTTTGCCTCATGGGAACAGTCCAGCCCGAACTGCCAAGCCATGTCTTCCCTGGACCGGAAACAAGCATCCTGGGACCGGTTTCGGATTCATAATCCTCATCAGCCAGGCTATCTTGAATCCAGTGGCCAAGTGAACAAGGGACTCACGTCTGAGCATACCCTGCCACACTTAGTGCGAACAAAGCGATACAAAAGGGGATGATGGACGGAGTGCTTGAACAAATCAAACACTCACCCCCAGTCAACTGATCTGGGTTTAATCCAGCACCATTCTTTAGTTCACTCAGCCACCCCAGTTCAGACATGGCTATATGCAAATCAGTCTGACCCTGTGCCTCATGGGAACAGTCCAGCCCGAACTGCCAAGCCATGTCTTCCCTGGACCGGAAATAAGCATCCTGGGACCGTTTTCGGATTCATAATCCTCATCAGCCAGGCTATCTTGAATCCAGTGGCCAAGTTAACAAGGGACTCATGTCTGAGCATACCCTGCCACACTTAGTGCGAACAAAGCGATACAAAAGGGGATGATGGACGGAGTGCTTGAACAAATCAAACACTCACCCCCAGTCAACTGATCTGGGTTTAATCCAGCACCATTCTTTAGTTCACTCAGCCACCCCTGTTCAGACATGGCTATATGCAAATCAGTCTGACCCTGTGCCTCCTGGGAACAGTCCAGCCCGAACTGCCAAGCCATGTCTTCCCTGGACCGGAAACAAGCATCCTGGGACCGGTTTCGGATTCATAATCCTCATCAGCCAGGCTATCTTGAATCCAGTGGCCAAGTGAACAAGGGACTCACGTCTGAGCATACCCTGCCACACTTAGTGCGAACAAAGCGATACAAAAGGGGATGATGGACGGGTTGCTTGAACAAATCAAACACTCACCCCCAGTCAACTAATCTGGGTTTAATCCAGCACCATTCTTTAGTTCACTCAGCCACCCCAGTTCAGACATGGCTATATGAAAATCAGTCTGACCCTGTGCCTCATGGGAACAGTCCAGCCCGAACTGCCAAGCCATGTCTTCCCTGGACCGGAAACAAGCATCCTGGGACCGGTTTTGGATTCATAATCCTCATCAGCCAGGCTATCTTGAATCCAGTGGCCAAGTGAACAAGGTGCAGGTATCAGAAGCAAACAAAATACAAGAGGTTGTAAATGATACATTACAAGAGGGAAAGTGACGCGTGCATGTTACAAAGGAATACACAATACAAGCAGAAGTATAATACTGCAATAAATGGCAGACTCTCAAACCACAAAACACACTGGGAAGGCACTTCTTATAGTCATGGAGAACAGAATTTCCTATAATGGAAGGACTTCCTTCAGATAATAGAGAGGGCGTGAATTAAGTTTGGAAGTGTCTTTGAAGGAGGGGAGCTTTGAGGTCAGTTTTGAAGGCCTAGGAGGAGGTGGTGGTCCGGAGCTGAGGCCGAATGAGTTCCAGATTCTCACTGCGTTGCCTGAAAAGGACTGGGCCATCGATCTTTCCTTCTTGAAAGTGGGAGGTTCAAGCAATAGATCTTCCGCATTACATGATGGCCTGGAGCATGGGTACTCACAAACTTTTCTCGGGGGCCACATTTACAGTGTGGTTTGTGTCCGAGGGCCGCACCAGTGGGGTAGGGTCAGTGGGGGAGGGGGTGGGTACTAAAGCAACAAAAAAAACTGTGACCATGAGGTTGAACACAGGTCCCTGCAGCAGACACCTTCGTCCACTGAGCTACCAGACCCAGCATACACCTCTCTCTCTCTCTCTCTCTCGTCCTCTCTCTGTCTCCATCCCTCCATCCCTATATCTCCCTCTCTCCCTCCCCGGTCTCCCTCTGTCTCACTCACTCTGACTGTCTCACTCCCTCTCACTCCATCTCTCTCCCTATCTCTCCCTCATTCTGACTGTCTCACTCCCTCTCCCTTTCTCTCCTCTCCGTCCCTCCCTCACCCTCACCCTCACTGAACTTCCCTTCCCCTCACTCCCCTTCCCCCTATCCCCCCTCTCCCTCCCTCACTCCCCTTCCCTCAGCCTCACCCCTCCCCTTCCCTCTCTCCCTCCCTCACTCCCCTTCCCTCTCTCCCTCCCTCACTCCCATTCCCTCCCTCCGTCACTCCCCTTCCCTCAATCCCCTTCCCTCACTTCTCTCCCTCACTCCCTCACCCCCCCTTCCCTCACTCCTCTTCCCTCACTCCCTCCCTCACTCCCCTTCCCTTACTCCCTCACTCCCTTCCCTCACTCTCTCCCTCACTCCCCTCTCGCCCTCCCTCCCTCACTCCCCTTCCCTCACTCCCCTTCCCTTACTCCCTCACTCCCCTTCCCTCACTCCCTCCCCTCACTCCTTCCCTCACTCCCTTCCCTTACTCCCCTTCCCTCACTCCCTCCCTCACTCCCCTTCCCTCACTCCCCTTCCCTCACTCCCCTTCCCTCACTCCCCTTCCCTCACTCTCTCTCTCCCTCACTCCTCTTCTCTCACTCACCTTTCCTCACTCCCTCAGTCCCTTCCCTCACTCCCCTCACCCTCAGTCCCTCCCCTTCCCTCTCCCTCCCTCACTCCCCTTCCCTCACTCCCTCCCCTCCCTCCCCTTCCCTCACTCCCCTTCCTTCACTCTCTCCCTCACTCCCCTTCCCTCACTCACCTTTCCTCACTCCCTCAGTCCCTTCCCTCACTCCCCTCACCCTCAGTCCCTCCCCTTCCCTCTCCCTCCCTCACTCCCCTTCCCTCTCTCCCTCCCCTCCCCTCACTCCCCTTCTCTCTCTCCCTCCCTCACTCTCCTTCCCTCACTCCCCTTCCCTCACTCCCCTTCCATCACTCCCTCCCGTCACTCCTTCCCTCACTCCTTCCCTCACTCCCTTCCCTCACTCCCCTTCCCTCACTCCCCTTCCCTCACTCCCTCCCTCACTCCCCTTCCCTCACTCACCTTTCCTCACTCCCCTCCCCTCACTCCATTCCCTCACTCCCTTCCCTTACTCCCCTTCTCTCACTCCCTCCCTCACCCCCTCCCTCACTCCCTTCCCTCACTCTTCTTCCCTCATTCCCTCCCTCCCTTACTCCCCTTCCCTCACTCCCTCCCTCACTCCCTTCCATCACTCCCTTCCCTCACTTCGTCTCCCTCCCTCTGTCTGTCTCCCTTTCTCTGTCTCCATTTCTCGGTCCCCCTTTCCCTCCCTCTCCCTCTGTGTCTGTCTTCCCTCCCTCCCTCCCTTTTCCTCTCTCCCTCTGTCTCTGTACCTCTACATCCCTCTGTCACCCTCTGTTATCTCACCCTGCCTGTGTGTCACCGGGCTGAGACAGCTTCCCCAGCCAGCTTCCCCAGGGCGCATAGACACACAGCCCCACCCGAGCACTTCACAGGTCTTTAAAAAGACCATTTGCATGTGAATGGGGCTTTGCTGTATTTCACCTCCTCTTAGCGCCCCTGCAGCTCCACTCTGGCCTCGCTGGAATGAATCGCCCGCCCCCCACAGAGCAGCAGAGTGTTTGCAGACACTCTTTGAAAACACGGGTACGATGTCTCATGGTCCGCGGGCCGCCACGGAAAGCTTGCCGGGCCGCGGGCCGTACTATGGGTACCCGTGGTCTAGAGCCCCCAGAGAGTTTCAGTTTATTCGCCAAGTAGCGAGGAGAGGAGGAGTGCAAGGCTTTGTGGGTGATACAGGCAGTCTTGTAGATAGATCTTGCCGCGATGGGAAGCCAACGGAGGGTGGATAAGATGGGTGTGGTGTGGTTGCTTCTTTTGGCTCCATATATGAAACAAGCTGCTGAATGGAGAACAGATTTAAGGGGGGAGAGGTGGGATTTGGGTAGGCCAGTAAGAAGAGAGTTGCAGTAGTCCAGTCTGGAGAGAACCAGCGATTGGACCAGGGTTTTAAGGTCTTGCTCCGGGAAGAAGCGACAAATACCCCAAAGAAGGCGCAGTTGGTATCGAGCAGACTTTGCAATGGAATTGATGTGCGAGAGTAGATTGAGTTTTTTGTCGAGTATGACACCAAGGGATTTTGCACTGTCGACAATGATGGGTTTATTGTTAAGTAGATTCATCTGATCCATCCATGATTGAACCGGGGGAGGAGAAAGTGAGGAGGAGAGGAGGAGGAATTCAGTTTTAGAGGGATTCAGAATCAGTTGATGAGTTAACATCCAGTTTTGAGTGGAATCGAGAGTAGAGCTTAGGATGGAGAGATCGTGAGTGGAGGCCACCTTAAGGTAGATCTGAGTGTCGTCCGCATAGAGATGATAGTGGATTCCAGATTTACTTAGGAGATTTCCCAATTGTTCTAAATAGATATTGAACAGTGTGGATGCAAGTATAGAGCCTTGAGGGATGTATGTCGTTACTACGCATGCATTTACAACGCATGCCTTTACGACACAACTTTTACAACGCAAGTCGTTACAGCGACTTGTGTTGGGGGGTGCTGGATAGTGAATAGTTTAATTTACTATTCCAACTCCAGTCCCCGTGGATAGTAGGGAAGGAGTTGGATAGTAAATTAAACTATTCCCTATCGTACAGTGCCCCCCAGCGCAAGTCGTTGTAACTACTTGCATTGTAAAAGCTGCGTGGTAAAGGTACTGCGTGGTAAAAGTTGTGTTGTAAACGCTGTTCTCCAGCCTGGAGGAACACCTTGATCTATCGCCAAAGGAGATGAAAGACTGTTCGCTATTTTGATCATTTGGGATCTATCAGAGAGGAAGGAAGCAAACCATTTAAGCACAGTGCCCTTCATGCCCATTCTCTGTTGAAGAGTGTTAAGGTGAGTGTTGTGATTGACAGTGTTAAAGGCTGCAGAAAGGTCAAGGAGAATAAGAAGCCAAGACTCCCCCGAATCGAGTATCCGCAGCGCGTCATCAATCACTTGCAGTAGGGCTGTTTCAGTGCTGAAGTTTTGGATGAAGCCGGACTGGAAATGGTCAAGAAAATCATTGTCCTTGATATGACGAGAGAGTTGTTTCACTCACATCTTTCTGTGATTTTCGCAAGAAAGGGTAGGTTGGAGGGGCTTCGCGCGATTCCAAGATGGACGCGTGAGCTAAGAGCTCGCGGGACCCCTTCCACCTCCGGCGACTATCCTGTCATCTATCCTGATTCTGACGACGGATATTTTTCATTGACGCCCTGCTGATGCCAGCGCTCTTTTCGTGACTTGTTTTGGCCGTCGCACGCTGGACTTACTGCGACCTGAACTTTGAGGCCTACCACGTATGCCAACCGGGGGCTCGAGTCCCCGAGGTACCCAGGTGGCAATTGAAGAACAGCGGCTGGTGGGCCACGCCCTCTTCCTTTGGTGTGCTTTCGGTTTCGTTTCTGCTTCTAGTGCTAGCCAACTTCCCGATTGGAGTTCTTACTCTGCGACTGCTGGCCTGGTCTTGTGCTGTGCCCTTCTTTCCTCGCAATTCGGCGCCTGCCACGACGGAGGCTGTTTTGTCCGAGTTTCGCAATTCCAGTTGAAGTTTCTCCCCGGTCATGACGGGCAGGACAGTGGTCGAGAGACGCGGCGCAAGAGGCTCGTCCCGAGGGGGGGCCACCCAATCTCAGACCATTGATCGCTTTACTCGACCCAAGGGCTCCCCGGGCGGATCGAGTGGTGCCCTGGAGGAAGCTGGGGACGGTGCTCCTGATGGCGAGGAGCCTACCCTGAAAGACGTGATGGGCGCCATTGCGAGTATTCAATCCAGCATGGGCCAGCAGTATGAAACCCTGGCTGCTAAAATAGACACAGTGGCGGTTGATGTTTCCCTTATCAGAGCAGACCTTGGGAAAACTAACGAGCGTGTCAAATCTCTTGATCTTAAGACCGCTAGTCTGACCACGGATGTCTCGGACCTCCAGACCACGGTCCGTAATCTCCGGACCACTTGTGACCTATTTGCCAATCGGTTGGAGGATTTTGAGGGCCGGGCCAGGCGCAACAACGTCCGCATCGTTGGTGTCCCGGAGACTTCTGCCGATATGCCTGTTGATATCCTGGTGGAGGACCTTGTGTTGAAGCATCTGGCGGCGCAGGGCCTAAGTAAATTTTTTGCGGTCGAAAGGGCCCATCGTGTTCCGGGAGGCAAGCCGAAGCTCGGTGCCGCTCCATGGCCTATTATAGCTAGACTATTTAACTTTCGCGATAGAGACGCTATCCTGCAGGCATCGCGGACCACTGGGCCCATTAAATTCGAGAACGCCTCCATAAGTTTCTATCCAGATTTCACGCAAGCCGTCCAGAAACAGAGGATGGGCTTTACGGGCGTGAAGAGGCGCCTCAGGGATCTGGGACTGAAGTATGCCATGCTTTTCCCGGCCCGCCTGAGGATCGAACATGCTGAGCGTGCCTTTTTCTTCGACCGCCCTGAGGTGGTGAGTGACTGGTTGGACACTTTACCGAAGCGTACCGATGGCCCGGAAGACTCGGGAGGGGCCGAGGGAGGAGTGGAGGACCAGGAGCAGTGAGTCTACGTTGGCGAGCCGGATTACATCGCATGGGCTGCCGGACTGTGTTTTGAGTATTATGTGACTGCCCGGGGGTGTGAGGGGGTCTGAGGGGTCTTCCTCCTCTGGGGATTTCTTTCTCTCTTTCTGTAGGTTAGTTTAATGGGGCGACAGGCACACTGCAAGTTGGGGTGGCTTTTGGGTCTACCGCAGGGGTGCAGGGTGGGGGGTTCGACACTGTTGGGTTCCTTGGGGGTGGGGGGGGGGCTTTTTTCTTCTTGTTTGGTCGAGGCTGTGCTCTGTTTATGACTTGCTTTTACATGACTGTTTCGAGGTGGGGAGTGCGGTCGGTTTGCTTCAGGGATGGGGGGTAGGGGGCTTAGGGTTTTGAGCTGGAATGTTAATGGTCTTGGGGACAGGATAAAACGTGGGATTGTGCTGCAATACTTGAAGAGGTGCTCCCCGGATGTGGTCCTGCTTCAGGAGACCCATTTGGTGGGCAACACGTGCCACGCTTTGAACAGGAGAGGCTATCGTCTGGTGGCGCACTCCGGCTTCACCTCGGGATCGAGGGGGGCTGGTATCCTGGTCAGGAATTCCCTTCCCTTGGAGGTGGATACCACACTGTTAGATGATAGGGGCCGCTATGCTGGCGTTACCGGGAGGTGGGAGGGGAAATTGATCTCCATACTGTCTATTTATGTTCCGCCTGGGCTGCAGTCTACCACGTTCGCTGACTTGGGCAAGGTCATTCTGGGCCTGCCCGAGGGCCTGCTTGTACTGGGTGGTGATTTCAATTCAGTGGCGAATGGTGAGAGTGATCGTAGCCCCCCCCGGCTCCTCCCTGCATCGCAGTTGTGGTTGGGGAAATTCCTTGATGCCTTTGGGTTGGCCGATTGTTGGAGGCAGCTGCACCCTGGCCAACTTCAGTATACCTTTCATTCGGGGGCTCACGGAAGTCTCTCGAGACTTGATTATATTGTCGTGCCTATGGTGCAGTTGGCCTCGGTGCGTGAAATCAGACACTTGGCTAGGGGGATCTCGGACCACTCCCCGATATGGTTTCACTTAGACATTTGTTTGGGGACGGGGGGCCGTATCGCCCCGATCAATCCGTGGCACTTCCAGAACCCTAGACTCAGATCCGAGGTGGTCAAATGTGTGGACTATTACTTTGCAGAAAATGAGGGTTCTGTCTCCTCCCCGGTTTCATTGTGGGAGGCCTACAAGACGGTGATCCGAGGTCAGACCTTGTCCCTTGTGGCCGATGAGAAGCGGCGTAACCAAGAGGAGGTGGTGCGTTTGGAATCTGAGATTGCAGTGCTTGAGGGACGGTTGGAGGCTGGAGTGACGCCTGAGATTCTGCATGTTTTGGCTCTTAAGCAAACTGAATACAGGGCACTTGTGACTGCCGCTGCTGAGGCGATGCATCGCATGCAGCAAGGGCGACTTTATGATGTGGGTGATAAGGCCGGGAAATTGCTTGCGTGGCTGGACAGGAGAGACAGATTGAATCGTGTGGTGCCAGTGATTGAGAGAGATGATGGGTGCGAGTCGTGGACCCGGTGGAGATAGTTGAGGTGTTTGCTCAGCATTTTCGGGTCGTATATGCCCCGGTTTCCGGCCTCCCGGAGGAGGACTCGTGCTTGTTACTTCGTGACCTTGTGTTGCCCAGTCTCTCGGAGTCGGACGAGGTGTTAATGGAGGCTGATTTTTCCGCCGATGAGGTTGCGCTTGCCATTCGCTCCCTTCGCTCGGGGAAGGCTTCGGGCCCTAATGGTATACCGGTTGAGTTGTATAAATTGTGTCCGGACAAAATGGCGCCGTATTTGCTGCGTATGTTTGCGGCCTCGCGAGATCTTGGTTCTCTTCCCAGGGACCAGAGGTTGGCTTCCATTGTGGTCATTCATAAAGATGGTAAGCCCCGCGAGCGTTTCTCATCGTATCGTCCGATCTCCCTTCTGAACGCTGAACCGAAGATATTGGCAAAAATACTGGCAAATCGACTGGTCACGGTGATCAGCGGACTGGTTCACCCGGATCAGTCCGGTTTTATCCCTCAGCGCAATACTGCTCTCAATCTTCGCCGTTTACATGGCGTCGTTGCGAGGGCGGGATCTCTTCGTGAGCCGGCCATCTTGGTTTCTCTCGATGCTTCGATGGTCTTTGACACGGTTGGGTGGCCGTATCTGTGGGCCGCCCTCGCCAAGTTCGGTTTTGGCCCTAAATTCATCACTTGGGTTAAACTCCTGTATGAACAGCCACTCGCGCAGGTGGTGGTTAATGGCAGAGCCTCGGCGCCCTTCGCTCTCGGGCGTGGCACGAGGCAGGGTTGTCCTTTGTCGCCGTTGTTGTTTGCGCTTGCGCTTGAACCGCTGGCCGCCTGGCTTCGGTGGGAACCCTCTCTGAAAGGTATACGCTGGTCCCCGGATTTCGAAGACCGAGTCTCTCTCTATGCTGATGACATCCTGTTGTATTTGACGTCCCCCCGCAAATCGCTGGGAGTTCTTATTGACGTATTGCGCTCTTTTGGCCGCAACTCCGGGTTGGTTATCAATTGGTCTGAATCCTGTATCTTCCCGCTCACTAGCGACCCACTTTCTCTGCCCCGAATATGTCCGATCCCGGTCTGCACTGATGGCTTTAAATATTTGGGGATTTATATTTCACTTGACCCTGTGCTGCGTTATGATCGGAATTTGCTGCCTCCGCTCGCTCGGCTCCGGTCGGACGTTGCGGCGTGGTGCAATCTGCCTCTCTCCCCCTTGGGACGTGCGGCGCTGTTTAAAATGATGTCCCTCCCCCGGTTCCTGTATGCCGTACAAAACACGCTAGATTTGGTGCCGGCTCACTATTTTCATGAAATAGAGTGCCTCCAGAGGAAGCTGGTGTGGGCTGGTCGGCCCCGTATAGCACTGGCTAAACTCACGCTACCCTGGTATGACGGGGGCATTGCCTTACCCGACATACGACGATATTATTGGGCATCCCAGTTGAGTGCTGTGAATCATGCTATGTATGGTCCTGTCCCGAACCCGGCTTTTGAAATGGACCGATGGCTCTTACCTGGGGGGGATTACTATAGGGCATTTTATTCTAGGAGTGCTAGGAGGAACTTGACGGGTCCCACGGCAGTGGCGGTGCGGGTTTGGAGCAGCGCGACCGCGGCTACTGGGTGGTCGGATAGGCTTACCAGGGCGACCCCTTTATTTGCTGCGGAGAGACTGGGTGAACTATGGACGTCGAAGGGGTTCGATAGATGGGACCTCATCGGGATTAGTAAATTGAGCGATCTTTGGGTTAAGGATAGAGTGAAGACCTTTGCGGAACTACAGCAAGAGTATGGTCTGCATGACTCGGAATTTTTTCGATATCTTCAGGTTCGCCATGCCGTTGGGTCGGTTTTTCCGACCGGTTCTGATGTTCCGGAGAGTTCCCCTCTGGAGGATAGGGTGCTGGACGGTCATGTTCCAGACAGCACTATTTCTCTTATTTACAAAAAACTTATTAATGTTCGGTCGGACTTGCTTGTCCATTTGCGTGGCGCCTGGACTGCCGATGGGCTGGAGCTAGACGATGAGGATTGGCAGGCTGCGGTGTCCTCTCCTAAAGAGTTCGCGATTCCGGCGCGCCTGCGACTTGTTCAGCTGAAAGTCCTGCACCGAGTCTATGTCACTGGTCCCCGACTGATGCGTATGGGTTTTTCTGAGGGTGGACTGTGTCGGCGGGGTTGTGGTATGCTTGCTACTTTCCTCCATATTGTATGGGAGTGCCCAGTGGTTGAGTCCTTCTGGAGGGGAGTGCATAAAGTGATGAATGAAGTCACGAATGTTCGGCTGCTACCTGAACCTAAGCGCTGTCTATTGAATGTGTGGGAACCGACCGACTGTAATGTTGCTCAGACTCAATGGGTGACTCTGGGCAACATGATCGCGAAGAGGGACATTGCGCAGTTATGGGGGTCTCAGAGGGCGCCCTTGGTTTCCGGGTGGGAAGATAACATGGACTGGTGTATGTTCAGAGAGAAAATTTCCCGTGGCAGGCCCCGAAAGTGGGGTAGGATATGGAACCAGTGGAATGCATTCCGTGGGGACATTTGTGAACCCCCCCTCGTGGATCCCCCTGATACTCCTTGTTCCCCTTGACTGTACACTTCGGCTCTCACATGTACAGATATATCGATATTTCCATTTGCTCTGGGCTCCCGTTCTGTCCCTCCCTCCCTGACTCTTCTCCTGTCTACCGTATTGTTTCCTGACCGCTTCTTCCTGCCACATATGTAATGACCAAACTGATCGGAGTGCAGCCTTGTTTCTTTTGTTGTTTGAATGTTATAAAATGAAACCGCTCGTATCCTGTCGTTTGGAACTTAACGAATTTCTTACCATGGCTGCCGGACCCCTGGTTGTCGGATGATGAGCTGTGTATTATGCTATACCTTGTGCTGTTTTCTTGGCCGGCCCGAGGGGTTGTAGGCGAGAATCTGTATTTCCATACTTTGTTAAATAAAGGTTTTAAAAAAAAAAAAAAAAAAAAAGAAAGGGTAGGTTAGTGATGGGGCGGAAGTTGTTGAGCTCGTTCGCATCAGCAGTGGGTTTTTTAAGCAGAGGGGTGACCTCCCCAGTTTTTAAGGAAACAGGAAGGGAGCCTTGACAGAGGGAGAGGTTGACCAGAGTGGTCCAATAGGAAAGAGAATGGGTATAGAAGTCAATAGCAATGGCACTATGAATAGGGTCAAGAAAATGGTTGGAGGGCTTTGTTTGGTGGATGAATTTGAGGAGGGCATCTTCAGAGATGGGGTCAAAGTTCTGTCAAATAGCTACGGATTTGCACTCCTCTGGAGGGGTATGATGAATGACCTGTTCCACAAGTGATTTAACTTTTTCGTCAAAGAATATAGCAAATTCAGCTGCTTTCTTTGCAGAATCCTCCAACTTGGAGGTTGGGGGAGATCAGTTTGGTTTCTTGATGAGATCAAATAGTTTTTTGGGTCGACTTTTGGCTGAGTCATGGAGGGTTCCGAAGTGCGACGCTTTTCCAAGGAAGATGTGCTTGTGGTACTTGGATCTTGCTGAACGAGGAGTGGCCAAATTATCGGTGGAGGGCGCTTGTCTCCATTGTTTCTCCAGGGATCTTAGGTACTTCCTTTCTTCATAGAGGGATTTGTTGAACCAAGGTACTGAGGGAGTAGGCCTTTTCTTTTTGCTTTGGAGAGGAGCGATGTTATTGATTTCAACAGCAAGGACTCTGAGGCATTGGGAGGTGAGTTCGTTAACATCTAGGTTCGGGTCTAGCCTTGGAAGTGATAGCAAAGCTGATTCACAGAGGGTACCGAGGTCAATATTTTTAGTGTCACGGAAACAGGAGGTAGCCCTCTTAGGTTGTCCGAGTGTTTAGAGTGTGATAGGTGAAGAGAGAATGGGATGAGGAGGTGGTCAGACCAGTCTACATGAATAGGGGTAGCAATAGTAAGTATGCCTGCTTTCAAAATAACAAGGTCCAGGATTGAGCTCTTCAAGTGTGTTGTTTCTGTGTAGTGTTTAGTTAAGATCGTTTGCAGAGAGGAAGGTGGCCAGCAAATTCACAGCAGAGTCTTGAGACAAGCTCCAGTGGAGATTAAAGTCACCCACGAAGATCTGATTGTCACTTTGTGAGTATTGGTCACTGATGAAGTCAGTGAGCTCCTCCATAAACGAGGGGCCGCTACAAGGCGGGCAGTAAAGGGCATGGAATCTGAGGGGTGAGGGGTGGTGCAATTGAAGCTCAAGAGAAAGGCATTTCAAAGTGTGGAAGGAACTGGTAGGAAAAGTCTTATATTGAAGGGAGTTTCTAAAGATGACTGCAAGACCTCCCCCAACTTTGTCAATTCTGTCATTTCTAAATATAGGATAGCCTGTGAGTAATAGGAGATCAAGCATAGAGTGAGAGGTATTGTTGAACCAGGTCTCTGTGAGAAAGAGCATGTCAATATTGTGAAGTATGATGGTGTCGGAGATTTCAGGTTTGTGTTTTATTGCAGATCTGCAGTTGTGGAGCAGACAGCGCAGCTCTGTCGAGACTGTTTTGGTGACGGGGGCATGTGGCTATGAGGGGTGATAGGGATATTGTACTTATACGAGGGTGCTCGGGAGGGTTTAGGTGGATGCTTGGTTCTGACAAAGGAGATGGTCAGAATAGTGTAGATAGTAGGGTTACTTGGAGATGAAAGTGGAAGAAGGGTGGTGTTCCAGTGCTTGTGTGAGTTTGCGATGTTTGCAGACAACAGGTTATGCTTGGCCATTATGGGGTGTGGGGGCGAGGTGCATCTTGTGGGAAGGTGAGTGTTTTCCAAAGGAATTGAGGTGTATGAAAAAGTGGAAATCTTGGAGCTTAAAAGTGAAATGGTAGCTTAAGTTGGGAGATGGAGGTGATAAGACAGCCTAGCTTCTGTAGTAGGGGATCTCTGTGTATAGTCATAATCTAGTGAATAGTCCCGCCCATGTGCGTGGACCCCGGAGCAATCAAAAATAATCTCTTACAGTGTCAAAAAATGCAGAAATGCATAGACACTTAAGAGAGAATTTAAAGACAGATAATGCAGCCTAAAAGGCTACACTGTCTAGTACTTCAACTAGAAATTCCACCAAAAAATCCACAAAACAGCAAAAGCCTGTACAGATTTGCATTGCTTTACCAGCAAAATCCCTCAGGAATGATAGAGAGAAGAACCTGGACAGACAAGCCCCATAGGCTGCCATTATGTGGCTCAGAACAGGATACTGTGCCTTTAAGAGAACCTTCCAGAACATCACAGTATCCCAGAATGCCCTGCAGGTCCCAGTTACTTTCAGTTCTTTTTTCCGGCTCCTGCAAGCAGGACCCTGGAGCATTGAGCTCTCCCTTTTCAAGGGTTTTGTTGGTGTTTTTTCACTAAATTCGATTTTGTGTACTTTTAAAGTACTTTGGTGACTTTCTTCTTGGTTTTCTGCACCCTTTTGTTGTCCATAATGCCTGCATTATTTGACAAATGCCCGGAGTGCTCCAGGAAGAAGGCCAAGTCAGATCCCAATGAGGTGTGTATCCTCTGCCTTCCCTCTTCCCACATCCCAGAGGAGTGTGAGATCTGTAAAGGCTTCTCTGGCAGGACCCTGAAGGACAGGAAGAAGATCAGACTTCAGAGCCTCGAAGATAGAAGACTGAAGGCTCAAGGTGGGTCTGGAGGGGCTTTATCTGCCCATGCTGAGGCCTCTGGGGGGCTCCCCAGGGGCAGGAAGTCCAGCAAACGCCCCCGTTCTCCGTCTGGGTCAGTGGCTCTGACTACGACGTCGAGAGGGAGGTCCACGGCCAGTTCCCGGTCTCCCCAGGGCTCTGGGTCGAGAAAACGTCGCCCGTCGACGTTGAGGGACTTACACAGGCCGCCGTCGAACCCAGTGACGATTTCTTCGTAGTCGTCGACGACGTCGGCGTCGACTGCTCGACGTCGACGGGCCCGGCGTCGGCGCTCGCCGTTGAGGCGACACCGCCCTTCGCCGTCGACGAGCAGGACATCATCGTCGTCGAGGGGATCCTCGTCGTCGAGGACTCCGTCGAAGAAGAAGAAGAGGTCGATGTTGAGGCGGTCGAGGTCGCCGTCGAGGCGGTCGAAGAGGTCGAGGCGGTCGAAGAGATCGCCGTCGAGGCGGTCGAAGAGGTCGCCGTCGAGGCGCACGAGATCGCCGTCGAGGCATAAAGGATCGTCGTCGAGATGGTCTGGATCGACGTCGAGGCATCGACGCCCTTCGACGCTGAAGCATGGGAGACGGTCAACGCCGAAGGGGCGCTCGACGTCGAGGGACATGCGCTCGACGTCAGGACATCATTCTTCGACGTCGAGGGGCCGTACTGGCAGGCCTAAGACTGTGGGGGGCTCCCCTAAGTCCGGGAAGGATGGCGGGTCGCCGGGATCGGTGTACTCGGAGGTGTACACTCCGAAGAAGTCGGTTACACCTCCTCCGAGGGCTCCGACCCCTCCTCCATTGCCTACTCTACCTCCGCTTCCAACGGGACCGCAGACTCCGGTACCTTTCAAGCCTCCTCCGGTTCCGCCGAGGTCTGTCTCGTTACCCAAGCTTCCGACCCCTCCCAAGAAGACTCCTAAGGCGAAGGAACCGCCTAAGCCCAAGACGTCCGCCCCGAACCCGGCTGAACGTCCCAGGCCCAGGAGATCGAGGTCTCGCTCCAGGAAGAGAGAGAGAGAGAGATCTAGGAGCAGACACAGGTCCTCCACGAGATCCAGGCATCGCCATAGGAGGCATAGGTCCAAGTCCCGTTCGACCTCTCGGACCCCTTCCTATTCGCCTACGCTGTCAGACTCCCCGGAGACTAGGGTGTCTCCTATCGATGACATCGGTACATTTCAGGAGGTTCTCCTGAGGGGTGCGGCGAAGCTGGGTATCACGGTGACAGCTCCTACACCTACGACGTCCGTGATATTCGAGACTTTGCACAAGAAGCACCTGTCTCGCCCCCTCCTGCCTTTGGTGCCAGGGCTAGTGGAACCTGCTGAACAGCTTTTTCTTACGCCAGCAGTGGTAAAGGCCGCTCCCTCCAGGCTTCTAAAGAAGTACAGGGCCCCTGACTCGGACCCGGCCTTCCTACGGATGGATCCTATACCCGACTCAGTGATTGTGACGGCGGCCAGGAAGCTGCATTCTACCTCCCCGTCCTCCACCGTGCCGCCGGATAAGGGGAGCCGCTGGATTGATTCGGCTGGAAGGAAGGCGTGTGGGACGTCTTCCACGACAATGAAGGCTTCCAGCGACTCGGCGTTGCTGGGACGATACGACCGTGCGCTGTGGGATTCCATGGAACGGTTCGCGGATCTTGTCCCGCGTGACAGGAAAGAGGACTTCATGGAGATCGTCCAAGAAGGGATGCTGGTCTCAAACCAAGCCATCAGCGCTGCGGCGGACATTTCCCTGTTGGCTGCACATGGCTACTGCCACGGTATTAATCAGCGACGCCATGCTTGGCTCCGGCTTACATCGCTCAAGCCTGAAGCGCAGCAGCGAGTGGCTAATCTGCCGTTTTCCGGCGAGACACTATTCGGGAAACATGCAGATGACGAAATGGCCCGGATGAAGGCCGAAGCTGAAACCCTGACGGCTGTGGGCTTGGAGAAGCCCAAGGACAAGAAACCCTACCGCCAGTTCCAACAACGGTTCAGGTCGCAGGGTAGAGGAAGAGGGCAGTCTTCTGGGCAACAGCAGCAGCAGCAACAACAGCAGCAATACAGAAGACCCTTCCAAAAACGTCAGAGGGGTAGAGGTGGACAGCAGTCCTCTACTGCGAACAAGGGCCCGGCCGGGTCTCGACCCTGAGCGGTTACTTCCCCTTCATCCGTTACCCGCTCCGGTGGGGGGAAGCGTTCAATTTTTTCTGGCAGAGTGGAGAAAAATTACTCAGGACAAGTGGGTGCTGAATATTGTTTGCAATGGATACAGTCTTCGGTTCACCAGCCCGCCTCCATCCATCCCTCCGGTCAGCTCGCAGTATCTGCTGCGCGAGCTCCAGGCAGAGGCCGACATCCTGTTAAGGAAAAGGGCGATAGAAGACGTACCTCTGTCTCAAAGAGGAAGAGGTCTTTACTCTCGGTTCTTTCTGGTCCGCAAGAAGGACAAGAACGAGTTCAGGCCCATTCTGGACTTGCGACAGGCAAACAAGTGGATTCGCAGAGAAAAGTTTCGCATGCTGTCGTTGCATCAGATCTACCCTCAGCTGCAACGAGGAGATTGGATGTGTGCCATAGATCTACAGGATGCATACTTCCATGTGCCCATTGCATGCAAACACAGGAAGTTTCTGCGATTTCAAGTCGGCACCAATCACGATCAGTACACAGTGCTTCCATTCGGGCTGAAGTCTGTGCCCAAGACGTTCTCAAAATGCATGGCAGTGGTAGCGGCACACCTGAGGAAGAACAAGGTGTTTGTCTACCCGTACCTGGACGATTGGTTGATCAAGGCCTCCTCCTTCTCGGAAGCTCAAGCGCACTTCCAGAAGACGTGCGTTCTCTTGAACAAGCTGGGGTTGCACATCAACATGTCCAAGTCTGTCCCGACTCCGGTCCAGTGCATCCAGTACTTGGGAGCCTCCATCAATACGCTGTCAGCAAGCGTGTCTCCTTCGGAAGAGCGACGTTTATCACTCCTTCGGAAGGCTCAGGCTCTCATGTCCACTCCTTCCACGACAGTGAGGACAGTGTCTTCTCTGCTGGGATCGATGGCCTCGTGTATCTTCCTGACGCCACATGCGCGGCTACACATGAGACCGCTGCAGGAGTGCTTGGAAGATCAGTGGGACCAGAGGAGAGGATCTTGGGACGACAAGATACGACTGTCTCTACATGCTCTTCAGTCTCTGAAGTGGTGGTGCTCGAAGGAGAATCTCCTCAGAGGGGTTCCCTTCCACAAGGACATTCCCACACAGACTATCATGACGGATGCTTCTCTCCAAGGCTGGGGAGCGCACTCCGGAGACCTACAGATTCAAGGGACGTGGTCCCCGACGGTGTCCACGTACCACATCAATTTCCTGGAACTCAGAGCTGTTCACTTGGCACTGAAGGCCTTTCATCCGTCCTTTCAGACCAACTCTCTGCTTGTACAGACGGACAATACGACCACGATGTATTACCTCAACAAGCAGGGGGGCTCAAGATCGCGCACTCTGTCGCAGGAGGCGCAGGCAATCTGGCACTGGCTTCTGGCTCGAGGACTGTCGATAACGGCCACCCATCTGCCAGGTGTGCAGAATGTTCAGGCAGACGAACTGAGCAGACTGATTCAGGAAAACCACAAATGGTTCATAAACGACGAAGTACTAAGAGAAGTCTTCGCAAGGTGGGGAACTCCAGACATAGATCTGTTCGCCACCGCCGAAAACAGCAAATGCCGAGGCTTCGCCTCCAGGTACTACCAGCCGGGGATGCTGGGGAACGCGTTATGGATCAACTGGTCGAACAGCTTTCTGTACACTTTTCCACCCATTCCCCTGATTCCGACAGTTCTCATCAAGCTGTCCCAGTCCAGGGCGAGGATGATTCTGATTGCCCCGGAATGGCCCAGACAGTGGTGGTTCACGGACCTGCTTCACCGGTCTCTCCTTCCTCACATGAAGCTGCCGTGCAGGCCAGACCTTCTCACGAAGTTCGGGGGGCGGATGGTGCACCCCAACCTCTCGTCTTTGAGTTTGGCGGCATGGCTCCTGAAATAGTGCAATATGGCCATCTGAATCTCCCAGAGGATTGTATGGACATACTGAAGGAGGCTAAGCGACCTTCCACTAGGACTTCTTATGCTTACAAGTGGAAGAGGTTTTGCATCTGGTGCAAGTCTTAGAACTATGACCCTACGACATGCAAGGAGGATGTCATCCTTCCATATCTGTTATATCTGGCGCAGTCTGGCCTTAATGTCCATTCCATTAAGGTCCATCTGGCTGCTTTGACTGCCTACAGGAAATGCCCTTCACAGACTTCCTTCTTCCAGATCCCTGTGATCAAAGACTTTCTGGAAGGCTTGAAGAAAGTATTCCCTCCTGTCAGGCTTCCTTCGCCTTCATGGGACTTGAATGTGGTGCTGTCCAGGCTGATGAAGGAGCCTTTTGAACCTATTCATAAGGCTTCGCTGCAGCACCTGTCCTGGAAGGCGGCGTTCCTCGTGGCCATTACATCGGCCCGCAGGGTGAGTGAAATTCAGGCGTTGTGTTGCCAAGAACCTTACACTGTATTTCATGCTGCTAAGGTTGTTATGCGTACTCACTCTAAGTTTCTTCCCAAGGTTATTTCTGATTTTCATATCAACCAGGCTATAACTTTACCTACGTTCTTTCAGAATCCTTCATCTCCAGCGGAAAGGTCCTTGCATTCCCTGGAAATTAGGAGGGTGCTGAAATTTTATCTGGATAAAACCAAAGATATTCGTAGGTCAGACCAATTGTTCATCAATTATGGATCGGTCAGGACAGGTCTTGCTACCTCTAAACAGTCCATCTCGAGGTGGATTGTGTCCTGTATACAATTGTGTTACTACAACGCTAATAAGACCTTAGGGGGCAAACCTAAGGCTCATTCCACCAGGGGCAAGGCTGCCACGACAGCTATGCTTTGTAATGTTCCCATTGCAGAGATCTGCAAGGCGGCCACTTGGAAGTCGGTCCATACCTTTGCTAAGCATTACTGCCTGGACGCTGATGCCAGGGCAGACGCTCAGGTTGGGCAGGCTTCGCTGCGGAATCTGTTCGCACAATAGTGGCGTTATTTCTTTTTTCTCCACCGCCGCTTGGTGTGGGGATGGGCTTGGCATTCTATTCACTAGATTATGACTATACACAGAGATCCCCTACTACAGAAGGAGTAGTTTCTGTCCTGTAACTCCAGTTCTGTAGTAGGGGTATCTCTGTTATAGTCATAAGCGCCCGCCCTCCTCCCCGGTGGAGAGAGATATTCATGTACGGAATGCTACAGGTCTGGCGTGTTACGCCTTCAAAAAGAACTGAAAGTAACTGGGACCTGCAGGGCATTCTGGGATACTGTGATGTTCTGGAAGGTTCTCTTAAAGGCACAGTATCCTGTTCTGAGCCACATAATGGCAGCCTATGGGGCTTGTCTGTCCAGGTAGTCTGTGTACAGTGTAGCCTTTTAGGCTGCATTATCTGTCTTTAAATTCTCTCTTAAGTGTCTATGCATTTCTGCATTTTTTGACACTGTAAGAGATTATTTTTGATTGCTCCGGGGTCCACGCACATGGGCGGGACTATTCACTAGATTATGACTATAACAGAGATACCCCTACTACAGAACTGGAGTTATAGGACAGAAACTACTCCTTATTTTACACAGAGAGTGGGGCAGAGCACGGCATGTTGGGTAGCTTGATGGAAACAGGAAGGGGTGCAATTGGGAGTGGAAGGCAGGGGGTAGTCGGAGGATGGGAGGGGAGTTGGGGTACAGGGTTCAGAGGTGGGGAAAGATGGTGGTTGAGAGCGGGCGTTGGTGCATCAGAGGTGAATGGAGAGTTGTCTTTGTTGGCGTTGCAAGAAGGATCCGAATTAAGGACATAATTAAGGGGAGGTAGATGAGGAGCGAGCCGGTGGGGCGGAAGGAGAGGGGAGGAATGAGTGGAGTCATAGGAATGAAGGAAGTTTGAGAGGAGAAGAGGGAAGGGGGTTGGAGAGGTCCTGTCAGCTAGGTGAGGTGGCTGTGAGGCAACGGGCATCTGGCAGAGTGAAGGGGGTTGGGAGATAGGGAAGTTGAAGAAAGGAAGTGGTTCTGCTAGGCCCGAGGGAGGGAAAGGGAAGGTGTTTCCAAGGGGGAAAGAGGGTAGCACAGTATTGAGGGAAGGAGAGAGATGCAATGGGTTTGTGGAGAAATCGTGGTACATAGGGAGGGAAGGAGGGGGAAGGGAAGAGAAGAGGAGGGAATAAGGGGAACGTAAGAAAAATTAACTAGGGAAGAAGGTTGGAGGAGAGGTGGACTAAAAAGGGGGGTGGCAGGAAGAGATAGGGGGAAGGAGATGAGATTGGATGGTGCAGATTGGACGAGGAGCGTATTAGCTAGAGGTAAGGCTGAAGTGATGAAGGGGGGTGCATACTGTGAGGGGGAAGAATGGGAGAGGAGGAAACAGGGGAGGGGGAGGGAAGAGGGTTGATCTGTGCCTACCGAGGGAGCAGCCTATTGGAGTGTAGGGGTTCTGGGAGTAGAAAGGGAGTAATGGGTGGAGCTAGATGAAGAGTCAAGGGACAACCCGGTCGCAGGGAAGGGGAGTAGGGAATGGAAGAGGTGGTCAAAGAGAGAGAGAGACAGGTGTCTTTGGCTTGGATCATGACAGTACCGTTGTTATAGAGTGAGATAGTAAGGGAGCCGTTGAAACACGCAGAGGGGGAAATTTTTAGTTGTTTCCCATGAATGATAGAGGAGGAGGAGGTGACGTTAAGGGAGTTATATAAGCTGGTGGACCAAGAGGGGATGTCATGAGTGAAAAAAATGAAATTGTTTTTGAGCCTCCCATACTGACCATTGTAAAATTGATCAACAAAAAGGGAATCAGGGAAACATTCCATGGTGTTATGCTTGAATCGTTTGGGATGGTGCAATGAGCTAAAAAACGGTGTTGGATCTAGCCCTGATCTCTTGACTGGGTGAGAGTACTCTGCTTAATTCAGAGACTCTGTCCATCACCACCCCTTGTTGTAAATGAATCGTTTTGCTGACGCTTTAGTCAGGTAAGGAGGATTAATGATTTTGTAGCAATTAATTCCAGACTTAACTCGAGTGGTGGCCATGTTGGGAAAATGAGGAGAAGGAGGGTGGTGGGGATAAGAGAAGGGTGTTACTAGGAAAGCGGTGGTGAGGAGAAGTATAAAGACAAAGAGGGGGCACATATTCCAGACGTCGGGTGAAGATATCTGAACTAATGTGCAGTCCGGGAAGTGAGGCGATTAGGAACAGGAGAAGATGGGAGCACAGATCTCAGTAGTTGAGAAAGCTTTACTGCTTGGGAGTCTCTATGATTCCGCTAGTATTTGATGGGCCCTTTACCTAGGTAATCACATAATATAAATGGTGCCACCTGGCACTAGATCATATTTACAAGGGAATTGATTACACATGACAGGGCCAACTGGACCACTGTCAGAACCATCACAAAGTGAACTTAGTAGAAGTAAAACAGATCATAAACGTACAGCCAGTAACCACTGGTAATCACTGTACCTAGCATCAGCCTGTAACAGAAACCACATTATGCACAGCATCGCATTAGGCGCCAAACGCATTGTACGCCCATAATCTAAACAGTCTAATATTTGTCCCTAACCTCCTAAGTATCACTAACATTGGGGGCATAAAGCACAGGGTGGAACATAATCTCACTAGCATAAACCATAAATTGCAAGACAATCTCATAATCGTAGAAGCCTCATTTAGAGGTAGCCAGGACAGGGTGCATAAATCATACCACATGGAATACATTTCCTAGCACCACATAATCACATTAGGGCCTGGCGCCCAACCAACCTCTCAGTCCCCCTGGACAACTGGCCTTCTCAAAGGGGCTTCGTGGAAGGTCACTGTCTGTTGAACTTCGCTGAGGGGGAAGCAAAGGAGACAGTGTCAATGGGAGAGAGCGGAGGATTCTCACAGGTGATCCCAGCGCCCGCTCATCCACTCCCATTTGGGCCACCTGCATCGTGAGGTAATCTGGGCTACTGCGGACTCCTGCTCAGTGCTTCCCCTGCATGCCGCGCCATGTCTCACCTGAGGGGGGCTGGTCTGCAAGGGTGAACAGGAGAGGGCCATTTGCAACACACCTCTCCTCTCCTTTCCCATCTCCATGGTGTCCGCTATTCCTCAGTCCCCTAAGTGCCTCGAGGCGCTAGACATCCCCGGAGAACAGATGATGCAGTGATACATGAGCCTTGTGGGTTGAAGAAAGTTCCCCAAACGGAGCCGGTGGCTGACCGCAGCCACTTAGGCGGCAAGGACGGGGGAGAGTAGGGTGACCAACCATCCGTACATGTCACGGACCCTCCCTAATTTGAATCTCACGTCAGTTGTCCCTGACGATTAGGGTGACCAGATCTTGAGAATCCAAATCCTGGACATTTTGGAAAAATAGAAGAAGGACTACAATGTTTCAGTCCACGGAATGGCGCAGAATGACAGCTGTCATCAATATAGGATCACAGAAGATGCATAAAGAAACTAAATAGAATGTAATTTCTACAACCAACGTCATGCCTATTAGTTAAATTGCTTACTTATCACAGCTGCTAACTAGCATAGCTTTAGAACACACAAAATAGTGCCCCTCACTGTTTTCAGCCAACCCCCTCTAGAAATGGGACATGAGCCAAAATTGCCGAAATATGCCAGGACAGTTGGTGAAAATCCATGAGGTCTGTTCACCCTAATGACGATCCCTTTTACTGACGCCTTTTGTCTGTGATTTTGGGCATTGGGGAACAGCTCTGTTCCCTGTCAGAGGCCTCAGCTCCCTGATGGAGTCGCCTCGCACTCCTCCTCGGAGCACAAGAGCAGCCCCACCCGCCCATTGTCATTCTGTGTGGGGCTGATGATTGCCACATACAGAATGACAATGGGCCAGTCTGGGCTGGCACAGCATGTGGCGGCCTCCTCCAGCCTCGGGCTATCAGGGATTCTGTCACACAGACGTGCAAAAACGCCCATGCTGCTGCTAGGTGAGAATCCAGTTAACCAAAGGAAGGCGGTGAAATTTAGAGGAAAAGATTAAAGTTATAGTCAAACAGCCATGGTTTCTGCTTTTTTATTTTATGCAACTAACAACCATTGATTAGGCCAATAGTTCTGGCTTGTTCTAGGTGTAACGTTACTTGTTGTATTATATATCTGGTTGCAATGACAGAAGCAAAAAACATACCAGTCGGGCACCAGATTATATTAAGCACATATTTTTAGTTTATGTGTTTTAAGCCACACATTTTATTACATCGAACATCCTTTTGGAGAGACCCCCCCTAGTTTTTCATTACACTTAAAGCTCTGGAAACAACACCATGTCACAGTCGCCCCACGTCCAAGCACTGTGCATCATACATGACTCATCAGACCCCCCAGGATATAGCGGCGTGGATTAGCAAATTTAGCGGCACAAAAATGGAAATTTAGCGGCACAAATATGGAAATTTAGCGGCAATTTTGCGGCATTTTATGTGGCCATTTTTCCTACAACAAACACAGATATCTTCGTTTTTTTAGTTATTTAACAACATGAAGCTATGTATATTTGGTTTCTTTACAATGTAGACACTTTGGGGCAGATTTACAAGCCCCTTGTGCTGCTTTTACGCCGCCGTTGCGTCACTTTTGTGACGCAGCGGCGGCGCAAAAGATCCACCCTTCCCCTCTTCATCCATCCTTTCACCCACCCCCTCATCAACCATCCATCCATCCCCTCATCATCCATCCATCCATCCTTCCCCTCATCATCCATCCTTCCCCTCATCATCCATCCATCCATCCTTTCACCCATCCATCCATCCATCCTTCCCCTCTATCCATCCCCTCATCCATCCATCCTTCCCCTCATCCATCCTTCCTTCCTTTCATCCATCATCAATCCTTCCCCTCACCCATCCATCCATCCATCCTTCTCCTCATCCATCCATCCTTCCTCTCCATCCATCCATCCATCCTTCCCCTCATCCATCCATCCTTCCCCTCCATCCATCCATCCATCCTTTCACCCACCCATCCATCCATCCATCCTTCCCCTCTATCCATCCCCTCATCCATCCATCCTTCCTCTCATCCATCCTTCCCCTCATCCATCCATCCTTCCCCTCATCCATCCTTCCTTCCTTTCATCCATCATCCATCCTTCCCCTCAGCCATCCATCCATCCATCCTTCTCCTCATCCATCCATCCTTCCTCTCCATCCATCCATCCATCCTTCCTCTCCATCCATCCATCCATCCTTCCCCTCATCCATCCATCCTTCCCCTCCATCCATCCATCCTTCTCCTCATCCATCATCCTTCCCCTCATCCATCTTTCCCCTCATCCATCATCCAGCTACCCTTCCACCCATACATCCAGCTATTTACATTTTCTCTCCATGCTTCCCCTCTCATCAATCCATCCATCGTCTCTAATTCTCCATTTATTCAATCTTTCATTCATCCATTCACCCTTTCACTAATTCATCCAGCCATTCACCCATCCCTTCACTTACTTACTCGCCGACCTTTCCATATTAATTTTGAGCTGAGCCCTATTGAGGAGAGGCCCATCAAGAACTTCACCCTCGCTGCAGGGGCCGTTCCAGGACTGGGACAGAAGCCACCCAGGGCGGAGACAGGATCCACCACAGGGGGGGACAGGAGCCATCACAGGCGGGGGGGGGACTGGAGCCACAACATGGGGGGACAGGAGCCATCACAGGCGGGTGTGGACTGGAGCCACCACATGGGGGGACAGGAGCCATCACAGGAGAGGGAACAGGATCCACCAGGGTGGGCACAAGGGTGGGCATGCAGTATTCTAGCGTCATCTTGGGCTCCTCGCCCCCTCCTGCACAAGACAACGAGAAGACAGGCTCTCTGTCCAAAATGCCATCCCCCACTGTGATGTACAGTACTTACAGGAGATACCCTAAGAGAACTGATTGAACTGATTGTCCTCCATACTTGGTTAAGCAGTGTGGGTGCGATTGTGCCATTTCTTTATTTTATTACACTATAGACTGCATGTTTGAAGAACCGAGGTTTGCTTACAATTTAGTGACAGTAATTAAGCTCTGTGAAGAGAACGACGTGCTGCCTCGGAGTAATCAGGGGTGTAATCTGGCCGAGTCTCGGATGTTTGGGGCCCTGGGTAGAAATGGAATGTGTGAGCCAGCCTGTAAATAGCAGAGACATGCCGCATTCAGGGCCGTTTGCATGTGAACAGATGTCGCTGCTCCTGAACCTGCAGCCCCTCCCTCTCAGTCACCTTCGAAGCACCTCTTAACAGCTCATCAAGGGCTGGAGGTGTGAGGGTCACCATCCCGCTGTGCCTCTCCAGTGCTGCTGGGTGTCTGAGGAGCTTTGGTGCAGCATCGGAGTGAGGAAGGGAGGTGGGGCGATAGCCACATAAAGCAGACCCCCCAGGATATAGCGAAAAATGCCGCGATTTCGCCAAAAATGCCGATTTCGCGGGCATTTTTGTAAAAATCGCGGCATTTTTTAAAAAGTGCCGGTTTCGCGGCAAATCGCGAAATCGCGATATCCTGGAGGGTCTGACTCATGCCTTCCACTTTTTCAGATTGCCTTTATGCAGGGGCATAGTGAACCCTGCCCCACCCCACCCCTTGCTTTAGGAACTACAGCGAGGGTGGAGTGCTTCATGGGTCTCATAATTATTGTGAAAAGGTGAGTGAGTAAGTAAGTGAAGGGATGGGTAGATGGATAGCTGGATAGATGAATGAAATGATGGAAGGATGAGTGAAAGGGTGGGTGATGGGAGTGATGGGAGAGTGAATGGGTGGATGGATGAGTGAAATGATGGATGGATGGATTGATGAACTGATAAGTGAAAGGATGAATTGATAAGTGAAAGGGTGGATGTAAGGCTGAATGAGTGAGCCCTGCTCGAGCCGGCGCTGGCTTCCGGTTTTACTTCTTTGGTGCTGGGACGTCCTGCGAGGCGGGGTAGGCTCCCGTCCTTGCTTTCACCTGCCACTTCCTCTTCCAGCGCGGCGGCCTCGTGACGTCGGCAACGGGGGGGGGGGGAGGCCTTCCCAAAGCTCCCGGGCCACTGGCGGTGATTTCGAGGGGTAGGCTCCCTCTTTAAAGACTATAGAAAGCGGGGTAGGCACCAGCTATTAATGCAAGAGGCCAGAAGCTGCAAAAATGCGGGATAGGCGCCCGCTAGTCACACCATGCAGGGTGAGCACCTGCAAACGATTAAAATGTACTGCAAATGAGCGGGGTGGGCACCCGCGCCAAAAATGAGGAAACGGGGGATCCCCACGCCGGGGAATCCCTCAAGATTACTACTATTTGGTATTCACAGAATGCACTTACTACTTTCAGGATTCACAGAGTGAACTTACTACTTTCGGGATTCACAGAATGAACTTACTACTTTCGGTATTCACAGAATAGATTTAAGACTACTAACTTTACGTCCGCATTCTGGCCCGAAGGCGGAGTTTCTGGCCCAGAGGTGGAGCTTCTGGCTTGGGGGCGGAGCTTGTGGCCCAGAGGCGGAGCTTGCGGCTTGGAGGCAGAGCTTCCGGCTCAGAGGTGGGGATTGCAAGCTTCGCCTCTGGGCCGTAAGCTCCACCCCCAAGCCAGAAACTCCGCCTCCGGGCCGGGAACTCCGCGTCCGGGCCGGAATTTCCTTCCTGAGTGCGGACGTAAAGTTAGTAGTCTTAAATCTATTCTGTGAATACCGAAAGTAGTAAATTCATTCTGTGAATCCCGAAAGTAGTACGTTCACTCTGTGAATCCCGAAAGAAGTAAGTGCATTCTGTGAATACCAAATAGTAGTAAGTTTAGGATTTATTCTTAAATTCATTTTGTGAATCGGGCCCTCAACACACTCCTCAAAAAATTGAACATAATTAACATATTAATACATTAATTATTAATAATTAACATTTAATTAAGTACTAATTAATATAAATGTACACTATTTACATATTTATCAATTAATTAAAACGTTTATTAATAACTTGTTAAATATTTAATAATAAATTAATTAACTTAATTAACAATTATAATTATTTACCATAAAATTAATAATACATTATTATCTTTTTTAAATTTAAACTAAATTACTTCCCACCCTATTCCCCTATAAACCCACAACCCGCTACAGAACTAATATACACAAAAATGCATTATCAATATTAATTATTAACCATAAATTATTAATTATAAAAGTATTTTTTTAAATTTAAAATAAATAAATAACTTCCCACCCTATTCCCCTATAAACCCACAACCTGCTACAAAATTATTATACACACAAATGAATTCCCAGTATTAATTATTAAACAATGAATTATTAATAAATTCATTATTATTATTTTTTTATTTAAATTAAGTTACTTCCCACCCTATTCCCCTATAAACCCACAACCCGCTACAGAACTAATATACGCAAAAATGTATTAACATAAAATTCATTATCTTAAAAAGATTGTAACATACATTAAAAAATTATTGTATACTTTTAACATATATACTAACATATAATACAATTTTAAAAAAATGATATAATGACATTCTGTATAATGACATTTGATATGACATTCGATATGACATTCGATATTACTTACCTATATGATGATATTATTTCCAACTATATTATATCTATTCTAGATTTTGTCCTCTCGATATTTTCGATTCGATATTGTGTCCTTTCGTTATTTTTGATTCTATATTTTGGGCGTTTACCCTATATAGAGAGCTAAAACGTGTGTAAGGAGATGCCTCTTTTTGTATGGTCACCCCAAAGTTCTTTGACTGATGCTGCTGGTTTTTTTGACTCTTGTGGGAGAGGTGTGGCGCCGCGGCCAGGGCGACTGACGCTGGAATCTGGGGATCAGGGTTCGATCCCCGGCTCCGGCGGCAGGTTAGCCCAGCACCATGCGACTCTGGGCAATAGCTTGCTTAATCTTCCCGACGGCCCCCAGCGCCTAGAGACCCTAACAGGTGATTGTGCGCTATACAAATGTGGATTATTATTATTATTATTATTGACTCTGAGCGTGATCTGAGGCCTGCTGTTCAGACCTCAGTGTCAGTTCCCTGATCCTAAAGTGTATGTCAGTTTAACTGTACCCAATTGGAAATTGCCAACTTACATGCAAGTCCCTAGTATATGGTATCCTTGTACCCATCGTATGTATGTTAGAGGAGTACCTCAGGGCTTTCAGCACTGGTTGTGATATCCTTGCAGTCCCCCAAGTAAAATGACCCCCCCGCCCCCCGTTTGCCACTGCAGACCGGTAGAGCAGTCATGTACTGCTTGCTCGTCTTTGCCATTGAGAGCAATGGCAAAAGCCACCACTTCCCCTGCAATTTGTGTAAGTCAACCCTATGAAAGACCTTCTGAGTCCTAAAGGCAGGGAGCAACATGTGACACAGTCAGGATCTGTACTTTACAAGTCCTGACAGAAAAACATGCAAAACTATAGTTGTTACTATGGTAAGACCTGACTTCTCAGCTGTGGGAACTCCAGAACGGTGCAACCAAAGTAGTCACTCCAAGTTATCATGATTGTAAGTAAATGGCTGGATCCTGTTCGAAAGGCGGCCGCATCAAGGGCAGAACCCAATATGTGTTTTGCACTTTCTCCTCAAAGAGCTGCACCCATGAGCTCCTTGTTCAACATGTCTGCCAGGGTTTTTTTGCGGTGAAAAGATGCATTCATATTCGTAGTGTTAAAAATTATGTCATCAAAAAAGCAGACAGAGGAAAGGAAGAAAACAAACAGCCGACACGTGTTTCGGTCATGACACCTAATTGACTGAGGGCTTACTCAAGGCAATGATTTATCCATATCCTACTTATCAAAGTCGATACGTGTCTGGTCTCGTCCCTGCGGTCCCGGTAAATGAAACTAAGGCGCAAGTCTCTACCAACATTTTTGATTATATAATTTTTAACACTACGAATATGAGTGCATCTTTTCTCCTCAAAAACCCTGACTCCAAGGTATCAAACAACTCGTTACATTAAGCCTGACTTATATCTCAAGTCGAATTTAATGTAACATGTTGTGGTGTGCACCTTTAGCAAACCTTCCACTTTGTTGTCTTTAAAAATCCTTACCTTTCTTGGGAACACATGGAGCCTACTGAACGAGACAGTTTTCTGCCCTCCTAGAGAGACGCGCCAATGACTCTCAGGAAGGGGATCAATGAGGGATTGCGGGCCTGGGAGGTGTAACATCCCTCCTGCACAAAGCTACTTGGGTGTTAGCCCCAAAAGGAAGCCTTCAAGGGTGAAGCCGCTTTTGAAGGGCAGGTACATAAAACCAGGGCTGAGGGCTGCCCCACTGTTAAGGAGACAGGCTGGCACATAAAGCTGAGAGGGGAAACCAATTGCCAAAATGGTTTCCCCTGGGGTGTATAGTTCACATCCCGGGGGTGGGTAAGGAGGTCTGAACACCGAGAGAGGGGTCTCGCCATCTTGAGAGTGGGCAGAATGGTGCATCGTGGGATAGCCAGATTCCACACTTCAAAGCAAGTGGTCACCTGGTGGGAAAGAACCTGGTAGGCCTTTGGGTACCAACCACATCTTGCCCTGAGGGCACTTTCCGAGCATAAAGAGGGCACCACTGGTAACCAGACTTCAGATCTAAACTGACTTGAAAGAAGGACCGAAGAATGACTGCTAGGCTACACAGAGGGACCCGCAAAGAGAGGCTGACCTGACAAGAACTGAACCTGCTGCACTTGGTGGCTAGCGGAGAGAGGGACTGTGCATTCCGTGTCCTGCTCAGGGAGAAGTTGTCTCCAGAACTCGGTCAAGCAAAGAGATCTCCAAGGGCCAGCCGACTAGCCTCCTGTTTGCAGCACAGGGACACAACAGCTGAAATCGCAAGATTGTACAAATTTGTACCACGGCCATCATGCAGCACCGAGGACCAAGACCCAAAGCACTCAGCAGCACCTGGAGTGCTACTAGATAGTTGCTGGGACCCTCAGAAGGAAAGTTATCAACCCAGGAAGCAATGGCCCGGTACTATTACAAGGGGCAACTGGACTTCGGCCGAACCAGAGAGGATTTTGTGGGATGTCAACCTACAAATAGGATCCCCTCACCATCTTTGTGGAACGAAGAATCTCTGCAAGAAGACCCCTGTCGACCACGTCACATTTACAACATCTTTAGAGCATCTTCACCATCCTTCAACTTTTGCATCAGGACCACTCCATAGGAATCCATTGCAACGTGGATAAAGTGCCTGGAATTCCTGAAGGGCCGCTTCTTCTGGGAAAATAATTCTTCTTGAGGACCTTGCTGGTCCCCTGACTAGCTGCCTGCCAGAGTTGTTCGGCACAAGTGATTGTAACTGACTACATTGGCACTTACCTCATATTTCTTTGAAAATGTTTCTAAGTGTCCGATTTGGTGACTTCACCAAGGCTTGTTTGCGGTTGAGTGAATTTGCTCTGATTTATTATTTCCAGTATAATCTATATCTTTGGATCCCTCCAGTGAATCTTTTTTGTTCTAGTGTCAACATTCTTAGAAAAATACAATCTATGTTTATAAATTGGTGTAAGATTTCTTGATTTTTTTCTTCAATTGTTTTGCTTTACACTTGTTCCTCTGTGTAAGTCTTGCTGCTCAGTGCCACGGCTCCCCAGGGTTGAGCTGAGGGTTTTACAGATGAAACCTACTGGACCTAAATGGGTTGGTGAGTGTATTACACAGTGAGTTTACATAGCTGCTACATATAAACACGCCATTTCCTCACAATGTGCACCGTCTCTAACCCTTCCTCACAGCGTTAGCAGCCAAAGGGTGCCGTCAGTCTGCACATGAACCCCTCTGTATGCAGAGCATGCGTCTGTTGACTCCCATCCAAACTTGCCAGCCCATCAAAGATGCAGGAGATGATATGAAGCCAGGGCTGATCTCTCAGAAGTCTCCAGGGCATTCTTGGGGCCACATGGTCTGCAGGATGTCTGCTGACATTCGGGGGCCCGTGTTCAGTGTCGCGAGAGGATGGGTTCAATGCAGAGTAGCGTCCTGGCCCCGGCGTTGACTGCCAAGGTTCATGGACTACTGTGAGGGTGAAGTGACTACTACTGGTCATATATCCACTCGTCACTGTGGATGCGGAGTCTTTTCTGTACAAGTCCTAAGCGTGTTCTGCTGTCTGGTCTTTGTGGCTATGACCTTTCACTTGGGGTATTATGAGGTTGTTGATCCCCTAAACCTCTGGAGTGGATGAGAACCATGCTTTAGTGAGGAAAAAGATTTAATGTGTGAGTCCAAAATCAGGCGTTTCCCTCGCGATGCTTCTGTATGTCCTCGGCAGTGTGATGTTTGGGGGGCACAGCTGGCCAGAGGTTGTGGGCAGACGGACCTTCCAAAGGTGCTGTGTTGGTGTTTCTGACTTTAAGAGTTGTCAGTTGTGAGAAACTATTGTCTACTAAGAAGGAAGGTCTAGCTGTAGGTGTTTGGGTCAGGGGGCTGAGTGGTGCTGTTGTTATCGCCATGCCAGTGGTTGGCAGCTGTGACTGTATGGGCGCTATAGATTATCTTTGGAACTGAGGGGCTTGCTTAAGAAGCACTTGTGCCGCCGATGCGTCACTTTTAAAATGGGAAAAAGTGACGTACTTGCGGCGCAAGGCCTTCATCAATAAGGCCCTAAATGCATACCGTCTTCGAGAATAGCGCATAGTTAGAGCTGGAAGAGAATCAGCGGTGCATATGGAATGAACTTGTAAAAAATAGGTCGATTCCGGGCTTCAAACGGCAACAGATTTAATAAAGGAATGAGTTTGACTGATAGTTTCCTCATGAGAATACTGAGTTAGTTACTGAAAGTTAACTATTGGAAGTTCATTCCTAGTGAATACAAAATTCAGAGCTTTAGGCAGTTTAATTCATTACCTTCATTTGAAAGGCCAGGTTGAATCTGCAAGCCCCACAGGATTCAATGTTTAGATCCATACTTCTTGTATTAATGTTAATGTTTCCAGTTGCTCCAAGTTAATCTTGGCTATAAATGGAGACAGCTTTATTTTTATTTTGAGCATTTTCAGTTGATCATCCAAGTGCTCTTATGCATAATGCAGTCCACAGACGTCACAGGTCCGCCGTGTCCTTTGAAGAAGCCCTTAAAGTGTGCTTTTGTCCTTGAAGTGCCAGCACCCCAACCTTTCTTGAAACCATAGTCTTAGCTCTTAGACTGTGCACAACATACATAGCGCCTCTAGGTTTGCAGGGTCCTCGCGTCTTTGACGCCTTTTCCTGCCGAATCTTGTCCGGTTGCGAAGATGAGTCATTGATGTCGGAAGCAGTGACATGAGGCCAGGCCCTAGCCCAGTTTTAGGTGCCAATCAATCAATCTGGGGTTTATAAAGCATACTACTCACCTGTGAGGGTCTCAAGGCACTGTGGGTGTTTGCATAAGCCATCAGCACACCATCACTGATACTAACTGGTCCATTGTAGCTGGTACTCACACCAGACGCCAGTAAGTACATTTAACTTTACCTCCGACCTATGGCACAGTGAGTGGGCAGTGTTGGCAGAGTACATTGAAGTCAATGATACTTGGGCCTCTCAGTTCAGATTTACATGAAGCCTTCCTTCAATTTGTTCATTATGTTTTAGCATGTTTGTTTCACCATGGTGCAAGGATACCTGCGTAGTGGGGAGTTTAGATTTGTGCAGGAAGGGGCACCTTCCTGCACAAAAACAATCACTACAGGCATTTTCCTCTTTCAATGCGTGCTGTGGAATGCAGCACGCATTGAAAGAGAAAAAAACTAGGAGAAATGAAAGCATTTCTCATCGTTGTGCCACACATTGACACGCATTTCCAGATTTACTATTCCTCGTGAATCTGGAAATGTGTCTCGTTTATGGGTGTTGCGCCGCAACACCCACAGCAACACCCATGGAACGCCCCTTCCAAGCAAAGTGATGCGTGTGAAGGTGCCGTATTTAAAAGGAGAGAAAAAGTCACGCAGGGTGGCTTTTCCTCTCCTTGTAAATATCAATCAGGCCATATAACTCTCACTCAGTTGCATTCTCAACCATGTGCAGCAAAGGGCGCTGCAGACCAACCTTTGTAAGCATTGACTGCACAGCCATGAGCAGGGATTGAGTAATAATTACAAAGTCCAGCACGTCTTCCGGTGATTTATTGATTCATTGAAGATACTTTGATTGGTGCTCGTCCTGGGGCATTGTGGATAATACAAGCTTCAAGCTTGTCTTCCAGGAAAACAAACAAGTACTTGAAAAAAGTGACATAATGGTGGTGCGGGGGGCTTGAAAATCTGCCCCCAAGACTGCAGTTCTTATTCAGAGGCTCTTGGTTGATCTCCTGTGAATATCTTTATCTTTAACAAGAGGCGAGACATAAAGATGACCTCTGACGCCAGCTTGTGAATTTAATCCTTGAGACCTAAATCAATCTTGTGCTCCTATATGAATGCAATTGCAATTACAAATGCAATCTTCATGAGTGTGGTGTAGAGATGTGTGCAGACGTCATCCAATCAAAGGGCGTATGAAATAATGTTGTGGGGTGAAGGCCTCATTAAATGTATTTTGAAGGACACAAGTGTGAGAAAAAAGCAAAGAAACAGAAACAGAAAAACCTTTATTTAGGCAAATGGCTTACATTATGAAGAAAGCCCTAACAAATGAGATAATGCAATAAAATGACTTCACTGCCTTTATCTTATAGTTGCACCTTCGCCGGTTCATCTCCCTGTGCCTTTCCATGGCCAGCGGCAGGGCACAGCAGTCTGCGAGCCCCGCGGTAGCCATGTTGTTCCTGCCTACATTTCACATGTTTTACTCGATCTTGCATTCCTTATAAGTGTTTGTTTTTTCCAGGATGTTCTTACTTTTTAATTCAGGGACCACATTCCTCGTATCTTCCCTCCCTCATTTCTTATTTACGGTAGACTCGTTATCCAGCGCCACAAGGTCAAACAATGGCAATAGCACAATGCAAATATCATCCCTCCACTGCAGATATAAAGGCAAAAGCAAATAAAACACTTTCAACGCCAACAGCTCTAACTCCCATGTTGTGAGTGTCACTAGATTTTTGTTTTCAAACTCCCGCTCTGAAAAAACAAAAATGTTCAAAGTTTAGTGAACGTTTTGGACCTTGAAAGGCAGCGCTGTGACGTCAGTTCCTTTCAAGGTCTAACGATGACCGCTGCATGGGGGGTCATCTCTAGATGTGGGGGGGTGGGGTCCATCAGTGAGGAGGAGATAAAGGCCTCCACCCCCTGAGGGATGGAGAACCGACCACCAAAGCCTCATCAGGACCCAGGCTCTCACTCAGATGCATTCTCAAACATGTGCAGCAGAGGGCGCTGCAGACCACCCTTTGTAAGCATTGACTGCACAGCCATGAGCAGGGATCTCACGATCCGCGCTCGCGCTCAAAATCATAAATATAACGCTCTAACCAAGATATTTTTTCTAAATCCTCATCTGCTTATTACTTCTTAAATAAACTCATTTAATAAATAAACCTCAACATTTTCATCGAAGTAAACTTGACTTCAAACTCGTGACTGTACTCTCATGAATACCTGAACTTACTCTCTTCACTATAATAATTTATTTAAACCCCTCTCAACACTTACCTTAATCTACTTTTTCTCCTTAAGCCTTATTAAAAAAAATATAAATGCTATCCTTAACATTTTAAATGCAAACTGTAACAGACAAATAGTTACATACTTCTCAAACACACACCCATAAATTAGGTTTCCAACATTCCTCTTCAATCATCATTAAAACTCTATATCAAAGAAATTATTTCCAAGAATACTTATCTGCTCAGAAGCAGCAAACAAGAGAGGAGGAAGATGATGGCCTCATGTTACTTATGTTTGTCAAAGTTATTCTTGATTGTGATGTTTTTAAAAGATTCCATGAGCTTTTAAAGGTGCTGCTCAGAAGTGGGAAATAAAATAATTATTCTTAATGCTAGCCTCCTGCCTTGACATAAAATTCATACTGGACAAGAAGCAAACAGTGCACACAGGTGACAGTGGGGTGCCAGGTACGGTGTCTCACAGAGGACAAGCACAGGGCGCACAGGTGAGAGGCAGCTTCCGTGGGGCGCACACTGGGACCTGTTTGTAGGGCAGGGACAGTGCCTCGCAGACACACGCAGGGACAGGCGGATTCAGACATAAGTGACAGGCAGCTTCAGTGGGGGTGCACACTGGGGCCCCCTTGGGGCCCCCTCTGTAAGGGGAGGGATGGTGTCTCACTGAGGACACACACAGTGCACACAGATGAGAGACAGCTTCAGTGGGGTGCACACAGGGGCCACTCTGAGAGCAGGGACGGTGTCTCACAGAGGACACCCACAGGGACAGGCAGCTTCAGGCATAAGTGACAGGCAGCTTCAGCTGGGGGTCCACACTGGGGCCCCTCTGAAAGGGGGGAGGGATGTTGTCTCACAGAGGACACACACAGTGCCAACAGGGACAGGCAGCTTCAGACATAGGTGACAGGTAGCTTCAGCGGGGGGTGCACACTGGGGCCCCTCTGTAAGGGGGGGATGTTGTTTCACAGAGGACACACACAGTGCCAACAGGGACAGGCAGCTTCAGACATAGGTGACAGGCAGCTTCAGTGGGGGGTGCACACTGGGGCCCCTCTGTAAGGGGGGGATGTTGTTTCACAGAGGACACACACAGTGCCAACAGGGACAGGCAGCTTCAGACATAGGTGACAGGTAGCTTCAGCGGGGGGTGCACACTGGGGCCCCTCTGTAAGGGGGGGATGTTGTTTCACAGAGGACACACACAGTGCCAACAGGGACAGGCAGCTTCAGACATAGGTGACAGGCAGCTTCAGTGGGGGGTGCACACTGGGGACCCTCAATAAGGGGAGGGAGTGTGTCTTGCAGAAGACATGCACAGACACTGCACACAGGTGACATGCGGATTCAGTGGGGAGCACACTTGAGCCGGACACAAGGGGGCCCGTCTGTGAGGGCAGGGACGGTGTCTCACAGAGGACACACACCATGCGCACAGGTGAGAGGCAGCTTCAATGGGGTGCGCACTGGGGCCCCTCTGTGAGAGCAGGGACGGTGTCTCACAGAGGACACAGACAGTGCGCACCGGGACGGTCAGCTTCAGTGGGGCGCACGCTGGGGCCTATCTCTGAACAAGGGACGGTGTCTCAAAGTACATGCACAGTGCACACAGATGACAGGCATGTTCAGTGGGGGGCACACTGGGGCCCTTCTGTGAGGAGAGGGACGGTGTCTCACAGAGGCATGTACAGTGCGCACAGGCGACAAGCAGCTTCAGAGGGGTGCAAGCTGGTGACCATCTGTGGGGCAGGGATAGTTGGCATAGGACCTGCGCCATTTTTGGACAACATAATCTTTGAGCGAGGTGCCTAGACTAATTCTGAGCACTCCCGCAGGAGACCAGCTAGCTCACAGTACCACCGTAAGCCCCCCTAAACATACCAGGCAGCGAATAGTTTCTGGCAACCACTGAACATGACAACCCTGACCCCTCAGGGATCGTGGTTATTTGTGCTCAGAGAAATATACAGAAAATACACAATGGGACGTTTTCAATATGTTGATTGAGCCAACGTTATTCCTGTATAGAATACAGTTGCTGTGATAATCTGTAGATAGAAGCAGATGAAAGTGATTACAATCACGAAAAGAGTAAACAGTAGAAACAGCTCTACCATAGTGCGAAAACAGTGTGTATATGCAGGCATATGAACAAGGCAGTAATCACGTGTACACCTACTATGCAAACCCTACTCTGAGTGTACATAGAGTGTGTAGATGTGAAGCGAAGAATCCTCCCAAGAGACGATTCAAAGCCATTACCTGGCAGGCGAGAATTTAGGACCCTGTCTTGGTCCCAAACTGGACACCCCTCACGAGGTGTCAGACCGCTGCGTGGTGAAGTCTCGGTGTCAGCTGAAGTGCCTCTTCTGCTAATCTTTCGGGATGCTCAATAGAAAGCATCCTGGTGATGTGCGTATAGATTAGCAATGTTATGGATATTTGTAGATAACCCTGTCGCCCCATGGATAAAGATAGAACGACATTTGTTCATAGTTCGAGGAAGGGCCTTGTAGATGGTGTTCGAGGTATCATGATAATGTAATGCGAAGCTAGATGTGTAACCCGAGTAGTTTCAGAAAAACGAATACAACCTAGTCTTACACGCAAATATGTGCAAAAAGTGACAACAGAAATGTCACTGAACAAAATTAGGACAAGGTAAGAAAAATAAAATGTGTAGCTCCGTTACTTGGGCCTAACCCGGGCACCCACTCTTTATACTAAGGGTCGATATATAAAAGCTATCTAAAACCCAATAGGCCATAATACATCTAAAATGGTCTAAAACCACTTTTAAAATCTTATAAAAGCAAGCATCCCTCTAAAATGTTCAAAAAGCCCTTAAAAGTCATTATACTATTTGAAATCCAAGCACACAGAAAGCCATGGTGCCTAGAAAAAGAAACCACTCTGTAATTTAACTGCATTTTGGGGACCTCACTAACCCTGAAGAGTCTAACAGAACTTTGGGGAACTCACTACCATGGACTAATTCAACTGCACTTTCAGGACCTCACAAACACTGCTTAATTTATCAGCACTTTGGAGAACTGACTACCAGTGGGTAACTTAACAACATGTGTAAACTTAAAACCGTTTGGGTAGATAATCCGTGAATTTCACAGCGTTGGAAAATGTCAAAATATTTGCAATTTAGCTGGAACATTGGAGAATTTAATACTACTGTGGATTGAAATGACTTTCAGGAATTTAACAGCATTAGGGAAGGACACAGAGGACTTGAAAATGTTAGAAGATTGTGGGATTTACCAGAGTTGCATGCAGTGTAATGTAATTTGGAAATTCGGGAACATACCAGAGCTTTGGGAATTGAATAGTATCAGCGAAATGTACAAAGAGAAGCATTTAACAGTATTAGGAATTTGAAAAGTATTGGGTAATCTAACTGCATGGTGGTATTTAACACATTTTAGAACTTAGGAAATGTATTTCATACAATATTTGAGAAAAATGGAATGTGTAAAATCGCTGTTCTAACGGTAATAAGGGAGCTTAGAAGCACTGGATAGTTGAATTAAACAGCACAGGCAAATGTATTAGTGTTTAGGAATGTAAGACTACTGGAGAATTTAACAGCTTTGAAAAATGTTGTACCGCTTTTGGCCGCCATAAGTGTGGCAGGGTTTGCTCAGACGTGAATCCCTTGCTCACTTTGCCACTGGATTCAAGCAAGCCCGGCTGAAGACGGCTGGAATGCCAGAAACCGGTCCTCGGAAGCTTGTTTCCGGTCCAGGGAAGACATGGCTTGGCAGTTCGGGCTGGACTGTTCCCATGAGGCACAGGGTCAGACTGATTTGCATATAGCCATGTCTGAACTGGGGTGGCAGAGTGGGCTAAAGAACAGTGATGGATTAAACCCAGATCCTTTGACTGGGTGTGAGTGTTTGATTGATTCAGATGCTCCGTCCATCACCACCCCCTTTTGTACCGCTTTTGGCCGCCATAAGTGTGGCAGGGTATGCTCAGACGTGAATCCCTTGCTCACTTTGCCACTGGATTCAAGCAAGCCGGGCTGAAGACGGCTGGAATGCCAGAAACCGGTCCTCGGAAGCTTGTTTCCGGTCCGGGGAAGACATGACTTGGCAGTTCGGGCTGGACTGTTCCCATGAGGCACAGGGTCAAACTGAATTGCATATAGCCATGTCTGAACTGGGGTGGCAGAGTGGGCTAAAGAACGGTGATGGATTAAACCCAGATCTTTTGACTGGGTGTGAGTGTTTGATTGATTCAGATGCTCCGTCCATCACCACCCCCTTTTGTACCGCTTTTGAAAAATTTTACAGCATTTGAAAATTCAACAGTACTGGGAATTTGAATACCAAATGGATACCTTAGTATTGTAGTAGGCAATCATAAGCAGCAAATATGTTTGGTTTCAGATATTACTAAGCAACTAAAACAAAACAACATGCAAGTCAAGCTGACCCACAAGGTGGGCCGCTGTTAGAAAGGCGCGAATGCACAATCTGATCAACTGAATAGTCCAGACTTAAGGTTGAGATATACTGGATACCAAAATGGCCATCTTCACAAATGGAATACCCACAAGGCCATGTCTCAGCCTGTTGACTTGTCTTGTCACCTCCCATTCTTAGATTACTCTCCCAAGCCACCAGGTATGGGGCGGCCACCTGTGCCAACAATGCTGAGCCATCTTCTGTGGTTATTCCCTCAGTAGTCTTGTTAAGACCACTGCATTATGTCCTTCAGCAAGATACTCTATTTCTCTTACCCCCTCTTCCCAACACATTTCCGTCTTCCCAAATGCATGGTCCTACCTGCTGCCCTTCCTAGCACCTCTAAACTGCAAATACAGCCATGTTGCTAGAGACAATATCTGACCCACCTCACAAGACCTGCTTTACTCATGGTCGTCAAGGCACCCCCTGCTTATGGAGACTACAGAAGAGACTTCTTTCAGACACATCAGGAGGTACCACACTCAACAATCTAGGCGGTTTCTTCATCACAGAGCCACGCCTCATCTTTCATGCATGTATCCGCTATGACATCCACAAAACGACCATGTGGTTCAGAACAATCACTCCACCTTCTACCACGTCCTTCCAATGCCTCTCCACCGAAAGAATGAAATGAAATGAATGAATGAAATGAATGAAATGAATGAAATGAAATGAATGAAATGAAAGTTAAACTTATATAGCGCGTAACTACCCTGAGGCCTCGCAGCGCTTTAACTAGAACCATTAAGGCGGCAGGGCAGGGCGCTAAGCTCTTGCAAACAAATGCGTTTTTAATAGCTTTCTAAAAGCTGTCAGGTTGTTATTTTCTCTCAAGACCAACGGAAGAGCGTTCCACAATCTTGCAGCATTGTGCGAAAAAGAGCGACCACCCCAGCGGGATTTTTTTACTTTTGTGGTGGTGGCCAGATGTAGCACACTGGAGCGGAGAGCTCTATTAGGGAAGTATGGAGTGACCAAAGGGAGCATGATGGATGGACCTGACTTACGAAGAGCCTTCTGAACCAGGCACATAGATTTAAATTGTATCCTGGACGCTACCGGGAGCCAATGCAACTTCTTCAGGGCAGGTTTGGCCGACTGCCAGCGAGGAATCTGAAAAAGTAGTCTGGCCGCACAATTTTGAGTAACCTGGAGTTTGGTAATTGTAGCAAGGGGGGCTCCAAGGTAAAGTGCATTGCCGTAATCCAGGCGTGAGAGAATCGGGGCCTGGACCATGACTCTCCTCGCCTGGGACGGCAATAGAGGGAGAACCTTCCGGAGCATTCTCATAAGTCCGAAGCACGTGGCAGAAGTCTTAGTAGCCTGAACAGTGAAGTCAAGTGAACTGTCTATCCAAACTCCCAGGCTCTTTATCTGGGGTTTGGGGGGAGGAGGGGGACCTAGACAGGAAGGCCAGATGGGGGTCAGGATGGTAGGGGATGTATGACGTTACAACGCATACTTTTACAATGCATACTTTTACAACACCTACCTTTACAACGCGGTTTTTACCACGCATACCATTACAACGCATAATGTTTTTAGGCGCTGGATAGTGAATAGTTTAATTTACTATTCCAACTCCAGTCCCCGTGGATAGTAGGGAAGGTTATTGGATAGTAAATTAACCTATTCCCTATCCTAGAGCGGCCCCCAGCGCAATGCGTTGTAATAGTTTGCGTTGTAAAAGTTGCGTTGTAATGGTAGTTCGTTGTAAAAGTTTCGTTGTAAAGGCTGTTTCCCGATGGTAGGTGAGGGATTACCCAACAACATGACTTCCGTCTTTTTCCAGTTTAATCTGAGACAGGAAAGTACCATCCATCTGGCGACAGCCTGAAGGCATGGGCTCAGAGTGCTAGACGACCCCTCAGCATTGTTCAAAGATACCACAAGCTGAGTGTCGTCTGCATAGGTGACAATACGGACGCCAAATGGATGGACAATCTGTGCAAGGGGCCTCATATAGACATTAAAAAGTGTGGGGCTCAGGGCAGAGCCCTGAGGCACCCCACAGCTGAGTCGCTGGTTGGCGGAGGTAGCTTTCCCTTCAAAAACTTGGAAGAAGCGTTCCTCTAGGAAGGAGGTGAGCCATAACAGTGCCGAGCCCGACACTCCCATGCCACTAAGACGGTGTAATAAGGTGGCATGGTTAACCGTGTGGAACGCGGCGCTGAGATCAAGTAATATGATGGCCGCTTTTCCTCCCTGGTCCAAAACTGTTCTGGCCTCCTGAGTCGCTGCTAATAGAGCTGTCTCTGTCCCATGTTGAGGACGGAATCCAGTTTGAGAGGCACATAACAAATCATTGGATTCAAGTGGAGAAGTGTGGCTCACTGGTTAGAGGAGGCAGACCCTGAAGCAGAGGTCAGACCGGGGACCAGGGTTAAATTCCCGGCTCGGCGGGGTCTTGAGCCCAAATATCCACGGACTTGATAATTCTCGTTTCGGTGCCTACTCGAATCACGGGTTCACACTCTGCAGCTCTGGGCATTAGCCTGCTTAATCTCCACTACGGCCCCCCCGCGGCGGGATGCCTGGCTTTAACCTTGGGGAAGCCAGGACGGGTTCCCAAGGCAAGCGCCGAGATGCCTACGGGTAATCGAGCGCTATATAAGAACGCATAATAATAATAATAATAATAATGTTCCACTAGGATGTTATTAATGTGCTTCTCCAGCAGCTTACTCATCCATGGCAACAGAGAGATGGGACGAAAATTAGCTAAATTATTCTGATCTAAATGAGGTTTTTTTAGTAAGGCCCTAACCATTGCACATTTCCAGGACTTTGGGATGGTGCTTGAGATGATAGAGGAATTTAAAACGTCCAAAATGGCTGGGCGAATTAACTCAATAGCCGAGGTAAGGACTTGTGGCGGTGCAGGGTCCTTGGGGGAGCCTGAGGTGACTTTAGAGATTATTTTGTCGAGCAAGACTGGGTCTATAAGGGTACATTTTTCTAAAATACAGGAAGGGGGTGTATTGGGGCTTGCTACTATCTCGGCCTCAAGCGTGGTCAGATCAGAAATAAAAGAGGAGTAAATGGTCTGAATTTTTTGATAAAAGAAGGTTGCTAGGTTATTGCAGCGAGCAAGTGCCCCATCTAGTGGCATTTGCTACCGGGGGCGGGGGGGTGATCAAAGACTTCGCTATCCGAAAGATTTCCTTAGGGGCATTGGCGGCTAAAGTAATTTTTGATTCATAAAACTGGACTTGAGTTGCTTTAATTTCAGTTTTATAGAGTCTGATGGCGGCTCTATAATCTGCCTTTTTTCCCTGTGTCCGATCTTGTCTCCAGATCCTTTCTAATTTGCGGCATGATAATTTCATATCCCTCAGTCTGGGGGTGTACCAGGGAGCTACTTATTGCCTTTTTATACAGTGAAGAGCTTCCTTCAGAAGAGCTCAATCAAGAGAGTTGCCAATCCAATTATCAAAATTGGCACTAGCTATATCGGGGTTAGAGGACCTCGGAAACTCGCATGCCGCAAGCATGGATTCCCACTTAATGGAGGGAAGTTTTGACCACTTCCTACCCAGGTGTCTTTTAGGTTCTTGTACAGGGGGGGAGCTCCCAGTGACCCAGTTAATGGGTAACAAGTGGTGATCCGTCCAGGGTAGAGGAATAGGGGGTTCAGTTTTTAGGGCATCAAGATTACTGAACACGTGGTCCAAGAGGTGACCTTTAACGTGTGTCGAGAGGAACCCCTTTTGAATCAGGTCAATTGCTCGAAGGCTGTTGGCTGCGGAGTCAAGTTGATCGTCTAAATGAAGGTTTAGGTCACCCAAGACGGTGAAGTTAGCCGATGTAATTGCTAAGTTAGCAGCTAAGTCTGCTAAGTTTGAGGTAAATTGACCTGACAATCCGGGTGGTCGGTAGATCAAAAGACCCGTGAAGGAATCTGTAGAAGATAGCTCTAATGAAAACAACAGGCTTTCGCAGGCTGGTATAGCTGTAGGTGTCAGACGGCATTTAAATCTTTCTCTGTAAATGATGGCCAGACCACCTCCTCTACCCTTATTACGATCGAGTCTCTTGATTGTGTATCCTTGTGGGGTTGCCCATACAGTAGCTGGATCAGCTTCTATATGGAGCCAAGTCTCCGTCAGGAAGAGTACGTCAGGGTTGTACTCCTCTATTAGAAGGACCAGCTCGGTGTGATGTTTGGGTAGTGATCTAAAATTGAGAAGGAACATCTTCCATGTCCTGTGGGTGGGGATTCTCTTTAACGTTTTTCCTGGTAGTTTCCAATTACAATATGCGCACTTACGTGAAGCATCAAAGGGGCGGGTGCGGTGCAGGCATTTGGGGTTAGGGACCTTTCTTAACTTATGCAGAACAACGGAGTTATACGTGATTAAATTCCTGGCCATTTTACCTGAAAACTTGGTTATAGGCACGATAGGCGTGGCTGGGCGCGGACTGGCTTCTCTTAGGCAACTCTTCGGCGCGATGAAGGCGCCCGCTTAACGCGTCCGCTGCGCGGAGAAGAAAGCCTCTAGTTATATAACTGAGCAGGGGAAGTGAGGAAGCCCGCCCCACTGGACCACCGACTAGCGTGCCTAGCTCCTCCTATGATGGCCGCTGGTGGTGTATGCAGCCTACAAGCCTACACGTCCCACAATGCCCCTGCGGCACTTAGTCTGCGGAACAGGTATGGGAACAGGAGGTAGTGTAGCGCAATACAATACCACCGGACAGAGGAGTGCAAGAAGGATCAGCAGGAATCGATAGCAGGAGATGATAGATCCAGAAAACACCCGGCTTCCGCCTCAGGTGTGGAAAATGAAAGGAAAGAAAGGTGCACAGAGCACGTAAACATGGACAGGTAAGAGCCTTCAAGCCAACATATGTGGGCCAAATATAGAAACCAGGAAGGGGAACACTGTAAAACAAGTATGCAGGCTGACACCACAGCGGTGAGGTAAGGCACAACCTACTGCTATCATGAAAATACTACCAAATGCTTGGAAAATTACATTTGCATTGTTTTACTGTATGTGGAACTCTTGAACTATCACTGATTAGGCATCCATGCTTTTGGGAGGAAATGTTAAGAATTCAGGTGATAAAAACTGGGAATGCACCAAAACTAAGCAAGCAAGGAGTCCAACCGTGTATGTGGGAAAATAAAACAACAAAGACTTGAAGAGGTGATAGCAAAACAGCCAATACCTTAATATTGAGGATAAGTGTGTTCCACAGTAAGCATTAGATAACTAAAAATTAATTAGTTAGTAACAGAAGAAGAAGGTAACAAAAGCAACTGATAAGTGTGAGAGAAGGTTAGTGAAGTGAAGCTGAGGCAAGAGAGCAGAAAGAACAACCTGAGGAGGAATAGGTAGTGGTGATAAACCATTGACGAGGTGCCAGAGTCAAATATTGGGTTTCGTATAACAGAAAAAGGGGTAAGGGAGAACTGAGGAACAGGTAATGCTCCGCGACATAGTACATAACTTAGAAACAAAGAAGATGATGTTTGAAATGGTGGATAGAATGTTGCACAATGGCAAAACATTCACCCCCAGTCACAGATCTGGGTTTAATCCATCATTATTTTGCTCACCAAGCCACTCCAGTTCAGACATGGCCATATGCAAATCAGTCTTCACCCTGTTCCTCAAGGGAACAGTCCAGCCTGAAATGGCAAAACACAATATTAGGAAAAGGTAATAAAAAACTGGTGTGAAATTATCATTGAAATGGATGCTATAGAATTTGGAACAATGACATGAAAGAGTTGTTAAAATAACTAAGGAGAGGGTGATAAGATTAACAAATGTTAAGCAGGCCGTGGGCGATGAAGCGACAGAATTGAAAGTGGAAGCAACTAAGGATGCCAGAATATATAAGAGTGCACGGGAGGCGGGGTTGTGGCAAGGATGAGGTGAGGATCTATGGAGGATCTATGCATATAACAATGTATTAATACAATTACCTAAAGTAGAGGTAAGGATGCAGTACTGGGATTGCAGGGCTCTGTGACAACATCTATGCACGGGATAAGAATGAACCGAGGATGGGAGTAAATCATGAGGGGTGTTCTGAAGATATTCTCCCAACAACTCATGGACATGATCACTTCCAATGCCGGTCGGCAGACCACTCAAGTCTACCTGGGGGACTTCAATCTCCACTGGAACGATCAGAAAGACACCGTGGTGAATAGCCTCAAATCGTTCCTCAATGCGCTTGACCTCAGCCAATTATGCGATAAACCAACACACGACAAAGGCGCGATTCTCGATCTCATCATTGCCAAAGAGAACGCTATTCAACTGGAGGCGATTCTACCCTGTGATTGGTCAGATCACCACATTATCACCTTCTTTATCAACAAAAAAGTTAAACCTAACCCTACTCAACCAATCAAATCCAAAATATGGAAAAGGGATCTGAAGAATCTTAACCCCTCAACCCTACCACCCCACATCGGCAACCTCCTCCTTCCCCCTTCAGGTGCCTCAGATGTTCAATCACTAACTGACCACTACCTTGACTCTATGAATACAATAGTCAATGAAGTCGCCCCTTTGCAACTGAAGAGAGTCTCTACCAAAATCTCTAACCCCTGGTATGATGACAGACTCAATGATGAGAGGCGTAATATGCGAATGGCAGAGCGCACCTGGAGATCGGACCCTTCAGCACTGCATCTCAAAAAGCTTAAGAACAAGAGAAATGTCTACTTTAGGAATATAAAGCGCACAAAGTCGGACTTCTTCAGCCGCCAGCTGGACCAAGCGAAGAACAGGCCAAGAAAACTGTTCGAGCTAATCCAGACCCAAACAAAGGCACAACCCACACAATCAAACAGCTCAACAAATGGCACCCCACACTGTGAAGCCTTCTCTGCTTTCTTTAAACTAAAGACTGACAACATAAGAAATGACCTCATCATGGATGTAAGCCGATACCCCAACCACACCAGAATGGCAGACACTCAACCTAAAAACAAGGCATCCTGGCAGTACTTCGACACCTATTCGGAAGAAGCAATACACAAACTGCTCTGCACCTTGAAGCCCTCTAATCACCTCACAGACCCTCTACCTGCTAATGCTGTAAAAGACTTTACCCCCTTGCTCCTCCCTCTCTGGACCAAGATCATCAACAGCTCTTTGCAGCAAGGCCACATTCCAGACTCCCTTAAGGTGGGGCAAGTCACGCCTATACTCAAGAAACCTACTGCTGATCCGTCTGACCTAAATAACTATCGGCCCATCACCAATATCCCCACCCTGGCCAAACTGCTGGAGAAATGTGTCCAACTCCAACTAACAAAACACATTGATCAATTTGACCTCCTCAACCCTCATCAATCAGGTTTCAGAGCGAAACATAGCACGGAAACAGCTATGACACACATAATTGATGACGCCCTCCAAATTCTGGATCGCAATGAGTCCTGCCTCCTCATCCTTCTTGACCTCTCGTCAGCATTTGACACGGTCAAACATGAGAACTTGCTGGAGCTGCTAAATACTCGAATGGGGCTATAGGGAACTGTTCTCAAGTGGTTTTCGTCCTTCCTTCACAATCGGTCTCAGAGGTTCAAGATCGACAATGTGCTATCTACACCTATGCCTGCAGATCTAGGTGTGCCACAAGGATCCACCCTCTCCCCTACACTGTTCAACCTCGTTATGGAACCGCTCGCCACCTTGCTTCAAGCATCCAATGTTCAATTCCATATGTACGCCGACGACACACAACTCTATCTAAAGTTACAATCCCCGGAAGATATCAAACATCTGAATTCCACGCTTATTAACACCCAATCTTGGCTGGCCAATAATCACCTCAAACTAAACGCGCTGAAAACTGAGTTCCTACTCATCTCACCCCCGGCGAAAACGTCCTCCACCCAAACCTGGCTCAACAACCTAACAGCACTCAATGTCCAACCTACCATCGTGGACTCGGCGAAATCCCTAGGCATCACACTCGACGCCAAGCTCAACATGCAGCAGCACGTCAGCAAAGCCACTAAAGCAGCCAATTTCCAAATTAACACACTGAGGAAAATTAAACCCTTCCTCCCGGCCAAAGACTTCCAAACTGCTGTACAAGCTTTAGTCATCCCTTGAATTGACTACGGAATTGCGGCCCTCAGCGGTCTCCCGCTATCCACAACAGCACCCTTAAGAGCCTCCCTGAACGCTGCCGCGAGACTCATTACTGGCTCTAGAAAGCATTCCCACATATCCCCAGACTTAAAGTCTCTAAAATGGCTGCCTTTTGAAGCCAGAATACAGCTAGAAATTGCAGTTATGACACACGCGGCCGTGCACCACAAGGCACCCAACTACCTCGCTCAAAAGCTGTCTATATCAGGAGGCTCGAGAACCAATAGGAGCACAAAAAATCTACTCCTGAAACCTCGTAGATTCCGGAAAGCGAAAACTTACAAGCGCTCCTTCTCAGGAATGGCACCCAGGATCTGGAATGCGCTCCCGCCTGAAACCAGGCTGATCTCCTCCACGGCACTCTTCAAGAAAGAGGTGAAAACCATCCTTCTGGCCAAGATCTCCTGATCGCCATAGATGTTGGTTCAGAGACTCCGCATTGTATCACTGCTCACCCTATCCCTTGGCACTACACTTTACCTGTAGAGTGGCACTACTACGCTACTCTCTTACTATCGACCAAGATATGATACACGTTGGTTTACTGATCCACCTGAACACCTCTGTATTGGGATCAATGACTTGTACTGTCCTATATTACTTCCCTACCTGATTGTATATGGATTGGTTTTATGTATGCTTTTTATTATCCATGTTATTACCATCTTATTGTTATTGTTATTGTCACCGTGTTATTGTTGCTTTACCCATGTTATCACCATGTTATTGACTTTTATACTGTTCCCAGTATCTCTGTTGACTCCTACTGCCCCTACACTGTCTTTGTGAAGCGCTCTGATATCTGTAAGGATCCTGTTCGCGCTATATAAAACTTTGAATAAATAAATAAATAAATAAGAAGGTAAGGCTTGTGGTGTGGAGACATTTGTTGCAGGCCAGGGTCCTGCAGTCCCACTCATGTCCTGTGTGGTCAATGAGAATTGGATGAGCTGGTCTAGATAAATTGTTTACACGCACAACATCTTTCTGATTGTTCTTGTTGTACTCCGCTGACTCCCTTTGCTATGACCCCCCTCTTCTGTCTGTGTATCCTTATCACTTTGAGCAGAAAGTGCTTGACGTTTTATCATTTCTTCCTTTTCAGTACCCAGCATCCTATTGACTTCCCCGACTGGTGTGAGGCCCATTTCGATGCCCGGACGTGCCAGATCTCAGTTGTACAGAAAGCTAACCCCAGCCTGCCCTGTGTTCACAGCATGGACTACGAATGGGGATCCGCTGACAGCCCAGATCCCACACTCGATGATGTCTTTGAGACCCGTTTGATGAGCTAGTGTCATGAAGATCCACCCGCCCACATGAGAAGGACCAGTGTCCAGGAAACCTTTCCTGCCTGCGCTCCCATCATACCACTCAGAGTGCAGCGCTGGCCCGAGGCCTGCCTGGGGCCAGGCAACCAGGGAAACCACTATCAAGTAAAGGACAGAGCAATACACATTAAGTTAATAATATTTACAACAAGAAGAGGGACTGGGGAAGAATATCTGGAACTAAGACATCAACATGATGTTCGGTGCGAGTGAGCGGGGGGGAATACACAAACATGGGTGCACCGATTGAGGCAGGAGTAACCATCAAAGGAATGCCATAGGGTAGACACATGTCCATCTGTCCAGCAAACGTCAATGGAATGTGCCTGTTTGTCATTGTTTCGTCAATAGAGCATGTCCAGTGAGCTGTAGCAGGACTTGAAGCGCCTGTCGTATCATCCGGTCAGCTGCAGACCCTACAACAAACAGAGCAGCTACCCACCCCTTGACAGAGATCACCTATTGTACAGTAATTGTTCATTATATATTGTCTGTTAGTGCGCCTTGTAGACATTTTGCAATAAAACAAAGAAACGTTTACAATTGTGAATACTAATTGACGTAAGCAAGGACATTTTTAACAAACTTTGAAATAAATTGAAGCAGTGTTATTAGCATTGAGAAACTTCATATTCCTCCACGACGTGTCACATAGCTCTGTGGCCACTCCAGGAAGCAAAATGTAGGTGCCCACTCCAGTCACCCCAACTTCACCCTCCCCTGATAACTCACCAACATATACAACATGTGAGCTGAGCATTGTACAAACCCCCTGGTTAACCACACAATTCAGCATTGTGCAAATGTGTACAAACAGATGAAAGAAATATAGAAGAGTTTGGGATAAAAGTATGTCAGGCCTGGTGGGGCTTACAAGTCGAAGAAAAGAAGGTTTTCAAAATGACATCACATCGGTGGCCACCTATTCAACCAAGGCGAATTTCCAACCAAGGCCAAGAAGCCACTGATTGACTGAGTTTCTCTAACTCCTGTGAATTGTTGCAACTACTGAGTTCCCCACTCCACCCTTAGACCCCATCTGCAACTGATTTCAACTCATAATTTGATTAATATCTACATCAAAGAACTGATTATGTAAAATATTGACTATGTAATCAAAGTTGTTGTTGTTTTTGAGCTTGTATAGCACACTGCTACCCGTCCACAGGTCTCCTGGCGCTGTATAACTCTGGGGAACCCGTCCTGGCTTTCCCTGTGGGATGGTCCCTTGCTGGGAGTCCCCAAGGTGGAGCCAGGCATCCCTGGAATTGGTGGGGCCGTGGTGGAGATTAGGCAAGCCAATGCCCAGAGTTGCCGAGTGGAACCCCTGATTAGAATAAGCACCGAAGCGAGAATTATCGAGTCCGCTGACCAAGGTCCACGACCCTGCCCCGTCGGGAATTGAACCCTGGTCCCGGGCCGTCTTCTGCCCTCGGGCCTGCCGCCTCTAACCTGTGAGCCACACCACTCCACAAGTTTATCATAAGGAAGTCTATCTTCGTTCTTCTTCTGCTTTTTTTGGTTGGTTGTGAGTTCTTCTGATCTCTGTAGGACTTCTAGAATGGTGCTTGCTGTCTTTCCATGGTCCGGATAAACCTAGAAAGAGCTGCTCCTTTCTGCCACTAATCCTTCTTCTAGGCTGAGTAACCATCCCCAGCTTGAGCCTCATAACTACAGTGTTTCCAATTCAACCTTTCAGAGCTTGAAAGGTCTTTTACCACTGACTTCCTATGGTACTTTTCAAAGTAGTTTGAAAGTTAACCGCACCCTTCCCCCGGGGTGGGTGGATTGTGGTTTCTGAAGATGCGTTGTCAGGGAGTCCAATGTAAAGCCAGGACCCCCTCATCTATGGGCTCAGGGACAGAACCAGAGTGATCTTCAGGGAGAGACTCTGAAGACAAAGTAATCATTCGTCGTTCAAGGGTGCCATGGATGCGGATGCCATGGTGAGACCTTAGCTTGCACCAGTCCTTCTGGGTCAGGAGACGAGAGGCAGACTCTAGGGCAAAGTGAGCAGCAGAACTCTGGGCTTTGCTTCCACATCTTCAAGCAAGTGAGGAATAATGGAGGTGGGACATGGAGGCCACCACCAGCTGCGCCATGTCTACAAGTGGCACCTGTGTATGCTCCCAGCGGAGCACTTACCAGATGGTAAAAGGGTGGCGGAGTACCTGCAGGTTTTGGGCAGTTAATCAATCAATCAATCATACCATTTGTAAAGCGCACTATCTACCCGTGGGTCTCATGGCACTGGGGGGAGGGGCGCTGCTATTGCTCGAAGAGCTAGGTCTTGAGGAGTCTTCTGAAGGGCAGCAGGTCTTGGGTCTGCCGTAGGTTGGTGGGGAGGGTGTTCCAGGTCTTGGCGGCGATGTGGGAGAACGATCTGTTGCTCTTCAGATGCGGGGGACTGTGGTGAGGGTGAAGTCGGCGGAGCGGAGCTGGCGATGGGGGTGTAGAAGCTGAGTTGTCTGTTGAGGTATGCTGGTCCAGTGTTACTGAGTGCCTTGTGTGCGTGGGTGAGGAGCTTGAAGGTTATCCTCTTGTTGACGGGGAGCCAGTGCAGGTCTCTCAGGTGGGGTGTGACGTGGCTGTGGCAAGGGATGTTAAGGATCAGGCGTGCAGAGGCGTTCTGAATGCTGAGGTTCCGTGACGATTTTACTCGTGTTTGTAACATTGTCGTAAATACGTAATTTTGGTATCAGTAGACCGCAAATGATCCATTTAGTATATCCTGGTGTTTTCGCTATGCTACGAGCAAGAGCACTCCTGTTACCAACACATTTGTGATTTACCCATGACATCCATCTTAGAACACGGAAGCCATTTTGTATTCCTTGCCCTCACATAGTCAATGGACACGCAATGACCTCTTTTTATTTAAGGATACGTAGGCCTTAACCGGCGATTCACCTTGCGAGTGACACGTGCACCTTAGGCCAGCAACGCTGTAGCAGCATGACTCGGCAAGAACTGCCTCCCCAGCCTAAGGCCAGTCCTGCTATACTGGTTCTTGTGTTCGTTGGCCTGATCATGATTAGGCGGCCGAAGCTGGTAACCGTGCCCATTTACGACCCACAAACATTTCTTATCCTGTCTTTCTATCTTCTGCACCTGGCTCTGCTCCTTTCCTTCTGGGCCTTTATTAGGGGGAGGTAACGAAATTTACGATGAGGCGGTCCGGGTCTTGAATGAAGAATTGACATGGGATTATGATGGACTAGTGGGAACCCCTCATTCGTAATGTTTTGACATCAGATACTGTTGACGATTCCTGTGCAACGCCAAATATTTATTGTTTAAGACACGAATGTTTAGAACTGTGGTAACATGTAAAGAATTTGCCTGAAGCCCAATATTTAGTATATAAGGAGCAACCCTCTTTGTACAAATTGAACAGGCTCCTAGATACTGCCCATGTGTAGTTTCTGTGACTTCTGTGTCCCTGCAGTAATAAACCTTTGGTCTTTGACGCCACCATCGAGAAGCCCGTGTTTCTGTTTGTTTGTGCACCGAGACAGGTGGAACTCCGGGGTCTTCGGGTGTTATCCCTGACACCTCTGGACGGAACCAAAAAGTCCAGAACTCCAATTGGCGCCCAACGTGGGGCGACGTCATTCGGTACCGGTCCAAAAGCCTGAAGAGTTCGAGGAGCTTCGTGTGAAGATTTCAGAGGGAGGCGCCCCACTTCATCGATCCCGGCATATCGCAAAAGTGGCCCCGACGTTCTCTTCCACGAGGGTTCCCGTTCAGACGGCTGCAGTGGTCCGTTGCCTTGACCGTCGCCCTGTCTTGGACCCGAGGTGCAGTCCTCAGTACGGCGAAACGTGACGGGTTTCTCCTTGGTGACGTCTTCAGTACCTCAGTTAAGTATTTTGTGAGGGTTGCTCCTATTTGGATAATCCTTTTAGTTCTCAGTTCAGTTCAGTTCTGTAAGGTTATCACTGGTTATTCTGGTTACGATAATCATTCTGTTCAGTTCAGGTATCGATACAATTGTCAGTTCTGGTAGGCCTAAAATTCTTGGTTCGAGTGCGCAATTTTTTATTTTGTGTTTTGTTTGTGTTGTGTTCCGGATTATAAAATGGTAAGTCGGAAAAATTGTATGTTGTCTTGTTTTAGTTGCAACAGTGATTCCCAGTTGGAGGACTCGTGTTTGGTTCCTCCGATTGGAACTCCCCTTTATGATCTATATTGCAAATTTGGTGTGGGCCTTATCTCTTATAACGAGATATGGATCCACTACACAGAGAAAGATGGTGTCCTTAGTTGGCCACTACATGGTAGTTTTGAACCTGAAGTTCTCGATAATCTAGAAAGAAGGTTGTTTAAGAATAAAGCCCGGCCGGCAATGTTTGATTCTTTTCGTTATTGGCGAAAAGAATCTAAACAGAGAGAAATTAAAAAGTTGAAGAAAGAACAGAAAGAGCAAGAGTTGACTTTAGAACAGTCTGCTAGGCAGCTGCAACTCAACGAGTCTGAGAAAGCGATGGAGGTGGCCGATAGAGAGCGTAATTTAGCGATAGACAAGTGCTATCCTGCTTTGCCATCGAGTACGGCTAAGATAGTAGAGGACCCTGAAAAGGATCCCCTGTTGTCTTACTTGTTACGATCACCCCCACCGTATGCACAGGGTGCTACGGCTCCACCTATACCGAATGTTCAATTACCGGTTGCTGGACAACCTGGTGTCCCTGTTCCCGCTCCCCTGACTCAAGTTCCTGTACCTCCTGTGGTCAATATTAATGTTCCTTCGACAACCCCTCTTCTAGGGTTGCCGGCTTCTTTACCTATGCCTGTGTCGCTTACACCTGCTACTTCACAAGCTATTTTGCCTGCTACTCCTACTGTTCCTGATCTATCTGTTCCAACTGCTACTCTATTTACTGCCTCTGCTAATATTATGACTCCGCTTTCTGTTCGTCGAAGAATCACTGATTCTGTCTCTAATATTCTATCTCCCTTCTATAAAACTCTGATTAAGACTCCTACCTCTGACTCTGTGCAGAGACGTAGTCAGCTTCCCAGTACTGAAGAAAGAGGAATATTAGATTCCACTGCTCTTAGATGGGTTTCGAAAGTTGGAAGATATAATGTACAAGATGTATTAGATACATTTATGCAATGGAACGAACCGACACAACGATATGTGTTCGATGAGATGTGTTTCCTTCTACGTGAGGAATTGGAAGAGGATGACCCTGAATCAAATCTAGGAGAATTAATTAATGTTCAGAAAGAGTTTGCTACAGGTATGATAGTTGGTCAAAATATAAAAGAAGCGATGGAACTGATTTTAAGTTATAGGAATGACCCATCCCTTCGTTCACCAAGAGAAGTAGAGAAACGTAGTACGAAACAAAATCGTCAATACCCAATGAGAGAGGTTCCACCAATTTGGCGTGAAGCTGTGCAAGCTAATGTAAACCTTGGTATTGCAGCCGCTCCGGCCCAATTCCAGAGAGTATGGATACATATTCCATGGAAGCGAGCTGAAGTATTAGCAGTAAAACAGGCCTTGCCAGATCCGCGTAAAAATCCTGCAGGATACTACAAAGAGTTGGCTCAAACAGTTGACGCTTGTGTATTGAATCTTGCTGACATAGATCTGCTATTTGGTAATGTAGTACCGCAACCAATTTGGGCTAAAATTCGTAAAGAGAATCATCCAGTTGCCCTAGGTGGTGATTGGGCAGCTATAATTGCAGCGGATGGTCAACAAATAGGTGGTTCCAAACCTGAACCTTTAATTGCTAATTTGCCTGGTAGAATAATCGATTTAATGAAAACCTTGATGCCAGCATTGCGCGTTAACTGGGACAAATTGTCCGCGTGCAAACAAAAGAAAGACGAAAGCGTCTCCGACTTTTTCACAAGATTCGAGGAGACTTTTGTGGATCATAGTGGTCAGGATATGAGCACAGAAGGAGGCCAGAGATTATTTGTTGATAAATTTGTGCACAATCTGTTGCCAGAACTTAGTAGTAAATTAAAGAATTCTGAAAGTGCGTGGGCTGTCTCTACGACTGCGCAAATACTTGCGACTGCTCAGTACTATGAAAATAGGGATAAAGAAGAGAAGGAAAAATCAGATAAAAAGACGAAAGATTTAAAAACTAAAGTACTTTTACAGCAAGCTTATCCGCCTCGCATGAATCAGACTAACATGCAGCAAGGGTCTAATCAAAGAACGGATTATAATTTTCAAAGGCCACAATACCAATGGAATCAATGTGCTTATTGCAAAATGGAAGGTCATTACAAAAATGAGTGTCCAGTTCGAACGCAAAATAATACTGCGGCAGCTCAGAGAGGTCGTGGTAGTTCTATGCAAAACTCTAGAGGTCGAGGACGAGGTGCTATGCCTCCACAGACAAGTGATCGCCCCTCTAATTATTTCGACCAGCGAAATGGACAATCTGCCCAACAGAATAGGTCTCCACAGTATCATGTTGAAGACTATTATGAAACTAGTGAGGAAGTTCAGCAAAGTGAATACTAGGACAGCCATGGACAAAGAGAGGGAGTAGTATCAGTACCAGTAGATCAGAGTGGGCCTTATGTCGCAGTAGCAACATCAGGTATAGTCGAACCGTTTCTGTTGGATACTGGTGCAGCAAAAAGTTCTATCATACATGCGAAACTCCCTGGCGCACCTTTGTCTGGCTCAACAAACGTTTCAGTAGGTTTTTCGGGCGCCCCTGTTCACAACCCTGTTTCTGGTCCTTTGTCTATTTCTGTTGGACCCCGTCAATTGAGAGCACCCCTGATTTTGACGACAGGTTGTAACGAAAATCTGCTTGGTTTAGACTTGTTAAAACGCCTGTACGCGACATTGTACTGTTCTCCAGCAGGAGTACAGCTTACGTTGGGTAAAAGAATAATCTCCCCGATGTACTTGTCGATGGATGCGCTCCCACCAGAGCTGCGTTTACTCCCTGATACTCTTTGGGCGACTGGTCCTAATGATGTAGGTCTATTGGAAATTCCACCCTATGTAATGACTTTGAAAGCAAATGTCAAACTTCCACGAATTCCACAATACAGAATCTCTAGTGAAGGTGAGCGTGCGCTCCTACTGATAGTACAAGACCTGATCAAGAAAGACGTTATAGAAGAAACTAGAGGTAATGTCTGTAATAGTCCTGTACTGCCTATTTTGAAACGAACTGACCCAACAAAGCCTCCAGTATATAGGTTCGTAATTGATCTTAGAGAGGTTAATAAAATTGTGATCCCACAGTTTCCTGTGGTACCAGACATTACTGCATTGTTAACGTTGATTCCTGCTACAGCAGCATGGTTTTCAGTTGTCGACTTGAAAAATGCCTTTTTCAGCATTCCGATAGCCGAGGAAAGCAGAGATATCTTCGGTTTCTCTCTAGGAGGACGAAGTTTCAGATTTAAACGCGCTCCACAAGGTTATTGTGAAAGCCCATCCATTTACAGTCAAGCATTAAAAAGCCAGTTAGATTCCTTCGTACTTCCTCGTGGTTCTGCTTTAGTACAGTATGTCGATGATCTTCTAGTGGCTGCCGATGACAAGGAAACTTGCAAAACAGCTACGATTTCTTTATTGCATCACTTGTCAGATTTGAATCACAAGGTGTCACCTTCAAAAATGCAATACTGCTGCCAAGAAGTGACCTACCTAGGTCATCTCTTGTCAAAGGAGGGAAGGAAGTTGACCCCAGAGAGAATAAAAGCAATTACACAGATGAATGTTCCTAGCACGCAGAGAGAAGTACGTGCCTTTTTAGGTATTACCTCATATTGTAGGCAATGGATCCCAAATTTTTCTCTTCTAGCAAGACCATTGGTAGCCTTGACTGGGAAAGGTGTTCCGAGTCCGGTACCATGGTCTGCTGAATGTCAGCAGAGTTTTTCTGAGTTACGAAATGCACTGTGTTCAGCACCTGTATTGGGTACACCCGACTACAGTAAGCCATTCACGCTCTATGTCCACGAGAGAGAAGGTTGTGCATTGAGTGTTTTGACGCAGAAATTTGGTGATAAACAACGCCCTTGTGCGTATTTCTCATCAACGTTAGATCCGGTAGCCAGAGCGTTGCCTAGTTGCTTGAGAGCTACAGCCGCAGCTGCAGCTTCCATTCGACAATCTGCTGGTTTAGTAATGAACAACATGCTAGTAGTTATGGTTCCTCATGCTGTGGATACACTCATGAACCGAACCAAGACGCAACACCTTACCAGTGCTAGATTATCAGGTTATGAACTGACACTGTTAGCTAGTCATATTCAGATCAAAAGATGCAATGTATTGAATCCAGCAACATTGTTGCCGACTAGCCAAGAGTCGAGTGATTCCGAACCACACGACTGTTGTTTCAAAACTGAGGAAGAAACAAAAGGACGAATCGATCTAAAAGACACTCCGTTATCAGATCCAGATGGCACGTTGTATGTTGATGGGTCTTGCTTCAAATTGGAGAATGGTGATGTGACTGCTGCTTATGCAGTAACAACTTTGAGTACGATTGTGGAGACTGCAAGAGTGAGTCAGAATTCTGCCCAGGCTGCAGAATTGATCGCGCTAACAAGAGCGTGCGTTTTAGCTAAGGGAAAGAGAGTGAATGTGTTCACAGATAGTCAGTACGCGTTCGGCGTGGCCCATAGTTTTGGCCGTTTGTGGAAAGAAAGAGGTTTCATTACGTCCCATGGGACTAAGATTCAACATGGTCAGCTAGTTAATGACTTGTTGGAATCTCTAACCTGGCCGACTGAAGTTGCGATTGTGAAATGCAGTGCTCATAAAGCAATCACGGATGATGTTGGTCGTGGGAATGCTTTTGCTGATGAGACTGCAAAACAGACAGCTAGAAATATGATGAGTAGAATGTATGTTGCAACGTCTGCAAGATGGATTTCTGAGTCTGGAATGTGTGAGAACACAGTGGAAAGCGTGAAGGAAATTCAGAAAGAGGCGACTGAGGAGGAAAAACTTGCATGGAGAGAGAGCACGGGTAAATTGGACTCGAGTGGGTGTTGGATTGATTTGTCGGAACAACAGCGTTGGATGTTGCCTGATGCGTATGTGCTTGCAGTAGTAACGATGGCACATGGAACAGCGCACATCAGTTCAAAAGGGATTTGTAAGATGTTGGCTCCGGTCTGGAAGAATGACGGGATTAGTAAGTGTGCAGAGAGAGTGGTGAGAAATTGTATGGTATGCTTGATGCATAATCCTGGCAAGGGAATCCCCACACCTGCAGGTCACTTCGCTCCTCCTTCCTGCCCCTTTGAGGTGATCCAGCTAGACTTCATTCACATGGATCGTTGCAATAATCTGAAATACGTCCTAGTGGTAGTTTGTGCTTTCTCCAGATGGATCGAAGCATACCCACTGAAGGACAATACTGCCTTATCCACTGCCAAAATTCTTCTTAAAGAATACTTCCCCAGATACGGAATGCCACGGATTGTATGGTCAGACAACGGAAGTGAGTTCGTAGGGAAAGTTATGCAGAGTGTGTGTGTCGGCCTAGGGATTAGACAGAAGTTTCATAGTGCGAATCATCCCCAGTCCGCGGGTTTAGTCGAGGGTTACAATGGCACCCTCAAACTGAAACTTGCTAAGATACAAGCATCCACAGGTTTGTCCTGGCCAGACGCATTGCCTTTGGCTTTGCTATCAACAAGAGCAACCGTACATTCTAGAGTAGGGCTTAGTCCTTATGAAATAGTTTTTGGCCGTCCTGCAAATGTTTGGGGGGTACCTAGACCGAAAGAATTTAAGCAGCTGGAATACCCAATGTTAATTGATTACCTTTTCGACTTGACTGCTAAATTGAGTCTTATTCACCAACAGGTTTTCGATGCATTGCCAAAGCCACCGGAGAGTCCAGGCCATCAGCTGAAACCGGGTGATCAGGTGGTCATCAGAAATTTTGCAAGAACAAAAAATCTTCAGCCCAGATTCATTGGCCCTTTCCAAGTCCTGCTAGCAACGAGAACTGCTATTCGTGTGGCCGGAAGGAAAAACTGGATCCATACGACACATGCTAAACGTGTGCCTCTGCCACTTCCTTACGACAACTGGGTAAAGAAAGGAATCGGTACCTCTGAAACGGAACAAATCCCCAGGTTCATACCTTTCAGCGATGCAGAACTGATCACGGATTCACCAAATTCTGACTCTCCTCCTGAAACTGCTCTTTTGAACCCTGAACATTTGTCATCCACACCCAATGAACATTTGCCATCTGCACCAAAAGAACATTTGCCATCTGCGAACGTGAACATTGCAACGTCAGCTGAAAATACATTGTTTCCAGATCAGACAGCTCCTGCAAAACTGAGATACAACTTACGTTCTCGCAATATGGACAAATAAAGCAGGAAACTGCCTATTTTCAGATTTGAATTTGCTATACATTGCCTCCAGCCAGGAAGTTTGCTAATACCTTGTATTGTTTCTTTTTATTTTAAAATTGCCTTGCCGTCTGGGTAGCCGTAGGGTCGTGGCTGTGTGCCTAGTTGAATCTGCGGGGGTCAGACACAAGGTCGATCTTTCTGTTAGTTCTGGGAACTCCCAGGGCTGATAGAGGCATTTTCATCTACGTACACATCATCAGTGGTCGCGAACGGTCGTAGAAGATGGAGCTTCCTGAGCTACAACGAGAAAATGTAATTTATGTTCGCAGAAATAGACTGTACAGAATACTTCACAGCAAATGCTTTCTAATGCAATGTGCAGTTACATTTTTAATTGTTTTGATAACGTTGGTGGGTGGAATCATCTTTGGTGTACATTTGATTTTTATGCCAGTAACTACAGTACCTCCCCTTGATCCTACTACTTCTACGGTTTCTTCTATGCATTCTTTTCACTCATTTCCTGAACACGAACAAGCTCGACGCTCAGAATTTATTAACAATACATTTGTACAGCTCTTGCATCAACACCAACTGATAGTTAATACTACAGACTGCTGGGTGTGTGGCTTGATACCTCACACTATGGATAAAGGCATTCCCTATCTAGTCTTGCCTTTCAGCTATAATGGATCATTTCAGGCCTTTCAGACCATTTTTTCATATGCCCTTGAAACCTATCCTCCGCGTCCACCACGGTCCACTAAATACAACTCAGCCAACAAAGCTTTAGTCCAGGGAATTATTGACATGATTAAAGACGTCAATAATACTCCATCTTATCCTAGAGATGAATTACGGGTGTATTTGAGTTGGAACTCTACAGAGTATCGCCTTAGTTTGGGAGAAAGCAAGCGTAAAAGCTCCACTTCAGTTTGGGTCGTGCCTCACCGAGGTCAGGTCTGTTTGCAAGGAAATGGGAGAAATCTGAGAGCTCAGCTAGGGAGGAGTGAGTGCGTTGAGACTTACGTATTTCCGTCTAACTCCTCCCCTGCCTTTCTGACTGCTAGGGGTACCTACTTCATCTGTCAGGACAGAGCATATACATGGCTGCCTGCTGACTTTTCAGGTTCATGTTATATTGCTCGATTGTTACCCCCGACATACACTGCTTCTTCAGATTATCACAAAACCAGAGTAGCAAGAGGTGTCTTCAGCAAGGAAGATACCGCTGGTCAAGAAGCTGGAGACTTTTTCAAAGGTTTCCTTCCGTTTTGGGGGCCTATGGCCAATAGTAGAAATCTTCGTCAACTAACACGGGTAGTTGAATCTACTATTACAGAAACTGCAGGTGCCCTTAGTAACTTAACAGCTGAGCTTCAGGCGGATCGTCTCATGACGTTGCAGAACCGTATGGTTCTAGACGTAATACTTGCAGATCGAGGTGGGGTATGCAGAATGATCCAATCGAGCTGCTGTGTCTTTATTCCAAATAATGCTCCAACAGTCTATGAAGCAATCTCTAAGCTACACAAGATTTCCGACTCTATACACGTAGACAAGGGAAACTGGTCCTTCATGGAGTGGTTTTGGACTCTGGTATCAGCGTGGGGATGGAAGGTTCTGATGGTCATTGGTGTCATCCTAGTATTTCTGTTCTCGTGCTGTCTTGTTATCCAATGTGGTCCCGCTCTGTGTAGTCTCTGTGCTGCAACCTGTTTCAGAAAACCACCTACATTAGGAGAAAAGGCACGAGACAGGATGATGACGCAACAACATGTTGCTGACCTAATGGGCATAGAATTAGACTCTGACTCTGATATAGACTGAGTAATTGCCTATGTAAGGGCAAAAGGAGGGTCTGAGGTTCCGTGACGATTTTACTCGTGTTTGTAACATTGTCGTAAATACGTAATTTTGGTATCAGTAGACCGCAAATGATCCATTTAGTATATCCTGGTGTTTTCGCTATGCTACGAGCAAGAGCACTCCTGTTACCAACACATTTGTGATTTACCCATGACATCCATCTTAGAACACGGAAGCCATTTTGTATTCCTTGCCCTCACATAGTCAATGGACACGCAATGACCTCTTTTTATTTAAGGATACGTAGGCCTTAACCGGCGATTCACCTTGCGAGTGACACGTGCACCTTAGGCCAGCAACGCTGTAGCAGCATGACTCGGCAAGAACTGCCTCCCCAGCCTAAGGCCAGTCCTGCTATACTGGTTCTTGTGTTCGTTGGCCTGATCATGATTAGGCGGCCGAAGCTGGTAACCGTGCCCATTTACGACCCACAAACATTTCTTATCCTGTCTTTCTATCTTCTGCACCTGGCTCTGCTCCTTTCCTTCTGGGCCTTTATTAGGGGGAGGTAACGAAATTTACGATGAGGCGGTCCGGGTCTTGAATGAAGAATTGACATGGGATTATGATGGACTAGTGGGAACCCCTCATTCGTAATGTTTTGACATCAGATACTGTTGACGATTCCTGTGCAACGCCAAATATTTATTGTTTAAGACACGAATGTTTAGAACTGTGGTAACATGTAAAGAATTTGCCTGAAGCCCAATATTTAGTATATAAGGAGCAACCCTCTTTGTACAAATTGAACAGGCTCCTAGATACTGCCCATGTGTAGTTTCTGTGACTTCTGTGTCCCTGCAGTAATAAACCTTTGGTCTTTGACGCCACCATCGAGAAGCCCGTGTTTCTGTTTGTTTGTGCACCGAGACAGGTGGAACTCCGGGGTCTTCGGGTGTTATCCCTGACACCTCTGGACGGAACCAAAAAGTCCAGAACTCCAATGCGTTGGCCGAGGCGCCTGCGTAGGGGACGTTTCCATAGTCCAATCTGCTGCTGATGAGGGCCTGGTTGACCGTTCTTCTCGTTTCGGTGGGGATCCACTTGTAGATCCTGCGAAGCATGCGGAGGGTGTTGAAGCAGTAGGAGGAGACGGCGTTGACCTGTTTAGTCATGGAGAGGGTGGAGTCAAAGATGACCCCTATATTGCGTGCTTGGCCGGTGGGTGTTGGAGCGGTTCCCAGTGCGGTCGGCCACCAGGAGTCATCCCAGGCCAAAGGGGTGGGTCCGAGGATGAGGACCTCTGTCTTGTCCAAATTCATCTTCAGTCGGCTGCTCCTCATCCATTCGACCACGGGCCTTCATTCCTTCGTGGAGGTTGGTTTTGGCGGTGTGGGGGTCTTTGGTGGAGGAGAGGATCAGCTGGGTGTTGTCGGCGTAGGAGATGATGTTGAGGTCATGTAGTCGGGTGACGTGGGCCAGTGGTGCCATGTAGATGTTGAACAGCGTTGGGCTAAGGGAAGAGCCCTGGCGTATGCCACAGATGATCTCGGTGGCTTCAGGGCGGAAGGGGGGAGGCGGATGTTCTGTGTTCTGCCGGAGAGGAAGGAGGTGGTCAAGTCCAGGGCCTTCTCATGGATCCCGGCGTCGTGGAGGCGTGTTTGTAGTGTGCGGTGGCTGACTGTGTCGAAGGCGGATGACAGGTCCAGAAGGATGAGGGCCTCTGTTTCTCCGTTGTCTAGCAGGGTCCTGATGTCATTGGTGATGGCGATGAGGGCAGTTTCGGTGCTGTGGTTGCTGCAGAACTCGGATTGGGAAGGGTCCAGGATTTTGTTCTCCTCGAGGTAGTGGGTCAGTTGTTTGTTCACGGTTTTCTCGATGACCTTCGACTGGAACAGGAGCAGGGAGATGGGCTGGAAGTTCTTGAGGTCCTTGGGGTCCACCTTGGGTTTTTTGAGTAATGCGGTGATCTCTGCATGTTTCCAGCCCTCTAGGAAGGTTGCTGTTTCGAAGGAGATTTTGATGATTTTCCGGAGGTATGGTGCGATGGCTGTGCTGGCTTTGTTGAAGATGTGGTGTGGGCATCTGTCTGACGGAGATCCGGAGTGGATGGAGTTCATGATCTTGGTGGTGTCGTTGTCGGTGATGTTGGTCCAGGTGAGCAGGCGGCTGGTGCGGATGGTGGTCATGGGGGCGGAGGTCTCGGTGGTTGTCGGGGCGGTCAAGGCATTGAAGCTGTCGTGAATGTTTGTGATCTTGCGGTGGAAGAAAATGGCCAGTGAGTCACACAGGTCTTGTGAAGGTGGGACATCGTTGGTGTTGGAGCTGGGATTGGAGAGTTCCTTCACGATGCTGAAGAGCTCTTGTGCTGTTGTGTGCATTGTTGTCTAGGTGGTCTTTGAAGGAGGCCCTTTTGGCAGATCTGATGAGGTGATGGTGTCTGTGGGTGGCGTTCTTGTGGGCTGCATAGCTGTCTTGTGTTTTTTCACGGATCCATTTCTTCTTCAGTTTTCGGCATATCTGCTTGGAGGCCTTAAGGTCTTCAGGGAACCAGATAGCTTTCTTGCTGGTGTGGCTAGGGAGTTGGTGCAATTATCGATCCACTGTCAGAGGTTGCGGGTGGCGGTGTAGGGGTCAGTGGAGTCAGCGGGTGGGCTCTGAGCGAGGGAGGAGGTTAGCTGGTCTTCGGTGACTTTGCTCCAGCAGTGGCGGGGCATCTGTTGGGTGATGTGGTGCATGGTGGGCTTCTTGAAGGTGAAGTGGATGCAGCGATGGTCGGTCCAGTGGAGTTCGGTGGTGTGGTTGAAGGAGACGTGGGGGCTTGCAGAGAAGATGGGGTGGAGCGTGTGGCCGGCTGAGTGGGTGGGTGTTGTGACGACTTGTCTGAGTCGGAGGTTGGCTAGGTTGTCGATCAGCGTGGTGGAATTGGTGTCGTTGTTGTTCTCGAGGTGGAAGTTCAGGTCACAGAGGAGGATGTAGTCCATGGAGGCGAGGGCGTGTGTGCTGACGAAGTCGGCGATAGAGTCGCTGAACTGAGGCCGGGGTCCGGGGAGTCTGTAGATCAGAGTTCCTCTGAGGATGGTGTTGGGATTGGTGTGGATCTGGAAGTGCCTGTGTTCGGCGGTGCTGATGGTGTCGTTGGTGTTGGTCGAGACTCTGAGAGTGTTCCTGTAGACGATGGCAATTCCTCCTTGTTAGACCTGGCATCATTGGCATGAGTCTCTCCTCCATTTTTTTCTGTTTGCCTCCTCTGTTTACGATGTTTTTGCTGGTATATTCTTTGGGCACTGTGCCACTGCTGATCAGTGCCACAGTGCAAGTGCTCCCTATGTGAAATTGATGTATTGATTTACTTCCATGTTTGGCTTATTTGGGTTACTGTCAGTCCCTAGTAGAGTGCACCAGGAGTGCCAGGGCTTGTAAATACAAATGCTGCTAGTGGGCTTGCAGCACATGTTGTGCCACCCACAAGAGCGGCCTAGTAAAAGTATGTCTGAAGGTCTGCCATTGCCAGACCACGTGCAGTCTGACTGTCACGAGGACTGAGCAAGTACACATACTTGCCAGTCCCTAAACCTTCCCTTAACTTCATGTTAGTCACCCCTATGGTAGGCCCACGGGCAGGGTGCATGGTAAGCATAAGGTAGGACAAGCCTGACAAGGTTGGCATGTCCTAATAGTGAATTACAGCCATAGTCGTTTTTCACTATTGTAAGGTAACCTGCTCTCCATCAGTTAGAATGGGCTGCCAGGATTATTAATGCTATAATCCTAGCAGGCTCAGGGAGCATGGTGCAATGTCGAGTTTGGTATCCCTGAACTCAGGGTTTAATAACGCATCCGTTTGTGTGGATGGTTTTTGGACTCTGTGTTTGAAAATAGCACTTTTAGAAAGTAGCTATTTTCTTGTCTAACTGTCTACCGGTCTCTGCTGGTTCTGGTGTGCGTGTGACAGGAGCTGGGTGGCTCCAGAGAGTCTGAATGAGTCAGTGTGGGATGAGTGGGGCATTTGCATTGAGAGTAGGGGAGAGTAGCTCTTGATAGCCTGCCCTGCCTGATACAATGTTGGCTCCGCCCCCCTGCCAGGCGACTGATGACTCTGTGCTTGCCTGGGACTTTCCTGGCCCGCCTCCTGCCGGGCAGCTGATGGCCCTGCCCCTGCCAGTGACAATGCTGGCTCCGCTCCTGCTGAGCGGCTGAGGACTCTGCCCTGCCCAGTGAATAGGCCAGGTGCTTCGGCCTGGCAACACCCACAACAAACCCAGGATGGGGGGAAGTTCCCCTGCATGGACAAAGGGATCAAAGCCAAAAAGGGGTATAAGAGAAGGACCCCTGAACCAAGAATTCAGATCACTTCTGACAAGGAAACCTGAACCAAGGACAAGAAGCCTGCTGATCTAAGGACTGCCTACCCCTTCTGCCAGAGTGCTGTTTGTTGGGGGAATCCTGCATTGCTTCTTTATTTTTGCCAAGGAACCAGGAGAGAGGAACTGTGTGTGTACTCTCACTCTTTGCTGAGAAAATCTCCAAGGGCTGGAAGAGTGCCAGTCTCCTGTTGAAGTCACAGGGCTAAAGGACTTCATCTGCTTAAAGTGCTATTTGTTGGAATTTGTGAATCCAGCACCTCTGAAAGAATCCAGCAATCTCGACGCCGACGGACGCCGCCGAATCCAGCTCGACATCGTGAGTAACGGCTCCAGTGTCCCGCTTCCTCGACGCCGGCCGCCGGGCCCGATCGACGCCAGCAGCAACGCCAGTGAGTAGTGAGTTCGGCTCCAGCTCCAATTGACCCCGTGTCTGCACCGCTGCTGATCGCATCGACTTCGAGCCCTCTCGACGCCGTGAGCGCTGCTCACTCTTGCAACATCGACATCGACGACGCCGTATCCTGCTTCATCCCGTGAGCGCTGCTCCCGCCTGACTTCGGTCGACGCCGCTGCAGATCGCCCGACTCCGAGGCCCGATCGACGCCGAAGACGCGACGCCGGACATCTCGACGCCGCTGATCTTTGAGTGCTTCACTTTTCCAAGGTACTGTGTTGTTGGGGTCTGTGCGACTCCGGGCTCGACGTAGCGCTCCTCGCGGTCGACGCCGAACCTTTGGATTAACGTTGCCTCGACGTCGTGTGACTCCCGTGTGGGTTACATTGTTGCCAAGAACTGTGTTTTAGAGAAGAAGAGTTGCTTTTGATACTAAAGACTTTTGTGCTAAGAAGAAACCGTGCTTGAACTATTATTTTTCCTTCCAAGAGTATTTATTAAGATTGTGGTATATTTTTGTCGTTATTTGGTCTTGTGCTAAACCTTATATAAAAATACTTATTTTTATAATACTACTGTGTCGTGTCCATTTGTAGTGTATTCACTTTATTACTGTATGTGGTCATAAATGCTTAACGCACTGCCTCTGAGATAAGCCTGTCTGCTTTGCCAAGCTACCAAGGGGGTGAGCAGGGGTTATCTAAGTGTGTGATCTCCTTGCCCTGACTAGAAGAGGTGTGTCCCTATTTGTCAGAAGTGTATACCTCTGCCAACTAGAGACAGCCGCTTCTAACATTGGTGGGATTTTGAACTTTGCATTTATGACCCATGTGCAGTGATTAGTGTGCGCTACATAGTGAAAGCAGACCATAGCGCAGCCACAATCTGTTTTGGTTGGATATTCTATTTTTGTTCTCCAATTTCCTGAAGCTTGATTTTTGAAACTGCCAGTTTTGACCATGAGTAATGCTGGAGGCACTACACCTGTTGTTGAGGAGGAGTTTGATAGGAGTAAGATAAACGACTATCCAGTAAGGAAGCTGAAATCCTTTTGCAAGCAGTTGAAAGTTCCTACCACAGGCATTTCAAAGAGAGCAGATTATCTCAAAGCATTGGAGGCCTGGTTAGCGGCCAGAGACCCCTCTGATCCGGTGGTGGTACCGACAGAGGAAGAGGAGGAGGAAGTGCCCGTGACTGGGCCTGTATCCCCTCCTGGCAGCAGTGTTTCCTCCAAAGGTCTTTCCCCTGAAGAAAGAGAAGAAAGGGCGAAGGAGCGAGCATACAACATGGAAATGGAAAAACTTAAGATAAATGGGCAGTTGGAATTAGAGAATGCAAGAGGCAGGAGAGAAGCTGATTTGGAGATCAAAAGATTAGAGTTTGAAAGAGAGAAGTTAGCTGTTGAGCGTGATACCAAGTTGAGGGAGTTGGAGCTCCAAGCTAAAAAGTTAGAATTGAATCCCTCTGGTGGCAGCATCCCATCTGTGCCTGCAGAAAGTAGGTTTTATTTTCCCAAAGATGTGATCAAAGATTTTCAGAAGAATGAGGATATTGGTCAATGGTTTAAAGCATATGAGTTAGCATTGTTGGCCCACCGGGTCCCTGAGAAGGATTGGGGAGCGGGGTTGTGGGGTCGCTTTGTGAATGAGGGAAGAGATACCCTGTTAGACATGCCTGTTGAGAATAGGACGTCTTATGCTCATATGAAAGATGCTTTAATGTTAAGGTATGGCCTAACCCCAGAAAAGTACAGACAGGCCTTTAGAGAATGTAAGAAGTTGCCTGGTACCACGTGGGTGGAGTATGTGTCATATTTTTGCAGAGCCATGGATGGTTGGGTAAAGGGCAGCAAAGTGGAAAGTTATGATGCTCTTTATGATTTGTTTGCTTGGGAGCACTTGTCTAATAACTGTTTTCCAGAGCTGCGCCAGCACCTTATTGATAGCAAGATATCTAACCCTAGAAAACTTGCTGAAGAGGCGGACCGCTGGGTCAGTACCAGGGTCCACAAGGGTCCAGTGGGAGACTCAGCCAAAGGTGGGCAGGGTCCCCAGCAGAAGAGTGGGGGGGACAAGGGTAAACAGAAAGAGTTCCAGAAAGGGCCCCAAAGTAATCCCCAAGGGAACCAAGGGAAGGGTTCCCAGCCTCCCCCAGATAAGAAATCAGAGGCCCGACAGGTAAACCTGGTCGTAGGGGCCCCATGACTTGCTTCGCTTGTAAGCAGGTGGGACACCGTTTTTATGATCCTCAGTGTCCCTTGAAGAACTCTAGTGCACCACCCGGTGCACAACCACGTGCCGCCCCCCGTCAGTTGGCTAGTGTAGCTCTGGGAGGGGAGGAGATGGTTGCCCATGGTGGGGAGGGTCCCGCAGAGATGTCCCTGGTCTCCCTAGGAGACATGGAATTGGTCCCGCCACCCCCTCTGCCTAGTAACACTAAGAAATATAGGCAGTGGGTGACCATTAATGGCCATAGAGTGGAAGCTCTCAGAGACACCGGAGCGAGTGTGACAGCTGTCAAGTGTCACTTGGTGTCCAGAGAGCAGGTTGTTCCCCACGCATTCTACCCTGTGATAGCTGCTGACAACTCCCAGAGAGAGTGTGAGGTAGCTCAAGTTTCCTTTGAATGGGGGGGAGTTTCAGGTACTCTTCAGGTTGCTGTGAGGCCCGCCATGCCTGTTGATTGTCTCCTGGGCAACGATTTAGAAGACTCCCCTTGGGCTAAGGTGGAGAGGGAGACACATTTGAAAATGTTGGGTGTGCCAGAGTGGGTGTGTGCAACCACTCGATCCATGACAGCAAGTAAGGGTGTTGATGGGGTTCTGGAGCCTGAAAATATGGCCCAGGACCCAGCTGTGAAGAGAAGAGGCAGGGGGCGCGGGAAACCGTCCCCCGTAGTTCCCGTGGTCCAGGAGGAGGCAGACCTCGAGGGGTATGCCCTGGAACCCACAGGTGAACAAGTTGCTGAACTGGGAGACCTGCCCGAGCTGACCCATTGGCAGCAGGATGGTGGTCCCTCCAGGGAGGAATTCTGTGCAGAACAGAAAGTGTGCCCTTCTCTTGTGGGTATGAGGCAGCAGGCCTCAGCCCAAACCTCAGGTGATCAGTCAGGGTCACATTTTGTTTACTGGGAGAACGACCTCCTGTATAGCGAGCCTAAGGCTGCTGAGCCTGGGTCAGCCCGTGTGCTGGTGGTACCCCAGCGCTTCAGAGCCTTCCTACTGGGTTTGGCTCATGATGTTCCTTTAGCTGGACATCTGGGGCAGGACAAGACCTATGACAGGCTTGTCACCCATTTCTATTGGCCTCAGATGCGAAGGGACACAGATGTCCATTGCAAGACCTGTCAGACTTGCCAGGCAAGTGGGAAAAGCGGGCGGAAGCAGAAGGCTCCCCTCCAACCTTTTCCCGTGGTCAGTACCCCCTTTGACCGGGTGGGGATTGACATTGTTGGGCCCCTGGACCCCAAGACAGCCCTGGGCAACAGGTTCATCCTGGTCTTGGTGGACCATGCCACACGGTACCCGGAAGCCATCCCTCTCAGAACAGTGACTGCCCCCGTGGTGGGACGGGCACTGATGGGTGTTTTTTCCCGAATGGGGTTCCCCAGAGAGGTGGTGTCAGACCGGGGCACCAACTTCATTTCCAACTATATGAAGTCTCTGTGGAAGGAGTGTGGGGTAACTTATAAGTTCACCACTCCTTACCACCCTCAAGGTAATGGGTTGGTTGAAAGGTTCAACCGTACCCTTAAAGGCATGATTATGGGTCTTGAAGAACCAATGAGGCGTAAATGGGACGTCCTCTTGCCATGCCTGTTGTTTGCTTACCGTGAGGTGCCACAGAAGTCTCTAGGGTTCAGCCCCTTTGAGCTTTTGTATGGTCACCCGGTAAGAGGACCTTTGAGTCTGGTCAAAGAAGGCTGGGAGCAATCTCCCAGGAAACCTCCCCAGGATGTATACAGTTACATGCTGGCCTTTAGGAACCAGACTAGGCGCTTCAGGGATCTTGCTCAGGCAAATATGGAGGCCAGCCAGGAGGAGATGAAGCGGTGGTACGACCAGAAGGCCACTCTGGTAGAGCTTCAGCCTGGACAGAAAGTTTGGGTCATGTCCCCTGTGGAACCTTGTGCGCTCAAGGACAGGTGGACTGGACCATTTGAGGTTGTGGAGAAAAAGAGCGATGTCACCTACATGGTGGATTTAAAGTCTCCCAGGAACCCCTTGCGGGTCCTGCATGTCAACCGTTTGAAGCCCCACTTAGAAAGGTCCGAAGTGGGCATGCTCCTAGCTACAGATGCTGGAATGGAGGAGGAGAGTGAGCCTCTTCCTGACCTCCTGTATGCAAAAGAGCAAGATGGGTCAGTGGATGGTGTTGTCCTCTCTGACACACTGACCCCTGAACAGCAGCAGGATTGTCGCCAATTGTTGGGACAATTCCCTGATCTGTTCTCCTTGATTCCTGGTGTCACTCAGTGGTGTGTCCATGATGTGGACACCGGGGACAGCACTCCTGTCAAGCACAAGGCTTACAGAGTGACTGACAAGGTCAGAGCATACATCAAGGAGGAGGTCTCCAAGATGTTTGCCTTAGGGGTGGTTGAGTCCTCTAGCAGTCCTTGGGCCAGCCCCGTGGTCTTGGTCCCAAAAGCTGCAGCGCCTGGTGCTTCACCGGAACTTCGGTTCTGTGTGGATTACCGAGGACTCAATTCAGTCACCAAGACTGACGCGCACCCCATCCCCAGAGCTGATGAGCTCATCGATCGGTTAGGGGCTGCCCGGTACCTTAGTACGTTTGATCTAACGTCTGGGTACTGGCAGATCGCCTTGACTGATGGGGCAAAAGAGAGGTCAGCATTCTCCACACCAGATGGGCACTACCAGTTCCGGGTTATGCCCTTTGGGATGAAGAATGCCCCTGCCACCTTCCAGAGGTTGGTCAACCAGGTCTTGGCTGGACTGGAGGATTTCAGTGCCGCCTACCTGGACGACATCGCAGTGTTCAGCGCCAGCTGGGAGGAACACTTGTGCCACCTCCAGGAAGTGTTGTTGGCCCTGCGCAGAGCAGGCCTCACAATCAAAGCCAGTAAGTGCCAGATTGGGCAGGGTTCAGTGGTGTACTTGGGGCACCAAGTAGGGAGCGGCAAGGTGGCCCCCCTACAACCCAAGATTGATACCATCCTGGCATGGGCACCGCCCAAAACCCAGACTCAGGTGAGAGCCTTCTTGGGTCTCACGGGTTACTACAGGAGGTTTGTCAAGGATTATGGTAACATTGTGCACCCCTTGACTTCGCTGACTTCCAGGAAGCAGCCACGACTTGTGAACTGGACTGACGCCTGTCAGACAGCCTTTGACACCCTGAAAACTGCAATGTGCACAGCACCCATACTCCAGGCACCCGACTTTTCTAAAGAATTTGTTGTCCAGACGGACGCTTCAGAGCATGGCGTGGGGGCTGTTCTAGCTCAGGTGAATGAAGAGGGCCGAGACTTACCTGTAGCCTTCATCAGCAGGAGGTTACTTCCCAGGGAACAGAGGTGGAGTGCGATAGAAAGAGAAGCATTTGCTGTGGTCTGGGCGCTAAAGAAGCTAAGACCCTACCTGTTTGGGACTCACTTCCGGGTGCAGACAGACCACAGGCCCCTCAGATGGTTGATGCAGATGAGGGGTGAGAATCCAAAGCTGTTGAGGTGGTCCATTTCCCTACAGGGTATGGACTTCACTGTGGAACACTGCCCTGGCACAGATCACGCCAATGCTGATGGTCTGTCCAGATTCTTCCGCCTTAGTGAGGAGGACTCCCTAGGGTAAGGGTAGTTCTCCCCACATTTCAGCTGGAGGGGACACGTGTTAGACCTGGCATCATTGGCATGAGTCTCTCCTCCATTTTTTTCTGTTTGCCTCCTCTGTTTACGATGTTTTTGCTGGTATATGCTTTGGGCACTGTGCCACTGCTGATCAGTGCCACAGTGCAAGTGCTCCCTATGTGAAATTGCTGTATTGATTTACTTCCATGTTTGGCTTATTTGGGTTACTGTCAGTCCCTAGTAGAGTGCACCAGGAGTGCCAGGGCTTGTAAATACAAATGCTGCTAGTGGGCTTGCAGCACATGTTGTGCCACCCACAAGAGCGGCCTAGTAAAAGTATGTCTGAAGGTCTGCCATTGCCAGACCACGTGCAGTCTGACTGTCACGAGGACTGAGCAAGTACACCTACTTGCCAGTCCCTAAACCTTCCCTTAACTTCATGTTAGTCACCCCTATGGTAGGCCCACAGGCAGGGTGCATGGTAAGCATAAGGTAGGACAAGCCTGACAAGGTTGGCATGTCCTAATAGTGAATTACAGCCATAGTCGTTTTTCACTATTGTAAGGTAACCTGCTCTCCATCAGTTAGAATGGGCTGCCAGGATTATTAATGCTATAATCCTAGCGGGCTCAGGGAGCATGGTGCAATGTCGAGTTTGGTATCCCTGAACTCAGGGTTTAATAACGCATCCGTTTGTGTGGATGGTTTTTGGACTCTGTGTTTGAAAATAGCACTTTTAGAAAGTAGCTATTTTCTTGTCTAACTGTCTACCGGTCTCTGCTGGTTCTGGTGTGCGTGTGACAGGAGCTGGGTGGCTCCAGAGAGTCTGAATGAGTCAGTGTGGGATGAGTGGGGCATTTGCATTGAGAGTAGGGGAGAGTAGCTCTTGATAGCCTGCCCTGCCTGATACAATGTTGGCTCCGCCCCCCTGCCAGGCGACTGATGACTCTGTGCTTGCCTGGGACTTTCCTGGCCCGCCTCCTGCCGGGCAGCTGATGGCCCTGCCCCTGCCAGTGACAATGCTGGCTCCGCTCCTGCTGAGCGGCTGAGGACTCTGCCCTGCCCAGTGAATAGGCCAGGTGCTTCGGCCTGGCAACACCCACAACAAACCCAGGATGGGGGGAAGTTCCCCTGCATGGACAAAGGGATCAAAGCCAAAAAGGGGTATAAGAGAAGGACCCCTGAACCAAGAATTCAGATCACTTCTGACAAGGAAACCTGAACCAAGGACAAGAAGCCTGCTGATCTAAGGACTGCCTACCCCTTCTGCCAGAGTGCTGTTTGTTGGGGGAATCCTGCATTGCTTCTTTATTTTTGCCAAGGAACCAGGAGAGAGGAACTGTGTGTGTACTCTCACTCTTTGCTGAGAAAATCTCCAAGGGCTGGAAGAGTGCCAGTCTCCTGTTGAAGTCACAGGGCTAAAGGACTTCATCTGCTTAAAGTGCTATTTGTTGGAATTTGTGAATCCAGCACCTCTGAAAGAATCCAGCAATCTCGACGCCGACGGACGCCGCCGAATCCAGCTCGACATCGTGAGTAACGGCTCCAGTGTCCCGCTTCCTCGACGCCGGCCGCCGGGCCCGATCGACGCCAGCAGCAACGCCAGTGAGTAGTGAGTTCGGCTCCAGCTCCAAGTGACCCCGTGTCTGCACCGCTGCTGATCGCATCGACTTCGAGCGCTCTCGACGCCGTGAGCGCTGCTCACTCTTGCAACATCGACATCGACGACGCCGTATCCTGCTTCATCCCGTGAGCGCTGCTCCCGCCTGACTTCGGTCGACGCCGCTGCAGATCGCCCGACTCCGAGGCCCGATCGACGCCGAAGACGCGACGCCGGACATCTCGACGCCGCTGATCCTCGAGTGCTTCACTTTTCCAAGGTACTGTGTTGTTGGGGTCTGTGCGACTCCGGGCTCGACGTAGCGCTCCTCGCGGTCGACGCCGAACCTTTGGATTAACGTTGCCTCGACGTCGTGTGACTCCCGTGTGGGTTACATTGTTGCCAAGAACTGTGTTTTAGAGAAGAAGAGTTGCTTTTGATACTAAAGACTTTTGTGCTAAGAAGAAACCGTGCTTGAACTATTATTTTTCCTTCCAAGAGTATTTATTAAGATTGTGGTATATTTTTGTCGTTATTTGGTCTTGTGCTAAACCTTATATAAAAATACTTATTTTTATAATACTACTGTGTCGTGTCCATTTGTAGTGTATTCACTTTATTACTGTATGTGGTCATAAATGCTTAACGCACTGCCTCTGAGATAAGCCTGTCTGCTTTGCCAAGCTACCAAGGGGGTGAGCAGGGGTTATCTAAGTGTGTGATCCCCTTGCCCTGACTAGAAGAGGTGTGTCCCTATTTGTCAGAAGTGTATACCTCTGCCAACTAGAGACAGCCGCTTCTAACACTCCTCTTACTCCGTTGGTTCCGTCCCTGCGGGTGATCTTGTAGCCTTCCGGTACAGCTATGGTGATGTTGTTTGCCGAGGAGGCGTTCATCCAGGTCTCTGTCAGGAAGGGGACGTCCGGGGAGGTAGAGTTGAGTAGGTCCCAGAGTTCAACGGCGTGTTTGCGGGCTTAGCGGGTGTTGAGGAGGATGCATCTGAGGTAGTTGGGTTCTTTCCTGATGGTGGCTTGGCGGGGCAGATGCCGGTGAGGCTGCAGTTCCGGCAGGGGAAAGTTCCGTGGGTGCGCTTCGGGGCGGCCAGATAGCTGGTGTGTGGTTGTTCGGTGTTGAGTGCGTGGAGGGTGCTGGCATCATAGGAGTGGTGGGCATCATGGCGGTGGCGGGGGCCAAGGGTTCTGGCACGGGGCGCAATCCAGGCACAGAAGGGCGCAGACGGGCTTGCCTGAGGCACGCCCGCTGCGAGCGCCAGCTGCGAGCGTCCGCTGCGTGGCCTCCATATAAGGGGAGTTGAGAGGGAGGCACAGCTGGGAGGCGGGAGCGGGGCGGCAAATGAGTAGCAGGTGGGCAGGGCCGCAGGGACGCAGCGGCGGAAAGAGCGGGAAAAGGGTGGGTGATGGACGGTGGGCAGGGGGAACAGAAGGCAAGTAGGGTACAGAATTAGCAGGGGGGAACAAGGAAGGAGAAAAAAACGGCATGTTACAACAGGGCAGATACAATCAAGGAAGGAGAAAGAACGGCACGTTACAACAGGGAGAGGAAAGAAGGCGGGTTACAGCAGGACAAGTACAGGTAAGCAGACTGCAGACCAATCAGTGCGGCAGAGTGGGCACCTGTACACCGAGGCAGTGCAGCGGCGTGGGGAGCGACCTGCCTGCGAGCAGGGTCAGAGGTTGAGTGTAAGCAGGGCTTGAGGAAGTACATAAAGGCAGAAGGACCGTGCCTGTGTCTGGGGCCCCCTCAGCAGCCCTCCCTAACTTCAACAGCATCCTTCCTCCACTGACCCGTGCCAAAGTCCAGCTCACCCACCTCCCAACCCCCCAGCAACGCTCTCCACTCAGGGGGTTCTAGAAGGCCTGGTTCCCCCAGAGCAAGCAGGGTCTAGATTCATTCTTACTTCAGCTGTGACAACCTTTTCTACAAGCGAATCCCTTTGCAGTGAGACCTGTTTCTGAAGTCCTGAATTCACTCAAAGTCAGTCCTGTGCAAAATGTATATTTTGCAAGAATGATGTGCAGCAACCTCTGAGTATCTTCAGCTTGAATCCCCTGATACTCTTAAAGCATTGCAAGCATTGACAGGATTCCTGGACTTTGCTCAGACACATCTTCCATCCTTTGCAGGGAGTACAGACCCTTTATACAACTGATTACTGCTCCCTTTCTGGCACAGATTGGATAGATTCTCAAAGATTGTGAGAGAGGCATGATAGCATCAGACATTTGCAAATACAAGACAATGCAATCAGTTTGGTTATAAGAATAGTCTCTAGCCAATCAGGGCTCAACCTGCCTTCTGTAATAAAGGACAAAGTCAAATGAAAACAAATCTGATATACTTCAGCAGACAGCAGTTCACTGCAGCAGAAACTATTCTCACTGCTGTCCAAAGTGAAATCAGTAAGAAGTCACCACTGCACAAGGAAAGAATGAACTGTAGAAGCGCATACGTAGATGCTGCCACCAAAGCATGCGGTCCCAGTGTTGTGTGTTACATGTGCGCAGGGTGCAATGCGCCACGCGTTAGACCATTTCAGATGTAGCATTTAAATATGGCCATGCACTGCAAATACAGGAGTGTTCACAATGGGGAACATCGTTTACAATGAAACTTTTACCCCGCACTACCATTACAACGCAGGAATTACAACAAAAGTCGTTACAACGACTTTCGCTGGAGGGCGCTATTAGATAGGAAATAGTTTAATTTTCTATCCAACACCTTCCCTACTATCCACGGGGACTGGAGTTGGAATAGAAAATTAAACTATTCCACTATCCAGCTGAGCTCGTCACGGCCACACCTGTTTTCATAGAACGTTCAGCACAGCAGGGGACTTAGCCCCGCGTGCGAGCGTTCTAACGGCTGTGACGAGCTGAGCTCGTCATGAGCACACGGGGATCGTGGCTCATGATGAGCTGAGCTTGTCATGAGCATGGGAGGGGTTAAAGACCAACCAATGCTCAAGCACAGATTAGCAGCCACTTAAATGGTTGATAATAAAGCGATATTGCCCTCCGCACACCCTCTAGAATTAAAAAATGAGCTTAACAAATATTTACTGTGGATCAGCATTGGTAACTCAAGAGATTCAGAATCAGACTTTTCAAAGACTGTTCCTTTGAATAAAAAAATGGCTGGAGAATTAAATAAAATTCAGCACGAAAAATGGAAGTCCCTCCCCAAATCACATGGGGACTTGAAAGAATAACCCCTCAAGGCTCAGTCAACATTTAAACCCCTTCTAGGCTGGACCTTTTGCTCTACAGATGAGGGTGTGTGGAAAAGTGCTTCACGGACTGAAGGACTGAGGTGGGGATGTCTGGAGAAGGGCATCCCCTGGAGGTGAAGAGGAGTAATTGCACCAGAAATGAATTTACTATCGGTTATTTATTTTAGAGGGACTGGAGGTCACATGTGTAATGTGAAGTGCTGATGTAAGGTGATGTCATAAGCAAAGTGGGGTTATGTTGTCAGACATTCCTGCTAGGGTGTCTGGCTGTATATGCGTAATCCAGTGATTTAATCTGTGATGCCTTTAGGGGCTGTAATTGCAATGCATTTTAATGATACAAAATGTTATGACTGTCGTGGTGAGCCTCAACAAGGCCTACCAGTGCTAGGGGTTCGCCCTTTTCTGCACAAGTCCTTAGACCAATAGGAAGAAGTTGGCATGGAAACTGGAATATAAAACAGAGTACTTTATTAACCTCATGAGGTGGAACTACATTCACACAACACCCTTCGGTAGTGTATGAAGTAGCACACTGAACCGAAGGAGCATGGTCCTTTTATACCCACACAGGGCTCAAAAGAAGGCGGTACAAGTACAAGAAGAAGGTTTTAGGTACATATAAGGTCTTACAGAAAATGTACAATCAGCAAGGGGGAGGAGCTAACATTTGCTAATTCTAGTAAACACATCCTGACAGTTACAGACTATAACAGCTGCAAAGACAGCTGCAAGCTCAACTGAGCATGTGCAAAGTAGAAGAGGCTAAATATACCTTGTCACTAGGCAGAATACAAGAGCAGACGACAGAAAGGTAGGACAGAGCACATGGTGAGCACGTGGTAGCACATGGCATACAAAATGGCCACTACATCCAAAAAGGCTTCAGATAGATGCTAACCCATATCGCTGCCAAATTACAACAGACGACCCTTTTAGCATTAGCTGAAGACATTTGTTCATTTGGGGTAATCTAGGATCATATCCTGTACATTGATGTTTATCATCTCAGTGACATCTTTATTTAACAATTGTTGTCTTTTCATTTCTGCAACATTTCTCTTAGTAGGTGTACAAGCAGTGATGCAAATGGAGCAAAGCATGGGGCCTCATTGTATACATGCACAGCATGTAAATAGTATCGCCAGCAGTATACAAAAAATAGTCAATAGTTTCCAGCCCCAAGTGACAAAGAGTGTCCAGAACCAGGTCTAAAAAGTCCATGTACCAGTCTCTGGGTGAATCGCTGCAGCAATCTTATGCAAATTTGATATTGCATCATATACCGAAGGTGAGTGATCCGGTATGAACACATAACAGCTGCTACCGATGATGCGACATCCACCACCTCGATCAGCCAAAATCACATCAAGAACCATACGAATTTGGAGTGCTACAATTCTTGCAACTTGTAGTTCTTTTGTAATGTTCCCAAGTGCCATTGCTGTCTGATTGGTAACAGCTTCCACAACACGAGTTAATCTCCTTATTTTTCTACTGTTCAATGCAGCACCCACAAAGAAAAACAAACCCAAATTAAAGTCGACATATTGTTACAAAGTGGTGTCAGGCTGATCAACCTCATCTGTACTTATGGTTCTTTTGTATCTGTTCTTGGAGATATCGTTGTACAGTTTCAAGTCTTGGTGATATGATGGAGGGGCCAGGAACACAGGTGGTAACAGAAATGATACATAACACACCCCAGACCATCCAATTGGGAATTAATAATATCCCTTATTACCACATAAAAAATACGTATTATGTGAGAACCTAAAACTACTATTATTAGCACCTTCAATAGTTAATGTCACAGTACACTCACTCCTTCCCACTGGAATTTTTCCAATACTTTCCATACATAAATCTGCTTTAGCTCTGGTCACAGAAATTACAAATGGTCCATTGTTCTTTAGAGTTCTAGTGTTGGTGAGTACATATGGTACAAAGTTATTATCCGGTCAATACTCCTCCCATTCCCATTTAGTTGCTTTAGCTTGCGGGTAACCATCTTCATTAGGGTAAGACGCTTTATTAAGATGATAGTTAATCCTTCCAACTGTCGCTTTCTTTGAAGCAATCAAAAGCGCAAACCAAGCATGACAAGAACCATTGTGGGAAAACGGAAGAGGAATAAAAGGTGTACCCCCTTTCTTTTGGTGAGTAGGTATCATCCCACACACCCAACAATCGGTGGTATTTGTGGCATTATGCGTATGATGCAACATCTGGATGAAGGTTTTATTTAGAAAGGATTGTCGATGCTTCTGCTCCTGGTAGGGAAGCGTAAAATAATGATGCTCAACTGGTGCAGGAGTAGTGACAATCAGCAATTGTCGAGCAGAAGCCACTTTCTCAACAAATCAAGTTATTGCTGCCATAGCCACCATAGCAACAACAAATCCTATGGCACAAATGAACTTCTTACTACAGATCTTCGCAACAGTTGATCTTTCGGCAGGCATGATTACTTCGTCCTTAAAAACAATCGCTGGAGCTCTTATCCCTGGGCAGCCGTTGATTTCTTCACGGAGGGCCAAGACCGGTGTCACTTCGCAGGACTGCCCCCCCCCCCTGCCACATCGGCACTCCGTTTCATCAACCCAGGGCGGTTGCTCAACCAGTCTTTTTCAGCACTGCAGATTCTTTCCTTGGTCTCAGTTGGTATCAAGATACTCCTGGAATCGTGTGATCCGGGAAGACTCCCTCAGATTAGTAAGGTGAGATAGCATTGCCCTTCACCGTTTCCAAGATCTCTCGATGATCAGTCAGCACAGCAGGTTCCACCAAGGCAGGCAACACTCGCCTACAGTGAGTGCTATAGACCCAGTTCTACCTGTTTGTCACTCGAACTGCTGTCCTTGTCGCTAGGAGCACCTGCTCCGGTACTGGCCACCTCGGCTCCAAGCTGTTCGACCTCTCGAAGACCTTGACCATCACATGGTCACCAGGACGGAGTTCGTGGGCCTCACCTGCAGATCTATCAGGAAGAGCTTCTCGAACCTGTTGATGAACAGAGATCAAACTGTCGGTTAACTGTGCCAAATAATCATTTATCAGAGCGCAAGGTACATCATGTACGGGGCTTGGCTTTGGGACTCCCCAAATGTTAATCGGTCTTCCAAATACCACTTCATATGGTGTAAGCCCAGATTGTGAATGTGGCACTGATCTTATGGACAACAATGGCAAGGGTAGTGCATCTGGCCATTTCAAAGACGTGGAAGCAAGTATTTTCGCTAACTTCAATTTCAACGTAGCGTTATACCTCTCCACCAATCCTGCTGATTATGTGTGGAAAACTGCATGGAATTTCTGTTTGATTCCTAATCCTTTCAGGACATGCTCAACAACTTGCCCAATAAAATGAGGTCCGTTGTCACTCCATAAAAGTTTGCCAACACCATATCTAGGGAAAAACTCTTTTAAAACACCTTCGTTGTAGTAAGAGCCGTATTATCCTTTGTAGGGTACGTATCTATCCATTTACTGAAGGCATATACCACCACTAGAACATACTTTAGGTTGTTACAGCGTTCAAGTTGGATGTAATCCATTTGCAAAACTTCAAAAGGTGCAATTGGTGTAGCAAACCCTCCTGTAGGAGTCTGTCTACCTTTTCCAGGATTATACTGCCAACAGATCAAACAGGATTGTACTATTCTTTTAGCTGTACCGGCAATCTCTAGATGCTCCCAGACTTGTGTGAGCAATTTAGTTATCGCTAGAGCTCAAACATGTGCCGGCCCGTGTGCCATTTGAACTATAGGCTGCAAATAAACAGGCAATTTCCACTTATTCATCTCTTTGTTGCGCCAACAGCCTTCATCGTCTAACATTCCTTCTTTAGACCATTGCTCAAGTTCTTCCACAGAGGCAGATCTCTGTATATCTAATTCTTCTTCTCTAGCATCATGCCATTGCTCAGCTTGTGATTTCACTACGTACATGGATATAGTGCTTCGTTGCATCGCAGTCTCACGAGCTACGCAATTTGCAAAGGCGTTGCCTTGTCCAGTCTTATCAATTACTTTCTTGTGTGCGCTATACTTAACAATAGCTATTTTCTTTGGATATGTAAGTGCAGTCAAAAGATTAGGCACCAGTTCCCCGTGCATTATCTGCATCCCATGGGATGTAAGAAAGCCTCTTTCCTTCCATAGTAGGCCAAAATCATGAGCCTCTCCAAAAGCATAGCGGCTGTCCATATAGATGTTCACACAAAAATCAGTGCTAAGTTCACACGCTTGTGTCAAAGCTATTAACTTAGCTGCTTCAGACGACTTCTGTGGTATACGAGCTGTCTCCACTACTGTCTCAAGTGTCGTGATTGCATATGCAGCTGAAGTCGTGCCATCTGGTAACTTCAAACAGGACCCATCAACCCACAGCTCCCCATCGACATCTGAAAGGGGCGTATCTTGCAAATCGACGCGACCCTTTGTCTGTTCCTCAGTAAGGAAGATACAATCATGAGACTCCTGTGACTGAGTTTGAGTCGCTGGATATGGCAACAAAGTAGCTGGGTTCAGTGTCGCACATCTCTTCAGTGTAATGTGAGGGGCTAACAGTGTCAACTTGTATCCTGGTAAACGGGCACTAGTCAAATGTTGCGTTCTAGTCTGATTCAAAAGGGCAGTGACCGCATGGGGTATTAGCACCAACAGTTTATGTGACAAAACTATCCCTTCACTCTGACGTATGGACACAGCTGTTGCTGCAACTGAATGGAAGCACCCAGGCAATGCACGAGCAACAGGGTCAAGAACCGCTGAAAAATACGCACATGGACGCTGCTTGTCACCGTGTGTCTGTACTAAAACTGACAATGCACACCCATCTTTCTCGTGTACATAGAGTGTAAAAACCTTTGTGTAATCTGGAGTGCCTAACACTGGTGCAGAACAAAGAGCTTGTCGTAGCTGACGAAAAGCATCCTGGCATTCATCTGTCCATGGAAGGGGCATTGGAGTGTCTTTAGTCAAAAGCGCTAGCAGGGGTTTAACAATGTTAAACCCCTGCAGGCTCCCTTGCCTGCCAACCTTTTATGTCATCTAACAGTTCAGAAGCAGGAGCAGCACTACGAACGGCTTTACGAGCAGCAGATCTGATGTCAGACGCACGCTCAGCGGTCAACATAGAAAGAGTTTCTCGTGCTTTGTCCTTGTCTGTAGGAGAGTCCTCATCTGACTCATAAGGAGCAGAAGGAAGGGTATACGGAGGTGGAGAATGATCTAATAAGAAAGAATCATCTTGGGGTTTATTAGGAATAGGATAAAAAGGTCTACGAACAGCGTATTGGCTATTTACCTGTAAATTACGCTCCCTATCTTCTCTCTCTTTAATTTCTTTATTTTTCATTTCGAATGCTTTCGCATGAATGCTCTTACGCTGTTCTTTTTCAATCATGGCTTGCTCACGCTTCATTCGCTCACGCACTTCTTTCTCCCACATTCGTACACAGTCAAACATATCTTATCTAGCCTTTTGCTTAAACATTCGTTGCTCGACATACTGAATCTTTCGCAAATCAAATGACCCATGCATAGGCCAACGCAACTCAGGAGCCTTACGAGTATATTTATTCCATAACGTGCTGTACATTAGAGAATAAATACCATACTTAATATACATATCCCTATTAGGCGTCCCCTCTAGGGGGGCCTGTTGTGCTTCATCGAGTCTCAAATTGGTACCTCTACAAAAGCAACACATCCAACGAAGTGTACTAGAAACAGGCATGCCAAAAATAGTGCAGAATATGCAGTATTATATCCAAAGTATCGCTTAAAGTACGCTTTGTATGGTGCGCCGTTCAAATCAATTCAAAGCAGAGAAAATTCTCCTCATTACCTGTCTATATAAATTGCAATTTATATATCAATCACATACAAATCCAAATTGGCCAATACAAATCCACAAAGCCACAGCAAGCGTCGCAAAATGACCTTACCAATCCCAGGCGTCAAACCAACAGCAAGTGTTGCATCAAAACAACGCTTATCAATCACTTGGTGCCAAAGATTCTAACTGCCAAGTTCTTGAATCGACCAAACGGTCACTGCACGGCGAATGACCAGAAGAAATCTCAGTCGAGGACCAGCACCACCTGGATGGTCAGATCAGAAAGAGAGGAAAAACGCCATGGTTTGCCAAGACGCGTGTTTTCTCGGGCAATGATCGTCCGTAGCGAGATTCCAATCCTTCGTTTCGACCACTCCTTTGGGCATCCGAGTCACCGATGAGCCCCATGTTGGGCGCTAATTTGTCGTGGTGAGCCTCAGCAAGGCCTACCAGTGCTAGGGGTTCGCCCTTCTCTGCACAAGTCCTTAGACCAATAGGAAGAAGTTGGCATGGAAATTGGAATATAAAACAGAGTACTTAATTAACCTCATGAGGTGGAACTACATTCACACAACACCCTTCGGTAGTGTATGGAGTAGCACACTGAACTGAAGGAGCATGGTCCTTTAATACCCACACAGGGGCTCAAAAGAAGGCGGTACAAGTACAAGAGGAAGGTTTTAGGTACATATAAGGTCCTACAGAAAATGTACAATCAACAAGTGGGACGAGCTAACAGTTGTTAATTCTAGTAAACACATCCTGACAGTTACAGACTATAACAGCTGCAAAGACAGCTGCAAGCTCAACTGAGCATGTGCACAGCAGAAGAGGCTAAATATACCTTGTCACTAGGCAGAATACAAGAGCAGTTGACAGAAAGGTAGGACAGAACACATAGTGAGCATGTGGTAGCACATGGCATACAAAATGGCTACTACATCCAAAATGGCTTCAGCTAGATGCTAACCCAGATTGCTGCCAAATTACAACATGAGTACTATCATTCTAAAGTGGTACTTAAACATGTATTCTTGCTGCTGCGCTTAGCTGAAGACCCCAGACTACTAGCCCTTAAAATGTAGAGGTGCATACTTCATGGTCTTTAGGAAATGCGCAGCCAGGGCTGTGTGTCACCAAGACAGTGTTACCTAATTTTAATGCTTGTTGAGATACTGGGGGGTGGGGTGCCACTGGGATGGTGCCAGTGCGCAGAGCCCTCCCTCCAGGTTATGTTCAACTAACTGCATTGGGGGCAAGATGAGGTGCATACATGGGATTGGTGGTTCAAGACCCCACCCCAGGGGGGTGGAGTTGTTATGTAATGTCACAAAGTAATTCCATCAGCTTACGTATATTTGTAAATTACTGCATAGTATTGAATAGTGTGTGTGTTTAATAAATGTACTCTAACTTTTATAAAGGAAAGTACAGACTGGACAATCAATGACTGAGTGTTATTTCTGCGCACTTGCACATGGCGATTACTAGCCCACATCACCTCCCTTGAGTAAGCCTCAGACTGCTCCGCAATGCTACCCTCTGAGAGTCAGGCGCTACAATTGGGTGTTTGGTTCCCAGTGAAAGACAAATGTATCATGTTATTTGTGCAGGCCTCACAGATGCTGCCTCGTTTTCCAACACCCATGCACAAGTGTTTCTGCTCCCGGTGGGGGCCACATAGGGGGTGCTTAATACTAATCTACCCCTTTGGAGGGAGAAAGCCCACTAGACACTAGCGTTTACTGACCATAAATGATGAATGGCGGAGGGAGAATTCTGCAGGTACCCACAACATCAAAATAGGTAATTTTTTTATGGCAAAAATGTGACCTTTCCTATCACGTGTGCGAGGCCAAGCCATGCAAGTGAATACTCTTTTTATCGTGAGAAGTATAAAACATAAAAGAACATTTGTTTTTATCAACTAGACTTTTTTTTCATTCCAAACTCAAGCCTGTGTGCAAGAAAGAATACATTATACCAAAGGCCCTCCTACTCATTCGATCGTATGGGTGGAGAAGTGTGGCTCAATGGTTAGAGCGGCACACCCTGATGCAGAAGGTCTGGTCCGGACCAGGGTTCAATCCCCGTCGCGGCAGGGTCTTGGGCTCAATATCCTCGGACCTGATAATTCTCGCCTCAGTGCCTATTCCAATCATGGAGTCCCACTCTGGGCAATAGCTTGCTTAATCTCCACAACGGCCCCCACAACGCTAAGGATGCCTGGCCTCCACCTTGGGGGTGCGCAGGAGTGGACACCTCACAGGGAAAGCCAGGATGGGTTCCACAGCGGTATTCGTACAAGCGCCTTGAGACCCTTGCGGGTGAGTAGTGCGCTATACAAGTATCAATTTACATTTTACATTTTATGGGTAACCTGAAATTCCGAGACCTACAAATAAGAACTATTTCCAAACTCATTATCTTGTGAACATTTCATAGGGTATCTTCATACCTACTTTCAAAGACTAACTTGTATTATATATAGTGTTGTCTGGTCAGTTCACAAAGAAAAATCATTACAAGCTACAGGTTAGTTGTTGGCTCCGGCTATCGTGTTATTGGACAACAATCACTATATGTTCCTGCGAACAGAAGGGTATAGTATTTTTGTAAGTCGGCCTTAAGGGCAAAAATGACATAAAAAGGCTCAGCATTGGGGTGGGAAAAGGCTCAGTAGTTAAGAGGCCATAAGAAGACGTTTTGCTATCGACCAGATGCTGCTTGGTACCTGCATGTATTGAACCATTCAATCAGGATTTATAAAGCGCTGCTAATCACCCGATAGGGTATCCAGGCACTCGCTGAATGCCACAGGGCCCAGATCCTGATATCAACAGAGGGAACACGGCAGAGCTCTCAATTTCAGATGCCCTTCGACACATCAGACTGACCGCGAGCCGCACTTTTACCGCTGACGCCTCTTCAACCACTCAAAGGTGCTGGAACCTTGATAAATATTTGCACCATTGCCTCTCTCAAGGCCAAAATCTTCTGCAGATTCAACAGGGGGCTTGGAAACTTAGGGACAGATTTATGAAGGCCTTGCGCCGCCGGTGCGTCATTTTTAACATGGGAAAAAGTGACGCACCGGCGGCGCAAGGCCTTCATAAATCTGCCCCTTAGGGTGAGTCAATTCAAGAGTCAGAACAGGCTTAGAGAAGAAGACACAGCCAGGGTCGCCCTCGCGGATGCAGACATCACCTCCCCTTCAACAGGAGCTTCTGGAAGGCGAGGAATCTTGTTTGTGGTTTTCTGCTTAATCTTGGAAAGTTTATCCTCTTCAGCTTCAACTGAAAAACATCCTCTTGGGGCAGGATCAGCCTTGTTGCTTTTGTTTGGCCTGTAAAATATGGAATGTGAGTCGTGTTTGACCCCAGACACCGCAGATAAGTGTCATGACGTGCAAATCAGTTTGGTATAGCGTTGGATATTGCAGCAAGGTGCCTTCCTGTGCTGCCCTACACCAAAATCCCATAAATGAGCGCCTCGGTCTTTAAGGTGGGTTATCATTAACCCAAGTGAAAGCACACCCATCGCTGTCATACCCAGGGCTTCAAGTGAGCCGGGTCCTGCCGGGGCTGATTATTGGGAATAAATAAAGAATGGTGATGGATTAAACCCAGATCAGTTGACTGGGGATGAGTGTTTGATTTGCTCAAACGCTCCGTCCATCATCCCCTTTTGTATCGCTTTGTACGCCCTAAGTGTGGCAGGGTATGCTCAGACGTGAGTCCCTTGCTCACTTGGCCACTGGATTCAAGATAGCCTGGCTGATGAGGATAATGAATCCGAAACCGGTCCCAGGATGCTTGTTTCCGGTCCATGGAAGACATGGCTTGGCAGTTCGGGCTGAACTGTTCCCATGAGGCACAGGGTCAGACTGATTTGTATATGGCCATGTCTGAACTGGGGTGGCCGAGTGAGCTAAAGAATGGTGATGGATTAAACCCAGATCAGTTGACTGGGGATGAGTGTTTGATTTGCTCAAACGCTCCGTCCATCATCCCCTTTTGTATCGCTTTATAGGGAATAAAAGCACTAGGTATTGAAAGAGGATCCTACCAGAACCGCCCTCTTGGACTCCCTCAGAGCAGAAAGAAAGTTAAATGAAAGGAAATGAGTGGAAAGCTTAGAAGCAGGGCTGCTGTTCTATTACAAGTACAGCAGACATGCAGGTTTGAAGGGTTGCTGGTTCTTCTGAGAGGTGTGGGTTCTGTGCTTTATAAGTCTGGCTGCCATACAAACAAGCACTGGTACTGTCCCTTTAAAGGCTGGCAGCCCTGCAGAGAAGGGCTGGTCATGTCCTGAGTACTACAGCATCCATGAGTGGCATCACCTTTCTGGCACTCAAGGGACCTGCCAAGCTTCCATCGAGGGGCACACTGGGAAAGCTCAGTGGGTGCAAACCTGTTTGTTTCTGTCTTTTGCTCACGAAAGACAGGGAAGGGTGGGAGGCTGTGGCATGTCGCTCTTGGTGGCCAATCGAAGGAGCTCTACCCAAAGGCTACAAACTAGCAAGATGGCACCTGGTAAGGTTCCACTTGTTGTTTGTCCCCCCTTGCTTTCACTCCACATTTGTTTTGTTCCCTCCCTCAGTCCGCGTTTCTGATAATAACAATCCCCATTTGTAACGCGCGGACATATCACCCCCTTAAGGGTTTCAAGGCACTTGAGTCCTTCAGGGAGATTAGTTGAGCTATTTCAGAGTCACATGATACTGAACGTAGCTGCTGCCAAAGCCAGGGATCGAACCGTGAGCCCCGCTAGGGACTCAGCCGCTCTGGCCGCTGTGCCACACCTCTCTTTCTGGTGCTGTGTTGTCTTATCTACGTTCCTGCTCCATGACCCTGAGGCACTTCATCCCCGCTGCTGCGGGCACTGACGGGTCTTTCTTGGCCTCAGGGTGGTTCCTGCTGCCTTCCTGGCTCGGTGCTGCTGCTGTCTCCTTTGAAGTGCCTGGTGAGCCCCAATGCCTCCCCTTCCTGTGTATGCGTCATGTCAAATCCTGGTGCACAGTTTGTTATTGTGCCTTTTATTCCTAAAGGGCTGAGCCAGACTTTGAGATCTCTTTTTTGAGGGCAGAGATGTTTAATTGCATGGGCAAAGCAGGGCCCGGCCCTAGCCTTTCAGGGGGCCCCTGATAGACCCACCTCTGTTCTGCAGAGTCTTGACTAATGACCTTGAATATAGCCTTATAGCCCGCCGTAGCGGGCTATACCGGCTATTAAAGGCCCGCTCCCGCGTTAAAGGCCTGAGCCGAAGGCGAGGGACTTTAACAAGGGGCGGGACTTTAATAGTCGGTATGGCCCTGCTACGAAGGGCTATAAGGCTATTATAAACATTCTGCCACTAGAGGGCAGAATTTTCTAACAAATAAAACAAAAGCCTTTTGAAGCTCAAGGGGATTTATATCCCCTCGAGCTCCGAGAGGCCTTTGTAAGAAATTGGAATGTTGCTCTGTGTGCCTTTACCGGCCGTAGAAGCCCAGAGCACTCCATTGTCTACAAAGGAGCTCCCAACATTCCAATGTTCTAATAATTCTTAACTCGTTTACTGCGGCGGCAATTCCGCCGCGGTGCGGGCGTTCTAAAGGGTGGGCAGGACTGCGTCGGCCAACGGTCGTTCGCAGCACAAGGGAGGGAGTGCTCCCGTCGGCCGTTGGCAGATAGGAGCACACAACGGGTTAAATAGACTGTTTTAAATACAGCTTTCCTTTAAATTATTTTTAATGTGGGTGATGTATGGGACTCACTTAAAGACATTTTCCAAAGAAATGTTGTGTTTATGTTTTATGCAACATCTATAATAAAAGTTTCTTGTAGATCATAGCTAGTGAGACGGAGGGGCCGGTGTAGAGTTTGGTGGTCGGTGGTCCATCCCACGGTATGTAGAAGTACTCTACTCCGACATCCACAGGGTTCTCCGCCAGTTGTCCGTCAGCCCTGTGGATAACTCTGAGCATCAGCACCAACGGCCATCAAAGTGGTTGCTGTTAATGTTGTAAAACTTTGACACACTGCTCCGCCTGCCCTTCAAACCTTTCAAGTGTTTTACTTTTTTCAACAAAAAAAACTCCCAAAGGTGGAGGCTGTTTTTGGAAAAAGTACAATTAATGGCCCCCACACCATGGGAGTTGTCTCCTATGGTGTGGGGGTCATCATTTGATTTTTATTGTCCCTGACTGCAGCTGAAAAACAGCAAAACAAAACAAATAACACCATTCACTCTACATCAGGTGAACGGTGTTATATGTGGACATCTGGGGGTCGATACTCTGTCGGAGGAGTATGTCAGTGACGTAGCTGGAGTAGGCTGACTTAACATCCCCATTCTGTAACTCAGGCGGCGGACCTTCAGTTTGGTGGAGAGGGCACTCAGTGCTGTTATGGGGGAGAATCCTCCCCCACAAACTGTAAGCAGCCCAGGAGTGCTCAGTACCTGGTAGGGATTTGACCACAGAGTTAAGTAAAGCCTAGAGGCCTGAGTCTCTGGGTTCTGGAGCTACTGATCCTGTCACGAGAGACAGAGGTATAGTCAGTGCTCGTGAGCCTGGCCAGGGTCTTCTATGAGCCCTGCCCGATCTCCCCTAAATGTATGCATCTCCCCAGCCTCCCCTCACTGCCTGCCCTGCTGCCAGCAGTCTTGACAGTCCAGACAGAACGTGTACATTTGTAAACATTCCAGGAAATAACAATGGGGCAGATTTACAAGCCCCTTGCGACACATTTACGACGCCATTGCGTCACTTCTGGGACGCAGCGGTGGCGTAAAACATGTGCCATGTTGCGCATTATTTACAAAGTGACGCATTTAGGGAGATGCGTCACGTTGTAAAGCCCTGCACTACATTAAACCTGCGTCAGATTTAATGTATGCAGGATGGGCGTTCCGTCATTAAATGCCTCGAGAAAGTGACGCAGTGAAATCAAGAAGATTTCATGGAGTCACTTTTCTGACGCCGCTGCGTCAAAACCCTGCACCTGCTTGAAGCAGGCGTAAGGCGTGATGCAGCATGTTAGGTATGGACAGCCCCTGAGCATTGCTGGAGTTGCGTCATGCTTGCAACACGACTCCATCAATGCGTGGCCTTAAGCCATCAGATGCGACACGCATCTGTCTATCCCTGCGCTACGGTGTTCTGCATTGTAAATGCGACGCATCCGTGGTGGCACAAGGGTGGAATTGCGTGTCGCATCTTTACTGGCGATCCCTGCTGATTTGCACGGATGCGCCAGTCCTTGTAATATGCCCCTTTGTATCCCTATCCACCGAACCACCCCTACAAGAGGTCAGGGTCCTACCCTCCAAAAAACAATTATTTCTTGTCTGGGAGGTTCCAACGATGCAAACCCGGGGGAGGTAAGGGCGTGTGGAGCAGGATTCTCCTCTTTCGCCCATGTCCAGAGGCGGGAAGTTTCAAACTTCAGCTCTACTTTGTTCTGTCCTGATTAGGTAATCTGCGCCTCGAGACCCATCTCAGGTCAGAGGGAGCTACACGTGTGTAGTCAGTTATGCTAGGGCCTGTAGACTGCCCTGCTACAGTCCTGACCGAGTTATCTTTACACTTTGAAGGTACCTTGCCTCTATTACTCATACTAAAAGGCAGTTTAACAGCTTTTACTTCATCACTGTTCGAAGAGACCACAATGAGGCAGTAAATGTATGCAATACTTTATTTTTTATCATTATACTTTGCCCATTGAATCTTTTTTTTATCAACATGGTCGCAATTTTATGTCAAGGCTTGATGACGTCCCAGATCTGGATCTCACGCTTCTTATTGGGTGATGTCTTCGTTCATTGGTCATCGATGACATCACATGGCATGACAGGCCGAAGGAGAGGGCGGAGCTGTGGATGGAAAGAGAACGACATTAGAGGTCATATACATGAGTGACATCACCATAAGCCAATGGGAGTGAGAGGGTGGGAGATGATAGACATCATACACGTGATACGTCACATCACCATAAGCCAATGGGAGTGAGAGGGTGGGAGATGATAGACATAGACATCATACATCATGCATGTGATACGTCAAATCAACGTAAGCCAATGGGAGTGAGAGGGTGGGAGATGATAGACATAGACATCATACATCATGCATGTGATACGTCACATCAACGTAAGCCAATGGGTGTGAGAGGGTGGGTGATGATAGACATAGACATCATACATCATGCATGTGATACGTCAAATCAACGTAAGCCAATGGGAGTGAGAGGGTGGGAGATGATAGACATAGACATCATACATCATGCATGTGATACGTCACATCAACGTAAGCCAATGGGAGTGAGAGGGTGGGAGATGATAGACATAGACATCATGCATGTGATACGTCACATCAACGTAAGCCAATGGGAGTGAGAGGGTGGGAGATGATAGACATAGACATCATGCATGTGATACGTCACATCAACGTAAGCCAATGGGAGTGAGAGGGTGGGTGATGATAGACATAGACATCATACATCATGCATGTGATACGTCAAATCAATGTAAGCCAATGGGAGTGAGAGGGTGGGTGATGAGTGTGGTACACACACAGGTGAGGGCGAAGAAAGAAAGTGACGCCCCTCCTCTATGTTCTGATCCCACTGAGTTGCAACAACTAAGGGCACCTGCATATTCGCGATGTGTTGTGTTATATTAGTTCTTTTGTTACTACATTATTGCACTTTTTAGCAGCCAAACCCCTCTTTTCAAGTATTTTCGACTCTTGGCGGCTTTGATGCCATGCACCATTTGCTCTTGCAGGAGAGTCTGGAAACCACAGTGGGGGTCTCCAACCAGAACCTTGGCTTGCCTGCTTCCTCCAGAATCATAGAAAGGGGTGAGTATAGTACAAGCCACTCCAAGGGATCCGACAAGTGGGAGTGGCCCTGCTTCAGGTCACTCAATCCCAAATATTAGTACAGCACTACAGGAATCAATACTATTTATCGCCGGCTATCGCTGGCAATTATCGCCATGCTATCGCTGTATCAACAACGCATAGCGCAATGGCGATAATTTTCCAGCGATAGCGTTTTTTTCCATGGAACATCGCTAGTTTTTCCGCGGATGTTCCTTGGAAAACGGCGATAACCTTGCTGATACGACCATGAGCTCGTATCAGCATATTCCACACCCAATGTTAAGTATACCTAAGTCAGCATTTTTGCAGACGTTAGTTTTAGGTGAAAACCGCGGTTTTCGCCTAAAACTAACGTCTGCAAAAATGCGTGGGCCTCCTTGTAAATATCACGATGTTCACATCAGCGATATTTTACAAGGAGTACTTCTCAGTGACGCCCACTTTTCATCTCATTAGAGATGCAAAGCGAGGCATCGGGAAAACGGGTGCTATCATGCGCTAATGTATGTTAGCATCCCCTTGTAGATCGGCCGCTGTCATTTTTTCAGCTTTTTTGGCTTTTAGAGCCAAAAAAGCTTCAAAATGGCCCTTAATAATATGCCCCTGAGTTTTTTAATAAACAGGAATTGTTCTTAGTTTACCAAGGAAAAATGTAAGATTTAGTTTTATATTTTTATCTGAATATATTGTATGTCTTTATGGCCATAGCTGAACCAAAGAAGTATTTACTGAGGTGCACAGAAACGTTTTATAAAACGAGGTTTTAGAATTACTGCCGCTTGACCCCGGGCTTTGAAGAGTACTGTCCAACTAAGTGAGTCGACTATAAACGACTTTTTTATTCTTTTTAATCTCGATGTAGATAAAGAGACACACACTCCTAGAGGAGATATCTTCCACCTGTACAAAACTGCTTTGAAGCATCTAAAAGCAGACTGTGTTTACATCAAACAATCACGAGTCCCAAGATTGAGTTAGATATGCATGGAGTAGACATCCAACTTGGCAGACACCTTTAGTCCAGTGTTTAGGATTTTGGAGGGTTTCTTTTGCTTCGAGCTCATTTCCCCCTCAGAGGACTTTATAAAATGCTTGAATGGACATTTATTGGTAATGGAAATGTGCACTTAGAATGGTGGCTATTTTTATGTACTGTATGTATGTATTGCTTTTGCACTTTTATGGTTATTTGACCGAAATAAAGTATTTTGATGACGATGATGAATATGCAGTACGATGGACTTCGATGCACATGGATTAAAAAGAAGTTTATTTTTATTGCAAAAAGCTGAGTAGGACAATTCTACCCTTTGTTAATAAACTACAATTAAGAGCATTTAAAGGAGCCGTGAAGGGGTGCCGCTTACTGTTTAAATGCAAGAGTAAATATCAAACATCTGAAACTGCAAGTAGCGAGTTCAGAAACCACAATGGCAGCAATGACGAAGCGCTACGCGAACCCCTTACAGGCGACAACAAAACGTGGCCCTGACGTTATTTGTTAAGTTGTGTCAGATAATCCTCACACTTACTCCTGTTGTGCAAATAATCGTTAAACATAAACTCAGACCCATCCTCTGATCTAAATCAGGGGCATTGTAGTAAGTGACCACACCACAATATAAGTTCAAATTGTTTATTGAGGTATGAAATCAACGACATCCATAACCCTGCCAGTCATGAACAACTGCAGGAGTGCAGCTTAGGATGTTGACAGTGAAAGGGTCATACCACAAGGGGCGGGAAAGAAGGGGGGGCGGAATATACCAACAACAGATTAGATATGTAATTACAACACATCTCCTACCCTATTAATGGAACTGAACAGGATGTTTTCTGTCACCACATTATTTAGTCTTTCTGCCACTCTGGTTTGTGTTCCCCCTTCCTGAGATCATGCTTGATCCTTGTGCTGTCCTTTTCCTGGCCATCCCTTCCCCCAACAGTGACACCTTTTGCGTCAGTTCCATTTGCATTGTCCCTCACAATGCGATCCATGCTCCATGCCTGACCATCATTAAGAACCACTACATTTTTCAATATTTTTGCAATTACTTTTCTCTCTGAGAACTTCGAGCAACCCGATTGTACTGATCTTGAAAGTTTGGCCTTTACTTTGTCTCCCACCTTCCATGTTCTGCCCAGCTTCCCTAGACCTTCATTGTGTTTCCTAACATACGCTTCCTGATATTTCCTTATTCTCTCTGCTACTGGTCTCTTGTCAACCTCTTCCTCATCCTTTCCCCTCAACCACAAAGGACTCATCTTGGTGTCTGGTTCTCTAACTTTAAGGGATTTGAATGGAGATATCCCAGTCATGCTGTGAGGAGTGACTCGGTATGGCCAGATCATGTCGTCCAGGGCTTTTCTCACATTAACTCCTGTACTACCATTCAACTGTATACACCCCTTAATCATGCGATTTACTCTCTCAATCATTCCGTTTGCTCTTGGACAATACAATGCAGTACGTTGATGGGTTATAGCAAAACTGTGTAAGAACTCACTCATTAATGACGAAACAAACTGAACCCCGTTGTTCGTCACCAATATTTGTGGTACCCCTTCAGTTCTGAAGGTTTCCTGGAAAAAGGCTATTACTGAACTGGTAGTCACATTTTCCACAATCTTAATTACCAACCACTTGGAATGATAATCTACTAAGGAGATGATGAATCTACCTCCAAAACCCTTTACTTCTAGAGGTCCTACTATCTCCATAACTATTTTTTCCCGCGGTGTAGTTGGTACTCTACTGCCGGTATGGGACCTTTCATGCTTTTTTTTGTTTTATCACTCATAGCACAATTGTTGCACCGTCTAATGTATCTCTCTACCATGGTGTCCATGCTTGGCCACCAGTAATGCACATGGACTTTGTTTTTTGTTAGGCTACAACCTAAGTGGCACTCATGAGCCAAACAAACAATCTTCTCTCTCATGTTCTCAGGTGGCACTAATTTCCTCCCTCTGTACATGTTCCCACCTTGGAAGTTTAATTCATGTCTGACCTCCCAAAATCCCTTTTCTTCCTCACCGAGTCCTAAACTTTTCTCTGGCCAACCACTAGCCACTAATACTTCCAATTTGGATAACACCACATCTTCCTCCATCGCTTTTTACCATTCTTTTCTATTAATTCCTTCTTTTATCTCTGCTACTACGTGTTCCTCAACATAGTCATCTTCTTTTTCATTACTCTCAATGGGTAGACGAGAAAAGCAATCTGCTGCCTCATTACATTTTCCTGCAATGTACACCATCCTGTCATTGAACCCTTCCAAGCCTAAAAACCATTTTGCTATTCGTGGAGTGGTTCTCTCCAGATTTTTTGTGCTGAAAGCATTTACTAATGGCTTGTGATCTGTGCGGATAGTGAAAGGCAATCCCGATACATAAACTCGGAAGTGTCTAACCGCCCAATAGCAAGCCAGAGCCTCCCTCTCAACTACTGAGTACCTTGATTCTGCTTCAGTGAGGGTTTTTGAAGCAAATGCGATAATCCTTTCTTCCCCTTCTACTCCCTGGCTGAGTGTAGCCCCAACTCCTTTTGTGCTAGCATCGGTAGTTATTACAGTGTTCCTTCCTGTATCAAATTGGGCAAGGAATGGTTCATTTATTATTTTGCACTTCAAATCTTCAAACGCCCCCCTACAGTCTTCGCTCCACTCAAATTTCACTACTTTTTTGAGTAGAGACCTCATGGGAGCAGTAATCTCTGCAAAATTCTTAATGAACTTGGAGTAGTACTCCGCCAGTCCGAGGAAAGATTTCACTTCTTCCTTTGAGCTGGGCTGGGGTGCAAATTTGATTGCCTCCACATGGTCAGATTTTGGCTTGATGCCATCCCTAGAAATCACGTGTCCCAGATACGTAACTGAAGTTGCCCCTACTTGGCACTTTGACTTCTGCAAGGTCAGTCCTGCATCTCTCAACCTCACTAACACTTCCCTCAACACTCTGTTGTGTTCTTCTGCATCTTTCCCATAGAGCAATAAGTCGTCCTGGAAACACAGAACTTGCTTCTGCCCTTCCAGGATGGCCTGCATCGCCCTTTGGAAGACCGCCGCAGCAGATGCCAACCCAAATGGCATTCTGCGGAATCTATAAGGCCCGAAAGGGGTGATAAAAGTGGTCAACGCCTTACTCAAAGGGTGAAGTTTTATCTGATGGTACGCCTGAGAAAGGTCTATCACCGTGAAGTATTCTGCCTCCTTGACCTGACTTATCATATCATTTATATTAGGCAAAGGGAATCGGTCCACCCATATGTTACTATTCAATTACCTTAGGTCAATGCAGCGCCTTATTTTGTTTGTATTTCCTTTTGCCGTTATCACGATAGGTGAAACCCATTTTGAGCTCTCTGCAGGTTCTATCACTTCCTGACTCAATAACTTTTCTAGTTCCTCCTTAAGCGGTTCTCTCGCTAAAAATGGAATTGTCCTGCACTTGTGCACCACCGGTTTTGCATTATCTTTGAGTCTTATTTTATGTTGATAATCTTTCAAACACCCGATATTTTCAGTGAAAACTTCTTTAAACTCTTCCACCACTTCTAAACCACACACACTTCTGTCTACTAGCATAACTGGCTCTTCTGCTGTTGGATCTAATTTCATCCCTAAGTCCTTCTGGTGTGCCCATCCTAGCAGGTTAGACCCCATCTTTACCACATAGACGTTCCCTACTGTGCTTCTTCCCTTGAAGGATATTTTCATGGCGACCATGCCTTCCAGCGGTATAGGGTCCCTGTTGTAACCTACCGGACATGCATCAGATTCTTCCAACCTTACCCCTTTTTTCTCAATTCTTTCCTTGTATGTCTTCAGATTGATAAAGGTAAAAGGTGAACAAGAATCTGCATAAACTTCTATCATTTCACCATTAAGATCTATATCACATTTGGGTAAATTAACCATTCTTACTAAGTTTTCATCCTTGTTATCTATGCATCGAACATATCTTCCCTCACTTACATCACTGTTGTTTACTAGATTCACAGCTTTCTTTGAAGTATCTTTACATACTCTTTCAAAATGTCCCTTCCTGTTACAATTTCTGCAAGTCGCTGTCCTTGCCAAACAGCGAATGCTGTTCGCTAAGTGTCCTGTGCTGCCACATCTGAAACATTTCAATCTGTTATCTTCATTGTGTTTCTCTCTGGCTTGTTCTTTGTAAAATTATTTTCTCTTTATATCCATTACAGCATAAACATCTCTATTATCCTCCTTCTTATCACCTATTTCATTTACTCTGCTCCCTTCATTTATGTTCATCTCTTTCACACATTCTGCTGTGTGTTCCACACTTTTTGCTATATCTATTGCATTTCTTAAATCTGGATTTCCCACCAACAATTTTTCCTGGATTTTCTTATGTTGGTACATCTCACCAACTGGTATCTTGTGAGTGACTCTGATAAATCATTACATTCACATGTATTAGCCAACTCTCTCAGACATGCAATGTATTTTCCAATTTTTTCATTTTTTCCTTGTACCCTTCCAAAAAATGTATGCCTTTCCAATACAACATTTATTTTGTCTGCAAATTGCAGTTCTAGTTTCTTTAGTCTTTTGTCATAAATATCCATATCCACTTCCTCTCCTACGCCCCCTTCCAGATCAGGTAGGCTGTCAAAAACTCACCTTCCTTCTGTTCGTAGATTTATCAGAAGTATATTCTGTCTCCTTATAGCTGAAAACCCGCTTGCGCCTATGGCAATCAGATATGACTCAAACCCCTTTCTCCAATCTTTCCATGGCAGCACCGGCTCTCCTTCCTCTGTTAGAAAAGGCGGCGGTTGATTCATGCTAGCAGCCGCCATCTCTATAATGACTTACTATGCTTAAAAGCAAAAGTGACCTGCTAAGAGGTACAATTACTACTCTGGTACACCTCCCTGCTTTTTAAACTGGCTATGTATTTCCCCTATCTTCTAATTTATCTATTTTCACTGCTGCGCATTTATCTAATTACAGTATGTTTGCTTTACTTTCACTCAAAACTCCTCACTTTTCACCTTTGTCACTCAACATTTCACTTTAGAGAATAATTAATATATTCCAAAAGTACAATCCTACTGTAGTACTTCCCTGTTTGTTAAAATAGTGCCTATATTCCTTGTGAGCATTTTCATACTATTGCATTTCAAACTGTAACCATTTTTTTCCTTCAATAATTTTTCCACAAAACAATCTCCTCACTTTACTCCAGTTTCAAAAATGCCAACTTTTATGTTATACTCCACACTTCCAAATCTCTTTGTCTGGAATGTGTGTTCACTTTTGTTCCATCTGCTTCCTTCGTCGACTTGCACTGCTTTCCAAGACTAGTTTTTGTTGAATCTGCCTTTAATATTCACGGACAGCTCTTTCCGTCGAATCTGCCGCTGACAGGAAACGATTTCCCCTCACCGCAATGCTCTCTCTCTCTCTCTCTCTCCTCAGAGCCGTTCCTTCGCTGCCTCACGCGCTTAAAAGATGTCTATGTCCGATTTTCTTTCAAGCCTTTATTCGCCGCATAGGTGTGTTGCGACGACCGTCGCCTCACAGATGAACAGCCGCTTGCTCCTGCTTACGCCGTCAGGTACGGTTCGCTTTATTCTTACTTTAAAAAACCACCCGTCAACTTCAGCTGATTAACCGCCTTGCGTTTGGCCTCCACGCCCCTTAATAGGCAAGCTGCCTAATCTCTTTCACCGCTCCACTTTGAAAGCTGCCTCACACTCACTCCGACATTTCAGAGGCACAGCTGCTTGTCATGTATTCTTTACGGATGTATGACGTTACAACGCATACTTTTACAACGCCTACTTTTACATCGCAAGTTTTACAACGCATACCATTACAACGCAAAATGCTTTTGGGCGCTGGATAGTGAATAGCTTAATTTACTATTCCAACTCCAGTCCCCGTGGATAGTAGGGAAGGTGTTGGATAGTACATTAAACCTATTCCCTATCCTAGAGCGCCCCCCAGCGCTATGCGTTGTAATGGTTTGCGTTGTAAAAGTTGCGTTGTAATGGTAGTTCGTTGTAAAAGTTTCATTGTAAAGGCTGTATACCACTCTTTACACTTCCTATCAGCATCGACCACCGATAGCTCCTGTGGCCTGTCACAATAATTACTTATCCTCAGTCCGCTAGGTATCCGTCACTGGGTATGTGCGCTTCTTCACATCTATGCGGAACCTTCACCACGCTTCAAAATTCCTCCTCCACGTAGTTTATTACTCAAATTACTTCTTCTGCTGTAATAAATGTCTAATTTCAGTCTACTCTTTACTCGTAAAAATCTTTTACTCACTCAGCGCTGAACTCTTCATCCTTATTCCTGCACTTCACTGGTCCTGGGTAACAAATGGAGGGGATGTCGTACGTTGGCCTCCTCCCAACGCTCGTCGCCAGTGTAGTAAGTGACCACACCACAATCTAAGTTCAAATTGTTTATTGAGGTATGAAATCAACGACATCCATAACCCTGCCAGTCATGATCAACTGCAGGAGTGCAGCTTAGAATGTTGACAGTGAATGGGTCATACCACAAGGGGCGGGGAAGAAGGGGGGGCGGAATATACCAACAACAGATTAGATATGTAATTACAACATACACGTTTTCACAAGAGTTTGACTGTCTCAAATGAAAAGTTAGATCATGGAGAAACAATTATTAACCTTCAAGTAGGTGAGATTTAGTTTCTCATTCGCTACCATTGGCAATTCTTTATGCCCATAAACCTCTGTGAAAAGGGGAAAAATGGAATTTCACTTTGCTTTTGAAAACTTTAGCAGTGTGTTTGATCCGGTGGAGCAGCAAAACAAACCCAGATCCCAGTTGCAAATCGCATAAAACAGGGATGTGTGTTGGCGCCCTTACTCTTTTCACTTTAGGTTTCTGACTTTTCACGTTTTATAACATATCTCAGCCCTTCCTTCCGAAATTGGGGAATCATTAAATTTCTGGACTAATGTACTCTGCTGACTTGGTGCTTGTAGAACGTGGGTGGGGTAGCAGAGACAGATGCATTAGCTAACTACTCAAACCCACAATCTATTGGATAACGACAATAAAACCAAAACTATGAACATGGGAACACGCGACTGTCAACTCTGGGAAGTGGTGATCCAATAACAAATGTCTTGAGGCAGTTAAAAGCTTTACTGACCTGCAATTCACAATGAATAACAACCTATCTTGGTCAAATCACCTCCAAATTCAATTAGCAAAAGCCAGTTCTGTTGGTTTGGATTTTGCTTTCTGGTCTTGGGGAAAAAAACTTGTAATGTTTTTAAAGAATCTGTAAACCTATAAAATGGGCCCAGTTGTGCTTCATGGAATTAAAGGACAATCAATGACTTCCATCACAAAGATGAACACATTGAGTCACAGGTGTGGGAGACCCAGAGACATGTCTTTGTTTGCGGTGCTCAACCCCAGCTGAAACTCTGAGATTAGAAATAAAAAAAGAGAGAAGTAAGATATCCAGCATTACCAAAGGGGACATCTCTCTAAGGCTGCATCACTTGTTAGGAAAAAGGTCATTTGGACCAAAATAGTAACAGATCAGGAGGATTTTTTTTTTTTTTCTAAGGTGCTTTATTTTTGTCTAAGATGTTACCATAGCAGATATTTACAAAGGAACTACCTCACCTAGTATAAAATTATAGTTGAAAATATATCTAAACAAATATATTTTTCTCATGGTGTAAATGTTAAAACGATATTTATTTTATTTTATTTTGAAAGTTTTATATAGCGCGAACAAGATCTTTGCAGATATCAGAGCGCTTTACAAAGCAGGGAATACCAAACCAGAGAATGAATACGTGAGGGAGCATAATAGTACAGGTAAATCAATAATGCAAGTAAATAGTCAGGTAAGTGATACAATAATACAGGTACAACACATATTCGTAGGGATCTAGCAGAATAATACAGGAAAAACACATAGTCGTCGGGATCGAGCTGGGTAATATAGATCGGTGCAGATACTTTACAGATCCAAGTTACAAGCTCAAGTGTATTTGGCCATGAGAAGAGCTTTTACTTCTTTCCTAAAAAGTGTGATGGAGGAGATGAGCCTTGTTTCAGGAGGGAGTGAGTTCCAGATCCTGGGTGCCATTCCTGAGAAAGAGCGCTTATACGTTTTTTCCTTCCTGAATCTTCGAGGTTTTAGCAGCAGATTGTTTGTGCCTCTAGTGTATCTAGAGCCGCCAGAGATTGACAGCTTCTGAGTGAGGTATCCGGGAGAGCTCAGGTGTACAGCCTTGTGTGTCATGCAGGCGATTTTCAGATGTATTCTGGCTTCAAAAGGCAGCCAGTTCAAGGATTTCAAGTCAGGGGAGATATGCGAGTGTTTTTTTGACCCAGTGATGAGTCTCGCTGCAGCGTTTAGAGAGGCTCTTAGTGGTGCAGTAGTGCTTAACGGGAGACCGCAGAGGGCGGTGCTACCGTATTCAATTCGCGGGATTACTAGTGCTTGTACTGCAGTTTGGAAGTCTTTGGCTGGTAGGAAGGGTTTACGTTTCCTCAGGGTGTTGATTTGGAAGTTCGCACCCTTAGTAGCCTTGCTGATATGATGCTGCATGTTGAGATTGGAGTCGAGAGTTATGCCTAGAGATTTTGCTGAGTCCACGAAGGTGGGTAGGACATTGAGTGCAGTTAGCTGTTTAAGCCAGGTTTGAGTGGTAGAGATCTTCGCAGGAGGTGAGATCAAAAGGTACTCTGTTTTCAGAGCATTGAGTTTGAGATGGTTATTGGCAAGCCAGGCTTGGGTGCTTCTGATCGTTGAGTTCAGGAGTAAAATGTCATTGGGAGATTGTAGTTTGAGATATAATTGGGTGTCATCTGCGTACATGTGAAAAAGTACATTGGATGCTTGTAACAAGGTGGTGAGGGGTTCCATAACTAGGTTTAACAAAGTTGGTGATAGGGAGGATCCTTGGGGGACACCTAATGAAACAGGTATTGCGAGGACATCAGGTTGTTACTCTTGAATTTCTGCGACCTGTTGTGTAAGAAGGACGTGAACAACTTGAGAACAGTCCCAGATAGACCCATTCTTGTGTTCAAAAGTTCGAGTAAGTTCTCATGTTTAACAGTGTCGAATGCTGATGAGAGATCAAGAAGGATGAGGAGGCAGGTATCATTTTGATCTAGTATTTGTAGAGCGTCATCAATTATGTGGGTCATAGCAGTTTCAGTACTGTGTCCTGCTCGGAAGCCTGATTGATGAGCGTTGAGGAGATCAAACTGATCAATGTGTTTAGTCAGCTGTAGTTGTGTGCATTTTTCCAATAGTTTGGCGAGAGTGGGAATATTGGTGATGGGACGGTAGTGGTTTAGGTCGGATGGGTCGGCAGTAGGTTTCTTTAGTAAAGGTGTGACTTGTCCAACTTTGAGGGAGTCAGGGATGAATCCTTGTTGGAGCAAGCTGTTGATAATTGTAGTCCACAGTGGAAAGAGCCATGGGGTGAAGTCTTTCAAAGCGTTGGCAGGGAGGGGATCCGTGAGGTGATTGGACGGTTTCAAGGTGCTGAGCAGTTTGCCTATTTCTTCTTCGGAGTAGGTGTCAAAGGATGACCATGTAGCATTGTTTTTTAGTTCCGTGGGTGTTATGCAGTTGGATGTGGTGTAGAGGCTTGCGTCAATGCTGAGATCACTCTTCATGTTGTCAGTTTTTTGGGTAAAGAAAGCGGCGAAGTCTTCACAGGAGGGTGCTTTGTCCAAAGAGCTGATAGGTTGGGGTTGTTCCTTGGCTTGTGTTCTGATTAGCTCAAATAGTTTTCTTGGTCGGTTTTTTGCTTGGTCGAGCTGGAGGCTGAAGAAGTTTGCTTTTGAGCGCTTTATTTTCCTGAAGTAGGCGTTTCTCTTTTTCTTCAGGGTTTTCAGGTGCAGTGCAGAGGGAGCTGTTCTCCAGGTGCGCTCTGCCATTCGCATGGCTCGTCTATCTTCATTGAGACTCCCGTCGTACCACGGATTGGATATTTTAGCGGAGACTCTTTTTAGCTGCATGGGAGCAGCCTCATTAATTATTGAGGTCATGGCGTTGAGATAGTGGTCAGTCAAGGATTGGACATCTGTAGCGCCCGTAGGAGGGAGCAGTAGGTTGCGGCTGTTCGGGGGTAGGGAGTCTGGGTTGAGTTTTTTCAGGTCTCTTTTCCATATTTTAGGTCTGGAGGATTGAGTCGTGTTGAGTTTGATTTTTTCATTGACAAAGAATGTGACGATATGATGGTCTGACCAGTCACAGGGTTGGATAGATTCAAGTTGAATAGCGTCCTCTTTGGCGATGATGAGGTCGAGGATAGACCCTTTCTCATGGGTCGGGCTGTTGCATAATTGTGTGAGGTCCAGGGCTTTGAGGAAATTTTTGAGACTATTTACCACCGCATCATTGTGATCGTTCCAGTGGAGGTTGAAGTCACCAAGGTATATTTGGGTGAGCTGTCGTCCGGCGTTAGTTGAAATCATGTCCATGATTTGTTGGGCGAAGGTGAGGTTGTCTCTGGGTGGGTGGTAAATACCGGGAAGAGAGCATATCGGTTTGCCTTCACTGCTAATATCTAGGCAAATGTATTCGCAGGAAGTTGAGGAGGGTAGGGAAGGTGCGGAGACTTTCAGAACAGAGAGGTTGTTCCTGTATATGCATGCAATTCCACCACCTATCTTGCCAGACCTGTCAAGACTAATGATGTGGTAGTTGGGGGGAGCCAGAATGTCCATTATAGGTGTAGAAGATTCGGTTAGCCAGGTTTCAGTCAAGATGATTAGGTCAAGGTCCAATGATAGGATGATATCGGCGATGGCGGAGGAGTGTCTAGAAGCCGATCTACAGTTGAGGAGAGTGCATTTGAGACGAGGTGTGTCAGGGGAGGTAGGGGGTACTAGAGAGAGGGGGACTTTTCTAAGGTTATTCGGGACGGAGATTCTGTTGTTCAGTGTGGGGGGTCTACGGGGTTTTGAGTGTATCGTGGGAATGGGGAGGTACGTGGCGGTTGTGTGGTTTAGGGGAGCTGGGCCGTAGGAGCGGAGGAGGGTGAGAATGTCGAGATCCGAAAGAGGGGTGCATGTGCGACGGGGGTGGTTGTTGCGATTGTGGGCAGGGATCGCGGTCCAATGTGGGCGGCGGGTGCGGTTGTTGCGATTGTGGGCATGGATCGCGGTCCTGTGTGAGGGGTGTAGCTTGGGAGCGTCATCGGGACGGGTGGGGAGCCAGTTGAGAGGGCGGGTGTTGGTGAGTGGGGTGTGTCTGGGGGGTGTGATGAGTAGCTCTTTGATGGTGTGAATGTCTTCTTTGATGGTGTGAAAGTCTTCTTTGAGCTGGAGGAGGGAGGACATAATCTATTTAGTCCTTCCATTGTGAAAATGGGGGAAATCCAGATTTACTTAAAACCAGGCCTTGGCCTAGATATTAGAAGTTTTTACATGAATTTTAAATATAGAAACCTTCCAATAGGTGAACATTTTTGGCTACCAATTAAAGACGGTAAAAGGACCTGGGCGGTCAATTATGTCATTCTGTAGCTAGGATTTGATTCATGTGCTTTGTCTCCGCCCAGGGTTAGTATTTTAACAAAATGTATGTATGATCCATATAGAGCTGGGGCTACCGTTTATTATGATCCATATAGAGCTGGGGCTACCGTTTATTTCTGACGTAATTAAGACTGAGCCCTTTCTCTTATGGCACAAGATTTGGACCACCACAGAGACAGCTTTTAACCGAGAAATAATTGTTGACACTCAAAAACTAGATGGGGCTAAACACATAAAATGGTTGTCATACGTTAAAAGGTTTTGCTTTGAAATTGGTCGCCCAGAGTATTTCACTGATCCTCTGAGCTTGGAGCATATTACCCGGAAAGCTTTGAGAAAGCTCCTAAGGGATCATCTAGAGGCAAAAAGGTGGACCATTCAAAAAACTCATAAAACTGTCTTGGATTTTCAAAGGATTACCTTGTCCCAGGGTCTACAATTATACCTTTTTTCTGACATCTCTTGCTTCTCCAGAATGCTCCTCTCTAGACTCAGATTGGGCTCTTTCTTTCGGCTTATTACTTTCCCCTCCTGCAATGAATGGTCCCGAAATTTGCCCCCTTGCCCATGCGATGACATTTCCCCCCAATCCAATATTCATTTTATATTGTTTTGTAAATATTACCTAGTCCCCAGAAAATCCTTATTGAGACCATTATTGAAGACCTGGGGTCTGCCGTCCTGTAAAGATGCTTTTGACCGATTACAACAACTGGAGAACAGGGACGTGATATTTACTATGGGAATATTTTGAAATTGCTGCTAAAATTCATAAATTTGTTAATTTAGGAATCTGTTACGATGGGACATATGGATTTGCATAAATATTTATTGTACTTGTATTGTTTTTATGGAAAATGTAACCCCTCTGTTCCTTGAAACTCATGCTTCTTTTCTGGATTTATATTTACTTTTTAACTTTTAATTATAAATTGATTAATGTAATGTACGCTTTTATGATATCCTTGTGATAATCGAATAAAGCTTATTTTGATTTGATTTGATAACAAAATGTATATTTAAAACTGATTTTTATAACAAAAAATGTTCAAACCTTTCTGAAGCTTTGATCGATTTGTCTACTCTAAAATAGTGAATATCTATTATCGATTGTATATATTTTTTACACCTTTTTTCCATACCCACAGGTTCCTTATGGAATAGACTTCCTTTCGACCCGCCTCTTTCACATGCCGCCGCCCCGCCGCACCAGCTGATCCTTTCCTTGCCGGCCCAGAGGAGGGGCCGTGATGAACTTCCACAGGCGCCGGAGCACCATTAAAACAAGGGAGGCGTCCCACAGGGCGAGACGAGCGGGGCGAGCCCCGGCTAGGCCCAGACGAAGACCATTCCAAGACAGGCCCATCATAGTCAGGCAGAGGCTGGGCTGAGCCACCCCCCTGAATTCTGCCTATGGAGATTTGCAAGGACACTATCTTCTGTTTGGTGTTACTATTTGTTCTAGAGGCCTAAGGACTATAGTTGTTTTTACTATTACTGACAAGACCCAAGCAATACTTGGGTATGGGCAAAAAGAAGGAAATTGTTGGTATCTCGAGCGCGCTACCACCACCACCACGCACTCGCTAGACTATCGATAACCATCTAACCCGGGCTGCGGACATGGTCCCAAACAAAATAAGATTGGTGGAGCGACACCTTTCACTCACTACAGTGGGAAATGCTCTACTCTCCCCTCAGCCTAACAATCAAAGTCCTTCCAGAGCCCCCTCGGTCGAGTACATCGGCCTAAATGAACATGTTCACACAGGGGAGATAGGCCAAGTTACCAATGTTACCAACCCGGCCTAAATTAACATGTTCACACAGGGAAGATAGGCCGAGTTACCAATGTTACCAACCCGGCCTAAATGAACATGTTTCACACGGGGGAGATAGGCCAAGTTACCAATGTTACCAACCCCGCCTAAATGAACATGTTCACACGGGGAGATAGGCCAAGTTACCAATGTTACCAACCCGGCCTAAATGAACATGTTCACACGGGGGAGATAGGCCAAGTTACCAATGTTACCAACCCCGCCTAAATGAACATGTTCACACGGGGAGATAGGCCAAGTTACCAATGTTACCAACCCGGCCTAAATGAACATGTTTCACACGGGGGAGATAGGCCAAGTTACCAATGTTACCAACCCCGCCTAAATGAACATGTTCACACGGGGAGATAGGCCAAGTTACCAATGTTACCAACCCGGCCTAAATGAACATGTTCACACAGGGGAGATAGGCCAAGTTACCAATGTTACCAACCCGGCCTAAATTAACATGTTCACACAGGGAAGATAGGCCGAGTTACCAATGTTACCAACCCGGCCTAAATGAACATGTTTCACACGGGGGAGATAGGCCAAGTTACCAATGTTACCAACCCCGCCTAAATGAACATGTTCACACGGGGAGATAGGCCAAGTTACCAATGTTACCAACCCGGCCTAAATGAACATGTTCACACGGGGGAGATAGGCCAAGTTACCAATGTTACCAACCCGGCCTAAATGAACATGTTCACACGGGGGAGATAGGCCAAGTTACCAATGTTACCAACCCGGCCTAAATGAACATGTTTCACACGGGGGAGATAGGCCAAGTTACCCATGTTACCAACCCGGCCTAAATGAACATGTTCACACGGGGGAGATAGATAGGCCAAGTTACCAATGTTACCAACCCGGCCTAAATGAATATGTTTCACACGGGGGAGATAGGCCCAGTTACTCATGTTACCAACCCGGCCTAAATGAACATGTTCACACGGGGGAGATAGGCCAAGTTACCAATGTTACCAACCCGGCCTAAATGAACATGTTCACATGGGGGAGATAGGCCAAGTCACCAATGTTACCAACCCGGCCTAAATGAACATGTTCAAAAGGGGGAGATAGGGAAAGTTACCAGTGTTACTAACCCGGCCTAAATGAACATGTTCACATGGGGGAGATAGGCCAAGTTACCAATGTTACCAACCCGGCCTAAATGAACATGTTCACACGGGGGAGATAGGCCGAGTTACCATTGTTACCAACCCGGCCTAAATGAACATGTTCACACGGGGGAGATAGGCCAAGTTACCAATGGTACCAACCCGGCCTAAATGAACATGTTCACACGGGGGAGATAGGCCAAGTTACCAATGTTACCAACCCGGCCTAAATGAACATGTTCACACGGGGGAGATAGGCCAAGTTACCAATGTTACCAACCCGGCCTAAATGAACATGTTCACACGGGGGAGATAGGCCAAGTTACCAATGTTACCAACCCGGCCTAAATGAACATGTTCACACAGTTAAGATAGGCCGAGTTACCAATGTTACCAACCCGGCCTAAATGAACATGTTCACACGGGGGAGATAGGCCAAGTTACCAATGTTACCACCCCGGCCTAAATGAACATGTTTCACACGGGGGAGATAGGCCAAGTTACCAATGTTACCAACCCGGCCTAAATGAACATGTTCACACGGGGGAGATAGGCCAAGTTACCAATGTTACCTCCCCGGCCTAAATGAACATGTTTCACACGGGGGAGATAGGCCAAGTTACCAATGTTACCAACCCGGCCTAAATGAACATGTTCACACGGGGGAGATAGGCCAAGTTACCAATGTTACCAACCCGGCCTAAATGAACATGTTCACACGGGGGATAGGCCAAGTTACCAATGTTACCAACCCGGCCTAAATGAACATGTTTCACACGGGGGAGATAGGCCAAGTTACCAATGTTACCAACCCAGCCTAAATGAACATGTTCACACGGGGGAGATAGATAGGCCAAGTTACCAATGTTACCAACCCGGCCTAAATGAATATGTTTCACACGGGGGAGATAGGCCCAGTTACTCATGTTACCAACCCGGCCTAAATGAACATGTTCACACGGGGGAGATAGATTTGCCAAGTTACCAATGGTACCAACCCAACCTAAATGCACATGTTCACATGGGGGAGATAGGCCAAGTCACCAATGTTACCAACCCGGCCTAAATGAACATGCTCAAAAGGGGGAGATAGGGCAAGTTACCAGTGTTACCAACCTGGCCTAAATGAACATGTTCACACGGGGGAGATAGGCCAAGTTACCAATGTTACCAACCCGGCCTAAATGAACATGTTCACATGGGGGAGATAGGCCAAGTTACCAATGTTACCAACCCGGCCAAGTTACCAATGTTACCAACCCGGCCTAAATGAACATGTTCACACGGGGGAGATAGGCCAAGTTACTAATGTTACCAACCCGGCCTAAATGAACATGTTCACACGGGGGATAGGCCAAGTTACCAATGTTACCAACCCGGCCTAAAAGAACATGTTCACACGGGGGAGATAGGCCAAGTTACCAATGTTACCAACCCGGCCTAAATGAACATGTTCACACGGAGGGATAGGCCAAGTTACCAATGTTACCAACCCGGCCTAAAAGAACATGTTCACACGGGGGAGATAGGCCAAGTCACCAATGTTACCAACCCGGCCTAAATGAACATGTTCACACGGGGGAGATAGGCCAAGTTACCAATGTTACCAACCCGGCCTAAATGAACATGTTCACACGGGGGAGATAGGCCAAGTTACCAATGTTACCAACCCGGCCTAAATGAACATGTTCACACGGGGGAGATGGGCCAAGTTACCAGTGTTACCAACCCGGCCTAAATGAACATGTTCACACGGGGGAGATGGGCCAAGTTACCAGTGTTACCAACCCGGCCTAAATGAACATGTTCACACGGGGGAGATGGGCCAAGTTACCAGTGTTACCAATATTGCAATGGCCTGTCCGCGAGGTGAGTTACATTTAGCAGCAATAGTAAAGGGAGCTCACTATAGCCCTATTGGTCTGGCGGGCAGCGACCAACATTGTGAACTGGACCCAGAGAGCAGCCCTGAACACAAACGCAGGAGAAAAATCACAAAAACCACAGTAAATAAACTTCCACTCGTAAAGGGCAAACTGGCACCCCAAAACAGGCATAGTAATGAGGAAGTGCTACCGTCAGCATCTTCTATTACTGAAGATACTTGGAATCAACTGAGTAGTCGTATAGGCGACTTATTGGATTCTAAATTACGACCCATTATTGATCGCCTAGCAATATTTGAAGACTAACTAGTGAAATTACCTGCCCCTAGGGCATTTACTTGCTCCCAGGAGAGCCAGTGCACCCTCATCAACTCCCCATATCAGATCTTCAACCACAGGGGGGGCAGTAAATCAAGCCTCTGTACCAGACATTAGTTTGGCTTGAAAAAATCTGCTCGGAGCAACAAAGTGTATTGCACAATGGATAAACAAGCTGTCAAACAACTGGAAATATGTAATTCGAGCTAATTTTCCCTTCCCATGATTGATCTACCCCACATCTGCTCCCTATGGTATAGTCCTGGCGAATGTTGCTAGACTTCCAGCTGAAAGCGTGGAAACCACTAGGGGTCTCTTAAATATAACTATTCAATGGTTGAATGCTAAAGTAACTGATTATTGGGATATATCTAAAGAGATACTGATGGCTAGACATGTGGGGGGAAGTGGCGGGAAGAGTAAAGTGTATAATGGTGATGATATTGTGGTTAATTTAGTAACCCCATGGTTGTAAAGTTTTAGAAAGGCGATCCCAGGGGAGGCAGAAGATGTCTGACTGACCACCCCGAGACCCACCTCTCCTTCTGGAGTTGGCCGAACGCCGTCGAGAGGCCTCCTTGGTGAGGCTCCTCTCCTAGAATCATAACAGCCGAGCAATCACACCACTACAAAGGGACACCACACAAGAGGGTAGATTCTCAGAGTCTTTATCAGCAATAAAGGTAGGTTCTCTCAGCATATGTACAAACGGATTGAGGGATCCTTAATGTCTCGGTAACTGTGGGAAGGGGGGTAGCGGGACAGTCTTAGTACCAGCCTGGCACGGGGATACCCTACGCACAGCTCTCAATCCTCGAGCTGGGGGGTTCCGCAAGGTCGAGCCGCGACGTCGTCAGCAGGGCTCCGAAGATGGTTCAGCGTGGTCGGGCCGCGACAGCGTCAGCAGGGCTTCGAGGATGGTTCAGCGAGGTCGGGCCGCGACAGCGTCAGCAGGGCTCCGATGTTCCATGAGGATTTCTTCTCAGCAAGTAGGGGGGCCGCGACCAGGTCAGCAGAGCTCCGAGGTTCCAGGGTTCAAAGTAGCGAGTTCTTCTCAGGGTCAGCCGCGATTCAATCAGCAGGGCTCTCGACTCCAGGATACAACTGCCAACCCATTCCAGAGCTTCCCCAGATATAGGTCTGGAGTCCTTTGATGTCCGGACCCTCGCGCCTGGGGGTCAGAGGGGCCGGGATGAGAGTGTCCAGACACCCAGCAGGGGGGTGGAGCCAGCGCCCAGGGAGGCCGGAGGGCGATCGAAACCAGGCGTCCGGGGATGGCTGGAGAGCCATCGAAACTCCCCTCCTCCTTGATCCGTCGAGTGGCCGCTTTACCACCTGGTCGGATCTTGGTGCCTCGATGTCGGGGCTTCGCTGGGGCCGCGGCTGAGGTCAGGCCGAGGCCACGTGGTCCTGACGTGGAGGGCCCAAGATGGAGTCGGGGCCTTAGATGGCGGCCCGGGGTAGGGGCCGGACCAGCAGAGTGGGGCGAGTAGGGGTCGCCGTGTTCCTGAGGGGGAGAGCCGGGGGTCGCCAGGAGTGGCAGCTCTCGTTGAAGGTTGGAGAGGGTAGCTGCAGGGGGGAAGACAGGAGTCGATGCCGTCCAGGGCCCGCCATACGGGAGGAGTGGGACCACGCCACGAGGCCGGGTCCAACACACGTCCCCCCCAGCTGAAGGCAGGCAGAGTCACCCATCTTCTTGGGGGTTCTCCTCACCGAGGCGGAAGAACCGGGACAGGCCGTCGGCGTTGGCGTGGTCGTGGCCGGGGCGATGTTCCACAGTGAAGTCCATCCCTTGTAGGGAGATGGACCATCGCAGCAACTTTGGGTTCTCTCCTCGCATCTGCATCAACCACCGCAAAGGCTGGTGGTCAGTTTGCACCCAGAAGTGGGTGCCGAAGAGATAGGGTCGGAGTTTCTTGAGGGCCCACACCACGGCGAAGGCCTCTCGTTCAATGGTGCTCCAGCGTTGCTCTCGGGCCAGCAGACGTCGGCTGATGAAGGCCACAGGTTGATCAACTCCTTCGGGGTTGATTTGGGATAGGACCGCCCCGACACCGTGCTCCGAGGCATCGGTTTGGACTACGAATTCCCAGCTGTAGTCGGGGGCTTGGAGCACGGGGGCGGTACACATCGCTGTCTTCGAGTCTCAAAGGCGGCCTGACACTCGGGTGTCCAGGGCACCTTCTGTGGCTGCTTCTTGGAAGTGAGTTCAGTGAGGGGGCCCACAATGCTCCCATAATTCTTCACGAAGCGCCGGTAATACCCAGTGAGCCCTAGGAAGGCTCTGACGGCTGTCTGGGTGACCGGGGGCTCCCAGGCCATGATGGCGTCGATCTTGGGTTGAAGGGGAGCCACATGGCCGCTCCCCACTTGGTGTCCCAGATAGGTCACGGACCCTTGGCCGATCTGGCACTTGCTTGCTTTTATGGTCAGTGCGGCCCGTCTGAGGGCTGTCAGTACCTCCCAGAGGTGCTTGAGGTGCTCGGCCCAGTGGAGGCTTTACACCGCAATATCGTCCAGATATGCAGCGCTGAATTCTTCTAGCCCTGCCAGTACCTTATTCACCAGCCTCTGGCAGGTTGCGGGGGCATTTTTCATCCCGAAGGGCATCACCCTGAAGTGGTAGTGGCCATCGGGGGTTGAGAAAGCGGAGCGCTCTTGGGCGCCCGGGGTGAGTCCGATCTGCCAGTAGCCGGAGGTTAGGTCGAATGTGCTCAGGTAGCGGGCCGCCCCCAGGCGGTCGATTAGTTCATCGGCCCGGGGAATGGGGTGGGCATTGGTCCGGGTGACGGCGTTCAGCCCCCGGTAGTCCACACAAAATCGCAGTTCGGGAGTGACGCCAGGGGCGGCGGCTTTTGGGACCAGGATGACGGGACTGGCCCATGGACTGTCAGAGGGTTCGACCACCCCCAGGGCCAGAATCTTGGAGACCTCCGATTGAATGCCGGTCCGAACTCGGTCGGGAACACGGTAGGCCCGGTGTCGTACAGGCGGGCTGTCCCCGGTGTCGACATCGTGGACGCACCACTGGGTGACTCCGGGGGTGAGAGAGAACAAGTCTGTGAATTGACCCAACAGCTTTTGGCAGTCCTGGCGCTGTTCCGGGGTCAGGGCGGAGGAGAGGGTGACCCCCTCTACGGAGCCGTCTTTCTCAGAGGTGCTCAGGAGGTCCGGTAGGGGCTCGGAGTTGTCTTCGGCCCCGCCATCAGTAGCCATCAGCAGGCTAAGTTCCGTTTGGACAAAGTGAGGCTTGAGCCTGTTGGTGTGGAGGACCCGGAGGGGGTTCCTGGGGGACTCCATGTCCACCAGGTAGGTGACAGGGCTCTTGCGCTCCACCACTTTGAAGGACCCAGTCCATTTGTCCTGGACGGCACAGGGTTCGACCGGGGACATGACCCAGACCTGTTGGCCCAGCTCGAACTCAATGGAAGAGGCGTTCTGGTCATACCAGCGTTTCATCTCCTCTTGGCTGGCCTCGAGGTTGGCCTCGTCAAGTTCCCGGAATTTCCGAGTCTGGTTTCGGAGGGTCAGGATGTACCGGTAGACGTCGGGGGAGCATCTCGGACTGCAACCTCCCAGCCTTCTTTGACCAGGCTGAGGGGACCCCGGACGGGGTGTCCGTACAATAGTTCGAAGGGGCTGAACCCCAGGGACTTCTGAGGGACCTCCCGATAGGCGAAGAGGAGGCAGGGCAGCAACACGTCCCATTGGCGTCGCAAGGGCTCTTCCAGGCCCATGATCATCCCCTTGAGGGTTCGATTGAAACGTTCCACCAGTCCATTCCCTTGGCGGTGGTAGGGGGTCGTAAACTTGTACGTGACCCCGCACTGTTGAAACAGGGACTTCATGTATCAGGAAATGAAGTTTGTACCTCGGTCACTGACAACCTCTTGGGGGAAGCCCACTCGGGAGAAGATCCCCATCAGCGCCAAGCCCACCACCGGGGCCGTCACGGTCCAGAGAGGGATGGCTTCGGGATAGCGGGTGGCATGGTCCACCAGGACGAGAATAAACTGATGACCTTGAGAGGTTCGGGGCTCCAGAGACCCCACAATGTCGATCCCCACCCGCTCGAATGGGGTGTTGATGACTGGGAAGCATTAAAGGGGGGCCTTGTGCTTCCCTCCGCTCTTCCCGCTGGCTTGGCAGGTTGGGCAAGTCCGGCAGTGATTGTTCACATCATTTCTCAATTTTGGCCAGTAAAAATGGGTCACCAGACGGCTGTAGGTTTTGTCCTGCCCCAGGTGCCCGGCGAGCGGCACATCGTGTGCCAGGTTCAGGAGGAAGTCTCTGAATTGGAGGGGGACCACCAGAACCCGGCTGGCCCCCAGTTCGGCAATCTTCTGTTCGCTGTAGAGGAGATCGTTGTCCCAATAGACCCCGATGGGTCTCCGCCGGCTTGAGCGGCGGCTTGCTGTCGGGTTCCCTCGAGGGAGGGACACGCTTTCTGTTCTTGACGGAACTGCTCTTGTGTGGGGCCACCCTCTTGGCACCATTGGGCTAGTTCCGGGAGGTCGCCGAGCTTGGCAATTTCTTCACGGGTGGGCCCCAGTGGGCCGGGCTCAGGGTCGGCGTCTTCGGGGACGGAGGGCGGCGGAGGCGCGGGCCACTCCGGTTCTTCGGTCGGGGTGGATTCAGTCGGGGCAGTGGCCCGGGCGGCCATGGATCAGGTGGCCGCACAGACCCACTCGGGAAGGCCTAGCATCCCCAGATGCTCTCTCCGCTCGACGTGGGCCCAGGGGGAACATTCTAGGTCGTTCCCGAGGAGGCAGTCCATGGGGGCATCGTCCCGGATGGTCACTTTCAGCATGCCCGACACCCCCCCCACTCGAAGGGGATTCGGGCCATCTGGCACAGGCTCTCTGCGTCTGCTGGTATGAAATAGTAGCCGTCGACGTTTCGACCCCAGAGTACACTGGTTGTGCTATAGGGATAACTAAGAAAAAAGTCATTACTATATATACAGACGTTGATACGTATTATTAAAATAGGGGGGGCGCTGATAAGCTCAATAATTGATATGAAGGGATAATATAATATTTTGTTTCCCTTCATATCAATTATTGAGCTTATCAGCGCCCCCCCTATTTTAATAATACGTATCAAAGTCTGTATATATAGTATTGACTTTTTTCTTACTTATCCCTATAGCACAACCAGTGTACTCTTGGGTTTTTGTTTGTCCTGATGAAGACCCCGTCGTAAGGTGTGACTTTCACCTACATGTGTAGTTTCTGGGGTCGAAACGTCAACGGCTACTATTTCATACCAGCAGACGCCACCATCATTTGAGTTATTAATTAGTAGCGTCTTGCGCATGGTTTTTTGTAAATTTTTGAATATTAGTTATTCTGCTCACTGGCTCAGGGATCTGAGACAAGTTGAATGATTGTATGATAAATTGTGATATTTTGCAATCGTATCTTGTTTCACTGGCACAATATCTTTCCACCCACACTTCCTTTCACCCCTTTCCCTCTCTACCCTGGGGCACTATGTTGTCTATATGGTTATTATGTATCAATACAATGTTTGAAGCCCATTGTGATTAAATGACAATGTACCTTATTATTGAAATTGTATTTTGATTCATTGTAAATAATAGTATATCTATTTTATGGGCTGCCAGCAGCTCGGCAAATTCGGTATTATGTTTAATTAAAGAGCGCCGTTCAGGAGCAGTCCTTGGAGGGACTTTAATAAAGCTGTTTGAGGATATAAGTCCTGTTGTGTACTTAAACCGCACTTTATTTCAGTAAAAAGAAAATCCATGTCACATGAAGGGCAGTTCTTAGACTCTTTCAGAGGATCAAGTTGAGGGCAGGAGTCTTTCAGCTGGCCAATAAGACTCAACAAAGTATCTCTAGTGTACTTTAGATAAGGTCCCAATAACCGTGGAGAATGAGCAGGGGGGCGGGTGGCCCTGGGCCAGGTCCAGGCGCGGACAGGCGCAGACGGGCTTGCCTTTGGCTTGCCTTCGGCGCGCCCGCTGCCCGCGTCTGTTCCGGCATGCTGCTTAAATAGCAGTAAGTCGAGCGTCTCTAGCACGCATCAGCTGTTCCTGACCCGGAAATGCTGGAAAGTGTGTTCGTTCGCTTAGCCCTCTGCAACAAACGGCACAAGCCGCCGCGGGACGGGGCGGGGACAAAAGGTCAGGCAGCTTATTTTCTAGAGACTGACATCATGATCTCACAGCATCAATTTGGTATGGCAGTGCTGGCGCATGTACACAGCCATTTAGCATCAAACGTGGGGTGCGCCAGGGATGTGTCCTAGCCCCAGTCCTATTTTTCCTTTACACTAACGATTTGGTATCTGTTGGGGCAGACGTTCCGTATGTGGCGAAGAAGGCTGTGCCCACACTATCCTATGATGACGATGCGGTCCTCCTGCAAATGACGGCCAACAGCCTCAAGAAGCTTATTTCTAGTTATGATAGCTTTATGAAAGACCTGGAGACCAACCTTGAGAAAACTTTCACCATCGTATGTGGCTCCAGAAATACGAAAACCTGTACCTTAAATACTGATGGTAAAATACTAGGTAGGGTCAGCACCTTTTCTTACCTGAGCATAGATTTCGATGACGAATGTACATGGTCAACTTGTACCAATAGTAGGATAACTCGTCACACCCAAGCTGTAGGTACCACTTCAGCGCTCGCAATGTACATTGACAAAAAACATATTGCCCCGATTTTAGATATTTATAATCAGAAATGCCTCCCAAATTTAACGTATGGAATGGGTATTTGGGGAGGCAGGGATGTTCATGCAATGCAGACGGAGGAGAATAGATTCTGTCGCCTCCCGCAACCTCACATTTCCCACTGCACCTGGAGCTAAGCATGGAGTATGTCGGAGATATCATCAATGTTGCCCCGTTAGCTCTCTGGTGCTCAATTCAGTATAACAACGAAGCCGCTCTTAATCGGGCAGTCATTAGAGATTGTTTATCCTGTGCCCACGGTCTGGCTATTCCATCGCAAAAATATATTAAAGATAGTTTTTTGGCCCTTGGTTGTGTCCAGATGTTCGAGCATCCAGAGTCCATCTAAAAAAAGGACAAAACATGGGTTCAGGATAGCTTTCGTAAGTATAAACTAGTGATGAGGGAATTAACAGAAGTTTCCAAACCTTTAGTCAGAGATAATTGTATTATCCAAATGTTACCAACAATCGCTCCATATTTATTATATGTGATCAACGTCCATGACGGCCTTCGTGTGGACTGATATTGACAACTCCTGCCGTAACTTATGGCAATTATATAAGATGTGGCCTCTCGTATAAAAAGTGTTTCCCTCGACTTTGGACAACAAAACAAAGCTAATCACGAGGATGGCAAAGTTTTTATAGACCTGAAAAATACAGAAAACAAGACATTTCTACTGAAGTCGCACAGAAGTTGAAAAAGTGAAGCCGTTTTGAGAATAGTTTTGAATAAATAAGTCAGTTATGATATGGGGAGTGAAAACCAATACGAATATCCCTTTGGATATTGACAGACCCCGCAACTTGTAGCAACGCTAGCTTGAGGATACCCTGCATCCACATGATAATCAAAAAATAGCGGTTTTGAGGTCCTGAGGAAGGTGGTACAAGTCCGCCGAAACGCGCGTCGACCTAGCGTGGAATCCCACATAACATTCTGTGGTTGCTACTCAGTCAGAGTTTCTTTCTCTGTCAAAACCTTACATACAGAAAGAATATTTAGTGGATAAATGGATAGTATGCAAGTGTTAGTATGAACGACTGTTGAGTGTGATTTAGGTGTGGGCATCAGGATAGTTTTTTACATTTTGTGGATAAAAACTTGAAACAAATATGTAAATGATGAATTATGTGTTAATTGTCCAAATGAATTTATAAAAAAGAAATGTTATAAATGTTATATAAAAAAAGCATCTAAAAAGGAAAAAAAGCTCTTTTTTGATATACTCTTTAAAAAAAGAAATAAAACTTGATAAATACAAATCTAAAAAATGTGTTATTAGCATATTTTGAAGGACATGAGATATTGATGTGAACTGAGACACAATGTATAAATTATGTAAGCCATAAGGGAAATTCTTTATTCATGTGTGTACATTTTCCCCTCTTTTCCCTGGCTTGAAGTAAATTTAGAGGGCGTCCCCATCTACATACTATTACAACGTCCATGAGAAAACACTGTTGGCTAGATTTAGGGTAGGTTCTGTTCACTAGTTAATATGTTTTCAATTAGGCTAGTATTCACCTGCCTCTATTGGAACCTGTCCTTGTGATGAGCAATCTAATCAAACTATTTCACACTTTGTCTTTTTCTGCCAATTTTATTTGCAATTTACTAAGGAAGTTTTTATCACCTTTGCTGCTTAGATACAAATTTTCTAAATCTAAAGCCGCTCTATTTGTTTTTTGCGACTCAATGACTGTAGCGTATGCTACGCAGTTGTTAGCTTTCTGAAATGCACTTTGGCCAAACGAAGGCATAGGCTGTTTTGATAAAACAAGCTTTTATATTTGTTTTTAATCAAGTATTGCCGGCTCCGTACTGCAAAATGTATTCTGTTTCTTACATTCCTCATTCTCTCACTATGCTGTTTTATCTGATTTGATGTTTTTGGAACCAATTTTTATGCACTGTCACTTTATCAAATGTGAATTAACAAATGACCACGTCTTTTTAACCATAGATGTTTCTTTTAACATGTTGTGTGTTTTATTGTATGATTATTATATTGTGTGTATCTTTTATGATCTGCCTCTGGAAGATCGAATAAGGGCAATTGAATTGAATTGAATTGAATTGAATTGAATTGACCTGCACCGGGTATTACATTTTTTGTTCCATTTCGCAAAGACCTGAAGATCTACCTTTTCTTCTGACATTAGTTTTTCCACTGGATTGTGGCCAGTGTTCTCTGAGCGCCAAAACATCTCTAGGTAATCACACACTTTATAAATACATTAACATAAAATAACATTACATATAAGGTTCCCAAAATTTAGTCTAAGATAAGACTACACATATGGGTGGGGGCCTAAAGAAAAGATAGAATTAGGGCTTAACCTATATCTTGGATGTATGTATACCCCGTTGCAACGGCGATGGAGTATACATAGCGCAAAGGTAATGATCTGCCAGCCAAATTCAAAAGCAGGTGGACCTTCGATTTAATCACGGCAGAGACTACTCCACCTCCACTATGGTTAAAACCCTCCAATGCCCATGCAGACCTCTAATTCCACCCACCAAATTTAGTTGGACGGAATCAGAGGTCAGTTTTCAGTGTCCGTCACCACCAGGAAACCACTAGCGATGAGGGGCAGTGAAAACTGATTAATGCTCCTCTTGAAATGGGAGCGCTCCCATGGCGAAAGGCGCATTTTATTTTATTATTTCCAATTTTCAGGATTTTCTTTTTGAATGTAGAAAAGAAAATAGTGTGGTGCAGGGCTCCGTAATGTTGACGGAGCCTTGCACCCAACTATAACAGCATTGACGGGAACCGCCATGATGACCATTCCAGCCAATGCTTTAGAAAGGATCACCAGCTTAGTGGTCACCTCCATCAGGGAGAGAGAGTAATTTACTCTGTCTCCCTGGTCTCCTTGATGGAGAGATGGCCCCCTGCTATAATATTAATTAGTCCCTTAATGTCAGACTTTGCGTTAACATTAATACAGAAATTGAGATTCCTAAAATCACATCGTTTTCATGCCACATAATGTTAATAGAAATAAAATCACACAGTAAATAGCCACATTTCCTCTGGTTTTAAGTAACAATAAACACCTTTCACCAGCACCAAGATGATGCTTAGGGCATGCGCAGTATAAAATAAATCCACCGGGTGCTCGGCTGAAGGGTCCACAATCCCAGCATCAGAAAAATTTCAAAAGAGGCGTGGGTGCATGTGGGATGAACACACCTCTGCTCAAAATGTGGTGGGGTTACCTGGGAATTATCATTTGAAATACTCCATTGGAGAAGTTTTGAACTTGATGACGTCATCGTGGAGCTCCTGGAGGCGGGGGCGGTGCTCCGGTTTGAACAGGTTGACTTTTGCACCCAGGAAGTAATGGGGTAGATTTCGTTGCCGGAGGTAAAACACAAGATAATTCACCAGCCTTTTGAAGCTCACCGTCAGGTCCTCCCAATCATTCTCTGAGGGGTGCTCCTCACAGGCCCAGAACAACACAGTCTGTAGGAACAAGCACGTTTACTGGTTAGTCCCTGAAAAGATACTCTAAACTACCTCATCATGCCATGTGCGAATCACTGCATTCAATGGTTTTTGTGGCATTTGATTATGGTAATTATTTAAGACGTTCCTATGTATCAGTGGTGGCTGGTGAGATTTTAAAGTGGTGAGGCGCAAAAGTTTGTGATAATTGCCCTGTGGTGAGTGAGCATAGTGAGTGAGCCTGACTGCCGTAAAGGAGGACCGGAAGTTTCCCCCCCCCCCACGGAAAAAAAAGAGTGGGCAAATGGTGCATTTTCAAGGAAATTTGAAAAAGGAAGAAGGTTAATAGAGCAATTGTGAAACTGTAATTATGACATCAATGAAGAGATTTCATATATCATATTGCAACACCTGTTCTTTGTGCACTGCTACGTGCTACCCGTGTATTTTTAAAAATCCCAGACTTCAGTCAGGCATGCAACTTTGAGGACAGCACCCCCCTTCTGATCATTGTGTCAGCCCCGTTGGGGCCACCCATGGAATCTGTCACCAGGCAGGCCCTGTGTTAGCTTCTGTCCTGACAAATGGCTTGAATTTTACTGCCTGCATTTGAAAGAGCCTGCTTACAGCAAACCAATGAGTTTATTTTGTAGGCAGCATGCGAGCCATTTGTCAGGCCATGAAGACAGCACACAGCAGGGCCAGCTTTAGCGTTGATGGTGCTGGGCGAGACAATGTTTGTTGGCGCCCCCCAATGACCAGATCCGCAACGGATACCCTCACTAGCACCCTTTAACCGTGCCCCTCAAGTCTCCATAACTACTCTCTCTCTGAGATGCAATTAATTAGTATTATAGTGCCACTCATACCAGTGTAGGATGTCAGAGCACTTTACACTGTGTGGCTCACTGGTTAGAGGAGGCAGACCTGGAAGCAGAGGTCAGCCTGGGACCAGGGTTCAATTCCCAAAGCGGCAGGGTCTTGAGTCCTAAAATGTCCATGGACTCGACAATTCTCGCTCCGGTGCCTACTCGATTCACGGGTTCACACTCTGCGACTCTGGGCAATAGCTTGCTTAATCTCCACAACGGCCCCTCGCGGCGGGATGCCTGGCTTTCACCTTGCGGATACCCTGCCGGGGTTATCTCACAGGGGAATACCAGGACGGGTTCCCTAAGCAAGCGCTTAGAAACCGCTTGGTGATTTGCGCTATATAAATTCCTGTACATTTACATTACGTCTCACACACATTACACAGAGACAATCAATCATACTTGTATAAATCAGTGTATAGGAAATGTTAAATTCGACAAAGGACTACAAGATGTAGAAGTCACATGTCATCTAAACTGCTAGACAATATATTTTAAGAGTGCTTGGTCTGCAGAAGCACAAACTCAGAATTTAAAATCTAACACCATGGTTGGGGTTCTCTTTAGTAATAAGAATTGATTCATATAGAAATGAACCCTTTATACAACATTAGGATCATGAAAGACTAGGGAAAATCACGACACTCTAAACTATACCATGCAGTTTGCATGCAGCTCTTTGATGACAGTTAATAACTCACTGTTCTATATTAAGGTTTTAACTTATAAACTGAAAGTCACAAAAGGATCTATCTGACAAAAGCAGTAACCCACTGACCTAGTTACATTATATGCACTGTGTGATCTGCATGGTACACGTTCTTTGCAGCAGGCACATTAACCCTCTGCACTACCTTTCCACGAGTCAAAACGTCCACTAGACAAAACTCTCCAGGAAAAACAATAATCACCACGGTTAATTTAAGATTTTTATTGTTGCCTAAAATTGCTGGAGGCAAGGAATGCACACAGGGCTGAGGGCAGTCCTCAGGAGGAGTCAGATGGGCTGTAAACTCTTGGTGATGGAAATTACAAGATAGCCCAAGTCAATTGTGACAAGCATTTGCAATGCAGTAGGTCTCGCATTTACACGAGTTTGAGCTATTGACATTGCAAATAACAATGCCTTTTTTTGTTTTTGTTTTAAAAACATAAATAAAAGGCATTGTTATTTACAATGCCAATAGCTGAAACTCTCGTAACTGCGAGACCTATTGCATTGCAAATGCTTGTTCTGGACTTGATGTAGCTTTCGCCTGACTGCGTGGACCGAATCAGGCGAAGTGTTGTTGCATTGCCCAGCAGGTTGACACCCTAGACTGAGACTTTAAAGAAAGCAGAGGTACATCTTCTGGTTTCAGCAGAACATTGAAGCAAGCCGCTGCACATCAGGAACGACGAGGGTCAGGTGAAAGTGACATCAAGTCCCAAAAGTATGCTGGGAAAAACAGCAGGCCTGCCCTTTAACTACTGCAGAAGAAATGTAGATGTTACATGCACAGCAAATGAAACGGCAGGCTCCCAGAAAACGGAACTAATAAGTTAAAATAAAAGCCCAATATGCCTTACGACTCTTCAAGTATTAAAAAAAGAAACCAGTGGAGTGGTGTGGCTCACTGGTTAGAGGCGGCAAACCCGGAAGCAGAGGACGGCCCGGGACCAGGGTTCAATTCCCAACGCGGCAGGGTCGTGGACCAGGGTCAGCGGACTCGATAATTCTCCCCGCAGTGCCTACTCTAACCAGGGATCACACTCGGCAACTCTGGGCATTAGCTTGCCTCATCTCCACAACGGCCCCCCATATACGCCGGCGATGCCTGGTTTCACCTTGGAGATACCCAGTAGGGACCATCTCACAGAGAAAGCCAGGACGGGTTCCCCAGCGGTCTACAGCGCAGAGATACCCCATGTGGGGTGATTCATGCGCTTTAAAAGACATCATTTTATTTATTTATTTATTTATTTTTAAAGTTTTATAGAGCGCGAACAAGATCCTTGCGGATATCAGAGCGCTTTCCAGTATTCAGAGTTGCATAGTACAAATTATCCAAGTGTAAAAGGAGGGGTAACATGAGCAAGGGACAATAGAATGAGTGCAAAAGTACAAAAACATTACATTACACATTACATTACATTAAAGCTTTGTATTATTTTTATAGGATTAGTAACTCCTTTAAAGCAGTTTTTCACCACTCAGATTTGCACATTCTGGTCATTTTGTGTGATGCACCTCGAACAGTGCTTCAACCCTACAAATGCTTCTACTGCATATGCTAAAATATTTACTTATGAGTGACAACCTTATTTTTCTTGTTTTCTTGGAAGATCATTGTTACCAGGTATATTTCAGTCCCACACTGGATTGTATTCTATATTACACTGAAGCTGGGCGATTTTTTTGGTATATTGTTGCACCTTTTATGTCATACATAGACTTACCTGTGCTTCTGGCCTGCACTACATTGGGTTAACATCTCATAAAGTCAAAGTCAGGATCCAAGAGCATGTAAGCACACTGAAGGCAGGAAAGCTAACTACCCATTTGGAACGCCACTTTCAAGAGCAACAACATAACTTCAGGGATGTGAGGTGGATGGTCCAAGAGAGAGTGATGGGGGATGGACACAATTTGTGACTGGACTGGCCAGTAGGGAAGCCCGTTGGATTTTTCAAGAAGGGGCGGACCAAGTAGGGCTCCATCCTTCTAAAGTCAATGACATGCGTATCAAGTTGTCAAATATTTGCATGTGGAGAGCCGAAGAAGTAGCAGAGACAGGAAGCAGTAAACAGAAAAGAAATTGACGACAAACTCATGAGTCTGTAACGGCCCGGGTGACCCTGCAAAGGATGTTGGGAAACAGTGTCCGTTTCTACTCAGAACACGGATTAAGCCTCCTTTGAATGAATCACCAGTGTCCCAAACTGGTTTCGGTCCTGCGTGACATTTTCTTTTCACGTGGAACAGGGTTACTCAAATCTGTTAGTCAGACAAGTAATCCCTCAACCAATCCCAAGCAATGGTCAACGGTGCACTTTACGGGAGCTCAAAATAAGAAAACTAGCTAATAGAGGCCTCGTATCCAATCCTAAACCTCTATACATGTTCGGAGGCCAACAGCCGAAACCTTCAGCCAATGAGCATACCAACAACACCCTTAGCCAATCATAAAGCGCCTCCGTATTTTCCATGGCGAATAGAATATAGTTATGCATATATTCCGAATAATGGATTAGTTGTGGCAGAAGAACACTCGCATCGAGGGAATGTAAATACCGTATTTACGCATGCATGGAAAAAAAGTGCCTGTAAATAAAGTTACCCGATTTTGGTCTCAAATAATGGACAGTCTCAGGAAATGTTCTAAAAATGCAGAGAATGTTTCGAATAGTTTTAGCAGTTTCTTTTCTTCGGCTATTAAATCAATTCTCATGTAAATATATCTAATGAGCCTAATTTAAGAAAGAGTAAATATAGATAAAATGAACTACAGCAGCCTACATGTTTAATGAATTATCAGGGCTGGCGTCACCTCAGAACTTGAGAATCCTACAGCAGCACGCGCATAGATAGACTAGTGGTGCGCGCGTACCACAGAGGAGCGGGGGGAGGGAGCACGGCAGCGAGGCTAACGTGGAGTGACGGCCACCGCCGCGCTGTGATTGGCCAGCACCCGCCCGGAAGAAGAAGGGACGTCCTCCCGTGGCCCGGGGCTCCCGTGGAGTGTGGAGAGCCCGGGGCCGCCAGCCGAAAGGAGACACAGCTTTGCGGGGCTCCCATGTACTGGAGGGAGCCCCGGCAGAGGAACCAGCAAGCATTGTTGGACAGCGGAGGGGGCGCGAGGCACATTGTCGGTGCCTGCCCCCACCGCGAGAGCCACAGACGTCCTGCCGCCGTCAGAGGAGCCCCCCCTTGCAGCCGGTGAGTGTTTAAAGGCGGGGGGGGAGAAACAGGCGCTCGCATCGTCTCCCGGGGGACCACTAACTAATCGGAGAGGTGCGACGGAGCCGGTGAGGCTCTTTAGGCGGGAGGGCACGATCACGCCCTTGCTGAGAGAGACAGGAGATGTTGAACGCTCGCGCGACCTGATCGGATTACGGCAGGCGGCGCGTGCAGATCTCTTGTCGCTCCCTGTACCTCCTTGTAAGCAAAAACGATTGCAATAGAGTCTTGCAGTGACGATCGCTTTGCGATCGGTTCGCAGGTGCGAGACCTAAAAAACGGTGGAAATGCGTGCAGGCTCGCCTCTCGCTCACATGTACATAAAATGTGCACAATAATAGTACATCAGTAAAACAGTTGTTTTATCGATCCTCACGGAGACATAGGGCCGCGTGACGTGCCTGGTGCTGCACCGGTCAGGGGTGATTTATGTCACTGGAACAAATTAACTATCAGCTTTGCACAACACTCTTTGTTGTGCAGCTGTGTAGCATGCGAATACAAACCAAAAGCATAAAACAAAACAAAACTTTACATGCAGAACCACGGATGCCGCTGGAATACACAACAGGCAGTTACTGAGAAATGGCCAGCGTACAACCTACTGTAAATTTAATTGGGAAGACATCCAGCTGCGGCCCGTGCAGTTAAGAGTGGTGGGTGGGATTTCGACAGACATTGAAAAGGGTAACTTAATTATTTATTTAATTTTCCCTCATTGTCGTCTGTCAAAATCCACCCCTCCCCCCACCCGGCCCCACCGCTCTTACCTGTACGGGCCGGGGCTGAAGACATCATATGCAGGGCACAAGTCCTATAAGAGAGAAGTGGGGGGACTGACCAAATAAGACAGTATGCAAATGACATCATGACATCACGACGTATCGCTATAAAAGAAATAAATAGCGCTTTTAAACTATTTGTGTAAATACTGGGACAGACCACCCCATCTGACAGTCTTACAGTGTCTGCATTTATATACAGGGACAGACCAAGGCAAAAGCTGCCTCTCTTAAGTACTTCTGAAGAGATTGCAAGCTGTGTGCCTTTGTTTCCCTTCCGTGGCATTTAAATTTACGTGGGAGGTTCCAGGCGGCCCCCAGTCAGCATACACAAACAAAAGGAGGCCAGATGGCCCCTTAAATTTGGCCCAGCTGGAGGTGAAAAGAGGCTCCCTTGCTGCCTGCATATTGCTGCTGGAATTGAAAGAAGCCAACGTACAGGCGCTGCTGAATGTGTCCTGGTGTCTTACACGGAATCAAAGAGAAGGCCCTTGACTGGACCACATCCTTCCTCTCCGGCAGAACCCAGAGCGTCCGCCTCACACCCTTCCGATCCAAAGCCACAGAAATCATCTGCGGTGTCCCCCAGGGCTCATTCCTCAGTCCGACACTGTTCAACATCTACATGGCCCCCCTCGCACAAGTGGCCCGCCATCACGACCTCAACATCATCTCTTACGCCGACGACACCCAGCTCATCCTCTCCCTCATCAAGGACCCACACACCGCCAAAAACAACCTCCACGAGCGAATGAAGGCCGTCGCCGACTGGATGAGGAGCAGCCGTCTGAAGCTGAACACGGACAAGACAGAGGTACTCATCCTCAGACCCACCCCCTCAGCCTGGGACGACTCCTGGTGGCCGACCACACTGGGAGCAGCACCAACACCCACCAACCATGCACGCAACCTAGGATTCATCCTCGACTCCTCCCTCTCCATGTCTAAACAGGTCAATGCCGTCAACTCCTCCTGCTACAACACCCTCCGCATGCTCCGCAAGATCTACAAGTGGATACCGACCGAAACAAGAAGAATGGTGACACAGGCCCTCGTCAGCAGCAGACTGGACTACGGCAACGCACTCTACGCAGGAATCCCAGCCAAACACCTACATCGACTACAACGCATCCAAAAGTCCCCCTCCACAGTCACATCACCCCCCACCTGAGAGACCTGCACTGGCTCCCCGCGGACAAGAGGTTCACCTTTAAGCTCCTCACCCAAGCACACAACGCCGGACCAGCCCACCTGAACAGCAGACTCAGCTTCTACACCCCCACCCGCCAGCTTCGCTCCGCCGGCCTCACCCTCGCCGCTGTTCCCCGCATCCAACGAACGACCTCCAGCGCCAGATCCTTCTCCTACCTCGCCGCCAAGACCTGGAACACCCTCCCTACCCACATACGGCAGGCCCAAGACCTACTCACCTTCAGAAGACTCCTCAAGACCTGGCTCTTCGAGCAGTAGCAGCACTCCCCTCAGCGCCTTGAGACCCTCACGGGTATGTAGCGCGCTCTACAAGTACTCTGATTGTACTACTATGATTGAAGTTCAACATATTTCAGTGGGGCCTAACTTCTTGGCCGGAGGGGAACGGCGTCCACCCTGTGAAAATAGGGGGTGGACGCCGTGTATCTGCGTGTACCCCCGACTCGTGCCCTGATCATATGACATACCTTAACATGCCTCAATGAGCTATAATTATTGGTAACATAGAAGGTACCAGCTGAGGATCAGTGCCAATTAAAATTGTAGCTCAGGGACGATTTAAAACAAAACCAAATCCTTCGACGTGAAGTGAATCATCGTTTACACACAGCTGGCTGGTCCTCGAACAAAGGCGAGGGAAGCTGGCGACAAAACCTTTTTCTGTAATGCAGGCAATTCAAACTTACCTGCTGTGGATGGAAGCACTTTTCAAATCAAGTGCATGCTGTAAGCCCGAAGCAAAACTAGGAATCAACAACCCCTGTGACTGTCTCTGTCCTTGCGGCATGAAAAGGGAAGAGAGACAGCCTCCTCCTATCCCCGCGCTACCTCAGTCACATGCACATACAGTCCACACCAGGGCAAAGGCCCTGTCTGAAAAACCAGACGCCTCTTAGCCAATCCAGATGCTGCTTTTGCTGTTACTATTATTATTAATAACAGGGGGTACCCGGTAAACCAAAAGGCATCTGGGTGAAAACACAGAATTACAAAAAAGGTGATGCCAAGGTATTTACTACAAAAAAAGTAAATTCTGAGAACAAAAACAGTCAATTATTTGTCGCTTTTGCTGTTACAGCTGCACTTGGATTGGCTAGGGCAGGCAACCTCAATGCTCATTACTGAGACTAGGGGCTGTGGCTTTGAGTCACCCTGGCCCACTAATAGGCACTAGAGAGACCTCTAGTGTGCATGTAGGATTGGCCGGAGAAAGGCAGCCGGCCAACTCAACATGCACACTTGGGCCCAGGTGCCTCTAACGAGTGTCTGCCAATAATGTTAAGCGAGCCCCACCTCCCTCAGGCCTGCCCAGGCTTAGGATCCGCATCGGCCGCGATTATGCAACCGACCAATGGCAAAAGATGACTGCCGTGGGCTGCGGGCAGAACGTAAACAGTAAATTTTTATAAATGGTACTTTACTCAGATTAATAGAGGGTTGGGGGGCCATAATAGAAGTAGGGCAAACCCCCAATGCTCTATAGGAGGCACTGCCCCAGATCATATGACGTGTCACCTTACAGGCTGCGAGTCGTACACATGTAACACACTCAAGTGTATCCACAAGATATCACACTTCGTATTCAACTGGAATAAATCAAAGGAAGGAAGAGCGAACACACGGAGGAAGTGAATAATATTCAGAAAAAATTGTATTTAGTGATGAAACAACAAATGTACATCTGGGGAGACGGATACAAAGAAATCAATTAAAGCAACAGTTATGAACAGAGGTATAAATGACATCTACTCATCAGTTCACAACAAAAACATCAACTCCTGGTAATTATGACAGACTACCAAATTAATCAATAAACAATGGTCGTATGTTGGTGACAACGCAACATTTCTGGAGATGATGGAGGTGTCGACGTTTCGGTCTAATATGCAGTCGTCATGAAGACCATCATCAGGACAGAATATTTCATTGCTGAAAAAACTCCCTACATTGAAACAATAAATCCAAGTTACTAACAATGTATGTTAAAAATCACTAAACTTATACATAACCAACATTCTGACAAAATGTAATTTTTTTTTTATAAAATAACTCCATGTGTCAGGCAGAGACCTGATGTCTAATTTATTCCAAGCATATTACCCCTTCCTGGTAATGCCTAGAAGAGACATTCATTCGACAGTTAATCATGAATTTAACTTATTGATTTTATGGGGGGGTCACAAGATCTATATAAAGATTCTCAAATCTTTATGAATTGTAAGAGAAAAATTATCTAGTATTTTGTCTTTAGAACATTGTTACAGTACACTAAAATATTTACATTTGTACAGTAATAAAAACAAAACACAGACAAGAAACAACTTATCATCCTACTGAATGTGGATACAGTCGTATAGCCAACACAGAGAATTGGTAAAACAACACGTTTGTCACCGGAAAATTTCCAAGAAGGTTTGTTTCTAATTTCGATGAAACAATAGATGTGGGGCAGAGGATCCAACAGATTGGTTAGAATCTAAAGGGATATATAACTGCTATTAATATGGTGTTATGAGTCGTAGGAGCAGCCTAATGAAACAGGCGTAGTTCTAAGCATACCTTCAATTTGGTATATGGAGGCCCCCTTTGATGAACGGTTCTTGGATAGCTGGTAGCTAAACGTACAGCGTAGCTCTGAAATTCTATAAAAATAGACATCACGTCTTAAAATGCTTATATTCAAGTAGCCTTTATCTATTGTACGGCAAGACATGACAAATAGTCTGTTTATATTAGCAGGAGTTATGCCAAGAATGTAACAACAATGTGAAGGCCTTGCTTGATAAAATAGCCCTCACCATCAAAGATTTTGAAGCTTTTAATTCTCAGAAAAAGACTACGAAACTTCAATTAGACATCAAGCGGTACAATAAAGAGAAGACCTACCCCTATCTTAACAAAGACTTCTACCAACCTCAAGGGAACCAACAAGGTCCTTTTCGTGGTCAACAGAAGAGAATTACCTTCATCTTCATTCAGAAGTCATCTGCGGCGTCCCGCAAGGATCATCACTCAGCCCCACCCTCTTCAACGTCTACATGAGCCCCCTCGCAACCATCGCACGTCAACACAACCTCAACATCATCTCCTACGCTGATGACACTCAGCTGATCCTCTCACTCACCAAAGACCCAATCTCCGCCAAAACCAACCTACATGAAGGGATGAAAGAAGTAGCTGAGTGGATGAAGCACAGCCGTCTAAAACTGAACTCGGACAAAACGGAAGTCCTTATCTTAGGCGCACCCCCTTCCGCCTGGGACGACTCTTGGTGGCCAACGGCCCTAGGAAAAGCCCCCATACCGAAGGACCACGCACGGAACCTGGGCATCATCCTGGACTCCTCGCTCTTGATGACCAGACAAGTCAACGCCGTCTCATCATCATGCTTCAACATCCTACGCATGCTCCAAAAAACTTTTCGCTGGATCCCCACCGAAACAAGAAAAACGGTCACCCACGCACTGGTTACAAGCCGTCTAGACTACGGAAACACCCTTTACGCCGGTACCACCGCAAAACTGCAGAAAAACCTCCAACGCATCCAAAATGCTTCTGTCAGACTCATACTAGACATCCCCCGCACAGACCATATTTCCGTTCACCTGAAAGACCTTCACTGGCTCCCCGTCAACAAGAGGATAACGTTCCGTCTCCTCACCCACGCACACAAAGCCATATACGAACTTGGACCTGATTGTCTCAACACGCGCCTTTCCTTTTACACCCCCACCCGCCAGCTGCGTTCGTCCAACCAAGCCCTCGCCCCTGTGCCGCGCATCCACAAAGCCACCATAGGGGAAAGATCCTTCTCCTACTTAGCGGCCAAAACCTGGAATTCCCTTCCCACCCACCTACGCCTCACTCAAAACCACCTAGCCTTCAGAAAACAGCTTAAGACCTGGATATTCGATAAGTAAACCACCCCCCCTTCCTCAAGCGCCTTGAGACCCTCGGGGTATGTAGTGCGCTATATAAATTCTGACTTGACTTGACTTGACTACCTTCTCAGGCACGGATTCAGACACTGACAGTAAAAGGGGCTCTGATTACCAACAAAGAGCAGGACAGGAGCAACCATCTACCTCCAGGCAGCCTTTTTTAGGACAGGGCCAGAGGGGACAAGGTCCACCATCACGAGGCCAGCAGAGACAATCACGCAGAGGATGGGGACGGAACAACTATACCCCGGGGTTCCGACGCACGAGGAACCAATATTACGAGTGGTAGAAGACAATGTAAGTTTACCTTTCTTCAACTTATCTAAACACACCTTAACCACCACTGAAATATCTGTCCTTTCACAAGGCCTATCTTTTGTCCCAACATATAAGAACGAATTATTTCTACCAAGTTAGAACTGTATAAGTTCTTTAGAGCCATTCGTCTCAAAAACTTTTTTGCCAACAAAACTAATATCCCATGCTTTGACGTGACTGGTCTACGTCCTAACTCAACCTTTTTTTCATCTAACAACTTGGTAGCCAAAGAAATCATTACTTTTGAGAATGTTGTGATGACCAAAATTGAACATCTATTCAGACATCCGAAATGGGTCCCCTATAATCTTAGTAAGGAACAACAACAGGCTTTATTCCATCTACAATCCCTCCCTGATACCATCATCAAACCAGCCGATAAAGGCGGGGGATAGTATTGTGGGATGAAGCAGCCTACAATTTGGAATTACAAAAACAACTTTCAGTTGAATCCAACTATCGTAGATTACCATGCAATCCAACTCCCAAATTAGAGAAAAGAATTCAAGATCTACCCAGGGCTGGCTTAAATGGGGGCTGGTTAAGTGAAAAAGAGGCAGCTTTCCTTATTAATAAGGCGCCCACGGTTCCGGCAATTTATATACTGCCAAAAGTTCACAAATATCAGACCTGTCCTCCTGGACGTCCCATCGTGTCAGCGTGTAATTCCATCTTGAAACCCCTGGCTCAATATGCAGATTTTTTCATCCGCCCTTTTGCCACAGAGAATAAGAACTATATCAGTATGTTTGCGGTCGTATTATATATAGGCTCTATTACATGTCTAACCTAGGCTTATACAAATGTGATTATGGTCTAACACATGCTTTTTTAATTTTGCTTGTTTTTTAATTTATTTAAAACAGTTCTTTGAAATATTGATTGTCTATTTCGTTTGTCATTTGAAATTTCCCGACTCTGTTTATCAATAATTCCATCACACACAATTGGCAATATCATTCCTTCAATATGTCCGTCAGGCTGACATATCCCATCACAAATCACTAGCAACTTGTTTGATACCTTATTTACCCTAGGGGCTCTTAGTAGGTGTTGGTACATTATACAACATTTATAGAACTATTTTGGTTTAGATACCGAGTAAGAACTCCCAAGTAGATTTTACGAAATAACTATATACTCATTCAAGATGGCGACCGTTGTTGTATGTAACTAACAACACAGTCCGGCCTCGATTTCTTGTCCGCCAAATCATTTCCGGTTCGGCGGGTTTAAATGCCACAACATGGTCCACCTTTGGCGATCCATGACCTGGCATGCCGAAGGAAGACGCTGCTTTCTCGATCGCGCAACTTGTTAGATTGAAGTAAGATAGCACCGCTATTCTGTAAAAAAAAAAAAGTTTTTTTTAAATAGCGGATATTGGTTCCATAGACTATGAGAATCGTGCTCGGTTTCCAAGTAGGTTGCCCAAACTGTCGGTTAGTTTGTTCTGTCCTCAATTTATCATAACTATTCAGGTTTACGATGCGCATCTTTGTCATCCCGTAACCACGTAGGATTGTGTTCCCTGTATGCCTTTCATGTTGTTACATTCTTGGCATAACTCCTGCTAATATAAACAGACTATTTGTCATGTCTTGCCGTACAATAGATAAAGGCTACTTGAATATAAGCATTTTAAGACGTGATGTCTATTTTTATAGAATTTCAGAGCTACGCTGTATGTTTAGCTACCAGCTATCCAAGAACCGTTCATCAAAGGGGGCCTCCATATACCAAATTGAAGGTATGCTTAGAACTACGCCTGTTTCATTAGGCTGCTCCTACGACTCATAACACCATATTAATAGCAGTTATATATCCCTTTAGATTCAAACCAATCTGTTGGATCCTCTGCCCCACATCTATTGTTTCATCGAAATTAGAAACAAACCTTCTTGGAAATTTCAGGTGAAAAACGTGTTGTTTTACCAATTCTCTGTGTTGGCTATACGACTGTATCCACATTCAGTAGGATGATAAGTTGTTTCTTGTCTATGTTTTGTTTTTATTACTGTACAAATGTAAATATTTTAGTGTACTGTAACAATGTTCTAAAGACAAAATACTAGATAATTATTCTCTTTCAATTCATAAAGATTTGAGAATCTTTATATAGATCTTGCGACCCCCCCATAAAATCAATAAGTTAAATTCATGATTAACTGTCGAATGAATGTCTCTTCTAGGCATTCCCAGGAAGGGGTAATATGCTTGGAATAAATTAGACATCAGGTCTCTGCCTGACACAAGGAGTTCTTTTATAAAAAAAATTTTTTAATTTTGTCAGAATGTTGGTTATGTATAAGTTTAGTGATTTTTAACATACATTGTTAGTAACTTGGATTTATTGTTTCAATGTAGGGAGTTTTTTCAGCAATGAAATATTCTGTCCTGATGATGGTCTTCATGACGACTGCATATTAGACCGAAACGTCGACACCTCCATCATCTCCAGAAATGTTGCGTTGTCACCAACATACGACCATTGTTTATTGATTAATTTGGTAGTCTGTCATAATTACCAGGAGTTGATGTTTTTGTTGTGAACTGATGAGTAGATGTCATTTATACGTCTGTTCATAACTGTTGCTTTAATTGATTTCCTTGTATCCGTCTCCCCAGATGTACATTTGTTGTTTCATCACTAAATACAATTTATTCTGAATATTATTCACTTCCTCCGTGTGTTCTCTCTTCCTTCCTTTGATTTATTCCAGTTGAATACGAAGTGTGATATCTTGTGGATACACTTGAGTGTGTTACATGTGTTAGACTCACAATTAAGATTTATTGTTTTCTTAAATAAGTCCCTTGTAGCATACTTTGACTTTAAATATCTAGTGCCCAGGCCTACAAGGGTTTATTGGGTTTCCCCTGCCTGTATCACCTTACAGGCTGGCCACATCCCTAAGGTGGGCCACCTGAAGTGGGCAGTCGAGGAAGGGTTACATCATCTTGCTTTTAGTGAAACTAGGAACTCTGGGTCAGGATTATGCCTACTCCTCACAGGAAGTGGTCATATGGGGGTGTAGTCACCCCAGAGGTAAGTAGTCCATTGGTACTATCCTACACTCCTCTAAACACCCCTGTTCCCCTGACACAAGAAAATAAGGTTTGTCTACTGGGAACTGGAGAGGACACAGGGAAAGCCGTCACCACAAGAGATGAGTACGGACCACGAACTTGGCATAAAACCCTGCCTAACTGCTGGACCCTCGACAACTGCAAAGACCCGGCTCGTCCAAAAGCTGTGCTCACTCTCCAATGCTTGGAGGACTGCCCAGCACTTCAGAAACTAGTTAACATCGCCCTTTGGGTGGAGGAGCCATCCACCTGCAGCTGCAGGCACCGGCCGCACTTGCCCTATATTCGACTTGCTGGCCATTGGGTCCACAGAGGGAGCATCTCGCCAGGAAGAATTCTTCACTGCTCCAGGAGGTCAAACCCAAGTCCCTCCAGAGTTTGGAGACACCAGGCCCTCCAAGACTCACTCAGCATCAATACCAAGGGTATTGGAGCTTTTGCCAGAACCAAGGCTTGTTGTGTGTCTAGTCTAGGCATCACTAATGCCACAACTGACCTACCAACGAAGGACTGCAGGACCAACAAGGCCAACACCAAGAGCTGCCCTGCTGCCCTGTTTTCGTCCCCTGTCCAGGTCACCCAAGCACTGTGATAGCCTCTAACTCCAGTGACCCCTTCCGGACAAAACACTCTGCACCCAAGCGCCACGGCCTAAGTTCACAGAGAACGACAGTGTCCACATTCCCCAGAGACCTTCATGAGCTGAGCCCCCCTTTGGGTTCAGCCGAACTTGTTCCTAAGTCCCCACTTGCAGCCTTTTTCATACAGATACCCTTCCATTGACTTTACCATGTAGAGCTCAAGGCTACCATTGTGCCCTGCACCTTTGTACCCGGACACACCAGGGCACCAAACTGGTGCTGGTTCTTTGTTCCTTGGACCCCAAACACCTTAAGTTCGGAAAGGTTCCCCTTGAAACCAATCGTAAGTGTATCTATGCAGTGTGTATGTTTCTCCCATATGATTACATTACCACTCACTCCTCAAAATCGTTATTCGACTGTATTTTCTGTTGCTACAAAAATCTATAACTCCGAAATATGACTCAGAGAGTAGTTATCTGATTTCAATGATTGTGGTGTCTATATTTATATAAAAATCTGTTATGTTTCTAAATTGGTCTAGGATTTTCTTCTTGAGTGCGTCTCATTTATTGACTCTGTGTGTACAACAAATGCTTAACACTACCCTCTGGTAAGTCTAAACTGCTCTACTATATTACCACAAAGGAGTGCATTTGGGATTATTAATTTAAGCCCTATAAACTAATAAGGGTCGTCTGGTCATTTTTCATGGTGCACCCTTGCATTGGCACTACCATATAAAAAGCCAGCTTCCTACAGAGAGACACTTATTTATTTATTTGAAAAGTTTTCTATAGTGCAGAATAACCCTGGAAGGGTATCAGAGTGCTTTACAAAAGTTACAACACGTAAAAGTTTAATACAAATAGCTACAAAGAGAGAGTAAGGAGTAGGGTGGGCAGATTTGACATCAAACAGTCTTCGAGGTCCAGGGGATTCAGGAGTGTGAAAGTCAGTGGTCCTGATGATCAAGTGTAGGTTCTGTTTGGCGAGCAAGTTGAATGAGGTGGTTGGGTAGAAATGTGTTAATTAAAAGCAGTTTAACTTCACTTTTGAAGGAGGTGCTCAAAGGGTTCATTCTAACTTTCAAGGGCAGGGCATTCCAGATTCTGGGTGCTACGCCAATCAATCAATCAGGGGTTTGGTGAAGCGCTCTACTCACCCATGAGGGTCTCAAGGCGCTGGGGGGGGGGGGGGTGGGGCATTTCCGGTCAGTCGAAAAGCCAGGTCTTGAGAGCCCGTATGAAGGTGTGCAGGGTTGGTGAGCTTCTCATTTCTACTGGGAGAGTGTTCCATGCTGTGGCCGCTGTGTAGGAAAAGGCTCTCTCTCCAGATCTGCTTCGGCAGATGCGGGGGACCTCTGCCAGGGCGAGGTCGGCTGAACAGAGGTTCCTTTTGGATGCGTGGAAGCTCATTCCGTTGTTGAGGTATTTGGGTCAGATGTGGTTGAGTGATTTGTAGGCGTGCGTGAGTAGTTTGTAGGCGACCCTCTTCTCGACTGGGAGCGAGTGGAGTTCTCCCAGGTGTGGGGTCATGTGTTCATGTCGCGGTATCCCTAAGATGAGCCTGGCGGCTGCGTTCTGGATGTTTTGGAGTTTGCATAGTAGGGATTTGTTGATTCCTGCGTAGAGGGCGTTGCCGTAGTCGAGCCTGCTGGTGATGAGTGCATGGGTGATGGTCTTTCTGCAGTCCAGGAGGATCCACTTGAAAATCTTATGAAGGATCCGGAGTCAGTTAAAACAGGTGGAGGAGATAGCGTTAATTTGGTGGTTCATGGAGAGGGAGAAGTCCAGGATTATGCTGAGGTTCCGAGCGTGGTCTGTAGGGGTGTGTGGGGGTCCGAGGGTGGAAGGCCACCATGAGTCGCTCCAGGTGGAGGGGTGGGGTCCGAAGATGAGAACCTCGGTCTTTTCTGAGTTGAGTTTGAGGCAGCTGTCCTTTATCCAGGTGGCCATGTTCCTCATTCCTTCCTAAAAACTGAGTCTGGTGTCTTCTGGGTTGGTGGTGAGGGAGAGGATGAGCTGGGTGTCATCAGTGTAGGACGCGATGCTGAGTCCGTGCTGTCTGACGATGGCGGTGATCGGGCCATGTAGATGTTGTATAGAGTAGGGCTCAGAGAGGTTCCTTGGGGAACTCCGCAGATGATGTGGGTGGGTTCGGAGAGAAAGGGGGGGAGATTGACTCTCTGTGTTCGGTTGGAGAGGAAGGAGCGGATCCAGTTGAGGGTGTTTCCATGAATTCTTGCATTATGGAGCCTGGTGGTAAGTGTGCGGTGTCAAAAGTTGCGGAGAGGTCCAGGAGGATGAGGGCTGCGGTGTGGCCCTGGTTGAGCAGCATACGGATGTCTCTTTAGAATGGGGGTTACCTGACCTGTTTTTACGCAGCTCAGAAGGGTTCCTTGCAGTAGGGAGGCTGTGGTATCCTTCATTGTGCTACTTGCTTGACTTTTAGAATGTTGTCTTAAGAATGGTATGATGTAGTTATGTTGATGTTCTATTTGGGGCCAGTAATGAGCGAGTTACTGCCTGCCTGTATCTTCTGTGGATGAAATCCTTTCTTCATGAGATACAAATAAAGAAACCTTTATTTCATCAATCTACTTCTCCTGGATTCCTTCTTCTTCACATTGGCGACGAGGACCGGATTGAAGACTTATCTTTCAACTATCAATATCTATGTTGCAGAAGATTAAAGTCTACTTTGAAAATCTCTCAAAAGGATCTCAACACCAAGCCTCATGTTAAGGTACTTTGCGCAACTTTAAACAACTTTAAACTTTACATAGGGCACTGAATAAGTTTTAAAAGAAGATTTTACATTCTTTTGATAATTTTCTTGCCCTTTCTTCGTGTTTTACTTTTCTTGCGCTTTTCAAATTTTTTTTTCATCTCTATGAACAGTGCCGACTTCTCCTGCGAGGCTTGTGAGACTTTGTTCTCTTGTTTATTTTATTAAGACACGGCAGAGCAATTTAAAGCTCATTAACCCCATAGAAGTGTTAGACATCTGAGCTCTAACAACTGAAAGCAAAAAAAAAAACGGCAAATGTTTCTGAGCTCTAGCAACTGAAAGCGGCAAAAGCGGCAAATGTTTCTTTAATTGGAGTGTTTGTATACACATTAGAAGATGTAGTGTAGTTCCTATTATCCCAATAGGCTCTGCGCATTGGAATAATACCTTTAATAGTATAGGCCTAGACCAGACGTTAACTAGGTCTACTACTGTCGATATTAGACTTAAAGTTTTGGGTTTGCCAGCTAGCTCAGAGTTCACTAGAAACTTTCTCGAATAGGCAAGGAGGAGTTGAACCTCCCTGGATAGACAAGAAGGGATTTAGTTTCTGACAACCATAGAACATGACAACTTTGCTCTCCCCTAATCAAGAGTGTATCTCTAGAGTCGTGTGAAAACAAAAGACAACTTATTTTACTCAGTCAGTACGTGCATTCTTAGTTTCACCAGATTGTAGAGAAAAGGAAGAGACGGGCGTGTTCAATAAAAGATGGTATTTATTGATCAGTCTCTTTTCTCATACAAGAGAAATGGATCGATATTATTGCAATACTTATGGTTAAGTAAAGTGCATACAATAAAAGCAGAAGTATAAAATAATACTGTAAAAACATTTATATAGTTTCTAAGCCATATGATGGTTTAAAATGAATAAAATAGATACATACACATATACATTTGACTAATCGTACTCAACTGATGTTTTCTAGCTACGCCTACCCCGTGTACCTGACCTAAGCCTAATACGTGGGCGGGAATAGAAAGTAGTAGTTTAAGTTAAGTTTGTTTTGCCAAGTGACTGACTCAAGAATTCTCTGCTAGGGGTTATTCAGTTCTGTACCTGGAATTTAGGATGAATGAGGGATGGTATCTCTCGTCTCTGGTCTCGATATTCCAGGCTGCCTGCGAGGGCTACCCGGAAGCGCCGGAGCTGGATTTCTCGGCAGGAGAAAGGCAGCGTGTGCTTCTCAGCGCGTCAGGAAGGCGGGGCTGCGCCAGCGGGGTCTGCTCTGCTCTGGGCTTCGGCAAGTCTGGCTGCTCCGATCTTGTCACCACCGCGTGTGTTTGCATAGGGCAATATCGGTAATATTTATACCTGTAAGGTGCCGAGATTGACGTAAGGATGGACATAGATACGTCAATAAGGATGTCATACGAGCTGGTCGTTAGCACATTCTTTTGCTGAAGTTCTCGGTGAAATCAAAACAATGGCCGCAGGGTTTTTCCCAGGTTGTCATAGGTTTGATTTGTTTTGAGAACTCCGTATGCCTTATCAGGGGCTGGAGGAATATCGCTTGTCTAATTAGATGGCAAGCGTTATGACCTAATCAGATAACACGTTCCTGTGCCGTAGTGTGGCTTAATCAGATAACGGTTTCTGCATCATGGGGGTTTTCTGCCTCATGGGATGGCTGCTAGTTAACTTGTTAACCAGAATAGGGTCAGGAATAGGGGGATCGATACAGAACCTATAGGAATACATCACATCCACTCCACGCTAACTATGGACATATTTACGAATCTAGGCATAGTAAAACATACTGTAGAGTATTGTGTATACCTTACCACCCCAAAATACATAAATGCAATATGAAATTATCTAATATACGGAAAAAACAGTCACATGTATTATATGCACTCAAACTGTAGAATAATGCTAAAGTAATCACGCATATCTATACATTATCACTAATTTGTATATGAGAATTTACACATGAAATGGCTCTTAATACAGAAAAAAGTTCGAGACCATTCCATCACAGAATAAAATAATTATGAACATACCAGCGGGCAGCTAATGTCTATAAAGTTTCTAAACATAGAAATTTTAGTTCTCTAAGAATAGTTCTTACTTTAAGCAGAAGATAAGTGTCCCAAAAAATATGTCAAAAATGTTTTGGGGCTGCTGAAAAAATTGCTGTCCGTGAACTGGAGGGAAAATTGTTCATGTTACTTTATTATCAAAGTTGAAGGCCAAATTCAGGGAACGCCGTGTGCGAGCTTGCTCAAAAGTCAGTGAGAACATCATATCATTTAGACTGTCGAAAAAGCTGTCAACAGCTTCCTGGGAGAGTTCCACTAACTCGGAAAAAGGTGTAACCATACATTCGTGCGCATGATTGTCTCCATTGACGTTTTGATTAGTATTGCTGACAGAAGGTCGTACCTGATCGATGCTGCTTTCATCTTGAACTTCACTACCCCTCAATCGTAGTGGTGAAGTTTCCACGAATGCCGTCATCAGGATTGGTAGCCGTTGAGGGGAGCACAAAGCATGAGCCATTATTGGACTCAACAATGTTTCTGCATCCATTGGCGCATCCGATTGTAGCGTCAGACAGGTGTCTAACACGCATTCTTCTCCGCATAGCAGGCACCTTAAGACAGGTAAAACACATCGATGCCACATTGGTCGAAATGAAAGAAACTAAGTCATGTTCAGGTCTCTAAGCCGGGATAGTCCCAGGATTTTTGATATCCGGTCCCGGTATCCAATGGCTCGGATTGTCTTCCCTTGTCGCAGGTGTTTTGTCTGTGACACGGTTTGCCATACGAAATATTAGGACCAAGAATAGGATTCCTGCAATTAGTCCTAAAATTGAGGGGAAGTCCGCCAAAAATCGAATGGACGAAATCTGGAAAAATACCCAGTATGGCTTTGAATGGTGTTAATGCCATCGAAAATACTGTCTTAAATACCTTTGAGACTCCATTGGTATCAGAAATATTTAAGATTTCATTCAGGATTTCTGCGAAATGTATGGGGGAATTAGTTGATAGCAATGAGTGAATCTCTGCAGTCGTCCTTGCGACTTGGAGATCATACGTTTCTTTTGATGACGTGAGCCTGGTCGGCGTCTGAAGAAGCACTGTTTTCATTCTGCTTAAAGTATCTATTCGAATAGAAGTAATTTTCAAGTTGGGCCATGCCCTTGCCTCCCTGTCTGGAAAGGAGCTGGGGAACAATAAGCGTCCACAGCACTTGACCTTCGCAGTTGTAGTTACGAGATAAGGAGTCCCGGGCATAAGACTACAACATCTGCGATCCACAATTAGAATGTAACTCCCATTGTAGAGTCTTTGAAAGAATGGTTCTATCTCTGTTGCAAGTGTGCCTAGCTGGTGACATGAACGGTTATTTGAGTTCCCTTCACAGGCTCCATGCAAACTAATTCCATTACACAGAAGTGTACCACTTAGTGACATTGCACAATTATTGCCACTAAGAAACACTTTCTGTCCTTTATTACTGACACATGCATGTGAATAGGGCAAGTTCCATGTTGTTTTAATGTACCCTTTTCCCAATTTTTCGTACATGTCAGCCTGTATATATTTTTGGCAGTATTGAAACCTGAAGGTTGATATTGGAATATTAATTATCCCATGTATTATCCATTCACTGACAGGTCGTTCTGACATTGTCACTGGTAATCTCTCGAGTTTCTCAATGCTCAGGATTGTATAATCAGCACCCTTCTGTGCCATACTGATTTGTTTATCAGTAAGGTTAAAGATATTGAATAGTGACGTTGTGTTGATTAAACGCCAAGGCACATAGCCTGAACGCAGATTTTGTAACGTCCAGCCAAGCTGTACAATAGAACGCAATTGAGACTGACCGTGTTGTAACAACAGTAAGTCTTGCGATAATATGTCGATTGCTGAAGACACAATGCTGTCCAGAGAAAAAATTCTGGAGGACAGAGTCATTAACCCATTGTCCACGACAGAAAGTGATTTTTCCAAATTAATACGGTCAATTTCCCGTATACTTTCTGCTGTTTCAATTTGAGTCACCTTCCAGGCCTCGTTGTAAGCTGCATATACAGAGGCTGCTATGAAACGTTTTTGACGCTGTTTGCGCGGTCCCATAATGAAATCACGCAAGTCAGCACCATCAGTAAGTAAAGTTAGGTGTTGCTTAATTTCTGCCAGTGTGGAAGTTTGTAGCCATTGAAGGCATAATTTGCCCACACTGTAGGTTGTTATTATCCCTGGGTGTTGTCTTTGGGAATATCTAGGGTCTGGCCTGGTCAATTTGAACCCCTGTGTTTTGTTCAGGAATCTGTCTTGACAGTTATTAGTATCTGTGGGCCAGATCAACCACTGTTTCCAATCAGGATGTGTTCTGTTTTGGTTTAATACATAGTTTACGTCTATCTCTTCATCTGTAGAGCTATTGCTGTTCATTGTTGGCTTTGGAATAGACGGTTTATTTAAGTCTTTGATTTTGGCTAGGCCAAGACAGGTAGTTTGTTGAATAGTGTCATTTAAAAATATAATTTGTTCTGGGATCATGCAGGCTCTAAACAATGATTCTATACCTTGTACTTGCCATTCTTTTGTACCCCAAACACTTTTCAATTCAACATTTTTGTCCCAATAATCAAAACCAAAAGTATTCATTTGTTCAAAAAATGAGTCTGAATATATCAATTTCGTGTTTGTAAGCATGGACTTTGTCCCTGTCTTATTTGACAATTTGAAATAAAATGTTTCAGCATTACTTGTGTTAAAACCTGAAAAGTATGAATATTTGTCATAAAAGGTTCTTGAGCTTCCTTTTGGAGGGGTTGCACAATGTTCCCATTGATTATAATTTAAAACATTTCTAGGTTGTGCCGATTTATGTAGAAAATGGTTACCATAGTGGTTGTAACAGTACATACTATCATAATTAGTCGAACCCTGCAAATAATCATGTTTGGTAAATTTAGCAGACATCACTAAGTCAGACATCATATTATTAACGCTTTCAAAGTCCCAATCATCAGCAAATGAGCTTGGTTTTACAAAGTCACTCAACGAGATCTTGATTTGGTGTGGATATTTCAGGATTTCAACTGGACCATAAATTTTGTAGTCAGTGTTGTCCCATGCTACCCCACCCGGTATAGGATTGGCTGTGAAGTTGACTGAAGAAAGTTCTCTTTTCTCGACGTGTGAAGATGTGTGTGGTTTGAGGATCAAGTTGATTTTCTGACTTGCTGTGTCCATTTTTGCATATTTTCCCTCAATGAAGCGTCCGAAAGTTAGTACCATGATGAGCCAAAGTATGAGGATAAATGCACCAAAACCCACCCAAAATTCGATCCATGGAGAAATCATATATGTTTCTTTCAGTTGTTTCAAAAGTTCTTTAGCTTTATCTTTAAAGGTTTTTGTTGATGGCTGTGTTTTTGATTCACTGAAGTCTTCAGAGGAATCATCGAAGTTTATGAAGTAGCCGGATGCAGTTCTGTCAATTGTTCCAATTGCTTCAGGATTACTGTTTCTTGCATATTCGTTTGTTACTTCATTGTAGGTTGGTGTGTCTCTGCTAAATGTTTTTATTTGGGTTTTCAGAGGTTTAAGTTCCATTGCATTGTTGCATAGTCCTTGTTGTTGTTCTGTAGGCGTTTCGAATGTGATTAGCCTCTTAGTTAGGACCTCTGTGTTTGTAGCAAACCTTGGTGTTCTACTACTTATCGGGAGTCCACTTGGCCTACTATTTGTTATCGGCCACATGATTGTGGTTTTACCAGGTCGATGGATACAACTCGGTTCTCCTTTTTACCAGCAAGCGGCGGTAGTACAACTGATCTTGTCCCGTTGATAGACAAGACAGGAACTGCTTTTCTGTAAGAAGGCCCAAATTCCTACTTTACCGCGATCTTTTCTCTGACTAGATCCCCGACTTTTGGAATCCAGACAGGTCTTGCTGCGACAGGTGGTGGTTCTTCAGTGGTTGTTGGCTCCTGTTTCAACTTTATGTTGCTCAGGTCTTTTCTTGTTTTGTTTAAGTCCTGCAAAATAGCCAAACGATCTTTGATATCAAAGCTTTTTTCCTTCACCACTGAAGTTTGACTGTCGAGATCTAAGACTAACATCCTAGTTCCAAACAATAATTCGTACGGACTGAATCCCTTCAGAGAATTTCTTGGCAGGTTATTTAGACTACGTTGGACACTTATTAGATGTTTGACCCACCCAGCTCCCGTACCTAATATCCTTTCCGTTATAGATTGCTTTCTGCCTTGGTTTTTTCTTTACACCATCCCGTATCCCTCAGGAAGGAAGTGAGAAGAATCCCGCTGTGCTATGCTCAATTGGCCATGTTTCCCCACAGGCTTGAGGGCTAATGTGAAAACATTGGTCAAGCGTAGCATGTTCCTAGCGTATATGCCATTTAGACTCGCAAATCTTTGTATAACAGTCCAGACGTCAGCCGAGTGCTGGGGATCTACATTATAAGTGTAAACTAGCCTGTATATGTTAATCGGACGCTTTGTTTTTTACTGTTTGTTCTTTCTGGAGTGCAACGCCACGGTAGTATACCGTTTCTCTCGCCACTGCGATCTCTGTTGCAGTTCGGGCATTTCTTTACAAAAATGTGATGCTGCAGGCTCATGCCTGGCCACCAGTACACTGATTGTAGTTCTTCCAGAGAATCTTTTATTTTGAGGTGTGCGAGACCCTCACCCATATGTGCGTCTGCTATTAACAACGTTCTCCTGTCCATGTTTGGAATTACTCTATCCCCCACTCCAGGGATTCGAGCAAAAGGGACGGAGTTTGCATCAATTATGTATGTATAATTGAGTGGATAGTTGATCGGTAGCGCTGAGCAGTCGCCTTTTGATGACGTTTTCACCGCCAGCACAGTTTCACCGTCAATGTATTTCAATGTACGCTTTTTTCTTTCTACGGAAGCCGATTTAGTTGCTACCGCTGTGGCTGTCTCAGCCAATGAATTCCCTGCAACGTGAACGCCATCACGTTGATGACTCAGTGTATGTATCACGTGAGTCTTTGGTAGTTCTTTTTGTAATAGAACTACTTGTTCCCAGAGCATTTTATGCTTGATTGTGCCTCCTTTTGCATCCTTAAAACCATTCTGAAGCCAGATCTGCAAGTATTCATTGTAAGACTGAACGCAATAATACGAATCGCACACTATGAGTGTGGGGAATTCTCGATCGGTATTTTCAAGCGCCATCTTGAATGCCAGTAGTTCAGCTCGCTGAGCTGTACAATCTCCTAGGGATTGTGTTTTAGTGATAGATGGTTTAAATTTCCCTTCGTGCCAGCGACCTTTAACAATCGCGCACGCAGCACTGTAAGCTTGTTTACCCCCCACTGCGGGTTGTGCTGATCCGTCTGTATATATTATACAGCCGTAATGTTCTAGAGGCAGAATTTCGGTCGGCGGAGGACATTCGAATTCATATTGGAGAAATTCTTGTGTTTTTAAGTTAGGATCAAATTCGTATGCCACATCTGTTGCAGCAAGAGAATTAGCCCATTGTATCCATCTCGGATGGAGCGCTTTAGCATTCGGAATGCTTGCTTTTGTTACAGCCTCTAGGGCTGGTATCGGTGTCACGATTATTATTCGTTTACCTTGTGCCAGGGCTCGTTCTTTTGCTATAGCTGTCTGTGTTGCAGTTAGAATTTTTTCCGTTGGGCTGAATTTCATTTCAGCTTTAGTGTACAAGTGTGATTTGAATGCAATTGGTACCTTTTCTCCCTCATTAGAGGTCAGGTATGTGAATCCGCATCTTCCTGGGATGACTCGAATCACAAGATTGCGTGTGTTATCATGTGTTTCTAATTTTGTTTTAATTAACATGTCTGTTTGTAAGGATCTCAGAATTTCTGTGTGTATCTGAGTCCAATTGGTTCTTTTAAAATCTGGTTTTATTAGATCATAAAGGGGTTTTACCCTTTCTGCGTAATTTGCAATGTATGTTCTTCCGAAATTTAGGAAGCCTAGAATTGACTGTAGGTTTTTTAGTGTTCTAGGTGCTTGGAGTACGGCACATTTCTCTAGGAAATTGTCAGCCAGGCTTTTGCCTTCACTTGATAATTCATATCCTAAGAACAGGACTGTTAGATGGGCAATTGTAGATTTTTTAAAGTTGAATTTGTAACCCTCTGCCGCGAACCCAAGTATTATGGTGTTCACTCTCTTCAAGTGAGTATCCAAGTCATCATCTGTTAGGTATATGTAGTCGACATACGATAATGCTTCGTCATCATATGTTTGTAGTAATTCTGTTACTCTCACTGAGAATACCCCTGGGCTGTTCTTGTACCCCTGGGCTAACCGACAAAATTGTTTTTGAGTGCCATTTATTGAGAACGCAGACAAATATCTGCTCTCTGGTGCTATGTTTTGACAAAAGAATCCATTAGAGATGTCTAATGTTGTTTTGTATTTTTTGCGCACTATGTTATTCATTAGTGCAGCACTATGCGAGTTTTGCACTGCAAAAGTTTTGCAACATGAGTTAAGGTGTCTGTAATCCAAAACTAGACGATATGAATTGTCTGGTTTGGAGACAGGAAACAAAGGGTTGTTCATTTGTGAGGTGCAAGTTTCAATCACCCCCTGGTATTCTAGTTGATCTAGGATTTCTTTTACCTGTTTTTTAGCTTCTTGCTTAATTGGGTACTGTCTTTGTGCAGTAGGTTGTGATTTTAACTGGATTTTGTGAGGAGGAGAGTCCTCATCCCATCCTACGTGATTTTTATATAAAACAGGAGCTTGCGCTACTGCCCACTTTCTAGCAAGTGTGTATTTTTTATGAATTGGGATATGATTTGAGAAGGCAGGCATAATTATTTCTTCGCCATGAGGGCAGTCCCTGACAAACTCTGGTGGCCAGTCTTTTTTAGCTAGAAGGATGTCATAGCCCTTGGAGAGATTATCCCAAAATAGTCCAATTATTTTTCTAGTCTTATCCCCCTCTATACGTAATGTTATTTCATATATTTTGTGAGGTTTGCTAACTCTGGTGTCTGCAGTTTCCACTTGAAGATATTCATTCGTGTCCACTGTCTCCAGATGATTCATAAGGACTTTGCGAGCTATGCTCACTTCTGCTGCGCTGTCTAGCATTGTCTGAGCCCATTCTCCGTTTTTCATTTGTGTCCTCAGAATTCTCGGCATTATTAACTATTTTAATGCTGGATACCTTCTTTTTTGGAAATTCTAATTTCTTTTTTAGATGAGCAGGTTCCTTGTCTTTGGACTTGACGTGCTCTTCTCTTTGTATTGATCGTCCTCTTCTTTCCGATTTCTGCGAGGAAGTCTGAAAAGATTGAGAGGGGCGGGTATCAATTTCTTGATATCTATCAGGCTTCTTTATATTATCCCTATTTCTAAGGTTATATCTTTTCCCAGAGGGATCACTTTGGGGTGATCTGTGTCTTTGGTTCGGAGATCTTTCTCTCCGCCGAGGAGACCTTCCTCTGGACTGGAATTTCTTTTCTTTAGGATTGGATTGTTTGTTTCCATCCCAGCTCTTTTTTTGTGATGTTGAATTATTATTAAAAAATATTTTTTCAGGACTTTCAATCAGTTGTGGTTTTACTGGTATTCCACCTAAACTATCTCTACCTAGTTCCTCATAGGATTTTTCTATAATTCTGGCAATTTCAGCTGGTTGTTCTGCTATATCTATTTCTTTTAACCTCTGGCGGATCGCCACGTTTGCTGCTTCTCCCTTTATGTTGGCTAATAATATAGCCGAGACCTGCTTGAAGTCTTTCAGTAGTTTCATACCAAGAGTTAAAGCGGGTTCTGGACCGTATTCATCTTGAATTTGTTTTAGCACATCTGGTATTACCGAGATGGATGGAACACCATGCGTTTTTGTGTAAATGGAAGCAAAGACTGTACCCCAAGTGTCACAGTCCTCCACGTGCGGTGCGATTCCCATTGGAAGACAGATAGTCAGAATCCTGTGTTTTTCTAACGGGGTGGTGTCTGGAAACACCGCCTCTATTTGGGTGATTTTTTGTGCTAACTAGAATGGTATTTGTTCCCGTTTAGCTGGTACTTTACCTAGGCAGGCCTGTATGTTCTGTGGTGTAATTTTATTTGTGTTCCCCTGTTGAGGGGTCAGCTGTGGAATTTTAATTGCTGGTTGGATTGTTGAAATCCGCATCACATATTGGACTAATTGTCTATGTAACTTTATTAATTGTTTTAGTTGTACTAACAGATCTACTGCAGACATTCTTTCGATGTCTGGATGTGGTGTGTATCCGGCTAGGACCGGCCACGTTGCTCCTGGTCTCCCTAAGGGACTGAGCCTGGTGATGTGATTATTATGTTTTAGGGCGCCATTAAACAAGAGCAGGTGCTCTTGAAATTTGAGTGGTACTTCCACCTCCTCGAAAGGAGTGTACTCATTAGGAGGTTCCTCTGTTTTGTAATAGTGGAAGTACTTTGTTACAGCATTTGCTGCTGGAAAGTTTATCCATGAATAGAATACCTCTGTCTGCCGATATTCGTGTGCCTCTATTACGAATATGACTGTGCCACCTCTAGGTGTCAGTCCATTTTCTATAAGTTTTAAAGTTATAGATTTTCTTATGTTTACCGGGATGATTATTATATCCGGGTCTGCTTCCTGCATGGTAGCATCAGCTGCTGCGAGTTCAGCTGCTATTCTAACTGTCTCTCTTTCATCATCACTGTCTACCATTTTTCCGACAGGAAGGTTATTTTTGTTTGTTTGCAGATCAGGTTCTTATGGAAACAAAGATTAGATGCACAATATTTTGGAACAGTGTATCCTTCAACGTTGACTAAACCAAAAACCATACATAGGAGTTCCCTCCTGCGAGGTCTGGCGGATATGACCTTTCACCCACTCCAGACGTCTTTGGAGTATTATGGGAAAAAAGGGGTCTGAGTTAAATAGTACGACTGAGTTACTCTAATGTCTTGCGTTAGTTTTATCGCCTTTCCAAACCGTTGGGCGCCATGTAGTGTAGTTCCTATTATCCCAATAGGCTCTGCGCATTGGAATAATACCTTCAATAGTATAGGCCTAGACCAGACGTTAACTAGGTCTACTACTGTCGATATTAGACTTAAAGTTTTGGGTTTGCCAGCTAGCTCAGAGTTCACTAGAAACTTTCTCGAATAGGCAAGGAGGAGTTGAACCTCCCTGGATAGACAAAAAGGGATTTAGTTTCTGACAACCATAGAACATGACAACTTTGCTCTCCCCTAATCAAGAGTGTATCTCTAGAGTCGTGTGAAAACAAAAGACAACTTATTTTACTCAGTCAGTACGTGCATTCTTAGTTTCACCAGATTGTAGAGAAAAGGAAGAGACGGGCGTGTTCAATAAAAGATGGTATTTATTGATCAGTCTCTTTTCTCATACAAGAGAAATGGATCGATATTATTGCAATACTTATGGTTAAGTAAAGTGCATACAATAAAAGCAGAAGTATAAAATAATACTGTAAAAACATTTATATGGTTTCTAAGCCATATGATGGTTTAAAATGAATAAAATAGATACATACACATATACATTTGACTAATCGTACTCAACTGATGTTTTCTAGCTACGCCTACCCCGTGTACCTGACCTAAGCCTAATACGTGGGCGGGAATAGAAAGTAGTAGTTTAAGTTAAGTTTGTTTTGCCAAGTGACTGACTCAAGAATTCTCTGCTAGGGGTTATTCAGTTCTGTACCTGGAATTTAGGATGAATGAGGGATGGTATCTCTCGTCTCTGGTCTCGATATTCCAGGCTGCCTGCGAGGGCTACCCGGAAGCGCCGGAGCTGGATTTCTCGGCAGGAGAAAGGCAGCGTGTGCTTCTCAGCGCGTCAGGAAGGCGGGGCTGCGCCAGCGGGGTCTGCTCTGCTCTGGGCTTCGGCAAGACTGGCTGCTCCGATCTCGTCACCACCGCGTGTGTTTGCATAGGGCAATATCGGTAATATTTATACCTGTAAGGTGCCGAGATTGACGTAAGGATGGACATAGATACGTCAATAAGGATGTCATATGAGCTGGTCGTTAGCACATTCCTTTGCTGAAGTTCTCGGTGAAATCAAAACAATGGCCGCAGGGGTTTTCCCAGGTTGTCATAGGTTTGATTTGTTTTGAGAACTCCGTATGCCTTATCAGGGGCTGGAGGAATATCGCTTGTCTAATTAGATGGCAAGCGCTATGACCTAATCAGATAACACGTTCCTGTGCCGTAGTGTGGCTTAATCAGATAACGGTTTCTGCATCATGGGGGTTTTCTGCCTCATGGGATGGCTGCTAGTTAACTTGTTAACCAGAATAGGGTCAGGAATAGGGGGATCGATACAGAACCTATAGGAATACATCACAAAGACTAGCGACTAGCGGCTGAATCGTTTTGATTAACAGTGAAACTTATATTCGTATTCTGCCTTGGAGTGTAACAAACTTGTAAGGATGCATCTTTCAAAAAATCATCCTTAACTACCTTCATTCACGTGTCCTCTGCTCTCGTGTTCAGTCACGCTCCAGACGCTGCAGCTCATGTCGTCATTGCGTTACTATACACTGTACACATGCTTCCAACAACGCTAGGTCAACGCTGCGTTCCATTTCTGCGTTCCAACTCCTCTGCATTGCACTCCAACTACGTCATATTCTCAGACCTTCTTCCTTGGCAACGCTTGTCTTTGCTTGACTACGCCGCATCGGAGTGAGGCCTACTTGGAGACGCTCCCCTTGCAGAGTTGCTTTTCTCCTGAAAGACTTGGATAGGAAAAGGAGTTGCTTTCCTCCTGACAGACTTGGATAAGAAAAGGACGTAAGAAGGTAGCAACATCTACTTTAAAATTCTCGTACATTTTGGACTTTTGGATTCTCAAAGTAGTTTTTATTTTGCCTTCACGTCGTGGGATTTGTAGCCTTTCATTTGTGTGTCTACGCTGATACACTCAGCTATACTAGTGTGTTTATTCTGATATTCTCAGTCCTTTTATAAGTTACTTATTGTAATACTGATGCTGAATATAATTCGTATGGCTTCTAATTATTATTTCCTTACAGGTCCATGGATGTAATCACTTTAATGTGTTCGTTCTTTGATTTACTTAGTAGTGTTTTGTTCTATTTTATTTCGCTAAGTTAGTCATCAGTTACTTGTACTGGAGTTATCCTCAAATTTTGTCTAGTTAATCTCATTACCCTGAAATTATATCATTTTGTTTTGTTTTCTCCTCACATTTTCTTTTACTTTCTTGAAAGAAATGCAGAACGTTACAGCTGCGCCTTTTTTCCTATCAAAACCAGGTGATCCACCTATTCGCTGGTCCAAATGGAAAAAAGTATTTCTAAATTATGCAAGGGTGTGTGGTACATCTCTCTCTGCTGAAAGGAAATCTGCACTTTTAATGCACTGTTTGGGCTCTGAGGGGCAGGAGGTATTTGAACATCTGCCTGAATTGACTACTGAGGAGGCAAACAATCTAAATGAATTTGAGATTAATTTAAAAAAACTAGACCAACATTACCTGCCAAAGGTAAGTACCATCTTAGAAAGGTACCACTTTGGGAGGCGCATGCAGAAAGATGATGAGTCAATAGAGACGTATGTCACGGCTTTACGCAAATTAGCTGCTACTTGTAAGTTCGATGACACTCTAGAGGTAAGAATACGTGATCAATTCATGTTAGGATGTTGTTTGGAGAAAGTTAAAGACGAGCTATGGCAGAAAGACGATCCAGATTTGAATGAGGTCATCACTATAGCCAAAAGATTAGAACATTCTCTTGCTTGTGTAAAAGTTTTTAAGAAAGAAAAGGAAACATCTGAAGATAAGGTCTTATTTGTTGAAAAAAAAAGTCTTTTGAAAAGCCAGACTCTAGAACAACACCTAAATCTACCAAGAAACTGTCTAACTTCACTCCTTCTTCTTCTAATTTCTCGAGACCTTCCACTAGTTCCAAACTGAAGTGCTTCCGTTGTAATGCCTCTGACCATCTAGCCAATGATAGTTCTTGCCCTGCTTTATCTTCAAAATGTAGTAAGTGCGGTAAGGTTGGGCATTACTCGAAGGCTTGCAGGTCTCAAATAAATAAGAAGAATAGGCGAGTAAAAGAAGTTTTAATTGATGAAGATTCTGATTCTGACTCTGATGAATTACATTGTGGGGAAATTTCCGTATCTGGTGAGAAAAAGTGTAAAGGTGCCATTGATGTGGTGCGTATTGATAATTGTGAAGTCAAGATGTTATTTGACTCTGGAGCAAAAATTACTTTAATACCCAAAACTTTCTTTGACAAAAATCTTCATGGAAAGGTGAAAGTCTTTAAGCCTGACATAAGGCCGCTAGCCTATGGGAGAAAACCTATTAAGCTTGTAAGTTATTTCAATGGTCAGATTGACTACAAGGGAAGGCTTACTGCAGGGAAAATTTACATCTCCTGTAGGGGGGATAGCATTCTAAGTTGGTTTCACCAAGCTGACTTACATGTCTCCTTAGCTCCTGGTGAGAATCCCTGCAGTATTCTGAGAGACATGGTACCTGACTCTAGTGTGCATAACCCAGTGTTAAGTAAGGCGTCTCCATCTGCAGCTAGCTGTGATGTGGTTGGAGAACAAGAGACCGCAAATTCAACTTCAGATGATGTATCCTGTCCTGATTGGCGTAACCAATTCAAAAATGTTTTTAGTGATAAACTAGGTTGTCTTTCTGGTTACATACATAATATTACCTTGAAGACAGATGCAGTTCCTGTTGCTTGTAAAGTGCGTAGCGTCCCTTTAGCCATGCAGGAACCTATGCGGTTAGAACTAGAGAAACTCTTAAATGATGGGATCATTGTGAAATCTGAGGCCAGTGAATGGGTTTCTCCCGTTGTTTTAGCGTGAAAACCCTCAGGCGAGATTCGTTTTTGTGTTGACCTTAGGGGTCTTAATAGGGAGGTTGTAGCGGATAGATATCCTCTTCCCAATATTAATACCATGTTAACTCAACTGGGGGATGCGTGTATGTTCTCCACTCTGGACCTTAGGGCTGCCTATCATCAGGTGAGGATTGATGAGTCATCCATGGGTCTCACAACCTTTATCACACCCTTTGGCACGTATAAGTTTACCCGCCTACCTTTTGGCTTAATCTCTGCGGCCTCTGTATTTCAGAGAGTAATGGAGGATGTATTAAAGGGCATTGCTGGTGTCAAAATATATCAAGACGATGTTCTTGTATTTGGTTCATCACAAGGTGAACATGATCTTAGGGTTAAATCTGTTCTGGAGCGTTTTGCTGACAGAGGATTGACTTTAAGGGAAAACAAATGTAGATTCAATTTGACTGAGATTGACTATTTAGGTCACTGTTTGACCCCTGATGGTGTGAAACCTAAAGAAAAGTTGGTAAAAACTATACACAGTCTGCCTTCACCAAAGTCTAGAGATGAGTTAGTTACTTTCCTAGGTATGGCAGAATATTATAATAAATTTGTGCCACACTTTGCAAACAAGACCCTTAATATGAGAGCTCTGTTAAAAAAAAGAGTAAAATTCACATGGTCTCAAGCGTGTCAAGAGGAATATGAACATGTCAAGCAAGATTTAAGTCTAGCTCCTTCTTTACAAAGTTTTGATGTGAATCATGATTCAGTCTTGGTCACAGATGCTAGTTCTCAAGGTTTGGGAGCTGTACTTAAACAAATTAAGGATGGGAAAGAGATTACCATCTTGTTTCTGTCTAGGTCTTTAGTTGGCCCAGAGTTGTCGTATTCGGTGATTGAAAAGGAGACTCTTTGTATCTATTGGGCAATTAGGAAATTAAAGAAATTCCTGTGGGGTAACTCGTTTGTGGTTCACACAGATCATAAACCATTGAAAGATGTTTTTTGTAAAAAAAAGTTGGATGCTATTTCTTCGCATATTTGTAGATGGGTTATCGCTCTTCAAGAATTTGAGTTTGAAGTGAGATATTTACCAGGTGTGGATAATAAGGTTGCAGATTGTCTCTCTAGATTGGTTTTGGAACAGGTTGCCCAAACTTCTTTGTCATCTGAGGATTCTTGGGAAGTGGATGAGTTCAAGGTGTGTGAAGTTGTTGAAGGTATTGTTCAAGAGAATGACTGGAGAGAGGCCATGAGTACTGACAGTGACTTACAAGAAGTTTGTGGTTTGATTAGTAAAGGGTGGCCATGTCTTAAGAATTTGAGTGTTAGTGCCAAAAGTTAATGGAATGTTAAGGACGAGCTGTCGTTAAAGGAGGGTTTGTTGTGGAGGGGCACTAGACTTATTCCACCTTCTCTTATAAGGGAAAAGATTCTTCACTTAGCTCACCAATGGCATCAAGGGATATCCAAGACAAAGGAGAGGATACGGTTACATTTCTGGTGCCCAGGAATTGATATTCTTGTGGAACGGATGATATGTGATTGTGTTGAATGTAATTCATTTGACAAGGTGTGTAAGACAAGAACACAGCCAATGGTTATTAGAGAAACGCCAGTACGATGTTGGCAGGACGTAGCCTTGGACATTCTGGGGCCAATTTCCTGTAGTAGTGGACAACGGTATGTATTAGTCTTGATTGATATGTTCTCGCGATGGCCAGAAATAAAAGTCACCCAGAATATTGAGACCAAGGACATAACCACATTTTTACAGGATGTATTTTGTAGGGAGGGGTTCCCTGAAACAATCCTTACAGATAATGGTGTACAGCTGGTTTCAAGGGAGATGGAAGATTTCCTGGTCAATAAGGGAATTAAGCATAAGCGTTGTTCACTTTACCATCCGGAATGTAACGGAATGGTGGAGAGGTTCAACCGAGTACTTAAGGAATCTATTCAGGTTTCTAAAGATCAAGGGACAGATTGGAAAACTAATCTGTTAGAAAGAGTAATGGTGTATAGGGTCACACCACATTCCACCACAGGCGAGATTCCTTTTGTACTATTCCGAGGTCGTACACCGAACACCTACATGTTTCAAACTTGGATGAGGAATCTAGGTGTAAAAACTGAGAATCATAACAAGAGCCAGGGCCTAAGTTTGTTGAAGCAGAAGGCCAAGTCCATGGTTAGGAAAGAGAATTTTGATAAAAGACCGGCTGTTGCTCATACTAAAGTGTGTGTTGGGGATCGGGTGAGAATTCGCCTTCCACTTAGATCCTCAGGGACAAAGTTCTCTTCTCCTTTTTATGTCACAAAACTCTTTCGTAATGCTGTAAAACTAAATGATGGAAGGGTATGGAATTTGAATCGTGTTGCTTCATTTTCAGGTTCAGATGCATATGGTAAGAGTTCAAACAATGGTGTTATTTCTGCTGGGTCGACTTTAACAAATAACAATGCTACCAATGCTGATGTTCATGCTGAGCCTGATGTTCCTGTCAGGAAGAGTACACGTTTGACCTGTGCTCCTGCAGCTCTTAGTGACTATGTTCTAAAATAACAATTTTGTGTTTCAGGGGAAGGTGTGTGGTATCCTTCATTGTGCTACTTGCTTGACTTTTAGAATGTTGTCTTTAGAATGGTATGATGTAGTTATGTTGATGTTCTATTTGGGGCCAGTAATGAGCGAGTTACTGCCTGCCTGTGTCTTCTGTGGATGAAATCCTTTCTTCATGAGATACAAATAAAGAAACCTTTATTCATCAATCTACTTCTCCTGGATTCCTTCTTCTTCACAGAGGCATTCACTATCTTTGTCCAGAGTGGGATTAGAGAGGTTTTGATCTCATTGAAGATATTGGCTGGAAGGGGGTCACAGAAGTGGTTAGATGGTTTAAGTGATGTTATGATCTTGAGAATGTCATTTTCGGTAAGAGATCTGAAGGTGTTATATGACGCTTTTTTTTAGGGGGAGTTCGTTTTAGTTAGGGGTTTGTTTAGTTGGAGGTTAGTGGGGGGTGGGGTGAGGTGTTTTATTGAGGTGGTCATTTGCTGTTAGGAGTTCATTCTCTATGTTTTTAGACTTTTCAAGGAAGTGGGAGGCAAATATGTTGCAGTTTGGTTGGGAGTTTGGTCCTAACGTGGAAGCATTGGTTTGTTGAGCGGATTGTTGCTTGATAATTTCAAAGAGTTTCCTTTGCTAAATTTTGGCCTAGTTTAGTTGTTTAGTTGCGCTGTGAAGAAAATTGCTTTAGAGGGCCTGGTGTGCTTGTTGTAGGTGCTTCTTTGAGATCTCAGTTGCTTAAGGTGCTCTAGCGATGGTGAGGATCTCTATGTCCGTTCAGTTAGTCTCAGGTTGAGTCTTTGGTCATTTAGGCACCCATTGAACCATGGTTTGGAGTCTTTCGAGGAGGTTCTTGTTAGCTGAAATGGCGCAACTGCGTCAAGAATGCTTGTCATTGAGTTGTTGTAGTGGTTAGTGAGGTCGAGGACCTCTGTCATATCTACTGGCGGTAATAGAATGTTGTTGCTGAGGCAGGTTCGGTCATGGGGGTTGATGTCACAGGTGTTCCTTTTCCATTGTTTGGGTTTCTTAAGTTGGTGTTTATGTGTTTTAGTTGGCTTGGTTATGAGGAAGGTGATGTAGTGGTGATCTGTCCAGTCAGAGGGTATGATCGATTCTAGTTTGATGGAATTTGGTCTAGCTATGACGAGGTCCAGTATTGAACCCTGGCTGTGAGTTGGGCTGTCACATATTTGGACCAGGTTAAGGTCAGTGAGTAAGGTTTTAAGGCTCTTGACTGAGGGGTCATTGAGATTGTTCCAGTGTAGGTTGAAGTCTCCAAGGAAGATGTGGGTGCAGTGTTGTCCTGTGTTGGAGGAGATGGTCTCCATAATTTGTCCAATTAATGAGTGATTGTTGTCCTAAGGGTGGTAAATCAGGTGTAATTTGCTTAGGTAGTAGCAGGAAGGGTGGTCTGTGGTTTGAGATTGGTTTACCTTGAGGTTAGTGAGATGTATATAAGCTATGCCACCCCCTGATCTTTTTGGTCTATCTGCCCTTATGATGTCATAGCCTGGAGGGATTAGAAAGTCAAGTATGGGTGTAGAATATGTCTTTAGCCATGTTTCTGTTAGGAGGATTAGGTCAATATCATTCGTAAGAATGAGGTCTGCTATGTCAGCTGCGTGATTTACGGCTGACCTGCAGTTTTGGAGCATGCACTTCAAGGGAGTTTTTTTTGTCCGTAGAGGTTGTCTCCATCAGGGGTACTATTTTGAGGTTGGCGTTATTTATCTCTCTCGAGTTTGGTCTTTGTTCTCTGTGTGGGTTTGATGCAATTGTTGAGATGGGGTTCAGATTATGTGGGAAGTCCTGATGTTTTGTCTCGTAAGTGAGGAGAAGGGCTTGGATGTCCTTTTCAGAGAAGGGAATCTTGGTCCTGGCCAGTCTAGATGAGGGGTTGTGGTGTGTGGAGCACAGTTTTAGTGCCTGGGGTGGGCGTAAAGGGGTGGATCTGTTGAGAGTCATACTTGGGGGTGTGGGAGTGGTGTGAATTGTTGATAATGTGTAATGGTTGAAGTTTCTCCTGTAGTTTTGAGGGTCCTCTTTTGTGTGAGATATCCGATGTGATGTTCATTAGATTCAGTAAGTCAGTTTTGAGTTGCTGGAGAGCCTGTGTGATGTCTCTAAGTCTGGCTTCAAGCTCAGCATAGTGGTCGGAGGGTGGAGTTTAGGTTGGGGGGTACTGAGGTGTCTGTTCTGTCTGAGTCTCTTTGTTGTGTAGGTCTATTGGAGGTGGAGGTGTGAGTGTGTTGGTTCTTTTGGGCTTGTGGTTAGGCCGTGTATGCAGGGAGGTGGTGGTGAAAACATTTTTGTCGATTTGACGCGCTATTGTCCTTCTCGAAGTGGTGGTCGAGCAAGGATTGGTATGGTGAGATTGTGTTGCCATGATACAAGCAGGTGGGGTGGTAGGGTTGGTAAAGTGTGGAATGACTTAACCCAGGTTACAGACGCAGATGAGAGCAGTACCAGTGTCCAGCTCAACAGAAGAAGCCCGCAGCAAGACTCCTGAGGCTTTGCTGAGCATTCCATTCTGCCTTCACAAAATGGTGCCAAGATTGTGTTCTTTTGGAAACACACTCTCCTAGCCCTTGGCCTTGTGCTTGAAATAGCTGACAAGCTATTCCAAACCGACAGCAAACCCTGTTGTACGGGAATAAATACGCCTCCAAAACTCAGGCTTATTCTTTATTCATCTGCTAGAACTAGCATAGCGCTTGGAGATAGCACAGTGAGACTGTAAGGGCTACAAATTGTGATGCTATGATTTTTAAATGTTTTTTTCTGTTATTGAAAAGCTTATTTGCTTCCTAGTATCTTCTGTGATGTTACCAATTATATGTGCACTAGGTCCCAGCATTTAAAAATAACTGTTTTAAAATAAATATGTTAAAATACATATTCTGCTTCTAGTGACGTCAAGTTTGTTAATTATTTATGAATTATAGCTAGGATTAACCACTGCTCCCTGTTAGTAACCCAAAACCACTGACACCACCTCACTTATGTCTTGGGTGTGGTTCTGCAGAGCTATAATAACCAGTTTTTCACATTCAGCGCTGGTGCATTGAACTAAGTTTACTTGTGTCACCGGTGGATGTGAAAACAAACCTTGTAGAGCTGAACCAAAGACTGTGGGCCTAATTTATGAAAAAGTGACACATCGCTGCAAGAAAACAGCGATGCGTCCCGTTTCATTGCGCCCTCCTTACGACACCAATGATGTGTCATATTTACAGTATGACGCATCATGTCGCAAGGAGTTACAGATACGCCAGTGTTTCTGATGTATCTGTAGGCGCAAAAATAACGCATTGCTGGAGTGTGTCACAAAAGTGACGCAACTCTAGCAATGGGTCATTACGCATGAGCAAGTCCCATGTGAAATCTACCTGCGTCAGTCTTACGCCTGCCATGAGGCAGACGTAAGATATTGACGCATTTGCATCCTAGAATTTGCGCAGTTAAATTTTACAGATTTCACTGCGTCACTTCTATGACCCTTTCTTGCGTCGGAACGCCCCGCTGCATACATTATACCTGGCGCAGGTATAATGGTGCGCAGGGGTTTACAACGTGACGCATGTACCAAGATGCATCACTTTGTAAATATGGTGCAACAAGGCAAATTTTTTACAGCGCTGGTGCGTCACAAAAAGTGACGCACCGGTGGTGCAAAAGTGACGTAAGGGCTCATAAATAAGCCCCTCAATTTATGCAACATTGGTGCCCAATGTGGAACTTTCTGATTATCTGAACTTTTTCGTTTTTTCTGATTGCAAAGTCAAAAGACAAATTTTACGCTTAAAAATAGATGTCTGAACCATCAGGTATAATTTTGGTGTTACCTCCTACTTGTCAATCAGGGAGCACTATTTGACAGAGGTTTGTTAAGCTCTCCACTGATTAAAGGTTATTCCCCATTTGACTTCTGAGTATGAATGTCATGTTTATTAAATCTGTTTGCTAACGTGGTACAAGTAACTTCTATTGCAATAGGAGTTAGTTAAGGGCACACAAACATATCTCTTTGCTAGATGTGTTCCTAAAAGGAAGAGAGGGTGAATACACATGCTGCATACCTCTTTGAAATATTTGTGGATACATTTGCTGCATTTCTCTCACAAATACTTTTACACAACTCATACTTCCGCAATAGGTATAACAACTGCTGGGTCTTTAAACTTTAATAGGCATTTCTTAACGCTGCATTTCACAGGGAGGAACGCCTCTGACAAAGGCAAATAATGTGGTACATCTCAGAGTTTATAGACTGTGATGACGACGAGGGGCGTAGAGGTAATGCCCCGATTACTTACCGGTAATCTTCATGTTACAGTACAGGAAGAGTGCCATGTGCCCTGCAGTGCACAGAATGTACATGTGCGTGTTAGTGAGAGAAGGGGCGTTCCCACAAGAAACGACAAAATAATGGCACCGGATCTAAAGCATCTTTAAAATGAAAAGAGTTCACTTTGACAGTAGACCTCATGATCTGTAATCAAATACTCTACCATGTAGTTATCCCTGTGTAATAAAAACATTGCAATAATATAAGACAGGGGACTTTGGGAGCATGTTGGATCAGCAAGGATTGCTACAGTGGTAGCTCCCCACCCTTCCTACAGCGGCAGCACCAGGGAGCGCTTGCAGCATGTGAGAACACGCAAGAGTATTTTTGAAATGATAACATTGGTGGTCTTGTGACTGACCCTCGAACAGTAATCTTATAATTGCCTTGTAGTACCTATCACTGAAGGAATCTACTTTGTATGTGGATGTGCTTCTTGTCAAAGGAAAAAATTCTGTCACTCGCAGTGAAGTTAGCCAATGACTGAAGTGGGCTGACCCAGTGGCCATGTTTATGCTGCCGTGGGCAGAAGAAAAACCTCCATGACACACCAACAGATCAATGTATGAAGAGGCCTGGACGAAAGCCCCTATCAGAAGGTATCTAACATATATAGATTTACTAAAATCAAAAGTCTTGTAATACCATACCGAAAAAATGAGACAACAAGTGTACACCAATGTGAAAGAGGAAGCAGGTGACCCCCCAGCACGTGCAGCTGAGGGGCCCTTCTTTCTTCAAGGAGTGAGAATCAGGGAAGGAGGTGACAGAAACATCACACTTATCCTTCCAAGACTGCTTTCCCTAACAGAAAGTGTATTTATCTGCGTGAACTTTAACACAGTCAACATTATTTATATTTCTGCCTCAGCACCATCACCCCATGTTTGCCCACAATTTGCTAGGAACTGGTACCATCAAGCCAGGGCCAGCATTATGACAACATGGCACCATAGAGCCATGGATGGTCACAATATATCAGGAATTACCTGCCTGGACCACAGATATGCCATGTGTTAGAATTGGGGGTCTCTGGTTGGCACAGGTATGTACTTGTGACAAGCAGGCACCCTCTCCTCTAAGTCAGGGCAAGGGACTTACTCCCAGAAATAACCCCTGCTCACCCTCTAGGCGGCGTGGCACGGGCAGACAAGGATAAACTCCGGGGTACACAGGGTTAAGCATTTAGTGCAACACACACAATAAATCATCAACCCACCACACAGGGAACAAGACTGTAGTTTTGTTAAAAATATATTCCTTTATATATAAACTCTCAAGCAGGCTTTTAAATACAGTCTTAATGATTTTAGGATGACTCCAGTTACTCTTAAAATGCCACAGTCAGTTCTTAATATTCCAATGTTCAGTCTTTCAAAAAGGGGTTGAATACCTCTAAAAACCACTTCCCTGTTCTCCAGGCACTGTCTTTAGGGGTAATGTACTGTACGTTCAAGGTCTGGGCCCTCCGGAACGCTCCTGTGCGCTCCGTACAATTACCGGCAAAAGGCCCTACTGAATCTCCCGCATCCCGCGTGAGACGTTGACGCTGCAAGCGAACCAAACTGGGTCTACGAGTCGTACCAGACTCGTGCGACTCGCTCTACGGCAGTTCTGAGCACACACGCCGCACGGACACTGCAGTCCGGAGCGCGGTGTACCGCCAGGCGTACTTGGGGCTGATTTGCGCCGAGCGAGGCGGGGCGAGTCGTTGGCTGGCTGTAAGACTCGCACCCCTCACAGCTCGGGCTTTTGGATAGCACGAAGGGCGGTGCGAGCCGTAGGCTTAAATGCGACTCACACCGGAGCTCCGATGCTGAAAAGAGGGGAAGCAGTGTGAGGCGGCGAACAAAGCCTCTCTGAGTTAGGCGCGTACTCCTCCTCTCCACGCGCCGCTGCTGTTCAAGAACGGCAGTGGCTGCGGACTTTAGGGCAGTTGACCTCGGGGAAGACGGGCACAAGGCGAGGTCCGTTCTTGCGGTGCAGACCACAGTTATGCAGGCGGCAGTCTAGGTGCTTGGGCCAGCGGGGCTGGTCTTTGCGGTGCAAACTGGGGCTTGTCAAGAAGCAGTTGCTTTGCTCGGCGGGACGGGGGTGCCCAGGGCCTTTCAGAGGGCACAGCGATTTCCTCACGGCGCGCTCAGCTTCTCCTTGGTAGAGCTGCAGGGAAGGTGCAACACTCACAGCAGCTTCTCTTTCCAGGGGGGGTAGCGCCCACTGTTCCTGGGGCGCAGTTCAGGGGGCAAGTTCACAAGCAAGCCCTTGGAGATTGTTCAAATGCACAAGTTGAATTAAAAAGTCTCTCAGTCTTTTCTTCCTCTCTCCTTCTTGCAGCAAGGCACCCACCACAGGCCAGTCTCTCAGGATTAGAGACAGTAGTCCTCCATGCAGCTTTCCCAGGTCCTTCTCTTCAAGCATAGTTTCTTCTTGGCGTAAACAGGATCTGATTTCTTAGGAGCAGGGCTCCTACCTTTATACTAAAAATCCTTTGTTCTTGCAGGCCAGGGGGGCCTTTGCCTAATCCAGCCAGTCTCTGAGCACTATGTTTTCCAGGCTCTGGTTTCTTCTTTCAGAGTGTGGGCAGGGACAGCAGACGCTTCGCAGGAGGTGGAGCCGGCATTGTGATGACAAGTACAGTCAGGAGCACTTTGTTGACAGTCTTCCCTCTTCCTGGACCAGGTGTCGGGCAGAGTCATCAGTCGCTCCCCAAGGGGCGGAGCCAGCATTGTGGTGGCAGAGCACAGCCCTATTCAGAGTCAAGGGGCACTTCCACCACCCACTCTGGTGTAATCCCTCTATTCACCACCTGTCACCCCCAGCCCTATCACTCACACAACCCAGACAGCAGATACACCTCCTGGCAGAGACGGGCTGAAATGGTTAGGCAAGCAAATGCTAACTTTCTAAAAGTAGCATTTGCAAACCCTCGATATTAAAATAAAGTTTACTAAAAGAAGTATTTTATTATTCTGAGTTCAGGCATACTAAATTCAACCTTCTACCATGTTCCCTGAGCCTGCTGGGATTATAGTGTGTAATAATTTCAGCAGCCCATTCTGGCCTATGAGAACAGGTAGCCTTACAATAGTGAAAAACGAAAATGGCTGTAATTCACTATTAGGACATGCCACACACATCAGGGCTTGTCCTACCTTATGCTTACAATGCACCCTGCCCTTGGGCCTACCATAGGGGTGACTAATATGAAGTAAAGGGAAGGTTTAGGGGCTGGCAAGTGTGTGCACTTGCGCAGTTAGCATAACAGTACCAGACTGCACGCTGGTCCTGCAATGGCAGACCTTAGACACATTTTACTCGGCCGCTTCTGTGGGTGGCACAACCAGTGCTGCAAGCCCACCAGCAGCAGTTGTATTTACAAGCCCTGGCACTCCTGGTGCACTTTACTGGGGTCTGACAGTAAACCAAATAAACCAATCATGGAAACCAATCACATATAGCAATGTACAGTAGGAAGAGCATATGCACTTTAGCACTGGTCAGCAGTGGTAAAGTGCCCAGAGTCATTAAACCAACAAAAACAGGTCAGAGAGAATATTGGAGGAAGGCAAAAAGTTCACGGATGACCCTGCCAAGAGGGCCAAGTCCAACACCATGGGTGGGCACCACCTTGACAACCACACCATCATTGTGCCAGAGAGAGAGAGATGGTTATTCCATGGATGGAGACGGTATGCCAGGAATTACCACTATTACGTAAGGTCCACCATCATGCCAGAGGCTGAAACCATAATAACATGGATGCCTGCAGTACCAATAATTAAGCAGGGGGAAAACATTGCTGTGAAAAGCCACAATTATATACGCTCCCAGATTTCATCAGGGTTTAAAATCATGCCATGGATAACATATGGTTTGCCAAGAGATACTTCTCTTATGAAGGGGCCAGCATTTTATCAAGTATAGTCAATTGGTAGAATGTCCCGGATTGACACATGACACCAAGAACTACAACCACTGTACCAGGGCCAGCATGTTATCAGGGGAGACATTATGCCATGGATGCTCACATGTTGCCAGGAAGTATCCCATAATGCAAGATCTGGCATTTTACCAGGTGTGGGCAAGCTGTGTCATTCCATGGGGGAATGCCCATGGCTTGCACTAGTTACAAGTAAGGTTCTTGGGTAGTTGGTGCAGCATGATAGGAGGGTCTAGGGAATTCTATAGTTTTAGTCATTTTCTAGTTTTAGCAACATCTGGGGGAAGTGGAATCCCCTCATTCAGTAAGGAGCAGGGAAAGGAAGTATTACAGCAGAAGTGGGAACGTCAGTCCATATATGCATGGATCGGTCACCTTCTAAAATAGAAATTTGGATTATAATCCTCCGATCTCTGGCCACAAATCCATATCCTCCCTTGGTCACAGTATGGCCCAATTATGAGATTTTCAGCCAATGATAAATCAGGTTTTTGAAGAGTGTATGTGACCCAAGGGGACTTAAGAGATGCTTTATAGCCCTGGGAGAGAACCAGCGACTGAAGGAGGATTATCTAATTACTGATAGACAAGGACAATTAGCTGCAAATGTGACTACGGTGACACCCACTGTAGATATAGAACCAGACTCTTGTGTACCAGTTTGTAACAAAATAAATGGAAACCAGAGCAAAATCATAAATCCGAGGTTTAAAACTGTACACAAGCAAGAAAAATATTGGAAGTCCCATGCCAAAAACAGATCCTGGGAGAACAACAACCAGGCTAAGGATCAGAGTCTGGAAATCTCTTGGGACAATCAGTGCATGCAAAGACCATAAACAGCCACAATCATGAGTTGTGTTACTCTTCAACAGAAATGAGTCAATTATGGTTTCTGTAATAGCAACTGAATGTGGCTGTGGAGCTGGCAGCACATCATCAAACTGAGATTGTTGCAGTCGCATGACAGGTCACTGTGATGGTCAGGTAATGACGAATATACGGCAAGTGGGGCATGGGGGAGAAAGGTACCATGATTTTGGCTGGTGCTCCTGTCTGATGTTAGTGTCTACGGATAAAAATGTACAAAGGAGATAAGTTTACTGCAGACTCACCTTCAGGTGATAGGACACCAGCACCTTCCCATACTTGGTCTTCCAGTGATCCTCTCGGACCTTCTTCAGGATACGAAGACTGTCACGCCGGCGACCTCCATCTTCATCAATCTTTTCAAGCAGCACTCGCTCAATTCGAGAGAAAGAGTATCTGACCAATGCAAGCAAAGCACATGAAGTTTTTGAAACACAAAGAGAGCAGTCCCGGGACAGATTACTTACATTGTACAAGGAGAGTGTTCAGACCTTTTAATATATCCTGAGAGGTTCAGGTCTTGCTCAATTTTTCCAAATCATCAACATTTTAATATCTTAGACATAACTCTTGCCCATCCAGCAACCCATTTGTAAAGCAGAGCCGCCCCTGTGCCCACTGTGAGATGTTGAAGATCCTTGTTAAACTCCTTTCACTTAGCCAACCCTCCCTGTTGGCTTACATGTCATTTTTCCACCCCTCCCCATCCAGTTTGCCATCTCTGTCCCAATCCCCCTTAATGAAACCCTTTTCATCTTCTGCGTCTTTTTCCAATCACAGCTCTAGTCTGTCTCTCCCTTGTATTTGCTCCTTCTGCACTTGCTCTGCCCCATGTTTCACCAATTTCGTGGTTTAAACTGCTATCGAAAGATTTGTGGCCCCAAGGTCAACGCAACGAGCACTGGGCCCCTTGGATCCTAATATCCTGTTGGTCACTCCAGGGTCCAACAGGGTTTTCCTCAAATAAACTGTTGTTTATAATACATCCACACACTCTATACCACTCTTGCAGGCTGCCGGGATCTGTGTGCCACCACATTTATGTGGCTAACACCCAGCTAGCATCCCCTCTATCTGGAGAGACGGGAATGGATGTCAGAGCATAAACAAGCTATAGAATATGTTCTAGTCTTGGACACATCACAACTATCCCTCACTCCTCCAAAACTGAGTTGGTGTTGGTTGGTTCTGTGCATGCTCTACTGACACTGAGTTCTTCATGTGTCCTCAAATTTCAAACCCTGGATGTGAAGTTCAGCCATCATTCAGATATGAAAACACAGGTGAAAACATTCATGAAACCCTGAAGGTAGAACATTCACTTGGGTCAGCTACAAAGGCCCCATAATGATGCTGCCAGGGCCATCTCATTGTCAGTAAGTTTCAGCACGTCTACGTGCCCTGCACTGGCTCATGGTGACATCTGGCATTGATTTTAGTGCATGTACAAGGCTCTTTGTTGTTGGAGCCTGCACAATCTTTAACTTGGATGTCTTGCTAGGCACCTAGGTGGAACCTTAGGCCAGCACACTTAGATAGGATTGGTAAACTATACAGCCTTTGGCAATGCACAGTAGAGCTGAAATTCCAGTACCTCAATATCTTCAGCTAAGGTTCTTGGTTTTGTTTGGTTGTTTGGTTTTGTTTGAGTGTGTCTCAGTTACCCTTCTCTTGTGTCCAACTACTTACTGCCTGTCTTTCTCTCGCTGTCCACTTGTCCCATCTGTTTGCTAGAGTTTATATACATTCTATTTGTTTATGTGAGCACCATTGTCCCTGAACACTCATTGTATGAACTAGGCATGCTTATTTGCTAAGTGAGAGTCATAAAGGACGTCTGCGCCCACATCACTCTCAAAAGTAACTTGCTGTCACTGATTAGGAGAGAGAGGGGCAGAATATGTGAAACACTCCTCAATGTGTGGTCAGCTCAGGGGCAGATTAGACGCTGGGGTTAGTAGCCCATTGTCCATTAGCCTCCACACCCCTAACACCCATAAATGTAGGTTTTAAGGGTCACCCCTGACACCAGAACCTCAGATCTGGTGAACCTGTTACAAAAGACAAAGAACAGACCCGTGACTGCTACTTCACAAAATAAAGGTGCTATAACCTGCACCAGGTACAACCATCGTGCAACTGTGCAACCACAAGTCATCCTTGACCAGAGAACAGCTGCAAATGAAAGGGGAACCACTCTGCAAGCCAAAGGCAGCTCCAGACCTCCCTTGGACTAGAGGTACTAGTCCCCTGCAGCCCAGAGGCAACTCGAACTCCCAGAACCAAAGAATCATGGGCCAGTGGGCCTGCCGAGGGACTGGCGAAAAGTCCAGTGTATTGTGGGAAATGTAGTCCTAACCTTCAGCAAGTTTCAACCGGCTACAATTTCCCACCTGAACTCAGGATGTCGAAATAATTGACAGCTGTGTTTGCTAGAACTAAGGCTTGTTAGTGGCCAGTCCAGCTACCGCCTACTTTGTTTGACGCTGTGCCTCGAGGGAACTTGACAGCATCCTCAACCTGTCGCCCCAGTGGCCCCTGTTGTTGAGAATTTGCATCCCCTTTCTCCTCAGCAACATCAAAGAGCAAATCCAGCCCCCACTGCCCTCCCGTTCCGCATAACAGACAGCCACAACAACACTGCACATGGGCCGAACTATCCAGGTAACAAATCTATGGACTGTCCAGGTCTGGTCCTAAGATCAGCCTCACCTTAACCTTCCAAGGGGTCCCATGAACTTGACCAGCAAGTGGCCGTTTGCCACTAGTCCATTTCTCTATTGACCGCAATGTCAAAGCTTTGCAAGAGTAAAGTGCACCGATTTATTTTTCGTTTAAAAATCCATAGCTTCCGTTATACTCATCCAATTACATTTATTTTTGAGTCTAAAATTATATTAAAATATGCTTTCTTTTTATAAATTGGTGTCGGATTTCTTTCGAGTTGTGTCAATGACGTATCATCCATGTTGGTACTCTGACATGGTTAACACATGAGATAGGGATTTATTATTGTGAATCCAAAGAACCTATTGGGGGTATCATGAAGGTATTACATAGAAAAGCCCCTGCAGCCTCACTGCATAATACCCCACTTTTCTACAGAGGTGCACACTTTACACAAAGCTTCCTCCAGGATAAGAAGGCTGAGGTGGTTTGGCCTGGAACGCCTCGTTCAGTAGAAGGTGTTTGAGAGAGAAAACCGGGGTCAGGCGGACAACAGGTATACCTGAAGTCCTACCAGATGTGCCCAAACCCCATTGTTAATCGGATATTCCCAATATTAAGCCACCTACATGTTTGATTGAGGAATGTTGCTTTTCCATCTAACTGCATGTGTGTCTTATGCATTAAGCACCAACAAAGCCATTAGGCTGGTAAGTTGTTAATGTGAGGGGGCGAGTGGAGTGAGGTGGACACTAGAGACCTATCTTTCTATGCAGTGGGGGGACCCTGCATCCTCTTCCTCCTCATGGAAATAGAACAATGGAGAACCACAGTCACGTCACAGGCCCCCATAAAGGCAAGTACCAGTTTCAAGTTATTCTTTGCCCAGTCCATCTCTTACCTCCAGAACAGTTTGTGCTTGGCCACCAGGTCCACGCCAGTCTCCTGGATCTCCTGGATCTTCTCTGCAGATGGCCAGGACTGTCCACAACGCGGCCATCTGATGCTCCACTGACTGAAGGGATTCTTGATGACCGGCACCAGGTCCACGCTGATCTCCTTCCTGTGGTAGGTCACCGTGAGTGTGAGTGCGGGTGTCCCCTGCTGCAGTGGCCGGACTGTCACTGAACCTACACAGCAGAAACATACAACCGGGGGCGTTAAGATACAATCGTTCAAAGATTTCAGATGCCATTAAGGGTCTACAAATATATCTACGCTTCACAAACTCCTCCTGCTACCGTAAATTTATACTTATGCACATAAACGTACCATCATGATATACATATATCTTCAAGGTACGCAGAGGTGGAGTGATGTATAGTAAATCTATGCTTACCAACGTAAAATTACTGTCATGATATGTGTATATCTATATCGTCACGCCCCCACCGTGCACAGTTTTCTCATCAATCACATCATTGTAAATGTTGCTGTGATATTATCGATGATGTCATAGAAGATGCCATGCGAAATGTAATATGTGCATAATTAGCAGTGCAGGGCGAAGGCGGGAGTTATAGTTAACTTTGGGCACGAGTTATAGTTATTTGAGATAATTATAATTGGAGAATTTCTGTCCTTTTTTTGTTTGAAATGTTACATTGTTACTTACTCTGGGGGAAAGATGGCCGCCGGCTGGCCGTAAGGGATAGTCGCACTCTCCCTCTCCTCCTGTGGCTATACTACTTTTTGATCCTCACCGGCGCTGTATCCTGAGTTGTGCATCAACAATGGCTAACAATGGCTAAATAGAAGGTAGCTTCATTAAATGGGTCAGCCCGAGATAGTAAAGGAGAAATGCGACGGCTTTAGCTGTATAAACTAAACCTGAAAGTCCAAAGGAAAATCACCCGGAGTGCTAGCGGCGGAGTTGAAGTCATAGGGACATTATTCTGTTATAGTTCTCTTTGGTGGTATTCTAAGCAGAAAATGGCCCCGAAACCTCAGCGGGCGGTGAAGGAGCTGAGAGTCTTGCTGGGGGAAAGAGAAAAGGAGAGCGAAAACGACAACGCGGTGCACAGTGACCCCGGTGCCCCAGCAGATAACTTGAGAGCAAAGTCCAGGCTAAAGATACAGGAACGGAAGGATGGTACACTTGGTGGGGAGAAAGGTGACAGAATACCAGAGAGCGTGGCTAAAAAAGAAAAAGAAAAGGAAAGCAAAAGCGCTTTTGACTAAGAAAGGCGCTTAGGATCGGTTGGCTGATCTGGAGCCAGCAACAGCGATTGAAGTGGTAAAAGAGACGGTTTTCCGTCAACCTACTTTGCTTGAAGTTTTCTCCGCGGGAACACCACTTCCTCCGAGAGCCGCTCAGGACCAGACATCTCTCCCGCCGCCGCCTCTCATCTGTGACGCGAGATCGGAGGCAGCCGGCAGCAGCAGCATCCAGGATGAGATCAGCAAGGCGAGCTGCGAGCAATCGGCAGTAACGGAGACGCAGGCCACGGGCTCGGCTTCAGGAGCCCAGAACACGAACGTTAGGGGTGTGTCGGCGGAAAGCTCAGCAGTGCCCACTCCCATGCAGAAACAACGTGCCCATCAGGACGAGTACCGGGGCCTCCAAGCAGGTCAGACCCTGACTGAAACACAGGTACAAGGGCAAACATGGGGGGATAGCGAAGATGCGAGGTCGCAGCCAGAAAATGTGGAACTTTTGAAAAAGGGAGAGGCTCGGGAGCATGCTCAGGTACGGGACCCTACAATTATCGACGTATTATTGACTGAGGTTGCACCCCATGGAGCAGGATCATTGAGTGGGCCTAGTATAAATGCACCTGCTGAGCTAGGGGCGAGTGGAAATACTGTTGAATCTTCCATGATTATGGGCTATGAGTTGTTAAGACATGACGCTGGCGGTGAGTCTGGGGTGAAGAGTCTACCTGACTTAAAGGGCCTAAGGGAAGGCAGGGCAGACAATGGAGAGGAGCATGCTACTGACGTTCTCTTTGCCCAAGGATTAAGTGTGCCAGGCTCACCTAGCGATGAATGTTTTTTCTCAGTCAATGATGAGGAAGGCGCCTCTGAAACGGATGTAGGTTCAGGATTAAGCGAAAGTGGTAGCATTGAATCAGATCCAGATGAGGCCTCCCTTTCACCGGAACAGCAAAATGGGAACTCAGGGCTAGAAATATCAGAAGCTGAACGGGTAACGGCACACAGGGCCCCCGTAGCGCCAAGAGGAGGTCACATATGAGAGTACAGAGCTCGCTAAGTCCAGCACAGAGGGAAGTGGCCAAGAGGCTAAACTGGGACTACTCTACTACATCACAAGTTTACCCCGAGGGCATAGGTGCCGGGTCTCACCAACTCGATCAATCACTTAGTCACAGCTCTAATCCTAAGCCTAATTCTAACTCTAGCGCTAACTTTGATTTGTTATTTGCAACCTTAAAACAAATGCAGAGTGAAGCAAGAGCTGAAGGCCGTAGAGCTAGACATGCTAATAAAAAAATACAGGGGTCTCTGCGAAAAGTCAATAAATTTTATGCAGATATGGCTGTTTTTTTTTTTTTGCAGGTCGAGGATAGGACTGGGAAGCTGGAGGATGAAGTTGCGAAGCTCCAGGTGGATAAACAGGAGCAGGAGAAAACAACATCAGATGTTCTGTGGAAGCTCAAAGACTTTGAGAACAGGCAAAGGCGAAATAATATAAGATTGCTTGGAGTGGATGAAGGAAAGGAAGGGCAGGACGCTCGAGCATTTGTGGTGGAACTGTTCAGAGGAGCATTCCCTGAAATCACTAATTGGGATTGGGAAGAAGAGGTACAACGGGCCCATCGGTTTCCCCTGGCCCAGAAAAAAGGGATCACAGCCGGCAAACCAAGGGCGATATTGGTATATGTCGGGAACTTTCTGGCAAGGGAGGAAATAATGAGCAAGGCAAAGCCAGGGGCTAAAAGAGTGTATAAAGATGTAACATTTTTTGCCCGGCCGGATTTCTGCCACACCACCGTTGAGAGAAGCTGGCCGATGAGACAATTAATAACTCCTTTCCGAAATGTTGGCTGTGAAGCTTATTTGATGTTCCCATCCCGTCTCAAAGTAGGAACCAATGGGCAGTTTAGGGTGTTTTATTCTGAAATACTGGCTTAGGAGTATCTTTCATAACTGAAGGAGAGTAGGGGCCAGAAAACCCAGTCAATGGTTCTAGTGCAATTTAATCGGAAGGCTCAGAAATAAGAGTTTCCTAGACCACTAGATGAATGAATGCTAGCACAAAAAGGTGATAAATGGCACAAAATCAGGATCAGCACACGAGAAATAGACAGTTAAGGAAAGGGGGAGGGGGGGGAGACATCCTGGGGCCCAGGCTGTCAAACATAGGTCAGGATTTACCTATTTGCTAGTAAGGGGGGGGTTCGTAAGGGTGGGGTGTCCGGGGAGGGGGAGGGGGGGAAAAGGGGGGCAGGGCACGACAGATTAAGACAGGCACGAGGGGAACAGGTTTGGTGTGGGTTTGGTTTATCATGTTTTACATAAAGGAAATGATGAAAATAATAACTGAACAGAAGTTAGAATCAGATGTAAATGCCATTTGGGAAGGGGAAGGGGAAGGAAATTTTCTTTGTTGGTCTCTTGACTACATCGTAGGTAATGCATCCAATACTACTTAATGGTTATTAGTATAGTAACTTGGAACGTTTGTGGCCTGAATGATTGTCAGAAAAGACAAAAGATTGCAATATCACTAAAGCGGATGAACGTGGATTTTATGTTGTTACAAGAAACTCATGTTATGGACTCGCAGGGGTACCTTTTGGATCAATTAGGCTTCCAGGTACTAGCGTACTCAAAACAAGGTTCAAAACACAGAGGTGTCGCTATATTATCTAAGAGTAGGAATTTGATCACTAGAAAGAAACTTGAAGATCAATGGGGTAGGTGGGCATTAATTGAATGTCTTTGGGAGGGAGAGTGGTTTACCCTAGGGGTAATTTATGGCTCAACGGAGGATGATCCGGAGATTCTTGAGTTTCTAGATGTGGAGTTAGCCGCTTGGGCTCCTCGAGTTATACTGGGGGGACTTTAATATTAACGGAGCGGATGGGTTAGGTGTAGGGCCCTTTGGGAGATATCAGGGGAGGGAAAAAAGAGTGCATCGAGCATTAGGACAATTGGTAATAAATAGCATGCTCTCAGATGTTTGGGGGAAAACAAGACCTAGTGACAAAGGATTCACATACGACTCTGCCCCTCATCAGGTGTGTGTGAGACTGGACTACTTTTTTGCCTCCAACTCATTGATCTCTTGCGTTAAGATTGAGAGACTCCCCCGAATACTGAGTGACCATAACCCTTTGATTTTAAGGTTAGATATAACAATTAGGGTCAGCAAGGAGAGAGTCTGGACTTTTGAGACAGGGCTCCCGCAGGACCAAAATTATATATTGCACATGGCTCGCTGGATTAAAGAGTTTTTTTAAAATTAACAGGGGCAGCGCGGCTACAGGGATAGTTTGGGACGCCTTCAATGCGGGAGCACGTGGTGAAACCTTAAGCTTCAATACCCATAAACGAAACCTGGAACAGTCTAGGAACAGAGATCTGACGAGGGCAGTGTTGGATGCGGAGGAAGATCTTCATCACTGTGTCTCAACAGGGGCTCTGCTGGACCAGGTCCTCCTAAAAATAGCAAAGGTAAAAATGGAGGCGGAAGAGGATATCGCAAATAAAGCAGCTAAGATCTTTCTGACCAAAAAGGAGAGATGCCATGAGTTCAGCGAAACAGTTGGCCGAACCCTAGCCGTAGGCACAAGGCAAAAGGTTGCCTCGGGAGAAGTAAGGGAAATCAGGGACTCTGCAGGTAGATTACACACAGATCCAGACGAGATAAGAGAGGTATTTAGGAAATTCTACGCAACACTATATGATGATCAGCAAGGACGAGACCCGGAGGAAATAGGGACATACTTAGAAGACATTCCAGTGGTGCGACTGACGGAGGTTGAATTGGAAGGATTGGAAAAATTGTTAGATTCAGAAGAGATTAAAATTGCTTCATGAAACCTCCCTTCTGGAAAAGCGTCAGGTCCTGACCAAATTCCTATGGAATTCTATAAGGTATTTTGGGATGTTCTTCGGGAGGACATGGTAACAACGATGCAGGAGGCACAGGTTGGGGACTCTATACCGGGGTCATGGGGAGGTGCTGACATAGTGATAATTTTAAAAAAGGGGAAGCTAGCCATTGAACCCGGTTCTTATAGGCCAATTACGCTTATGAACTCTGATACCAAAATATTCTCTAAGGCCCTAACAACAAGATTCGCACAAGTAATAGGTTCCCTTGTGAGTAGTAATCAACATGGGTTTATCCCGGGCAGGGGTACGACTCGTCACACGCGTAAGGTTATTACATTATTCGATGCCATGGAGGTAGCAGGAGACCCGATGGCGGTAATGCTATTAGATGCAGAAAAAGCTTTCGATCGGGTCTCCTGGGACTATCTGTGGCATATCTTAAGAAGAGCAGGCTTTGGTGGTGGTTACATTAAGGCAATCCAGGCATTATACAGGGACCCGAGAGCTGCAATTCGGATAAATGCAGGCTCAACTCGCCCTCTTCAAATAAGGAGAGGCACCAGACAGGGCTGTCCATGCTCCCCGCTTCTATTCTCGATGTACATGGACCCGTTGATACGAAGAATAGAGAGCTGTGAGAGTATTCCCCCATTGTACACGCCTATGGGTCAATGTAAATTGCTCGCATATGCCGATGACGTGGCAGTGATTACACCTAACCCCACAGAGGCTATAGTACAGGTTGAGATTGAGGCTAAGAGATTTGGTCAGGTCTCAGGATATGCATTGAACACTAGCAAAACGCAAATAATAAAAAACAATGTTGTTGAATGCTCTGATCATCGAGTGGTGCAGGCTGGAGTATACCTGGGGGTAACCATCTCGTCTGACTTAGATACCCGAGTGGAGAAAAATAGAACACCAATTTTGGCTAAAGTAAGGAAGGATTTGGATAGACTAGAGAATTTACATCTCTCAATTGTGGGACGCACCAACATTGTAAAGATTATGGTTTTACCCAAGTTTTTATATATTTTTAGAGTGATTCCATTGTTGTTTGTACTTAAATGGTTTAAGGGATCTGAGCATATGATAATTAGATTCATCTGGGGGGTGAATGGTCATTGCCAGATTTAAAACTTTATTACTGGGCAGCGGCATTACAAAATATGGCAGGTCTCCTAGGAGGGGCAGAAGCAGAAGGCCAGGACGAGTTCGGCACATTAGCAATTTACGGATTAGTTATGGGAGCAGAAGCAGAGAACTTGTTTTTGAAGTATACTGACTTTAGTTATTTTAAAAGGACACAATTTAAGACGATTTTGGCAGCTTATACCATTTGGAAAGCATTCGCAAAAAGCTTTGGACTAGGGAAATGTAATGCTTACACTAGGATAAGTGCGAATCCTACTTTCCCTGCAGATATATTTACGGGCTTGGTTTTTGGAGAATGGGGGAGGAAGGGGATAAGGATGATTGGTGATCTAAGGAACACACAAGGGGTATTGCAATTTTCGGAGTTGCAGACAAAGTATGGAATAGATCCGAGTCACTTCTTCAAATTTCTACAAGTGAGAAGCTATATTGAAACAAAGAGGGGGGGACCGGCAGGGTTTGGCAAAATCACAATTATGGATATCATACCAGCAGGCTCGCACTGCACGATCACGAGGTTATACTTGGAACTGATAAAAGTGAAACAGGGTGACACTGATAGGACGGCGGAGAAATGGGCGAACAAGCTCGCAATAGGAGAGGAATGTTTTCATATATCGTTAGAGTTGGGGCATAGTATCTTATGTTCTGCACCCCTCCAGGCGCAGCACTATAAAACTCTATTCCATCTATACTATACCCCTGCGAGAATTGCACAGTGGGGAGGGATTTCAGGAATTAGCTGCCCTAGATGTGGAAGTGCAGACGCTGATTTAGCACATATGTTTGCGACATGTACACATTTGCAATCAACTCAAAAAGATATAGAGAGATTCCTTAGTAGAGTGTTAGGTGGTAAAATTACTCTCTCCCCTTCGATAATTCTTCTTGGCGTCAACAATAATGATAGGCATATGAAGGGGGGATATTTTATATTTGTCGCAATGGCAGTGTTGAGACTATGTATCTCTTCAGCTTGGTTGGACGTTATACCTCCAACATATTATCAATGGTTAGCCAGGTTACTGTCGATATATAACCTGGAGACTGCAATATTTGCTAGAAAGGGGAAAAAAGGGAGAAAGCTGGGGGAGCGAATTTGGGACCCGATTAGGCAATGGAAAGAGGAATCTAGTCCGTAGACTTGGATCTATCATGATGTCCTTTTTTTTTCTTTTTTATCTCTTTTTACATTTCTTTTTCTTTTTTTTTTCTTTTTTCTCTTTCTTTTTCTATCCTCTCTTTTACTTCCATGTTTTCATAGAAAAGTCCTGCCTGATGTTTTATTATATTTCCCGTTATCTATATAGTAAGATAATAATGTAGAAGGGGATTTCTGTAACCAATATGTGCAAAACATTTGTTTGTTTGTTTGTATAACTTGATTTAAATGTCGAGCAAAAAAAAAAAAAAATGAAATGTTAAATTGTTACTGAGCATTTCACCTAACTATAACATTACATTAACCTTTGGTTTTTTCCAGTTAATTTCTAAAACTGTTTAAACAAATTCCAAAATGTGCAGCAAAATCTAAAAAAAAAGTTTTGGCCCCAGGCGGGGACCTTACCAGCAGGTCTAGGGTTCAGAGTATTCCTTCCTGCCCCATGTATTTTTTTGCGTTTATCTATTGATAGCATCCGGTCTCCCACGGAAGAATGCGATTTCCTCTTAGCTGCCAGATAAGCAGTGCACATGAAGCTGCCCTGCGGCTTTATGCTATGAGGTTGGTGGGGCTCACGTCCAGGGTGCACTTTGAGCAGTTTGTTTCGGTGGGTGCAGACCTCCAGCATGCTGTCAGTGTGGAGGTATTCTCAGTGGGAAAGTGAGCAGTTGGGTTCTCAGGTGTATGTTTAGTGGATAAACTATTGCCAAGGTGTAGGTTTAAGTAGTTGTGTTAAAGATTGCAGGGATTTGTTAGCATGAGCTGAAAGCCATTTTGTATTTTGGCAGCCATTTTAGTTAGCCATGTGCTGTTTCCCTCTTCAGAGCCTTGCACATGCTCAGAAGGGCCTAGCTAGTAGAATGCACCCACTTCTCTAGTATAACTTTCAGGCTATTTTTGCTGCTGTATGCAGAAGTAACTCTCCTCCCACTTTGTTGAGCAAGCAGATCTTGCATGCCCATATTAGGCATTTTGCATGCTTACATGACCCAGGACTGCCCCTTGGTCTTATGCTGACTATGTAACCCTAAGCATATATAAGGCCCCAGTAATCTGTACTCCTTAGACTGCCTCATTCAGTTGCTAAGGGTTCTGTGTGACGTAGTCTCCTTCATCTGAGGTGAATAAATGCATTCTTTTTATATTTCAGCTTCTGTACCAACTTCTTCTTTGTTGGTGTAAAAGGACCAGGTATCAGTCAGACCCATGAGAAGGTTTCTATGTTCTTCAAATGGCGCTCCAAGGTGGACCTCATTAGAGAAGTGGCTATCTAAGGGAGTGATCTTTGTTGGACCCTGCTCGGCCCAAGCACTGCAGGAGCGTAGCATGCACCAGTACCCTTCTCTTGTCCACCGTAAACCCACAAATGGATTATACTGTGAGTATTCCAGTGAACCCGAAAAGAGGGTGGTATAACACGAGACACCAAGTCTCCCACCCTGTAGAACGTCAGGACACGGCTCCCTCCTTCACGCCTCTGCACCTGGAGTCAACAAGGGAAAGAATATCTCTCAATATACATAACACAATATAGCCTCTATATCCATGACCATGTACCACCAAAACACCAAAAACATACACCCCCTCCTTACCAGTGGTAAGCGCAGGCTTGGCTTCGTGTAGGGACTGGTATCTCCAAAATTGCAAATAATGGCACTCCAAGGAGATAAAACCCAGTCAGGGGCACAAAGAACACAGTGTCCTGAATTCACTGAAGGTGCAAAGCTAAGCACCGTAAAAGGGGAAAAAAGAAAGGCTGGGAATGGATTCCGCTAACACCAGCTACAAAAAACCCCTTAAATAAGTAAAATAGGGCAAGGGATAAGAAAGAGACTAGCGACTCTCCTTCTAACACGCCAGCGTTTTGTATCAACAACAATAGTAGCGGAATGACCCAAAACGTCACTTCCGCGCGCCGAACGATGTAGACAGGCGCTTACGTGAAATTTGCCAGATGAAAACAAACAGCGCGTTAGACACCGCGCTGCCGGCAAAAGACAAAAGGTGAGAACGGGAGCCCCCGCTCACATCAAAATAAGATACACAAATGCTGGCAAACAACAAGGGAGGGGACAGAAAAAAGGGAATGGTACAAAAAATAAGGGAAGGGGAACTAACTTACTCTCTAACACAGCGGGGAAGGACAAGGAAACCAAACGAACAGAAATCCCCCACGAGCCCGTGGGAGACAATAAAGGAGCAAAGGGCAATGGGAACTCCTCAGCAAAGCACAGGAAACGAAGGAGCCGGATACCAAGGTCACAACGATGGCGATATCGAGCAATGAAAAAAGAGGTAGGACACAATTATATACCCATAGCCCAGGTCATGTGATGGTGGCCCATGGTCACAGAAACAGGACTAACTGCCGTTTCCTAACAGTACCCCCCCCTACGACCCTCCCCACGGGACGGGGCTTCAAGGGATGCTGCCTATGGAACAATCGGACCAGTCGAGGGGCATGAACCCCACCAGCTGGCTCCCAAGTCCTGTCCTCCTGTTTATATCCCTTCCAGTCAATCAAGTAAAAGAGGCGACCCCTAATCCGTTTAGAGTCGCAGATGGCATACACCTCAAATTCCTCCTAACCATCAATTGTCAATGGAGGTGGTGGGGGCAACTCCTGTGCAGAAGGTATGTAAGGTTTCAACAATGAAGCATGAAACACAGGGTGTACCCCATAGTCCTGTGGCAACTCAAGCTTCATTGCAACCGGGTTAATGACCTGGACTATTGGAAAGGGACCTACGTACCTGGGTTGCAATTTACGGGACCCTTGCAACCTCAGATTACGAGATGCCAACCACACCAAATCGCCCACCTTATATGGGGGAGCTGGGGCCCGATGTTTATCCGCTTGTGCCTTCATATCAGCCTTGGCCTCCACCAGACTCTCCCGGGCCAAGCCCCAGATATCACTCAATTGCCTACAAATCCCATCAATGGCTGGCATGCGTCCCGTGGGCTGAATGGCTACCGCCCTAGGGTGGTACCCAAGTGAACAATAGAATGGGGTCATGCCCAAAGCGGAGTGCAAGCTGTTGTTATATGCAAACTCAGCAATGGGCAGAGCCGTCACCCAATCACATGACAAGGAGGTAATCAGACATCTCAGGTACTGTTCCATTGTCTGATTAGTTCGCTCAGTCTGTCCATCAGACTGAGGATGGTATGCCGAGGACAAACGTATCTCTGTCTTCAGGACCAGACATAGTTCGGACCAAAAATGGGACACAAATTGTGCCCCCCGATCGGATATAATCACCTCTAGCAACCCATGTAAACGTACTACTGAAGACATAAAGACCACCGACATTTCCTTTGCTGTAGGGATTTTGCGGAGTGGTATGAAATGTGCCATTTTGGTGAATAAATCCACCGCCACCAATATAGCCGTATATCCAGAGTCTAATGGCAATTTAGTTACAAAATCCATACTTATGGTATGCCACGGGGATGGCGGTACCTCCAAAGGGCACAGAAGCCCTGAGGGCTTACAGTGCGATGGCTTGTTGATGGCACATACAGGGCATGACTTAACATATCCCTGAATGTCCTTTATCATGGAGTCCCACCAAAACCACCGCTCACACAGTTCTCTTGTCTTTCTCATCCCTGGATGTGCCACCAGTGCAGACGAATGGCACCACTCCAAAACCTCATCCCTTAAAGAAGGAGGGATTACCATCCTGTCCCCATGATACAACAACCCTTCCTTCTCTCTTACCTGGGGCACAGATAACAAAGGAGCTGGATCAAAAAGCTTCAATCGCTCTTTTACCAAACCAGGAAAATCATCCATATCTATGGCCCCCCCTATCCGCTTACTCTCTATCATGGCCCTGTTCTCCGTCACGGGTTCTTCCCCTTTGGGTTCACTATGTATCCGAGAAAGGGCATCGGATTTAACCTGTTGGGCCGCTGGCCTGTAGGTGATGACAAAATCGTATTCATTAAAGAATAACACCCACCGCATCTGACGAGGTGTCAATGCCCTAGCGGAACGGAAGAATTCAAGGTTTTTGTGATCTGTATAGATGGTGATAACGTGTCTGGCACCCCACAAATAGTGTCGCCATTCCTCGAATGCCAATTTTACAGCTAGCAATTCTCGTTCGGCGACTGTATAATTCCGTTCGGCGGGCAACAAAGTCTTTGAGAAAAAGGCGATTGGATGCATATGACCGGTAGATTCGTCACGCTGGGATAACACCCCACCCACAGCACACATGGATGCATCGGTTTCTACGAAGAACGGCAGGGCAGGATCAGGGTGCACCAATACGGGGGCTGAAGTGAAGTGCTCCAATAAAGACCGAAAAGCTTTCTGAGTCTCACTGGTCCACTCAAAAGGAACACCCTTCCTCAACAGACGAGTCATCGGTGACATTACCTCAGAAAAATGCGTAATGAATCGCCGATAGAAGTTGGCGAAACCCAGGAGCACCTGGATCTGTTTCACAGAGGTAGGCACAGGCCAGGTCACAATGGCCTGTATCTTCCCTGGATCCATTTGTATCCCCTTTGCTGAAATAATGAAACCAAGAAACTCTACCTCTTGGGTGTCAAACTGGCATTTCTCTAGCTTGGCATAAAGATGGTGCTCCCGGAGTGTCCGCAATACCTGAAGTACATGATCTGTATGCTCTGTTTTCAATTTCTCACCCTCTGAGGCGGAAGCCGGAGGTTCTTCCCCTCTATCCCTAATTTGCTGTGCTAATTTGCTGTGCTTGGATGTAACCATTGAGGACAAGCCTCACTTTTAATCGCGTCCCGAGTGACGCTCGTATTTTACCAGCGCTATTATTTTAAAGCGGAAATATTGTTGGTTCTTTACTCCCTACCTTCCTCTACCTCCTGGGCCGCTCTCAGCTGAGTGTCGACGCTGAGAGCTGGTCCCGGGGAGGCGAGGGTTCTTTGGCGGACATCTTGGGCGGGTAGGCGCGCCCCGCGCTCTAGTTGTTATAAAGGGGGCTTAGGTAGGACAGTCAGTTGTTTCAATTTCTCACCCTCTGAGGCGGAAGCCGGAGGTTCTTCCCCTCTATCCCTAATTTGCTGTGCTAATTTGCTGTGCTTGGATGTAACCATTGAGGACAAGCCTCACTTTTAATCGCGTCCCGAGTGACGCTCGTATTTTACCAGCGCTATTATTTTAAAGCGGAAATATTGTTGGTTCTTTACTCCCTACCTTCCTCTACCTCCTGGGCCGCTCTCAGCTGAGTGTCGACGCTGAGAGCTGGTCCCGGGGAGGCGAGGGTTCTTTGGCGGACATCTTGGGCGGGTAGGCGCGCCCCGCGCTCTAGTTGTTATAAAAGAGGTCCTCTGTAGCTACGCGCAGCGGACGCGGCAGCGGATGCGCCGGATGCTTGCCGGAGTCACGCCAGAGTCCAGCCCGTCTGCGCCCGTCCGCGCTAAGGACGCGCCGGACGGCTGGGCCCTGGACTCTGACAAAATGTCATCCCCCTACTGTAGCTATTCTCGTCAGGATATGTTGGCCCTGAAACCTGGTAAGAAAAGCTGTCATCATACCTACGATCCGGATGACTTCCTGCTCCCACCCTGCTGTGGCTGCTACCTTCCGTCTAGACCTCCCAACCCCGTTCCCATCTACCCTTCCTCTGAACTCCCCTCTTCATCTACCTCCAATTCAGTAGAGGTAGAGGGTATCTTGGTCAATGCCCGCTCTCTGATTAAGAACAGGGTTTTGTTCAAGGAAATGGTACTGGACAGAACGCCCACCTTAGTATTTGTGACCGAAACCTGGGCTAAGGACTCCTCTGAACCTGATCTAATAGAGGCCGTACCGGAAGGTTACTGCCTGGCCAGACTCGATAGGCAGAGACGAGTGGGAGGAGGGATAGCGATCCTTTATAAAGATCACCTTCAATGTCACACTGTACCCCTGACTGACTTCCCTGACAGTTTTCAAGCTTTTTACTTTTCAATAAAGGAAGAACAACGCCCTTTCTTTAATGGTATTCTAATCTATCGTCCCCCCGGCTCCAGAACACACTTCACGCATCACCTTCTCCAATCTCTTGAACCTTACTTTGGCCAAGATAATTTTTCCATCATGGGTGATTTTAATTACCACCTAGAACGGCACGATCTCTCTGACACCTCCTGTCTTACCGAGGCCCTACAATCATGTGGGCTTATGCAACGTGTCTCGGGAGCTACCCACCGTGCAGGACATACCCTGGATGGCATTTTTTCCAATGATCCTCGCTTGACCATCAAGGATCCGATTCATCTTTCCTGGTCTGACCACCTGGCGGTTCCTTTTCTCCTGAAACACCATAGGGTAAATTCCCTTAAACTAGCAAACCATACAACAGAGATTACTAGAAATTTCAGGAATATTAACAGCACCTCCCTCGAGCCCTGGGCTGCAAAGCTTGCCATCACCGGCCCACATAGTGTACAGACTGCAATCGCTCAATTTGAACAGGTCACGACCGAGGCCCTGAATCAATTGGCCCCAGAACAATCCCGACGCCGCGCTAGAAAGAGACCTTCTGCCCCCTGGTTCTCCGACTCCCTTAGGCTTCTTAGGCAAGACGTGAGGAGAATGGAGAGACTATGGCATGCTAGCTGGGACTTCAAAAACAAGGATGCGCATCGACTTCTGGTTAAAAAATATAAGGCGGAAATCTTGCAGGCTAAACAACAATATTTTGTGACTGCGACCTCCTCGCTTTCTTCCCCGAAGGAACTCTTTAAAACTGTTGACTCCCTGGTCAGACTGCAAGTCCCTGACCCTGTCATCCCTTCGCAGGACCTTTGTGATAAGATCGCCTCCTTTTTTCACTCTAAAATCCAGGATATTCACCTAGCCCTTGAGGAACAAAGAGCTGTTCTCAGCGCATCTATACCTAGTGTAGAGATGAGTCCAACTATCACCGAAATCTCCACTCCGTGCACCTTGGACACCTTTCCCTCGCTGGCCTTACAAGATCTTGAGCTTCTGTTAGCCAAGACTAAGTCTGGATCACCTTTGGATTCCTGCCCTCTGAAGGTCATTAAACAGTGTAGGGAGACCCTCTTACCTCCCTTGGTGGAGATAATGAATCTTGCCATCAGAGATGGTATCTTCCCAGCAGAGTGGAAGAAGGCGGTAGTGAAACCTCTGTTGAAAAAGGCCTCCTTGGATCCGGGGGTCTTAAAAAACTTCCGGCCTATCTCCCTGCTCCCCGCCCCTGCTAAGATGCTTGAGACACACCTCAACAAACAGCTTGCTGCCTTTGTTGAAAGCTCCGGATGCTTAGACTCCTCCCAGCATGGATTCAGAAAAGAATTTTGTACTGAGTCAGCCCTCACCATCGTACTTGACAAGATCCGTACTCCAGTAGATGAGGGCCAGACATCTCTCCTGGTCCTGCTAGATCTAACGGCGGCTTTCGACACCCTCTCCCCCTCGGTACTAACATCACGGCTGAGGGAGGTGGGGGTGAAGAATGCAGCTCTTGATCTCCTGACCTCCTTCCTCACGGGGAGGGAACAAAGAGTCAAGCTTGGGGATTTTCTATCTCCATCCCGTCCTGTGCTATGTGGGGTTCCTCAAGGGTCAGCCCTCAGCCCGACCCTCTTTAATATCTATGTTACCCCACTGGCCAAACTAATAAGATCTTTCGGGATGGAGGTAGTCTCGTACGCAGACGACACTCAAATCCTCGTCTCTCTACCCCATTCAGATGAACTAATCGCCTCCAAATTTAGATCTTGCATGGAGGCGGTTGGTAAATGGATGGTTCAGAACTCTCTGAAACTGAATGGGGAGAAAACTGAGGTGATGGTGTTTGGGGGTAAAGAAAACATCTGGTCAGCCAACTGGTGGCCTGACTCCCTTGGCACTTGCCCTTCCCCCACATCTTCTGCTAAAAATCTCGGGGTGATAATAGACCCTGCCCTTGACCTAGGCAGCCAGGTGAGCAGAACTGTTTCCACCTGTTGGGGCCTGATCCATACTCTCTGTAGGGTCAGGAAATATCTTTCTTTCCAGGCAAGAAAACAAATTGCTGTTGCTCTCATCGGCTCGCGTTTGGACTATTGCAATGCGCTGTATGCTGGACTTAATAAAGGACAGCTGCAGCGCCTGCAGGTAGTCCAAAACGCCATAGCCAGATTTGTCCTGGATATCCCCAGACGCTCTTCAGCCACTGCAGCCAGGAAAACACTGCACTGGCTACCGGTAGAACAGCGTATCCGGTTCAAGGTCCTGTGTATGACCTACAGAGCCATCGCTAAAAAGAGCGACACTGGAATCGGATCCATCATCTTCCACTATGTCCCCCGAAGAAACCTGCGTTCTTCTGGGAAACTGCTTCTAGCAGCCCCCCGTGTACGAAAAGCCAGGTGGGGCGGCAGAGCCTTTTCCACCCTTGCCCCTAAGTGGTGGAATGAACTTCCTTTGGATCTGAGATCCCTCCCGTCCCTACAGAATTTTCGCACCGCCTTAAAAACCCTTCTCTTCAAGCAAGCATATGTCTAAGGTCTTAATGTCTCCTTTTCTGGTCCTTCTTGACCTTTCGATAGGCGCCTTGATACCTTCGGGTTATTGTTCTGCGCATTACAAATTAATTTTCAATTCAATTCAATTCAATTCTGCCCTTATTTCAGAAAACACAAGAATATCGTCTAAATAGACGATAACTGTGCGATCCAGATATTCACTAAGCACCTCATTAATGAAGAACTGGAATGCCGCCGGCGCATTACATAAGCCGAACGGCATTACAGTATACTCATATAGACCATACTTGGTCCTAAAAGCCGTCTTCCACTCATCCCCGGGTCTCATCCTTATTAGGTGGTAGGCTCCCCGCAAATCCAATTTTGTAAATACGGTAGCCCTGCGGAGCTGATCTAACAACACGGAGATGAGTGGAAGAGGGTACCTATTCTTCACTGTGGCCGCATTCAAAATCCTATAGTCCACACATGCCCTGAGGGTCCCTTCCTTCTTAGGAATGAAGAAAATAGCCGATGACACAGGGGAGGAAGATGGACGAATGAACCTGAGTCTCAACATCTCATCGATGTACTCCTTCAAGTGTTCTTCTTCTGGTTCTGACAATGCGTACACCCGGCTACAAGGCAAGGAGACCTCCGGTACCAGGTCGATCTTACAATCATAAGCCCTGTTGGGGGGAAGTTCCTGGGCATTCGTCTTATCAAAGACGTCCTTAAACGCCAAGTACTGAGGAGGAACAGATCCCACATCCGTCACAGCGCAAACCAAGGGATCGATCTGTGCCCCTGCAACGGCGTAACAATGCTTCAAACAGTGCGCTGAATCTAACGTCACCAACCTCTGCACCCAATCAATCCTAGGATTATGCTTCTGCAGCCATGGTACCCCCAACACTAATCCAAATGAAGGGGCATCGATTAAATCGAAAACCACCATCTCGGAATGCCCATTCTCACATGATAGACCCAAAGGTGCAGTCCGACGGGTGATACACCCCGATGTCAGCTCAGTACCATCAATAGCCCTTACTGGCTCAGGTCGTTCCTTCAGCTGCCAAGGAACCCCCAGCTTCTCCGCCATAGTGATATCCATAAAATTGCCAGTGGCACCTGAATCCAACAATACTGAAACAGAAACACAATCCTGAGTCCGTAGCAATAACTGGGCGTTGATAACAAAATATCTAGGTGCTTGGTCTATAGATCCGACAACCTCATACTGTTGACCATGTCCTCCACCTACCCTACGATCTACCTGAACACAAGCCACCTTTTTGCTGAATCCCGCACCAGAGGGCTTCACAGGACATTCCCTAGCGAAATGACCCCCCTGACCACAATATAAGCACAAATTGTTCTCCCTCCTTCTCTTCTTCTCCTCTGGCGCCAAAGGACCCCGTACCCCGCCCAGTTCCATGGGCTCGGGTGCCACCTTGTTATCCCCTGCAGCCTTTATCTCCGCCTTTACGTAACTACCTCTGGATGCCTGAAACCTGCTACGCTCACCTCGCCTCTCGGACACCCTGTGGTTCAGTTTAACCACCAGATCTATAAATGCCGCACAATCTTCTGGTGGATCTACCACCTGGGATACGATGTCCTTTAGATCTTCACAGAGACCCTGATAAAATATTGAAGTTCTCTTTTCAGTGGGCCAATGGGTCTCGGATACCAGTCTGTTAAAAGAAGCAATATAGGACAACAAATCCTGTCTGCCCTGCCGGAGCTTCATTAGTTCAGCGTCACTAGCCTGCATGAACGCATGCTTGGCAAACAGTCCCCGCATCAGTTCTTTAAATGCGCTATAATTGTACAACACCCGATCATCGCTATCCACCAAAGGTATAGCCCATTGAGCCGCATTGCCAGCCAGGTAGGATATTGTAAAGGCCACTTTTGCGGAATCGTCAGGGAAGGCACTCGGTCTACACATGAAATGTAGCTGACACTGGGTCATAAACATCCCGAATTTCTCACTATCTCCCGTGAATCTCTCAGGGGGGGCTAACGGCACCGCTACCAGAGAAGACACTGTAACATTAATAGGGTTACTGGAGTTACTACCTCCCATTGTACCTTGACCAACCCCCCCACTGTACTGGAAGGTCGCAGGGTGAATAACGGGAGTGGCCCCCCTTTGGTGTGACTGTTCTCTGGCCCTGACAGCCACCAATTCCTGTTTCAAACCAGCGTTCTCTTGCTGTAGCTCCTGAACCTGTGTCTGTAATGTCTGTAATGCCCCCATGATATCCTGCATTGAAGGACCTCCTGAGCCATCCCCCACTGCGTTCCCATCCACGTCCATGCTCGCTCAGGCAGTGCTAAATACGTGGGCTCGATATTCTGTTGGACCCTGCTCGGCCCAAGCACTGCAGGAGCGTAGCATGCACCAGTCCCCTTCTCTTGTCCACCGAAAACCCACAAATGAATTATACTGTGAGTATTCCAGTGAACCCGAAAAGAGGGTGGTATAACACGAGACACCAAGTCTCCCACCCTGTAGAACGTCAGGACACGGCTCCCTCCTTCACGCCTCTGCACCTGGAGTCAACAAGGGAAAGAATATCTCTCAATATACATAACACAATATAGCCTCTAAATCCATGACCATGTACCACCAAAACACCAAAAACATACACCCCCTCCTTACCAGTGGTAAGCGCAGGCTTGGCTTCGTGTAGGGACTGGTATCTCCAAAATTGAAAATAATGGCACTCCAAGGAGATAAAACCCAGTCAGGGGCACAAAGAACACAGTGTCCTGAATTCACTGAAGGTGCAAAGCTAAGCACCGTAAAAGGGGAAAAAAGAAAGGCTGGGAATGGATTCCGCTAACACCAGCTACAAAAAACCCCTTAAATAAGTAAAATAGGGCAAGGGATAAGAAAGAGACTAGCGACTCTCCTTCTAACACGCCAGCGTTTTGTATCAACAACAATAGTAGCGGAATGACCCAAAACGTCACTTCCGCGCGCCGAACGATGTAGACAGGCGCTTACGTGAAATTTGCCAGATGAAAACAAACAGCGCGTTAGACACCGCGCTACAGGCAAAAGACAAAAGGTGAGAACGGGAGCCCCCGCTCACATCAAAATAAGATACACAAATGCTGGCAAACAACAAGGGAGGGGACAGAAAAAAGGGAATGGTACAAAAAATAAGGGAAGGGGAACTAACTTACTCTCTAACACAGCGGGGAAGGACAAGGAAACCAAACGAACAGAAATCCCCCACGAGCCCGTGGGAGACAATAAAGGAGCAAAGGGCAATGGGAACTCCTCAGCAAAGCACAGGAAATGAAGGAGCCGGATACCAAGGTCACAACGATGGCGATATCGAGCAATGAAAAAAGAGGTAGGACACAATTATATACCCATAGCCCAGGTCATGTGATGGTGGCCCATGGTCACAGAAACAGGACTAACTGCCGTTTCCTAACAATCTTGTCAGGAGACAGAAACTACTGAGGAGGACAGGACAGGATTCTTCTAAGGAGGTATTTTGTGCACAGAGATTCTGGGGATTATCTGTCTCTGCAGCTCAATATTTTTCTGATCTTCCTGATTTTGATTCTCCACATGATGTCACTCCTGACTGAGAACCTTTTTGGCGTGAGTATTCTAAAAACGACCGTTAGGTCAATCAGAACTTGACAGTTAGAATTTGGACACCAAGTGATTAGTAAGGGTTGTTTTGATGCAACACTTGCTGTTGGTTTTTGATGCCTTGGATTGGTAAGGTAGTTTAGTAATGCTTACTATGGCTTTTGATTTGAATGATTGGCCAATATTTGTATTTGTATGTATGTAATATATAAATTGCAATTTATGTAGGTAGGTAATGAGGAACATTTTCACTGTTTTGAATTGATTTGAACGGCACACAGTACAAGAGTACCTTAAGTGCTACTTTGGTTATAATATTTGCATATGTTGCAATATTTTTGGCATGCCTGTTTCAAGCACACATCGAAGAATGTGTTGCTTTTTGGAGGTACCATAGTGAGATGTGAATTAAATTAGCAAGCTCCTCTGAGGAGATACCTAAATAGGTTTAGGTATAAAAACATATTTCTTTCTTGGTGACTCTGTACCCCAATGGAATTATAATATGACAATAATACAAACAAGGATCCTTTTCTGCTTACGTTTATAAATGGAGATATGCAGAGCGAATTTTTGGTGTCCTGCCAGCCAAAGCTAGTGAATTGAGTGTATTTTGGTTCTTGGAAATAAAACAGTCTGGTGGGCTGTTTTTTTGCAGTCATTTGGAATACTATTGAGAAGCTCTTCTTGTAAATATGACTTACAACTAGTATTTACAAATGGTTTGGTTTAAGTACAGTCTGTGGGCTGTCCTTTGTTTCTGTCCTAAGTGTTGATATGTGGGTTAATCATGTGTTTAAATGTCTATGTGGTTCGTGGTTTCACATTAGTGGTACTTCTGTGCGTAAATAGCGATTGCGCTATTTGTGAAATAATGGCTAGCCTTAAGCAAGCTGTATTGTGTGTTTTAAGTGTTTGACCCCCCTTCTGTATATGTCTGGAATGAGCTCAATGTGTTTGTTTGTGTTTTCTTGCTGCCATCAGTCTGTTATGCAAAATGTCATTTAATTAATATTAAATACAAATTAAATAAAAATCCAGAAATGAACCATATGATATGCTAAATATCTGGATGTTACTATTAAATTGATAGAGTAAGCAACTTTGCACATGTACAAACTGCCAATGCTTAAAAGCTCAAATTAGAATTCACATTGAATAGGAATAAAATAGGCCTCAAAAACGAAATTGTGTGTTGTGCAATAAATAAACAATTATAAAATGTTACAACATTTTCCTTAGATACATTGTATTAGATATTAACAGGCAAACACATCCTCTGAGTACATTTTTGCTGAACTAAACACATTAAAGAACATGCATTGAAATGCCTCAGTTTTAAATAGACTGTCATCGTGCTTACATTTCAACACTAAAAAAAGCTTTCCAACAGCTGTGTTTTAACTGCCGCTGAGCAACAGCTGTTGTTTTGATTGTAGGCCACCGAGAGACAGGGCTGTTGACTCAGCTAAGTGGAAACACAGTGTAAAAATCCTGCATTTCAGACTGCTGTTTTAAAAAGTTACAAAAATCAGGTTCATTATTTTAGATAACAGGAAAACATTTAAAGTAGGGATTTCCTTTCTTAGCACCTTCGGTGCTCATGACAAGCTGAGCCCGTCATGAGCCACGGCGCTCCGGTGCTCATGACGAGCTCAGCTCGTTATGAGCCGTGGAAAGCTCAGGTGCGGGGAGAATTCCCCCGCAGTGCTGAGCGTTCCAAGGAAGCCAATGCACCTGTGACGAGCTCAGCTCGTCATGAGCACCGGAGCGACGTAGCTCATGATGAGCTGAGCTCGTCATGAGCATGTGGGCGCTATGCGCGCCCCCTCACCCCCAGCACAGCGGGGGAATAACCCCCGCAGCGAAGGGGTTAATGCCTTTTTACATAAGCACATTCTTGGTTCTGATGTTAAATAATGACTGTCGTTTTAAAAAGTGGCGCAAAACTTTTCATGTTTCAAGTTAGGCTTCTGTGCTTAGGCTCATAAATGAATGTGTCTAAATATGATAGGCAACTCTTTGCTGGGGCTTTGTGTTGCTGACCTGACTGGGCGCTTTCACCAGCGGAACTTTGGCCGGACTGTGCCTTGCTGTCCTGCGGTCGCGGCACCCGCTCCACGGCTGCTGCTTGACCCCGGACCCGCCCACACCGCTGCGGGACTGCGAGGCGAACCAACACACCTGCAGCCTCTTCCTGCAGCGGCTACGCCCCCCCCCGCCTGGCTCCTGAACTTAATCTCGCAGCATACGCTGCGCGGGTGCTACTCTTTGCTGGGGCTTTGTGTTGCTGACCTGACTGGGCGCTTTCACCAGCGGAACTTTGGCCGGACTGTGCCTTGCTGTCCTGCGGTCGCGGCACCCGCTCCACGGCTGCTGCTTGACCCCGGACCCGCCCACACCGCCCACACCGCTGCGGGACTGCAAGGCGAACCAACACACCTGCAGCCTCTTCCCGCAGCGGCAACGCCCCCCCGCCTGGCTCCTGAACTTAATCTCGCAGCATACGCTGCGCGGGTGCTACTCTTTGCTGGGGCTTTGTGTTGCTGACCTGACTGGGCGCTTTCACCAGCGGAACTTTGGCCGGACTGTGCCTCGCTGTCCTGCGGTCGCGGCACCCGCTCCACGGCTGCTGCTAGACCCCGGACCCGCCCACACCGCCCACACCGCTGCAGGACTGCGAGGCGAACCAACACACCTGCAGCCTCTTCCCGCAGCGGCAACGCCCCCCCGCCTGGCTCCTGAACTTAATCTCGCAGCATACGCTGCGCGGGTGCTACTCTTTGCTGGGGCTTTGTGTTGCTGACCTGACTGGGCGCTTTCACCAGCGGAACTTTGGCCGGACTGTGCCTTGCTGTCCTGCGGTCGGGGCACCCGCTCCACAGCTGCTGCTTGACCCCGGACCCGCCCACACCGCTGCGGGACTACACCTGCAGCCTCTTCCCGCAGCGGCAACGCCCACCCGCCTGGAAGGATAAAAATAGTGTAACCGTCACGCGCAGCGGGACGCGCGCGGGACGGAGCTCGGGGCGAAGACCGGGCAAAGAGCGGGCCGGTTGAGGCCGTTAGAGACCGGGAGTGACTGGACTGGCCCACACCCCTTGGCCCTAACCTTGTATCCTAGCCGTAACGGCTGCTGAACCTCTTGCAGATTAAAGCACCATGTCATCCCGTGAGTACAGAAGTAGGGCAGCTAAGGGCAAGCTGAAAAATGGGACATTAGATGACATAGGGCCCGATGTAGGTAAATCCCATTTACCGATTTTGAAATACCGAATCCTACCGAATCGGTATTCAAAAATCGGTAAATGGGATGTAGGTCCCAACATCTGGAATCGTTACCGAATCCTTAACAATTCTTTAATTACCGATTCGGTAAATACCGAATCGGTAATGCCCATTCATTCCTATGGGCTTTGAAGCCCATAGGAATGATTAGGCATTACCGATTCGGTATTTACCGAATCGGTAATTAAAGAATTCACAAGGGTGCAGGGGGTGTCACTTTGACACCCTCTAGCACCCCCAAAACGGTCATGTGTGCAATGTGGCACACAGACATGCCCTAAGGGCACGTCTGTCTGTCACATGGCACATGTGTACATGCACAGATGTGCATGTACACAGGAATCGTTTTTTTACCATGGATTTGTATTCCATGGTAAAATACCGATTCTGTAGGCCATGTGCTGATGGAACATTGGCTACCTACATTGCATTTTCGGTAGTTCTACCGAATCGTCATCATTACCGAATCGGTAAATATTACCGATTGGGTAACTTTACCGATTCGGAAATGATAACGATTCGGTAAAATTACCGAAAATGTGCCCCTACATCTCGATATCCCTTTACCGATCGGAAACGGCCGAAAATCGGTATTTTCGGCCGATTCCGATCGGTAAAGGGCTACCTACATCGGGCCCTTTATCACTAGGACTAATATTGCTATTGATACGGAGATTAACAAAATGCAGCACAGAGTATCTACTGAACTAGATGCAGCAAGAAGGATATCCCAGGAGCTGGCCGCGGCCAAAAAATCTTCCCTAGGGCACTTTGCCTTTGCTAAAACACCCGATCGTCCAATTGGCCCACTTCCCACTCTGATTGTGACACAGGCAGATATTCACCAGCCACTAGTAGCTACGTCATCCTTACCCAAGTTGGGGTCCCCACCTGCATCCACCGCCATTTTAAGACTTTCAACGGGTGGGGTAGTTAGGCTGGACACAGTGGGTGATGGGGTCCCTTTAGAGACGGCACCAATTCTTAAACCTATGGCAATGGGTGGGGGGAATTTCCACACCCCACAAAAGGGGCCAAACCAGAAAAGAAAGCGTAATAATATTTCTGCCTACTCAAGGAAAAAGGCCAAGGTAGCAAAGGCCCAGTTACCCACTCAGGCATTACCCCAGGTACTCCCAGAACCCCTTCCAATGAGCAATACATGCCCTTCTGAACTCAGAATAGAACTCAGCTCCACACAACTGGTGGGTAAACATGATAATGATAACCCTGTGACAGAAAGCGAGAACGGTGGGGTTCCACTCTGTACTATAAAAGGGAAGGATGTGGAATTCCTAACAATTGTGTGGGAAACATTAAAAAAACTTTTAACCCCCCTTGAAGCAAGACTTTCGCGCATAGAAACCCAGCTGCTGGAGACTTAAAAAAGCATCCTGAACCAAGCAACCCTTAGTATGCATGACAATAAACTAACTTGCCCACTGGCCACTACCAACACCCCATCACTACCTGTCGCCACAACACTATCTGTTGCTATTCCATCTGTTGCCCCGAAGGTTAAACCCATTCCAAAACCTCGACATAAGGCTATTATAGATACTTCCGCTAACAGGGTAGCGGCGGATACTAACCAGCCGGCGGCTCACCTTGCACCACTTCCGGCATTTATGGTGGGTCACCCTGTATTACCTCCCACAGTTACGGCTATCCCGAGGGCCACAGATTATAACACCAACCATCCCACTACCCAGAGAGTAAACGCTAACAAAAAAAATCTCTACAGGGGCTACGTTGATCTTCCCCCTGATGTAAGACCTTATGTAGTTGTGTTAACAGGGGTGCCGGAACTGCCATACCACCAGCAGGAAGACTTTGGATCATTAAAGAACAAAGTAATCCAATGGCTCAACGTCAATAGGCCAATACCGAACCACCTGAGGAGTAAAATCCTCATGGTGCGTCGGGTCCCGTGGATAGGCACTTCGCACAAGTCTATTACTGGCGACTGTGTAATTGTTTCATTTGAAAATCCCAACACTGCGCAGTCTATTCACTCCTGGAATAACATCAGTGTAAACTCGCCCATAGCATCGAGACCCCTCACTTACTTTTATCCACCACGCTTACATTCTAATACAGGAGGGAATTGGAGCTGGATCCCGGAGAGAAAAGGTGTGCGGGCGGGTTACCCAACTACTGGCCAGACACATACAGTGGGTGGACTGGGGCACCTACCCACAATAGATTTGGGTGCCTCGAGGAAGTGGATTGACTCTCACATAGGTCCATTAACATTCCATCAGTGGCAGACTTACTCTGTCGCTCTGTCTACCCCCTGGGCCGACCTGCTTCTCCCTCATTAAAACTCCAATTGGGAGACTATAATCAAACCGCAGGTGAAACTAGGTACAAAGATAGGGCTTCCGCTGAATATCTTGCGGGCACCACAATAACCAAGTCAATTAATGTCAAAATTAACAACACAGATAAAGCCAAAGTAGATCAAATTAATAAGGACAATCCCCCTCCTGAGGTCACGCCGAAAATATGGTCAGCGGTAACGGATGGACTGCCCTTCTCTCAGCACGGCCAGTCCGGGATACGCAAGTGTTCTCCGGTAGCTAGTGCCACTGATAAGCTGGTGGCGCTTGGCGTAGTATCCATACTCTCTTGGAACGTCGCCGGGCTGGCCAACAAACTAGATTCCCCTGAGTGGGCGGAACTAATTGAAGGGCATGACATATGCCTGTTCCAAGAAACATGGGCCAGGGAAAAACAATCCCGTACAGGATATGCTTCCTTTGAGATTCTGGCAAAATGGGGTGGAAAGGGACGACCATCTGGGGGGCTTCTGATCTGGGTGGGATCCCATCTTGGCTGTAGGGCTACAAAACTCGAAACTAACTCAGCAGACTTCCAGTGCGTAGCGTTGGAGTGGCCATGTGGGGCAAGTGTAACACTGATTAATGTATACTCAAGAGAGGTAGGGATAGCAGGCTCCTCGGGAACAATCGAGGACTTAGCGTTGTTCCTTGATTCCGCCACTCTTTGCTCCTCACTAATAGTTGGCGGAGACTTTAACACTCAGTATGAGCCCCTCCCGGATCATCTGGCAGGCCTAACAAGTGAAGAGGATGATCTTTGGGATATCCCCACCTTGGTGGGTCCCCCTGTAAAGGCTTGGACACCACTTGCCACACAAATAACATCTCTTACGCTCTGCCACTCCCTGAGGGCCTGCAATGGGCGGATTAAAGGGGACATCCCACCAAAACACACTTTCAATAGACCTGGTTATGAGTCACGTATAGACTACATCCTGGTCTTAGCGAAGGACTGGGCTAAAGTGAGGGACTTTGGGATAGTTCCCAGGTCTGACAGTGACCATAACGTACTCTCACTGAGATTTGCGATCCAGGGATCGCCCACGGGTCAGGCAGAAGAAAACTTAGTATTCCCAGCTGACCTAGTTTTAACTAGCAACAGACGTAGAATTAAATGGCTAAAACTCTTGGAGAACCCCTCTAACATCCAAAGGTTGTATGCGGCAGTGGTTCCTGCCCTAGAAAAGGTCGAGGTTCTTAGGTATCAGCCAGTCAATGACACTGAGCCCTCTGCTCTAGAAAAAGCCGAGGCATCTATCATCTTGCTAGCCAATTCTGCAGAGTTCACTGCGCTAGGGGCTATTCACTCTGAGCTATGCTCTAATATGGTAGAAGTACTGAACCCGGTGACCAGGCTGAAGAAGCCCAAGAAGAAAAGAGCCTCATGATTCAATGCTTCTTGCAGGAGAGCAAAGGCCGCCCTACTAGAGTCCCTTAAAATACGAGAAACTCCCAGCAAGATCAGGGAAAAGAGGTTAGCTTATAAGTCCACCCTATGCAACGCCAAAATAGAATGGGATGAGGGAAATTGGTCTGAAATGATAACTGCCCTGACACTGCGAGATGCCCGAAAATTTTGGCAAATCGTTAAGCACGGCTCAGCTGAACCTCTAGCGGCAGTAGAAGCAAATATAGCACCCGCCGTTTGGGAGGACCACTTTAATACCCTGTATAAATCACATAATCCGGACCAACTGCTGACTTCATCAGAAGTTATAATGGACCAATCTAATGAAACTGTAGCTCCCATGGATGGATTCACTCTGGCAGAAGTTAGTATGGCAATCATGGGCCTGGCTGCTGAAAAGGCGCCAGGTCTAGATAGACTGCCAGGGGACCTATATAAACATGAAGTCAAAATCTGGGCCCCGTACCTTAGTGTGCTGTTCAACGCGATTTTGAATGGCATGACGATCCCCCCAACTTGGCTGGGGGCAGAGATAGTCCCAATTTTTAAGAAGGGATCACCTCTGCTCCCAGTCAACTACAGGCCAATAAGCCTGATAGACGTCTCACAAAAGCTATTCGCCAGGTTGCTGTTGGACCGTCTGTTGGAATGGATGACGGAATATGATATTCTGAGTCCCTTCCAAGCGGGCTTTAGGAAGAAGGTCTCAACTATAGATCAGGTCTTTCGGCTCGTCCTCATTTTCTGGAAAACGGTGCAGTTGGAGGGTGGCAGCCTCTACACTGTATTCGTGGACCTGAGGGCGGCCTTCAACCTGGTCCCCCGCAAAAAGCTCTGGGAGGTGTTGGCCAAACTGGGGGTCCCTGAGGGCTTGCTGGAGATGATTGTTCGGCTCCGCACTGCCAATTTTGCAAAGGTGAGGTGCGGTAAGGAGGGAGCTTTGTCGAATAGGTTCCCCGTTGACAGGGGGGTAAGACAGGGTTGTGTGCTCGCACCGACCCTGTTTTGCCTCTACGTCAATGGGGTTATCTCTCACCTGAATGGGGTTGTTAACTCCGATGCTCCAAAGCTGGCGGTTAACAGGGTGCCGGCGATCATGTTCGCCAATGACACCCTGTTGCTTTCAAAGTCTGCAATGGGCATCCAGCGTGTCCTTGACGGCTTTGCGGACTTCTGTGGGGAACATGGTCTAGAAATTAACACCCTAAAGACCAAATTCATGGTGTTTAACCCCCCACAGAAATTTCGCTCTAGCCCTAAAATCGGACAGAGCAGATTAGAAAGGGTGAGAACTTTTGAGTACCTTGGAGTTATGCTAAATGAGAGACTATCCTGGAGCACGCCCCAGGAGAAAGCACTCCTCAAATTGATTCAGTATTCGGGGGGTACCATGAAGCTTCTGGGTAAAAACAAGTCATCCATTCGGCCTGTTGGTCCTCCCATACAGATCTATAAGGCACAGGCAAGGGGGGCAGCCATGTATGGGTGTGAGCTCTGGGGCCATGCAGTACCCCCAGACCTGGTAAAAGAGGAGAATAAATTCATTCGGAGGGTTGTAGCACTTCCCCCCAGTACGCCTCTTGTCCCTCTAAGGCTAGATCTAGGGATGCGACCCCTAGATGAAGAACTGGCTTTTCGACCCTTGGCTTATTGGCGCAGGTTGTGGGCAATTCCCGAACTGATCAGCTATAGACAGGGACTCCAGGAGGTGCTCGCCATGCCCAATGCAGGGAAAATTAAATGGTTGAAATTTATTAAATCAGAGCTGGAGGGCCTGGGCCTCCCAAAGTTGTGGTCTGATCCTCTATGCACTTGTCCACTTGTTCCTAAAAGGACACTAGCAAAGGTATACCATGATAGTAAATTAATGGCACTCCTACACCGTCAAAATTCCGGGTTACTAACGGAGTCATTTCTAATTATTAAGGACACCTACAGCTTTGAGCCAGTTCTAGATAAATTGTATCCTCCCTTGCTTAGGAAACTTTATCTGCAATGGAGGCATGGGTCCCTCCCACTTCGAACACTCACAAGCAAGTGGAGAGAACAATCAGATAGTGTGTGCCCAGCTTGTAGAATGTCCCATGAGTCCGAACTCCATATACTCTTTTTTTGCCCGGTCTACCATGAGATTCGCAAGAAATGGATAGTCCCTCTATGCAGAAACTTGGGATTTGGAGAGTGTTTAGCTGCCTTTAGAGTTCTGAAATCAGATCTGTCGGACCACATCGTTTTTGCAGTGGCCAAATACCTGGGTGCCATTTGGTTTCTGAGAAGAAAATGCCTTAAGGCCGGCCACTGACTCTAACGTACCAAGAATGTGACATTTGTACTACGAAACTCTGTTTTTAACGGTCATGGGTGACCCTATAAAGTAGGGGGCGTGGTTTGGCGCCGACTGGGATGGCGGCGTGAGCCCGGAGCTCCGTCCCAGATCCCGTACTTCTCCTGTTTACACCCGCTATAGGGCCGACGAAACGTTCTGGGCTTTCGCCTTCCGCAGCGGACTGCTGGGGTCGGGCATTCCGGGACTGGATTCTGCCCCGCTGCGGTGCGGGGAGACAGAGCGGAGCTCCGAAGGCGCTGTGCCTTGGGTCTAAAGATGGCGGCGGCGACGTTGTTCTGGCCTTAAAGGACGGGGCTCGCCCGAGCAGCCCAGCCGCGGGGCAATCGGGTGGCCGCTGGTCGCGGACTTTAGGAAGGCGCCCTGCCGGCAATTTGTGGAGCGGGGGATGTCTGCGCTGTGATGAGCGCTCCGAGGACCTGAGGCTGGCGAGCTGGTGGCCCCTCCCCCCACTGCTGCCCTGGTGAAGTCGGGAGGCCGGCTGCCCTCACGGCTCCTCACGGCACCGAACGGAGAGGTGAGGGACACGGATGGCTTTGCAGTCGGGGAGCGCCGGCGCTGTGCAGCGGGCCCCGGAGTGAAGGCCGTCCCGACGCTAGCAGAGCCTGAGGATAAGGTGGAGCGCAGGGGGCCGAGGGAAGGGCTTCACACGCTGGTACGGCGCTGACCGGGCTACATAATATCCCTACTGAAGGGAGCGCTCTGCCTGGGTGCTCCTTTACAGCAAGAGATGATGATGGAGTGGGGCGCTCTGTCTGGGTGATCGTCAGCGGAGGCGGCGCTGCGCGGCTGGGGGGCCCTGCCCGGTCTGACAAAGGGGCTTGGACTGTGGACCCTGCGGGAGTGGAGGCGCGGCGACTTCCTGTCCCCCGGCTGGACTTTCAGCATCGGCCTGCAACTGAGAACTGGGCAGCTGGGGAGCGTCGGCGTGGGAGTGGACGTAGTGGGACCCCTACAGAGGTGGATTAATCCTGGCAGAGCACGTGATCTCAGGTCATTTTCTTCACTACTGCGCCTTCACACGAGTCGGAGAAGGGGGCGCCCCCACCTGGCGCTTGCCCAGTACTAACAAGGAGGGGTACCACTGCCTGAGGACTGGTATAGATTGAACAGCTCGCCCTGGGGGCTGTGGTGAACGCCTGTGTGTTGCTCCAGATGGCGGATGTGGATGGCGACGTGGCGGCGGGACGGACTCAGATTTTGACGGCTGGGCCAGATATGGCTGGCGCCCTCCAGGAGAGTCCGGCGGCGTCAGCGCAGGAACGTAGACTGAATGCGCGTCTGGATGATATATTGGAGGCGATTGCGGCGACCAAGGAGTCATTGCACCAGGACATTGGGCAGGTGGCTACGGGGCTGGGTCTCCTGCGGGCGGATCACGCCAAACTCTCTGACAGAGTGAAAGACAACGAACTGCTGCTCCAGGAGCTAAAGCCTGCGGTGGTCACTGCAGAACATAAACTGTCCGATGTCATGTCCCGGTTGGCCGCACTGGAGAGACGAGCGGAAGATTCCGAAAGTCGCAACCGCCGGAACAACGTGCGGGTGGTGGGCTTGCCGGAAAAAATTGAAGGGGGCGATGCAGTGGCGTATTTGGAGAACTGGTTCAGATCTACCGTCGCTCCTGAAGGCTTATCTCCGTTCTTCTCAATAGAAAGGGCGCATAGGGTTCCGTCTCGTCCGCCCCAGCAGGGGCGTCCCCCTAGACCGGTGGTGGCCAGGCTCTTGCATTTCAAGGACCGTGACTTGTTGATCCAGAGGGCAAGATCGGCGGGACCCTTCCAGGTGGAGAACAGTCAAGTCACACTCTTCCCAGACTATACACAAGAAGTTCAGAGGAACAGAGCAACGTTCCTGGCGGTCAAGAAGGAGCTCCGGGAGGAGGGTATCCAATACTCGTTGCTCTTCCCAGCCCGGCTGAGAGTGATCATGGACGACACGACCCACTTTTTCCAATCTCCTGACGAGGCCTGGTCGTGGCTGGAATCGTACAGGGCGGGGACTGACCGACAGCACAAAGGAGAGAAGGTGAAGACGAGACCGGTCCAGATTCGCAAGTCGCAGCGGATCCGTAAACGAGACAGGCTCAAACAGGCGATGAGAGAGGACCTGTTGGCGGCAGAACGGAGGGGAGCATTGGCTGCCACGGCATCCATCACGGGCTCGCAGCAAGGAGAGATGGGAGAGGATTCGGAATCGGAAGGCGGAGGACGCAAATCGGGTGGAGAACTTTCGGAAGCCGACAGTACTGCAGGACCGACGGTCACGCCTCAAACGGCGGATGGCCTGTTTAATGACTGATATGGGGGTCTGATGATGGTTCTTCACTGCTGTATGGTTATCCTGCGGGTCGGCGTTTAGCAGGTACTCTGTTGTGATTTTCTCATGGGGTCATGGGCCTGGGGTGCGGGGCGGCCCGTCACAGGTTGGAGCTGGACTTTCCCTCTATTGCCCTTAAGGCTTTCTGTGGAGACTACCACAGATTAGTGTAATGAGTGTGATGTTATGCGTTTGGATGGGGGCTGGAGCAGTGCTGTTAGGTCCTGTCCTGGGGAGTGGGGTTGGGGAAGTTTGTTGGGGTGTTTGGGGGGGAGGGTATGGCTGCTGTGTTGTGGTGGGCTGGTTGACCATGGAGGGGTGGAGGAGAGTCTGCAGCGCTGGGATCATTACCTGATGTAAAGTGTCTCACATGGAATGTTCGGGGTCTTAGAACAATGTCGAAGAGGTACAAAGTGCATGCCTACCTGGTGAGGAGGGGGATTCAAATTGCCATGCTGCAGGAAACTCATTTGACTAAACTAGAGTGTGAGGCATTGCAGAAAAGGTGGCGCGGCCAAGTATTTGGAACCTCTTATTCGGCGTTTGCGAGGGGGGTACTCATATGGGTCAGGGCGGGGGTTCCCTTTCAGGTTGCGGAGCAGGTGGTGGACCCTGGAGGCAGGTTTGTGGCGGTGAGGGGGAGGCTGCAGGGCACTGAGGTGGTCTTATGTAGCGTGTATGCCCCCAATGTGGATCAAGCCCGTTATTTTGATGTTCTCTCGGGCTCCTTGGCCCACTTTTTGGCGGGCCCCATTTTCCTAGGGGGCGACTTTAATTCCATCGCAGACGTAGTGTGGGATAGATCCCATCCACCATTGGCTGACTCCCCGGTGCATAAGCTGTCGGAACGAAGGAGAGACTGGCAGGACAGGTGGGGTCTGCTAGATGTGTGGAGAACACAGCACCCGAACGATAGGGATTACTCCTTTCATTCGACACTGCACGCCCTACATGTCAGAATTGATTCTATGCTATGTAGCGCCCCCGTAGCTGCCATGGTAACTCATACTGAATATCTTGCTAGGACCATTTCAGACCACAATCCCCTGTTGATAGGGGTCAGATGGCAGAGAGCGAGATCTGCGATTCCGACCTGGAGGCTGCGGCCGGACGCGCTAGAGGACTTGGTGTTTGGGGAGAGGGTTGGCCAAGGTATATCGCTCTATTTTGGAGAGAATGAGGGCTCGACTGCCACTAGGTCAATAGAATGGGATGCGATGAAGGTGGTGGTGCGTGGGGTGTGCGTGGGAACCTTCTCGAATGTCCGGACGACTGTCCTGGAGGATCTGGAGAAAGCGGAAGGTGCGCTGAGAACGATTGAGCGGAGTAGGCCTGAATGCCCGGATTTGCAGGGACGACTAGTGGAAGCGAAGGAAGTGGTGGCGAGAGAGACGGAGAGACTGAGATGTTATGATTATAAATTGTACCTCTTGAAAGTCCATGCGGAGCGGGATAAGGTGGGCACTCTGCTGGCGAGGCTTGCTAACCCGGTGCCGAAGAGTGGCCCGATTATGGGCATTAGAACCGACACGGGGGAAGTGGTCCATTCTCAAGAGGCCATTCTGGAGCGTTTTCGATCGTATTATGCGGGCCTGTATGATACTCAGCTAGAGGCGGGTCCAGCGACCATAGATGATTACTTGCGCGCGGTGCGACTCCCGGTACTTGACGAGGAGCCAGCGAACGATCTGGGCGGCCCGATTTCATTAATGGAGATCCGCGGGGCTATTAAGCAGATGGCTAGGAACAAGACGCCGGGGGTAGATGGCCTGCCTGTCGAGTTTTATGCGACCTATGTGGAGGTACTGGCGCCCAGATTGCTAGCAGTGTACTCGGAGGCGATGACGCTGGGGAGCCTTCCCGTATCCATGAGGGAGGCGCTGGTGATCCCGCTTCTGAAACCGGGTAGGGAGGAACTGGAGGTGACGTCGTACAGACCCCTCTCCATGCTGACGGTAGACTACAAAATCTTGAGCCGCATTTTGGCCACCAGATTGCTCCCTCATATGACCAGGCTGGTGCACAATGACCAGGCAGGGTTCATCCCTACAAGGAACACGGCCATTAACACTCGCAGGTTGATCGGTATACTGCAGGATGCCCTGGGTTCGGACGGTGCGTCGGCTGTTTTATCGGTGGATATTGAAAAGGCTTTTGACAGCCTTGAATGGTGTTACCTGGATGGGGTACTGGAGAGGTTCGGACTCGGTGGGGGGTTTGGGCGCTGGACGAAGGTTCTATATTCCTTGGCCACAGCTAGAGTGCGAGTGGGATCGCTCATATCGACTGCCTACCCGGTACGCAGAGGAACTAGGCAGGGATGCTCGCTCTCTCCCCTTCTGTTCGCCCTCGCGATGGAACCACTGGCGGCATTAGCCAGGACGGGGAACTCCTTTATGGGAGTCCGCTGCGGGGAGGATACTCACTACATCTCATTGTATGCCGATGACCTGCTGCTGTATTTGGAGGATACCAATGAGGCCTTAAGCGGTGCTGTGGGGCTGCTCTCCTCCTTCGGCGAATTGTCGGGACTTAGGGTGAACTGGGATAAGACATGTGTCTTCCCGTTGCGAGCGGATACCCAGTGCCCCCCCCTTCCGGTAAATGTGCTCTGGGCAGATAGGTGCTTTACGTATCTGGGGGTCCGAATCTATCATGATGCGGCAAGCCTCCTGGAGGGCAATATTGGGCGATGCATCAGGGGATTACGCGGATGTATGTCCTTTTGGGCATCTCTCCCTTTGTCGGTGCTAGGGCGAGTGGCATTGCTGAAAATGGTGGCACTCCCTCGACTGTTATATTATTTCAGAACCTTGCCTATTTGGATCCCGCAGCGGATCTTCCGAGAACTGCGGTCGATGATTACTGAGTTCCTCTGGGGGCATGGCAGGCGTAGGGTGGCGTTGCACACCATGTTTCGACCCAAACTTGAGGGAGGGATGGCTGTGCCGGACTTTGAGTTATACTACCTGGCGGCCCAGCTTCAAATTCTGACACAGAACGTGGCTAGGGAGTTTAGAGGTCCTGAACGGCTCCGAGGGCTGGGTGTCCAAAGACATGTCCTTTCCTATATTGTTATGCAACAGAGGTTGGTGTTGAGCGAGCTCACCCTAGCAGAAAAAACCCTCCGGCTATGCTGGAACAGGAGCCTGAGGCGGGCGCGAGCAGTGAGGCCATATGCCCCGGAGATCCCTATAGGGATGCTGACGGCGCTGCCACATGGGGGGGACTGGTCTCCGCTGGCGGGCTGGGAGGAGCTGGGTTTGCATGTTGTGGGTGACTTGTTTATGGAAGGAGTGCTGGCCCCGTTTGCGGTGCTTCGGGAGCAATTTGGCCTTCCTGATGGGGATTACCTCCTGCATGCGGCGGTATCCGCAGCAATGCAGAAGCACTGGAAGAGAGGATTGGCGGAACCGGACACGACCACGGCCTGTCAGTACGTGATGATGGCCGCGGGTACGATTAAGGCGGTGACGTGCCTTCAATCACGGATGCTGCACGACGGGCTGGAGCCGCTTACTTTGTTGAAAGCCAGGTGGGAGACCAGTGTAGGCAAGCCTATTCCGGACACTGAATGGGGCCACATCTTGAAACGAACGTGGAAAGGTAGCAGGAATGCTAGGTTCCAACAAATACATTTCTTCCTTATACATAGAGCATACCTGACCCCGGGGAAGCTCCGCCGGCACTTCCAGGTGCAGGACGCGGCATGCCCGCGGTGCTCGGCGCCGGAGGCTGAACTGGACCACATGATGTGGGGTTGCCCGAAGTTGAATACGTATTGGCCTGAGGTGGGCGCCCTTCTGAATGCGGTCACGGATAGGGAGGTGGAATTTGATATGGCGGCGTGCCTTTTACTGTGGTTCCCTCACACAGCGAAAACGAAAGTCACGAGCAAGTTCATTGATCTGGGGCTTATGTTAGCGCAGAGGGAGATCACGTGGCGCTGGAAAACTAAGGAAGGGCCTGTGCTGGGGAGGTGGACGACTGAGCTGTTGAAGTGGTCGAGGTGCGAGAGTGTATTGAGGATGCGACAGGCCACCAGATTGGGGAATGAGAAGGGCATAGAGGCGGCTAGAGCCTGGGAGACGATTTTGCAGGCTCTGAGTGATTACTTGACAGACGATACTGAGGAGGGATCCTCGGAACCGAGTTCCTAGAGACTAGACACACGAACATTTAACCATTGATGCTGACACATCCACCTGTCCGACACACATCACCGCCACCCACATCAGCAGTAGCCAGGGGAGGGAGGGAGTAGTGGTGTTCGTGGACTGCCATATCGGAGATAGGAGGTAGACGTCCTGAGTATGACACGGGTGAGTCCTCTCACTGATACAAAGGCGGCACCAGGCTTGGTGCACTCAGTAAGCTTCGGGGTGATCAGTGTGGTAAGCACGACCCTCTAGGGGATATTTGGGGGGGGGGGGTAGTTGTAGTTGTAGCTGTGCGGATTTAAAATGCGGAAACAGGATTATGTTTGTAACCAATCGCCCCTATGCACCATACTGGGAACCTTGTTGGACATTGACCTTGCGCCGCCCGGCCTCCGGGATGTGGGCTGATGGGCTGTGTAAATGCCAGGAAACATGTGGTGCCTTGTGTGGCGGGGGGACTGATGGTTGCTTCTCTCGATGTTTTGTTCCTAACTTCTGCAATAAAAATATACTTTCAAAAAAAAAAAAAATGGGTGACCCTATAAAGTATACATTTTATCTTTTAAATACTTTTATGGATGTTATAAATGTCTTTTATGGTGAAAATTTTTACCGAAATAAAGATTTATGAAATGAAATGATAGGCAAGGGATGCAGCTTGCTTTTCATATGTGGAATTACCAAAATGATTGGTTTTATTATTAAAATAAATATATATGAAAAAAATATTTTAAAAATAAGTGCTTTTAAATTCGTTTTTTAATATTTATAAAGCGTAATACTCACACTTTGACCTCCTAGCATTAAGATTAAATGTACGTTGTGTAATACCGCATAATGAGGAAATTTGCATATGAAATATCAGTCTGCGCAGGCGTAAAAAACAAATTTTTATGAGGGTTTAAATGATATATTTCTGATGCCCAATCTCTGGAATTTGTAGAGAACATTCTGAGGATGACTATTATGCAAAAAAAGTATAGAATATTCATTTTTAAGTGCCCCAAATATCAGAGTCGAAATTGGGTAAAATTCACTAATTTAAAAACAAATTCTGCCATTCTGAGCAGCTTTTCAACTGCCTTAGGCTTCAGAAAATGCATACATTTAGGTATAATACAAACAGCTGACTTCTATATTGTTAGACAAGTATACTGCACACTGCTTAAAACTGAAAATAAATATAAACAAACCAGCAGAAGTTATTTTCTTAACTCTAAACTGACAAACAGGGGAATGGGTCAGCTTTCCGTCTCTAGGGTGACTTTGAATTGGGACAGCTGCATGGAAACCCTTGAATACAGAATCAGACAGCTGGGAAGGGTTAAATGTCAGTTCTATATTTAGAAGCCTAGCATGGCTCACATAGCAAGGTCTGCTTTGACATTTTGACTTCTAAAACTTTTTGAAAGAGGACAGGGGAGAAAAGGAGAAGTTTTACTTTTTTGGCAAAAGCAAGTACTTTATGTACTCATATGATAGAAAACTTTATGTTATATGGTATATGTGAACTTTAATTTAATTTAATTTAATTTAATTGCGGGTTTCTAAAGCGCTAGAATCGACTCCCGAAGGAGTATCTCTGCGCTGTAGACCGCTGGGGAACCCGTCCTGGCTTTCCCTGTGAGATGGTCCCTACTGGGTACTCCAAGGTGAAACCAGGCATCCCCGGCGTATGTGGGGGGCCGTTGTGGAGATGAGGCAAGCTAATGCCCAGAGTTGCCGAGTGTGATTCCTAGTTAGAGTAGGCACCGAGGCAAGAATTATCGAGTCCGTTGACCCTGGTCCAAGACCCTGCCGCGTCGGGAATCGAACCCTGGTCCCGGGCTGTCCTCTGCTCCCAGGTCTGCCGCCTCTAACCAGTGAGCCACAACATAAAAGATATGCTGTGCCATATTTATATACAGCACTAATGCTTTTAGCCTGAGAATTACTGTAAAAAAAGCTAAGGCAATGACATTTAGTTTGAATAAATTTGCCCTCATGTTACATTTGTACATTTGCTAAAAGGATTGGTGTTTGGGTATTCATGTTTTTAGCTTCAACGTACTATTTACCTCCTATAACTTTGTTTATGCCCAGTTGCTACAAATAGGGGTTGATAGTGTTGACAGAAGTGAAACCTGTTTCAGGTTTCCTACTTTCAAAATGGGGGAAGGAGGCTATCTCCTCTACAAATTAAGGCTAGGTAATATGTATGTTGCTCTCTCTTTTTCTCATTTATTTGTAGCCTGTCTAAGCTGTCTGTGAAATAGCAATCAGACATTTAATTGGCTATTCAGTAATACTGTTTTAAACATTGTTAGCATTAATAAAATTAATAAGTATATATGTTATGTTACTGCTGTTTGATGAAATTATGACAGGATCAGTAGTCTAGATTGTTGCTCCCTTATTTTGATATTTAAGGGGAACTAGATGTGGGTAGTTTTTGTTCTACAAGTCGTAGGTGATAACACCATTATTGTATGTTATTCCATGCTACATAGTTTTGCAAGGGCAGTGCTAGTTTTTTATTAGCTAGTCTGTGTGAATAAACTGACAGTCCTTATTAGAGCTGATGTTGCATAGTTTGGGTCATGAAAAGTAGACCATATCAAAGATGCCCATGTGATCCTTAGCAAAAAAATGTTTTGATGGAAATATTGTTTTATAGATAAGAACTCCTGTTAAATTAGCAGTTTTAGACTTTCCTGTTGCTCCTATACCATGAGAGCATGGTCCTAAGCGTACAATGTAGGTGCTTTTATTAAGAGGAATCATTTTAGAAGTGTCTGCAGTCCTGTACAAGTAATGTAAAGTTTATGAGCAAAAGTGTAGAACATTTCCTTTTTTGAGGGTTTTCAGATTAGTACACAGGAATACACAAATGTAAGGATTTAGGGTACGTCTGTGTTGTTTTTCTCGCTTCCTCACAATTTAGTAAATGAACACAGACTTCCTTGGCTGCTTGGGATTGGGTGATGTATTACTCTTGTCATTTCACCAAAGAGTTCCTTTTATACCTGCCAATAGGTCCAGGCTGTTGTTTTTTTTACTCTCACATAGATAGATGGAAGTGGTTCTTGGGTGCCTTGCTAATATACGGGGCGTCCCAAGACTAGGAAGTATTGTGAGACTATCCTCTCTGTTGATAGACTCTTTCTGTGCCTTGTCTAAAGACCTTTTGTTCAATAGATATTTGCTGCCTTGCAACCATTGCCAGAGGGGCCCGGACATCAGATGCAGCCTGGGGAGTCAGCGTCAGTACCAGTCCAGCTTGAAGCCAAAGTGAAGGTAACCAGCACAGGCATTGCTGGCAACTAGGACCTCCGTGACGGCGGAAGCCCTGGAATGAAGTGTGTACCCCTGCCACTGTCTTGGGCGAAAAATGGGGTCACAAATCAGAAAGGAGAAATCGTGGATCAAGTTTTTGATGCCCAGCTGAGAGTCACAGACCGACCAGAATGGTGAGGAGGCTTTGCTTGAGGCGACCCCTTTTGAAACAAGGGTTGCTTCAGAGATACTAGCACCAGGCCTCTGAATCCTGGTCTCAAAGTGAATGCAAGTTTGCTCCTTTGTTTGTTGGTTAAGAGATACCTGGGTACACTAGATGCAATGTGTGGCCCCAATGAATGAGCAGTGCGCCAGCAGAGCAATACAAAAGTTAGTGAAGGACTTGAATTTAGGGTACAGGTGCTGTATCTCTGGTGCCTGTTAGATTGAAGTGAAGAAAACTGGTGCACTGCCTGAGACACTGGACACGATCGCTAAGAGCATTTGCCCTGGTGGGTGACTGCCCTATCCTGAAAGAAGAAATGTTTCCCTTGAAACTGGGCTGTGATTCTTGAGTTGCGAGTTGTGCAGCTCCACCATGGAAACAACAAGAGCCTGCCGGTGAGGCTCAAACGGACACAGGGAGAAGACTACCCTCTGGCTTGGTTTTACAGCGGCTTCAATTTCCCCAAGAACTTTTTCTTTTTCTTGTTAATAATGTACCCCTTGGGTGGAGGAGCTACGCTACGAATCAAGATGGCTGCGTAAGCTCCCGGCTCCTCCGACCTCCGCCAGCAGCTCGATTATCCTGTCTTCAATCCTGACCTTACACCTGATTTCCTTGTTTATGAAGGTCTACTGCTTCCAAAGGTGCAATCCCGAGATTTCTACCTCATCGGCTGACGAAGATACGCCGTGTTTCCATTCTCGGCCTAACAACGTGTGGAAGCCGGGGCCTTGATTTCTAGACTACCCGAGTCAGAGTTGAACAACATCAGCCGTGAGACCTGGACTGAGCCCGGTCTCCCGAAGAGTGCCTGAATTGTTGACTTTTTGTGACGATCCTTTGAACGATCTACACCCGGGACACGCCAGCGTGCCACGCCGGCTGCTGTGGTGGGGGCCCGGTGCCCGGAGACCTTGCTGCCCCCTCGGGGTCGACGGGCTGGGGTCCTCTCTGATGGCGAAGGTGTGTTCTGTAAGACGAGGAGCGCCCATTATTTGATATCAGATTTGCGTGGCCTGCGACTCCGGAGCAGCCGGCCTCCGGGGTTCAAGTCCGGCTCTGTCGCCTATTGAGAGGAGATGGAGCGGACGGAGGGCACGCCATCGCTACAGGCCGTTGTGGCCGCCATTGGGGCGCTCCATTCGCACACAGTCGCTGTGTTCCGGACACTGATGGTGAAAGTGGACGGTATCCTGGAACCTGAGGACGACACCTCGTTTAGTTTCCAGCTAGAGATGGTACCAGCGGTGCATTGCACATCAGAGGTCGAGGTCCCCGTGCATAACCCGGAATTCATGAACCTTGACGGTCCCCTATTACCGGCAAGCCAGCCCGTGCTTCTCGCTAGCGTCTTTTGCCTGACCCTGCTGCCGCCCAACCCATCTATAGACGGTCTTCCGTGTGGCTACGAGTTCCTTGGTGATGGTTTCGGACACTCGCTGTTCTTGGACGCCTTTCCTCGTTCGAGCCGTGAACTTTTATCCTGTATTCGATCCTCCTGTGCTGCCAAGAACTTTTATGGACGCTTTGCCTTTTCCATCAAAATGGCGGCTCGAGTGGCAAAGACTCTTCTGACGGACCGTACTGGCCAGGGCTGAACTTTCCTGCTGGGATCCGATATAATAGCTTTTCGCAATGCCGGGGTTGTGCCTATATTGTGATGGGAATTGGGTGGTTGTTGTTTATCCTCCCCTGACTGGTTTGTATAATTGCTAAATATTGATTTTACCATGTCTCGTGGTGGTCGCTGTTGGCGGGGGGTATGGGAGACCGGGAGTGTGTTTGCTTTCTCCTCCTCCGCTTTCTCTTTTCCCCTTCCTTTAGGGTAGTTCTTGGGCGACAGGCACGCTGCTAGTGGGGTTAGGCCGTAGCCATTGCAAGGGTGCAGGGTGGGGGGTTAGAGGTGGGGTTTTTTATTTTGCCTTTCTTTTGTTCTATGGCCCCTTTTGTCTTTCTTTTTCCTTCTACGAGAGATGGGCTGTTTCTTTTTCACGAATTGTTTATTGTCCGGGTGTCTTCGCTGGCTTAATTATCCTGTAACATTGTGGACGAGGTCGCGCGGGTGGGATTGCCTTTGATTGATTATTAGATTGCTTATTTCCTTTTTCCGTTATGTGTACCCGTGATGGGCCTTTTACTTCCTACGGGGATTATTGTTTGTATATTTCCCCCGCCTGGCCCTGTTCTGTATTTCACTGCGAAACACCTGATGTTTGTGTTGCCTATTCTTGTCTTACTGTTAAAATAAAAAAATATATTAAAAAAAAATAATGTACCCCTTTAGTCGTCCCATTTTTGAGGAGGAGCAGCCCTTTGCAGCTCTTCGTCCTAATTCCTATGGCCCTCTGTGGTCCTCCTGGTCCCAAATATAATTGATGTTCTAACCCTCATAAAAGGAAAATGTAAAAGTCATTTGGAAAATGTTTTTATTAGAGATGTCCTGTTAGTTATTCTGAAACTGAAATTGATGGTCACTGAAATGCATAGGAGCCCAGAAAATGTTTTTACTAGATGGTTCTAGGATTTGCTTAGGACTAGGAAAAATTATAATTCTGTTTGTAATAGTGGTCATTACTCTCTCCTGCTATCTGAATGTTAATTATGACCCGATGCTATGTTCCCTTTGTTTTCCTGCTTATACCTCATATATACCCGCTTAATGAAATGTTTAGAATGGAAAATGCCCACCTAGCAATGAATTAGGATATTGATAAATTTATGAAAATTAATTTGCAAATATTTTCTGCGTTCCTACTGTCTTTAGCTCATGCTAAAAGGACTATCTGTTAAAGATTGCAGGGATTTGTTAGCATGACCTGAAAGCCATTTTGTATTTTGGCAGACGTTTAAGTTAGCCTTGTTCTCGCCATGCGCTATTTCCCTCTTCAGAGCCTTGCATATGCTCAGAAGGGCCTAGCTAGTAGAATGCACCTGCTCCTATAGTATAACTGTCAGGCTATTTTTGCTGCTCTATGGAGAAGTAACTCTCCTCCCACTTTGTTCAGAAAGCAGATCTTGCATGCCCATATTAGGCATTTTGCATGCTTACATGAGCCAGGACTGCTCCTTGGTCTTATGCTGACTATGTGACCCTAAGCATATATAAGGCCCCAGATACAGTCTTGCACAATCCCATCATTTCAGAATTGAAGCATTGCCCTAGGTATATCTGTGCATAAAGGAATGCCAAACAAGAATCCAGAGGACCACAGAGCAAGTGCACTCTGTTGTGAGCTTAATATATGCAGGCGTAAGTAACAATAGTCGCCGCCAGTTCAAACGTGCATCACCTCCTTCAAGATAGTAGGTCTTTCTTTAAGTGATCTCAGCGCCGCGTTTGATACTGTCTCTCATCAGATCTTACTAAGCAGGCTGGAGGAGGCGGGGGTAGTGGGCCTTGCTTTGGATTGGTTTAACTCCTTTCTTGCTGACAGGACGTTCCAGGTTACTTCGCCCCCTTTTCTTTCGCATGTCCATTTTAGCAAGCAGGGGGTTCTTCAGGGCTCTGCCTTGAGCCCCTGCTTGTTTAACATCTATGTCCAGCCTCTGGCAAGAGTGGCGCATGAAGCCGGCTTGACCTTAGTGTCATATGCCGACGACACGCAATTGGTGGTTGCCCTCTCGGATGGCGGAGTCTGTGGTCCGGTGCAGTTTCGTACTGGACTCGAGGCAATTTCGGAGTGGATGACCTCGAATTGTCTTCAATTAAATGCTAGCAAATCAGAAGTATTGCTGGTTGGCAACAACAAGGACCTTTGGAGCTCACAGTGGTGGCCTACTTCTATGGGCAACGCGCCAACTCCCAAGCCAGTCGTAAAAAATCTGGGGATCTGGCTTGATTCTACTCTGGGTTTTCAGGATCACACTAAAAAGGTGGCTGGCATTTATTTTGGTCTACTACGTGGCTTTAGGCCCATTTTGGGATTCTTTGATTCTGCCACTCGCCAACTGATAGTTCAGGCCACCATTGTCTCACGCATAGATTATGCGAATTCTCTCTTGTTAAGGGCCAACAAGGCGGACGTTCTCCGCCTGCAGAGAGTCCAAAACGCAGCGGCACGGGTCCTGCTTAGGCTCCCTAGATTCTGTTCCGTGTCAGGTGCCATCAGGCAACTTCAGTGGTTGCCTTTTCAAAAAAGGATTGAATTTAAAGCACTCTGTCTTACTTTTAAGATTTTAAAATTTTCTTCTCCTGAGATTCTATCAAATGTAATGACTCCTTATGTTCCCAACCGCCAACTTCACTCCTCGGGGCAGTTGTTGGCTGTGGTTCCCCGTGTGAAGCTGGCCAGAGCCGGGGGGCAGTCTTTCTGCCTTTTGGCGGCTAGGCTGTGGAATTCCATCCCTGCCTATGTCCGCCATTTGGATGGTCTGTTCCCCTTCCGTAAGGCCATCAAAACCTTCTTGTTTCCTGCCTAGACTGTGCCGCTGCCTTTGTTCTGCCTTTTGCTTCTAGCGCCGGGACGCACCTTTGCTGGGGCAGCTGCGCGCTTTATAAAATTACGTTATTATTATTATTTTTATTATTATAGTGTGAAGTAGGCCCCATACAGGACCTTAATGGAACAATCACCTAGGCTAACCTTGCCAGTGCAAACAATTATGATTTGGGAGGGATTGAGCGCTGCACTCGGGGGCATTCCTTGCTTTAGACAGACGAAAGCATTAGGAATATTACATACCCGGTATGGGACCGTCTTTTACCCTTTGTCACAGGTGCAGCTCCCAGCAGGTTCACCTAGCCTTTCGGCCTCTTGAGGTCGATAATATGACTACCATTAAGTTGAGTATCAACAGACATCTGTTATTCAGAGCCAGCAGCCCTTTCAGGGTGACGGTGCACTGTTATGTTATGTTATGTTATTAATGGGTCTTGTTTAGCGCAACGGCTACTCCGAAGGAGTGTCCCGGCGCTTTATGCTCCAGACCCAGAAAGGAGACTAAAAAAGAACATAACAGTTAGCAGAACAACAAAAGAGAAGGGGGAACAAAACTCTACCCAGCAAATAACCAAGTCTTAAGACCCTTCCTAAAAGCCAGCAAATTGGATGTGAGTCGTAAGGACAATGGTAAGGAATTCCATAGCTGAGGGGCCAGAAATCTGAAAGATCGCCCTCCCAGACGTGCCTTCTTAATACGTGGGACTACAGCAAGTGCTAAAGACTCTGATCGTAGGGAACGTGTCGGCTGATAAAAGTTCAGCCTCTTCTGTAAATATTTTGCACCCGTGGCGTGCAGTGCTTTGTGGGCTAATGTCAAGGCCTTGAACATTATCCTCTTCCGTATCGGAAGCCAATGGAGGGATTGTAGCAGGTTAGAGGCACTGGCTCGGCGATGTAGGCCGAAAATTGCTCGTGCGGCGGCATTCTGGGTCACCTGCATACGATGTAAAAGGTATTCTGGATGAACCAGATACAAAATGTTGGCATAATCCAATCTGGGTCCAATGAGGGCCTCAACAGTTATTCTCCGATGCTCCACAGACAGCAAAGGGAAAAACTTTCGGAGCATCCTGAGGATCCCCAAACAGGTCCCAGTCAAGGTTGCCACCTGGGATTTAAGCGTGAGCCCGTTGTCGATTTTAATTCCCAAGTTCTTGGCCCATTTAGAAGACTGGGCTGGCGGGAACTTGTCAGCAGGCCACCAACCATGCCAATCCGGTTCCACAGGGCATCCGAAGAAAAGTATCTCGGATTTATCCGAGTTGCACTTGAGGCTGTTCAGATGGAACCAATTGAAAACAGCCCCAAGGCACTCACGGATACTTTCCCCATCGAATTCTTCGCTCTTGTAACAGGTGAAAAGAAGCTGGGTGTCGTCAGCGTATGAGACTATCCGGGCCCCATAGGACTCCACCAGATCCGCCAGAGGGGTCATGAGGATGTTAAATAGGGTAGGACTCAAGACTGAGCCCTGAGGAACTCCGACTCCCAATGGCGGCATTTCGGCAGAACCGGGTGGGGCCCAGACAGTTTGTCGGTGGTTGGCCAAGAAGGAACGAAACCAGCTGAGCACCGTCCCCCCCAGACCGATGTCCTGTAGTCTAGTGAGGAGATCCTCATGGGGGACGGTGTCGAACGCCGCCGACAAGTCTAACATGACTAACATCACCCTGCCTCCATCATCCTGCACCTCCTTCACAATCTCAGAAACTTCCAGGAGCGCCGTCTCGGTGCTTAAGTTGGATCGAAAGCCCGATTGCGACGCATGGAGCAGTTCATTCGACTCCAGGAAGTTAGAGAGCACGCTATGGACGTGCTTCTCGAGGATTTTAGTAAGTGCAGGGAGGAGCGAAATTGGTCGATAGTTGGACGGGGCTTCCGGGGCAAGGTTGGACTTTTTAAGGAGAGGAATCACCATGGCCTGTTTCCAGGATTGAGACAGGATCCCCTGACTCAAGGAAAGGTTGAGAATGGGATTAACTAGGGGATTAATAACATCCGCCATTCTAGCTAGGAATTTAGCCGGGCAGGGATCACACGGCGATCCTGATTTGAGATTCCTCATCAGATCTAAAGATGAGGGGATCGTGAGAGGCGGAAAGTTCAACAAAACCGGACCAGGGATCGTCTGGTGGACTATCTCATTCGGCAGCATAGGAGGAGCAGCTGTTGGTCTCGGAGAAAAAGAGTCCTGAATCTGCCTAATTTTAGTTGTAAAAAAATTAGCAATAGTGTCAGCCCAGGTCTCATCCGGAATCTCCTGATCTATAGTCGCACGCGGGGTCGTAAATTCTCGTACAATCGAAAAGATCTCCTTACAGGAGTTGGCTGCTTCCTCAATTTTTTTAGAAAAGTAGTCCTTCTTACCCTGTAGGATTAAGCCATGATAGGATTTCATCACAGTTTTGTAGGTTCGTTTTGCCTCATCATCGTATTGGGCTCTCCAGGCCCGTTCGGCGACTTTGCATTGTCTCCGGGAAAGGGCCAACTCTGCCGAGAACCAAGGGGCCGTAGAGCGTTTAGTATCAGATCTAGGCGGCTGTAGAGGAGCCAACTCGTTCAATCTAGCTGAAAGCCAGGACTGCAGGGTGTCCAGATCATGCTCCAGATCACCCGTATACGAGGGAGGATGGTTCACCAGGGCCTGAGCTAACAAATCAGGAGTCACCCGATGATACGCCCTGTAGCTACTACCCAGCTGACTCGAGGCCCTGGCAGATGGTTTCTCCGTACTAGATATTTGGAAATGGGCAAGAAGATGGTCAGACCACAGTACCGGCATGAGAGCAGTAACCGCAATTGGGGAGGTAGAAAAGATCTGGTCTAATGTGTGGCCTTTGTCATGTGTCGGGCCAGAAAGGTAAGGGAGCAAACCAGGAGCAGACGTGATATCGAACAGCTTATTGACATCCTGGTCCCTCTGATCTTCCATGTGGAAGTTAAAATCTCCCGCCAATATGCACTGCTCCGACCTCAGGACAAGGACCGACAGGACCTGCTGGAGATCCTCAAAAAAGGAACCCACAGGGCCCGAGGGTCTATATACTACAAGACCCTTCACCATTTGTTGAGGTGTTAAGGACAGGGTAAAGGCAAGGGATTCAGCACCCATGATGGTTTCCGTGCACAAAAGTGCACACGAAAGAGATTTTTTCACAACCAGGGCAACTCCTCCCCCCCTTCCCTTAATTCTGTCTTGTCTATAGATGTTATACTCAGATGGAATGGCTGCCACAATGTCCGGGTGGGAGGACTCATTGAGTCAAGTCTCGGTGAGCATAAGACAAGAGGGGTCATTCGTAGAGAGCAGATCGAAAATCTCCTGAGTGTGTCTGTGCAGTGACCTGGTGTTAAGGAGTAAGCAAAGATGTTTAATGCTACAGCCCTTCACATGGGTAGTGTGAGGGAGAACGCTGGTAAGATGCCAATTACAAACTGGGCATTTGTGTTTGCCCCTGTAGCGACCAGGAAAAACTGAATAACACGACCTATTGCCAAAGCGTAGGGAATGGAGCTCCTTGGATGTATATGACAGCATAGTGCTGCAGGGGGTTGGAAGTGCCGACCAAGAGAACCTGCCACACCACACGCCTCAGGGACGCTGACGGGCGCAGACGGGCAGGACTCTGGCACGACTCCGGCGCAGATCCGGCGCGTCCGCAGAACGCGTCCGCTGCGCGGAGAGAGGGAGGAACTATTTATAGCGCTACTAGAGCGCGAGGGCGGAGAGTCCTACCCCCAAGATGTCAGCCAAAGTCAGATCCCAGCCCTCGGCGTCAATACTCAGCCGAGGGCGGTCTGAAACCCCAAGCAAGGGGGAGGGAACAGGCGAAGCGCTTACAAGCGCTGGGAAGTCTGAGGCAAGGCAGCAGCACGCTTACAGCACAAGCGCGATCCTAAGCTGCAGAGAAATTCAATTAAAAGTGACTAACACGAAAGTCAACACACTCGATTTAAAATTGCCAAAGGAAAGAGAGGAGACCTCCCGGCTTTCCGCCTCAGGAGGGAAAAGGTTAGGTAGCAGATGTTAATGTAATGTAATGTAATGTATGTGCACTCAAAGACACATACATACAGGTTTCTTAGGCAAAGCCACAGGTTTATGCTTTAATTGGATAGAGTCAGAGATCTGAAGGGCCAGTTTTATGCAGCACGTGGATCATAAATTGGTTAAAACATTAAGGGCCATATGTATCAACAACCTGATTTGCGATTCTCAAGTAGCGATTTTTTAGAAATCGCTATTTGAGAATCGCAAATAGGGATGTATGTACAAAATTGCAAATTTTTTGCGATTTCTTAGTATTCCTTAATTGTGATTAGCTAATTGCGAATCACAATTAAGGAATACTTTCCCATTCATTTCTATGGGCCAGAGGCCCATAGAAATGAATGGGAAGTCATTCTCCATTTGCGATTCGCAATTTGAGAATCGTAAATTGAGAATAATTTTAAGGGTGCAGGGGTGTCCAAAGGACACCCTGTTGCACCCCTGAAATTAGCATGGGTGCACGTGTGGCGCACATACATGACCTAAGGGCATGTATGTGCTTCACATTGCACTTTGAAAAATGCAAACAAGTGAATTTTTCAAGGAATTCGCAAATTACCACCAACTTGAAGTTGGTGGTAATTTGCGGTTCCTTAAGGTAAATTTGCATTTTTTTTTTGCTTCTTACATTGCATTTAAGGAATCGCAAAATTTGCGATTCCTTAAATGCAATCGCAAAATAAGGAATCGCTAATTTTGCGATTCCTTATTTTGCACGCAGTTTTCTTTCATACATACCATTTAGCACTAATGCGTTCGCAAACGCCGAAATTCTGCGAATTTCGACGTTTTCGAACGCATTAGTGCTTGATACATATGGCCCTAAGTCTGGTTCTTTGAAGGCAATTATTAGTCCCACCACCCACCTCAAGATCACACAGACTCCGAACAAAATGTACTTTCAACAGGCCTGGGCAAACAAATGTAATGCCTTTATTCGCAGCTTCAGCCAGCTGATATCATTGAGAGTTTCAGGGGTGATGGGGTTGTACCTCCAGGAACAGGTTCCCAGTTCAGGAGCAGAGGGAAGCAGTTTTTGGGACAGGTCAGCATACCTCAAAGGTATATCTGTGGGTTTAATGCATGAGTATCTCTGGTCTTATGGCTGAGTAGAGCCATCTCACTTAATCTCACTTAGAGGATGTCCATGTTAAAACTTTGTGCTCATGATGGTTCTCATGACCCAGGGGGTTTATTGTATCGTTTCAAGGGGAAGAGATATAAGTTAGATGCTTCATTGTCTACAAAGTAGCACATTAAGGCGGCGGTGTATAAGTCAAGTTGCAGCTCGGAGACTTCCCTCATTAACGTTAGCGGCTGCTCACATGGTTAGCAGTAAGCAGCCTGGGAAGTCAGGAGCCAAACACCACCTATAAACTGAACAGGCTAAATTCCTGTAAGATAAGAGTGATACATGGCAAGTACACGAGGACTCCCTTGCTTAATGTCACATAGTTCTAAGCTCATTGGATAGTTGCGCCTTTACATATCATTGTAGGATAGTCACCGTGGTTGAACAGGCTATTGGGTATGCCTTGCCAGGACATTGACACACACTTCACACGAACGGGAGCCTCCATAAAGGGTAAATGCTGAAAACACGGACTGGGGTACGTTTGGCTCAAGCCTCTTCTTCACCGAGTTGCAGGACATCATGTTGTTGCCAGTTGTATTTGAGTGACAGGCAAGTGCAGTAAGGGATTTGTATTAGGTAACTAGGTTACTTACAGGGAGGCAGACGAGTCCCAGCGGACCCACAAAAGGTGTGTTGCGTCAAAACATGAAACTGGGAATCTTGGTTCCGACATTATCATTGTATTTATAATACGCAAGACTCTCTGACTATGCGGGGTAAAAATGTTCCAACATGAAATCCGAACCCAGCTTGTATTTGATGGAGGTCAGTCAATTCCGGGGAAAACTAAGTGAACTAGGTCTATCGCTGGTTCAGGCACCAAGGGTCACAGCTGGTTAGCAGGTGGTATGCACCTGAGATCGGACTGCAGTTAAGCAAGCCTGGTGGGCTGAGTACATTGCTACGCCAAGAAAGGGTGCAGTGACAGCAATAGTGGGCACAATACATACAGTCCCTCAAACCAAATTTGACGCCATTATTGTGTTCGCCTTGGATTAGCAATCAAAAAGGTCTGTGCAAATGTCCTGTCAAACTCAGCAAAGTATGTGCAATCTGGAACCGAGGGCATGTTACAGGTTGCTTCAGTTAAGCAAAAAATCCTCTGCCCATGTCCCATGGGAAGAAAAGGACTTGAGAGACCCCTGTAGTCACACTTGCCTCAAGGTGTGTCCCTCGCGATGCTCCTATGTGATGTCCACATTGCTTCCCCGCATGGCAAGTCCTTTTCTTCCCATGGGACAACCCTACCCCTAATCCGGGGTTTTGAAGTCTCATAGTAGAGTCTGACAAAGGTCAACCTACTTAAGTGGATTCATCTTAGTCTCTTACAGACGAGATAGGAGCCCATTTTGTCACGTCCTGATGAATGCCATGGACCCTCCTGGCCACGATGGCAGAAACATCGACACTGATGGGGATGGACACTAAACCCCCAAGTCCCCTCTATTAGTTTTAATACTGAGCAAATACTGTGCAATTAAAATGTTCATGTAGTATTTGTAATCAATTTTTAACCCCTTCCATGCTGCCGTCGGCCATTGGCTGATGGCAGCACTACCTCGCTTGTGCTGCCGTTGGCCAATGGCCGACGGGCCCCACTCGCTTTGCAGAAGTGCCGCACTTACACAAAACGGGCGGCGCAGCCAAAGGGTTAACACCACTCACTAACTTTCCTAGCACGGGCCCCTCTTAGTTGTGGAAGTGCCTCCCTGTCTGCAGGTGAAGGCCCGCTCTCTATCCAACGCGGTCTTTAGAGAGAGAGGACTGCCAATGATGAAGCATGACACCTGGCGGTATGTGAGGTCAGTCCTTACATTTTTTTTGGAGTTTGCCGACACCACATACGGAATAGGCATCGTGTGCCGCTACCTTCTTTAGGAAAATACACCGAGCCAAGGTAGCTTCTCAAGTCAAGTCAAGTTAAGATTTGTATAAAGCACTACTCACCCAGAGGGTCTCAAGGCGCTTGAGGGAGGGGGGTACGTTAGTTGTTTTCTGAAGAGAGGTGGTTGTGTGTAAGGCGGAGGTGGGTGGGGAGGGAATTCCAGGTTTTGGCCGCTATGTAGGAGAAAGATCTTCCTCCCATGGTGGATCTTTGGATGCGTGGAATCGCGGCGAGGGCTTGATTGGACGATCATAGTTGGCGGATGGGGGTGTAAAAGTTCAGGCGCGTGTTGAGGTATTTGGGTCCTAGGTCACAGAGGGCTTTGTGTGCGTGGGTGAGGAGACGGTGAGGAGTGGAGGTCTCTCAAGTGACCAGATATGTGATTGTGGCAGGAGATGTCTAGGATGAGTCTGGCGGATGCGTTCTGAATGCGTTGGAGTTTTCTCTGTAATTTAGCTGTGGTTCCGGCGTAGAGGGTGTTTCCGTAGTCCAGTCGGCTAGTGACAAGTGCTTGGGTGACCGTCTTTCTTGTTTCGGTGGGGATCCAGCGGAAGATCTTTTTGAGCATACGTAGGATGTTAAAGCATGATGATGAGATGGCGTTGACTTGTTTGGTCATCGAGAGGGAGGAGTCCAGGATGAAGCCCAGGTTGCGTGCGTGGTCCGTTGGTTTGGGTGCGCTGCCCAGGGCCGGTGGCCACCATGAGTCGTCCCAAGCAGAGGGGGATGATCCTAGGATGAGGACTTCCGTCTTGTCTGAGTTCAGTTTTAGATGGCTGTTCTTCATCCACTCGGCTACGTCTTTCATCCCTTCGTGTAGGTTGGTTTTGGCGGTGTTTGGGTCTTTGGTGAGGGAGAGGATCAGCTGGGTGTCGTCTGCAAAGGAGATGATGTTGAGGTTGTGTTGGCGCGCGATGGATGCGAGGAGGCTCATGTAGACGTTGAAGAGGTTGGGGCTGAGTGATGATCCTTGTGGTACGCCGCAGATGACTTCAGTGGCCTCTGATTTGAAAGGGGGGAGGCGGACTCTTTGGGTTCTTCCGTCGAGGAACGAGATGCTCCAGTCCAATGCTTTTCCTAGTATCCCGACGTTGCTGAGGCGTTGAATAAGGGTGCTATGACAGACCGTGTCGAACGCTGCGGAGAGGTCCAGTAGGATGAGGGCAGCTGTTTCTCCGTTGTCAAGTAGTGTTCGAATGTCGCCTGTGGCTGGGATGAGGGCGGTCTCGGTGCTGTGTTTGGCTCGGAAGCCGGACTGTGATGGGTCGAGGGAGCCGTTAGACTCGAGGAAGGCGGCGAGCTGACTGTTGACGGTTTTCTCAATGACTTTGGCAGGGAATGGGAGGAGCGAAATGGGGCAGTAATTCTTAAGTTCGGTGGGGTCTGCTGTGGGTTTCTTCTGGAGGGCGCTGAGTTCCGCATGTTTCCAGCTTTCCGGGAAGGTAGCGGTGTTGAGGGAGCAGTTGATGATATCTCGGAGATGGGGTGCGATGATGGAGTCGGCTTTGTTGAAGATGTGGTGGGGGCATGGGTCGGTTGGCGATCCGGAGTGGATGGAGTTCATCAAGCTGATGGTGTCTTCAGTGCTGATTGGGTTCCAGGCGTAAAGGATGGTGGTGGGGGGCTTTGATTCTGAGGTAAGGAGGGTGGACTGGTCGCCGAAGCTGTTATGTATGTCAGCGATTTTGCTGTGGAAGAACGAGGCTAGAGAGTCGCAGAGGTCTTGAGAGGGAGTGATGTCGTTGGTGCCGGCGGTGGGGTTAGTAAACTCTTTGACGATGTTGAAGAGTTCTTTGCTGTTGTGGGCGTTGTTGTCTAGTCGATCCTTGAATGCTGATTTCTTGGTGGATCGGATCAGCTGGTGGTGTTTGCGGGTGGCGTTCTTGAGGGCGGTCATGTTGTCTGTGGTTGGGTTTTTTCGCCATGCTTTCTCGAGGGTGCGGCAGATCTTTTTGGATTTCTTAAGGTCGTCATTGAACCAGGGGGCTTTTTTGCTACCAGGCTTGTTTTGATGGTTTTTCAAGGGTGCTAATTCGTCAGGGGTGTGGGTGATCCATTGTGTGAGGTTGATGGCTGCTTGATTTGGGTCCAATGATTTGGCGGGAAGGTTTTGGTATAGCGATGTGGTGAGTTGGTCGGTGGTAATTTTGTTCCAGTTTCTACGGGGGATTTGTTGTGGGTGGTGGTGGGTCGTGGTTTTTCTGTATTTGAAGTAAACGCAGCTGTGGTCCGTCCAATTGAGTACTGTGGCGTGATTGAAGGAGATGTGCTTGCTGGAGGAGAAAATTGGGTCGAGCGTGTGTCCGGCGTAGTGGGTGGGGGTGTCGACGAGTTGTTTGAGTCCAAGATTGGCGAGGATGTCCAGAAGGGTGGTGGTGTTGCTGTTGTTGTTCTTTTCCAGGTGGAAGTATTATTATTATTATTATTATTCTGAGTTTTGTATAGCGCCTGGTTACCAAATAGGCATCCCAGCGCTCGCCAGATAATAACACTACCAAAGAATAATGCAGGGTTTAAGCAGAAAACAGAAACGTCTTTAAAAGTTTGCGGAACCGGAGAAGACTAGCTTCCGAACGAAGTTGTAGGGGCAGTGAATTCCACAAAGTGGCCACATTTATCGAAAACCTTCTGCCACCAGTTCTAGCCCTCTTCACCCTCCCGACCTGAAGAAGATGTTGATGGTCGGAGCGAAGAGAGCGAGGAGCCTTGTAAGGCTGGACCATCTCCCCCAGAATAGGTGGGCCTACCCCATGCAGAACTTTATGGGCTATACAGAGTGATTTGAATTTCACCCTGTCCCTAACAGGGAGCCAATGCAGAGCCCTCAGCGCCGGGCGAGCAGACTGACGCCTGGGGAGACCCGTCAAGAGCCTGGCGGCAGCATTCTGCACTTGCTGCAGTTTGTTCAGGGTAGATTCAGGTGCACCCAGGAATAACGCGTTGCTGAAATCCAGCCGCGAGATGATCAATCCCTGGATGAGAAGCCTCCTAGTGGACGCTGGGAGCAAAGGTAAGATCTTCCGGGCTGAGCGGAGCAGGCCAAAACACACGCCAGCAGTCTTTTTAGCATGCGTTTTAAACGAAAGGCCCCGCTCCAGCCACACCCCCAAGCTCTTGATCTCCTGCTTGGGGGTGGGTACCGGTCCCAGACAGTCAGGCCAGCTGCTGGGGGACAAAGATGGAGAGGAGTTCCCCAGCAGCATGAGTTCCGTCTTGGAGCCGTTCAACTTTAGCGCTGAGCTGCACATCCACGTGTAGATCTTCTCCAGACACGAGTGCAGCCGGTCGGGATGATGCGCCGACTGGGAAAGGCCAACCACCAGCTGAGTATCATCAGCGTAGCTGATGATTTTAATACCCAGCGGCAGTACCACACTCTCCAGGGGGGCCATGTAAATGTTGAATAAGGTAGGGCTCAATGAAGAGCCCTGTGGCACACCGCACTGGAGAGGGGTTGTAGATGATTTTTCATGGCCTTCCCACACCTCAAATGTCCGACCTTCCAAGAAGGAAGCAAACCATTTGAGAGCCACACCGGTGACCCCCACCCCCGACAGCCGTTGGAGAAGCACCTGATGGTCCACGGTGTCAAAAGCAGCACTGAGGTCCAGGAGGATCACTGCCACTGATTCCCCCCGAATCCAAAATGCTCCTTGCATTCTCCAAGACCGCCAACAGGGCGGTGTCAGTCCCCTGACCGGGACGAAAACCCGTTTGGGAATCGCCCAGGAGGGAGTTAGCTTCCAGGAAGTCCGACAGGCGACTGTTTACCAACTTCTCAGCCACCTTACTAATACCCGACAGCAAGGAGATCGGCCTAAAGTTGGCGAGGTCGGCGGGATCCAGGTTAGGCTTTTTCAAAAGAGCCTTAACCACCGCCCCTTTCCAACTGGGGGGGACTATCCCTTGAGTGAGGGACAAGTTTATAAGGTCCGTCACTGGGCCGCCGATGGTAGAAGCCACCTGTTTAAGATATTTAATAGGTGCTGGGTCTTTCGGGGAACCACTCTTCATGGTCCTCAAAACCGAGAGAGCTTCCTCCGTAGTGACCGGACCGAGAGAGGCCAGCTCCACTGATCGCATCCTAAGTTGGGAACTGAAGTTATCATCCAAGGAAGAAGCCTCCCCCTGGCGGGGAAGGGAAGCCAGTATGTTGTCGATTTTGGATTTAAAAAAGGAGGCCAATTCTATGCATTTTTTGCGTGGGTCCTCGTGGATGACCTGAGGTTCGGGGATATTCAGTAGTTCCTTTATGACCCTGAACGACTCTTTGGAAGAGTTGGCCGCAGAGCCTATTCTCTCTTCAAAGAATCCCGATTTTGCCACCCGAATAGCAGATTTATAACTGCTCAGAGCCGCACGATATTGTTTCCGGCTCGTTTCACTCCAGTCTCTTCTCCAGGACCGCTCTAGCCTCTTGCATCCCTTCCTCAGGGTCCTCAATTCAGACGAATACCAAGGCGCCGAACCCACTCTCTTCCCCCTCGTAAGTTGTTTCTTTTTTGGAAGGAGGGTGTCCAACGAGTCCGAGAGCCAGATGTAAAAATTGGCATCAGCACTGATCGGGTTGACTCCCCGAGGGGGTAGCGTAGCCTCCAGGTGTGCCGCCCAGGAATCAACTATGAGCCTCGACCAGGCTCTTTCCAAGATTTGAACCCTTGGGGCCACCGCTACTGGACTATCAAATTGCCACTTTGCGGACACCAAAAAATGGTCTGTCCAAGGCAGGGCAAGAGCCGGAGATGAATTGAGATAGTCCAGATTTGAAAGTATGGGATCTAGCAAGTGGCCCTTCTCATGGGTCGCGCCCGAGTTGGCCAAATTGATTCCAAAAGATTTGAGGTCCTCGAGAAGATCTACACGCACGACATTGGTGGGGTCATCAAGATGGATATTGAGGTCCCCGAGAAGGACAAAATTGGCAGATGAGGAAGCAAGAAGTGCGGTAGTTTCTAGGAGAGAGTTAGGGAAATTTCCCAAGGGTCCAGGAGGGCGATACATCAGCAAGCCTACCAAGGACACTGTAGGTGAAAGACGAAGGGAAAACTGACAGCTCTCACAATCAGTCACCCCTCCGATCTGAATCTTACAAGCCAGCGTGTCTCTGAAAAGGATAGCAATGCCTCCTCCTCTCCCTATAGGTCTATCAAGGTGGGATATAAGAAAACCTGGAGGGAGTGCTCTGACCATATCAGGGCCGGAGCTGGATGAGAGCCAAGTCTCGGTAAGAAACAACACATCGAGCTCGTGATCCAAGATGAGTGAATTAATTTCAATGGCATGACTCGGCAAGGACCGGCAGTTTAATAGAGCCATGGAAAGGGCGGATTTCCCCGCCACTAAATTCTGGCCGGACAGACAGGCTCTACACGGTAGGAAAGGAAAGGTTCCCTCCTGTGCAAAACAACAACTGGTAGGGTGGGGCGAACGATAGGAGATAAGAACATCCCTCCCATATCGTAACCTGTTGGTAGGAGGCGCCAGAGGAACGGGCATGATGACAGGCCCTAGGCCCGTCTGGGCCCGGACGGGCACAGACGGGCTGAACTCTGGCGTAACTCCGGCGTCAATTCGGCGTCCCCGCTGCGCGGAACCGCTGCGCGTTGACATGGCTACCTATATACTGAACCAGCAAGGTAGAGAAAGGACTGATGCACGCTGCTCCCACTCACCAAAGATGGCCGCCTCGAGACAGGGCGAAGGACCCGCAAAGAGCGGTGAGTTGTACCAATTAGGGTGCAAGTAGAGATGACAGAGATGAGGGTATGTGGGCCAGGCAATTTTAAAATCAAGGAATAAGTGCCCAAAATTAAAATAAACTCAAATACAAAAACGGGAGAGTAAAAACGAACAGACTGCTACTGCACACACACTACTCGTAAATAGCGCCACACGCTGGTCAAGGAAGTTAAAGACTCCTAGTAGAATGTAGTCCTTGGAGGGGAGGGCGTGTGGGCTGATGAAGTCAGTGATGTCTTTGCTGAATTGTGTGCGGGGTCCTGGTGGTCTGTAGATGAGGGTGCCTCTGAGTGTGGTCTTAGGGTCGGTGTGAATCTGGAAGTGAAGGTGTTCGGCGGCTGCGAGGTTGTCGTCGGAACTGGTGGTGATGTGGATGGTGTTCTTATGGACGATGGCAATGCCTCCTCCTGTTTGGTTGATGCGGTCCTTTCGGATGATCTTGTAGCCGTCCGGGATGGCTATGGCGATGTCGGGCGCTGATGAGGCGTTCATCCAGGTTTCTGCAAGAAAGGCGACGTCCGGCTTTGTGGTGTCTAGTAGGTTCCATAGTTCAGTGGCGTGTTTGTGGACCGAGCGGGTGTTGAGCAGGATGCACTTCAGGTGGATGGTATCGGAGCTCTGTTTGGCGTGAGTGTATTTGGCGTGGGTCCTGATGCTGTCGAACTTGCAGGAGTGGCAGGTGAAGGGTCCATGGGTGTGTCCTGGGGCGGCTTGGTGGCAGTCTGGGAGACGGCCGGAGTTGAGTGCTGAGAGGGTATCGGCGTCATACGTTATGCGGCTGGAGTGGATTTTGCGGGGACCAGGGGGTCTGGCGCTGGGCGCGGTCCTGGCGCGGACGGGCTTACCTTTGGCGCGCCTTCGGCGCGCATGGGGCGCGTCCGCTGCGCGTGAACACTGCGCGAAAGTTGCTTTGACATAAGTAGATAGTGGAGGGGGCGGAGCGAGGGAGGAGCAGCTGGGAGGCGGGAGTGGGGTGGAGAGACGGGCTAGGAGGCACAACAACAAAATGGCTGTAACAACAAAAGCGAAACAGGACGAGATTGGGGCACAATGTGGTATATCGCTATGGGCAGTGTCACCGGCACAATCAGGCACTAATTAATATTACCAAGCAATGCGAGCAATGCGAGCAGTGGAGCGCTACGATACTAAATAGGCACAACTAATTTTCAAAGCAATGCGAGCAATGCACAATTACTTCTAGGCAGCAGTGAGGAATATAGCGCTACGATACCCAAGAGACCAGGGAGCGTGAGGAGCGACCGCTTCTGAACGAGTCAGGACGGTCACAGCGCTTTACCAGACGGGACGATCCTTAACTCTCAGTGGGAGGGAGGAGCAGCTGGGAGGCGGGAGCTTCTGGTTGTGTGTTACATGTCACCTGTAGGCCAGCTTACCTTGACTGCCCCGTAGCCTCTGGTTCCCTCCCTTTTTTTTTTAATAATAGGGTTATTGTGCGTATATCGGATACAAATGAAGACATGGCCGTACTAAGAAGGGACTTACAAGCCTCGTAATGAATTAGAAGACAGCATTGACAAAGAACAAACACACAAGGCAATGAAAAATAGGGGCGGGGGGAGTGGGCGAAGCTTCCCTCCGTACTCAACTACCCCAGCTCTTCGCACAGCAGCGCTTGCGCACTCGACCTAATAAAGGTGACCAGATTTAGAGCCCAGCACTGTCAGTGACAGTCGGATCAACTGGATACATCTATTGCTCCTGGGGGTGCTCTAACACTAAGTAAAACAAAGTCCCTTTTCCATGAGCGAAATGGGACATGGGGAAGGATACAAGTAATGAGGCGCTGCTCCAGGGGTGAACGACCCAGAAAAAGGCGGGACAAAGAGCAAAATAACAATATAGAAGGCAGAGTTTAAAAAAGACACTGACAGGATAACGTTAAAAGCAGTGGGCGGGGCTGAAGCCCACAAAGAAGTGAATACCAAAGTACATACAAGAGGCCTGGAGCGCTCGACCTAAAGACTAAAGCTCACCCGCCCTCTGGCTTCTCCAGGCCGAGCACTATTAACAAACCCACGGTGGTAAATTAGGTGTGGGCTGAGGGGCTGAGAGCCCTTCTCAAGGAACAGCCACAATCCTTGTCAGGGAGATGGGAAAAAACGTCATTACAAGAACCTGTGTTTAAGCCGCTGGTGGCCTGGCACCAAAGCAGTCAGCACTTTAAAGTATGTGTGCAACACTTTAACAGTAATAAAATGAAAACACAAGACATGTAAAAATAGTAGGCATTGCAATATCGCACCCATCCCGACAGGTGCCTGCAAGCCTGCCGACCTCAAGAATTACCGCCCCATCTCGCTCCTCCCGTTTCCAGCCAAAGTCATCGAGAAGACCGTCAACAAACAGATGGCCGCCTTCCTCGAGACGAACGGATCCCTCGACCCCTCACAGTCCGGCTTCCGAGCCAACCACAGCACCGAGACCGCCCTCATCGCCGCCACCGATGACATCCGAGCCCTGATGGACAATGGAGAAACAGCGGCCCTCATCCTCCTAGACCTCTCCGCGGCATTCGACACGGTCTGCCACCGCACCCTAGTACGGCGCCTCAGCAACATCGGAATCCAGGACAAGGCGCTGGAATGGATCATCTCCTTCCTCGACGGAAGAACACAGAGAGTCCGCCTACCACCGTACAAGTCAGAGGCCTCCGACGTCATCTGCGGCGTCCCCCAAGGATCATCTCTGAGCCCCACCCTCTTCAACGTCTACATGAGCCCCCTCGCGGCCATCGTACGCAAACACAACCTCAGCATAATCTCCTACGCCGACGACACCCAGCTGATCCTCTCCCTGACCCACGACCCCGCCGCCGCCAGAGCCAACCTGCACGAAGGGATGAAAGAGGTAGCCGAGTGGATGACGACCAGCCGCCTGAAGCTGAACTCGGACAAGACGGAGGTCCTCATCCTGGGCTCCTCACCCTCCGCCTGGGACGACTCCTGGTGGCCTCCCGCCCTGGGCACCGCACCCAAACCGACAGACCATGCACGAAACCTGGGCTTCATCCTGGACTCCTCCCTCTCCATGACCAGGCAAGTCAACAACGTCTCCTCGGCGTGCTTCAACATCCTACGCATGCTACGGAAGATCTTCTGGTGGATCCCCACCGAGACCAGGAAGACCGTCACCCAGGCCCTCGTCACCAGCCGACTGGACTACGGCAACGCCCTCTACGCCGGTACCACCGCCAAGCTCCAGAAGAGACTCCAGCGGATCCAGAACGCCTCAGCCAGACTCATCCTCGACATCCCACGAACCAGCCACATCTCCGGACATCTGAGAGACCTTCACTGGCTCCCCGTCAACAAAAGAATCACCTTCCGCCTCCTCACCCACGCACACAAAGCCCTACACGACCAAGGCCCGAGCTACCTCAACAGTCGAGTCAACTTCTACGCTCCGAAACGCCACCTCCGATCAGCCAACCACGCCCTCGCCGCCGTCCCCCGCATCCGAAGAGCGACGACAGGAGGAAGGTCCTTCTCCTACCTGGCCGCCAAGACCTGGAACTCCCTCCCGACCGACCTGCGCCTGACCCAAGACCACCTCTCCTTCAGGAAGAAGCTGAAGACCTGGCTGTTCGAGCAGTAGCAGCACCCCCCCCCCCCCCCCCCCCCAGCGCCTTGAGACCCTACGGGTATGTAGCGCGCTCTATAAGTGCCACTGATTGATTGATTGATTGATTTTACGCATGGTTTTACATCTTAGGCACTTACCGGCCCCGGAGCTGCTGACGTCACGGACTAGCGCTTTGAAGCTCTGCATCACTAGGTCAGGGATCAGCCTGCTCTGGCAGACTAAGCGAAAATCACAAGGAAACCATTGCTGCTGCTGGACGTGAGTGAGCCAGTCCTGCAGGCCCGCGGCCCCCGCTCCACCGCACCATTCGTTGCTGCTGACGAGCACCGGCTGAAATGAAGCATCGGGGGGCTGCTCACTCCTCCCCCACAGGGAGGACGCCGGGACCGTGCAGAGGGCCGGGAGCCCGAGCAGAGGCACCAGCAGGTCGAACTCGTCGGGCGCGGACACCTTCAGCCCCTCGATGTAGCTGCCGGATCTCAGCGCGACCGAGGAGAACCTGTGATCCTGGGCATGCACCTCCTGCAGGAGGGGCTCCACCGCCGCCAGCACCCCCCTCAGGGCCCGGGAGGTGTCCTCCCTGCGGATCAGGACTTGTCCCTCCAGGAAGGTCTTCAGAGTCCCGGGGTCCAGGGGGCCCCATCCCACTTGCGCGCTCATGGCCAGGATTGGCACAGACACTAGTAGACACCTCTCTTCTCGGCCCTTGCAGCAGTGGAAGAGGACGCTCAGCCTCAGCACCGCCTCTTATAGCGACTCCCACACTTTCACTTTCATTTCCGGGAGGGAGACTCGGAAGGAACAGAAGAGACGCCGCGGCTGAGCCCACGCCCGAGGCTGGGGTGGGCACGTGGGGCACCGCTGCCAGGGGTTCGGACTGCCTATGTGTGATGTTTGAATGATTTAAGTGTACTTAGGAGCGGCATTCTGCTGACGAATGTGTTTCACGACGAGCGACTGTTTCTCGCCAGCAAACTTAGGCAAAGAAGTGCCCATAAAAAGCAAAATATCAGAAAGTATCACCTTTGAGCAATAGGGTCCGTTTTAACGTCATTAAAAGCGCCTGAAGCTGCCCGAGCCAACCCAGCGCCTGAAGTAACCTGCCAGTCCAGTGCATCCTGACTCCATTGACAGCATCAGCATCAGGTCTCCAGCATCAGAAACAGCTAGCCAGACCCAGTGCATCCTGACTCCATTGACAGCATCAGCATCAGGTGTCCAGCATCAGAAACAGCTAGCCCGACCCAGTGCATCCTGACTCCATTGACAGCATCAGCATCAGGTCTCCAGCATTAGAAACAGCTAGCCCGACCCAGTGCATCCTGACTCCATTGACAGCATCAGCATCAGGTCTCCGGCATCAGAAACAGCTAGCCCGACCCAGTGCATCCTGACTCCATTGACAGCATCAGCATCAGGTCTCCAGCATCAGAAACAGCTAGCCAGACCCAGTGCATCCTGACTCCATTGACAGCATCAGGTCTCCGGCATCAGAAACAGCTAGCCAGACCCAGTGCATCCTGACTCCATTGACAGCATCAGCATCAGGTGTCCAGCATCAGAAACAGCTAGCCCGACCCAGTGCATCCTGACTCCATTGACAGCATCAGCATCAGGTCTCCAGCATTAGAAACAGCTAGCCCGACCCAGTGCATCCTGACTCCATTGACAGCATCAGCATCAGGTCTCCGGCATCAGAAACAGCTAGCCCGACCCAGTGCATCCTGACTCCATTGACAGCATCAGCATCAGGTCTCCAGCATCAGAAACAGCTAGCCAGACCCAGTGCATCCTGACTCCATTGACAGCATCAGGTCTCCGGCATCAGAAACAGCTAGCCAGACCCAGTGCATCCTGACTCCATTGACAGCATCAGCATCAGGTCTCCTGCATCAGAAACAGCTAGCCAGACCCAGTACATCCTGACTCCATTGACAGCATCAGCATCAGGTCTCCGGCATCAGAAACAGCTAGCCAGACCCAGTGCATCCTGACTCCATTGACAGCATCAGCATCAGGTCTCCGGCATCAGAAACAGCTAGCCAGACCCAGTGCATCCTGACTCCACTGACAGCATCAGCATCAGGTCTCCAGCATTAGAAACAGCTAGCCCGACCCAGTGCATCCTGACTCCATTGACAGCATCAGCATCAGGTCTCCGGCATCAGAAACAGCTAGCCCGACCCAGTGCATCCTGACTCCATTGACAGCATCAGCATCAGGTCTCCAGCATCAGAAACAGCTAGCCAGACCCAGTGCATCCTGACTCCATTGACAGCATCAACATCAGGTCTCCAGCATCAGAAACAGCTAGCCCGACCCAGTGCTCAAACCCTACACAGTTCCAGCAGCTCTCCCCCTGCTCAATGCACTCTGACCCTTCGCATCCCTGAGTCAGCCCATCCTGTTCGAAGCAATTCTAGACACATTCACCAGAACCGCTGTGGCCCTGCCAAGCCCATTCTAGCCCCATTAACCCCCAACAGAACCAGCCTGGCCCTGTCCAGTCCCCATCCCAGACTGACCATCCCAGCCTGACCATGCCAGCCTGACCATCCCAGCCTGACCATCCCAGCCTGACCATCCCAGCCTGACCATCCCAGCCTAACCATGCCAGCCTGACCATCCCAGCCTAACCATGCCAGCTTGACCATCCCAGCCTAACCATGCCAGCCTGACCATGCCAGCCTAACCATCCCAGCCTAACCATGCCAGCCTGACCATGCCAGCCTAACCATCCCAGCCTAACCATGTGCCAGCCTGACCATCCCAGCCTGACCATCCCAGCCTGACCATCCCAGCCTGACCATGCCGGCCTGACCATCCCAGCCTAACCATGCCAGCCTGACCATCCCAGCCTGACCATCCCAGCCTAACCATGCCAGCCTGACCATCCCAGCCTGACCATCCCAGCCTAACCATGCCAGCTTGACCATCCCAGCCTAACCATGCCAGCCTGACCATGCCAGCCTAACCATCCCAGCCTAACCATGTGCCAGCCTAACCATCCCAGCCTGACCATCCCAGCCTGACCATCCCAGCCTGACCATGCCAGCCTGACCATCCCAGCCTGACCATCCCAGCCTGACCATGTGCCAGCCTGAACATGCCAGCCTGACCATCCCAGCCTAACCATGCCGGCCTGACCATCCCAGCCTAACCATGCCAGCCTGACCATCCCAGCCTGACCATCCCAGCCTAACCATGCCAGCCTGACCATGCCAGCCTCACCATGCCAGCCTAACCATCCCAGCCTAACCATGCCAGCCTGACCATGCCAGCCTGACCATGCCAGCCTGAAAATCCCAGCCTGACCATCCTAGCCTGACCATCCCAGCCTGACCATCCCAGCCTGACCATCCTAGCCTGACCATCCCAGCCTAACCATGCCAGCCTGACCATCCCAGCCTGACCATCCCAGCCTAACCATGCCAGCCTGACCATCCCAGCCTAACCATGCAAGCCTGACTATGCCAGCCTGACCATGCCAGCCTAACCATCCCAGCCTGACCATCCCAGCCTAACCATGCCAGCCTGACCATCCCAGCCTAACCATGCCAGCCTGACCATGCCAGCCTAACCATCCCAGCCTGCCATGTGCCAGCCTGAACATGCCAGCCTGACCATCCCAGCCTAACCATGCCGGCCTGACCATCCCAGCCTAACCATGCCAGCCTGACCATCCCAGCCTGACCATCCCAGCCTAACCATGCCAGCCTGACCATCCCAGCCTGACCATCCCAGCCTAACCATCCCAGCCTGACCATCCCAGCCTAACCATGCCAGCCTGACCATGCCAGCCTGACCATCCCAGCCTAACCATGCCAGCCTGACCATCCCAGCCTAACCATGCAAGCCTGACTATGCCAGCCTGACCATGCCAGCCTAACCATCCCAGCCTGACCATCCCAGCCTAACCATGCCAGCCTGACCATCCCAGCCTAACCATGCCAGCCTGACCATGCCAGCCTAACCATGCCAGCCTGACCATGCCAGCCTGACCATCCCAGCCTAACCATCCCAGCCTAACTATGCCAGCCTGACCATCCCAGCCTAACCATGCCAGCCTGACCATCCCAGCCTGACCATCCCAGCCTGACCATGTGCCAGCCTGAACCTGCCAGCCTGACCATCCCAGCCTAACCATGCCGGCCTGACCATCCCAGCCTAACCATGCAAGCCTGACTATGCCAGCCTGACCATGCCAGCCTAACCATCCCAGCCTAACCATGCCAGCCTGACCATCCCAGCCTGACCATCCCAGCCTAACCATGCCAGCCTGACCATGACAGCCTGACCATGCCAGCCTAACAATCCCAGCCTGACCATCCCAGCCTAACCATGCCAGCCTGACCATCCCAGCCTACCCAAGCCAGCCTCACCATGTCAGCCTGACCATGCCAGCCTGACCATGCCAGCCATACATAAAATAATCATGCCTCAAAATTCAGCCATTGGCTGAATATTGCTCCTAAGAAGCCCTCTATACGTCCGTTGCTGCATACCTTTCAAGATTTCTAGTCTGGGATGTGATGCCCTTACCACGACTTTTTTGAATGACCCCTTGCGTGTCAATAGAACGGCGACTACTGTATGCCGCTTGAAGTAATTCCATTTGAACCCCCACTCTTGGCGGCGTCCCCCACCCTAACAGATTTCCACTAAACGTCAGGCCTGGCCCCTTTCAATAACAACACAGTGCCGGTACCAGATCCGTTGCCCCTCTCTTCACATCCTCCGTCCTGATGAAGACCCTCTAGCAAGGTTTATAGTATTCCTGCATCCATTTGGGTCGAAACGTCGACACTTCCTCCTGTGTTCAGCCTCTTCCCTGACTTATCATTTGTGATTCTACTGAATTTTGAGGCATGATTATTTTATGTATTGCTTTTCCATTGTGTTCAATCTGACATTGTACTGATGCATTTGGGTCTTAGTGACCGCTTCATGTAACTCCCTTACCCTCACCATTCCATCACAACTTATTTTTATTTATTTATTTTATTTGCATGTTTGTATGGCGCAGTGAATCGACTCCCGGACGAGTATCTCCGCGCCTTTGGCAGCAACTAAAGAACAGCAACTCATCATAATTTACTTCAAAGCCCTAAACCAACTAATAATTAAAAAGGAACGTTTTGAGTTTCCTCCTAAAAGGGAAATGTTCCCTGCATACTCTGATTTCCATCGGGAGTTGGTTCCACAACTTAGGGCCAGCTACAGATAGGGCCCTACCCCCCTTTCTAGCCTTCATGGCCCTAGGAACACATAGCAATTCCTGAGCTCCTGATCTCAAGGATCTTGATGGGACATAACTTCCTCCCCCTTCTATCCCAACCTTTAGGGGCATTATATGTGATTTACTATGTACCAATTTTTTAAGATTTATTTCTTACGATACAAGTTGTGATTAAAAACAATGTTGTTATAAATGTCTTTTTTATTCACTTATGTGATTTTACTGTTGAGTCAAATTGTTTGTTCATCTGGGACCACTTTGTTTGTATCACTGAAACAGGAATGGCCACTCTAGGCTATCAAAAGCCTTTTCGATATCTTCTGATAGGACCACTGTGCTAGGCGCCGAACTGCGGTCCCCCTCCAAAATACAAAGCAGTCGCTTTACATTGATAGTTGTGTTTTGTGTGGGGATGAAGCCTGCCTGGTCCGGATGAACCAGTTGCTTCACGTACGGGAGAAGCCGGGCCGCAAGGATCCTGCTCAAAATGTTGTAGTCAGTGGTCAACATTGATAGTGGGCGATGTGCCGACATATCCGATGGTTCTCTCCCAGGCATCAACAACGGGACAATAAAAGCCTGCTGTGTGGTTGCGGGTAGTTTCCACACCTTTGGCGCCTCCCGATACATCGTCAGCAGTCATGGAGCTAAGCAATCAACTTGCGCAGAGTAAAGTTCTATTGGTAGGCCATCCACCTCAAGTGTTTTACTATGCGCCGTATGCTTAATTGCGCTTCGAACTTCTCAGAGCGTAATCTCTTGCCCCAGTATGTCTTCGTGCTCCTTCTCTAATTTAGGCAGGGATAATTCAGAGAAGAACTCCCCTGCGTCACCCCCATCCTTTCGTAGCTTGCTGCTATAGAGCTCAGTATAGTAATTCAGAAAAAAAACATTTATCCCCTGCTATGTATACACCATTTCACTCGTCGGACCCATCAGTCCCAGTATAGGTGATCCCCGGAGATTCGAATTGGCCAACCACGCCAGCAGCGTGCCTGTCTTATCTCCTTCTACATGTACCCTCGCCTGATATGACTTATAGTCAAAGGAGAGCAGCCTTTCTACTTGAACCGCCACTGCCTCTCTAGCCTCCAGGACCTCTCCCTGTACATCTAAATACTCAGGTCTAGCCCTCTCAGCCCTGCACAACCTGCGTTTTGCCTCCTCTATGTCATTTAATAGCGTTTTCCTCACCCCCACCATCTTGGCAATGCATAGACCCCGAACTACCACCTTAAAGGCATCCCACTCAGGTGCCACTGTAGTCGCAGTGCCCTCATTCTCTGTAAAATACTGTCTTATTCCCGTTTTAAGGTCTTCACAAAGGATGGATCTTCCAATGCTTCCGGCCGCAGCCGCCAGGTCGGTATCACAGTTCGCTCTCAGACCGATATCTTCTAATGTTAGAAACGGGACCTCTGGCTGGCCAAGGCTTGCGCCAAGGTCAGTCAGAGACCACCATTTCCAAGGTCAGGGCAAGGGAGTCACACACCAAGATAACCCCCGCTCACCCTCTAGGTAACGTGGCGCGAGCAGCAAGGCTAATCTCAGAGGCGATGTGTAAAGCGTTTGCGCGCGCACCCCAGCGACAACAACCAAAGGCCCACCACAAAGGAAACTCCACACAAGGTTATATCAAAAATAGCCTTTGTATTATAATAATAAGAACACATTAGATAACACACACACTTTACAATGTGCCAACAGGCACGGGCAAGATTTACAAGGGATTATGTACAGGACAGGGCCACCTGGACCACTGTCAGGGGTATGCACTTTTTAGAAATAACACTTGTAGGTATAACACTTTAGCACATCAACATACAATGACTGTAACACAGAAATAGTAAATGTAGCATACAACCAGTAACTACTGGTAAAGGGAAAATACCTCCTACGCCACCCTAAACACTGTAGGGAAATCACGCAGGGAACTAGGACCTTATCATCAGGACCTATGGAAGGAAAACCTATCACCTAAGCAAGTCACATTTAGCGAAGGGAAGGAAACCTAAAATAATCACCTAGGCAAGTAACATTTAGCAAAGGCAATAAAACATCAACATTACTCTAAGCAGGTCACTTTTAGCAAAGGGAAATAAAAGAACAAGGCATTACCTAAGCAGGTCACTTTTAGCAAAGGTAATGACACAAACAATCCTCTAAGCAGGTCACTTTTAGCAAAGGGGATAAAACATAAAGAATTACCTAAGCAGGTCACTTTTAGCAAAGGTAAAAACAAACATTCCTCTAAGCAGGTCACTTTTAGCAAAGGGGAATAAAAGAACAAAGAATCACCTGAGCAGGTCACTTTTAGCAAAGGTAATAACAAACAATTGCACATGAAACATTAAAACACATTCAGAGGTGCAGGTAGAACATTTGCGCAGAAATCAAATTAGCACGTGAATCATAAATTGCGCAGGGTGCTTGTAGCACAACACTAGAATTGTCCCCCAGGCCAACTGGCCTCGCAAGGGCTGGAATGCCCTGAGTCTCAATGTCAGGGAAGCTGCGCAGGCAGCACAGCACACAAGCCTAAACGTAGCAACTGTCCACTAAGTGCTGGACAGTTGTGGGTCACAGGTAGGCAAACGTTGGAGCCACGTGGGCTCAAGAACAAAGGTGGGGAGACACAGCGTGGGAGCCTCGGGGCTACAACCAACTAGCTGCCTGTGTCCCTCTAGAGCCTCTCAGGGCTCGCAAGGCAAATAGGCAAATAGAGCTTCAGCGCTCTCCAAATAATGACAATGCCCCAGAGCCTCTCTCAGGGCTCTAACTACGATGTGGGCAATGAGCCTCGCTGGGCTCTTAAACAAGTGAACTGGCACCTGGAAGCCTCGTGGCTCCCACAGAACAAATGGGGGGGCGTTGGAGTCCCTCACGGGGGACTCTGCACTCAAGAAAAATGCCCCCAGAGCCTCGTGGCTCTAACACAACTACGGGCGCGAGGTCGCGCTATGGGGGAGGGGCGGACACCGACAATGTGTCCCGACGCCCCTCTCCCCTTTCAGGCACTCACCAGGTGTCTCGCTGGGCCTGCAGGGCAGAGGAGCACTCTTCTGCCGGTCTCCTTGTGGGCCCCTCTTCACTCGTCCCGGGGCTCTCCCTTCGATCGGGAGCCTCGGGCAGCACGCGCCGGCTGCTCCTCTCGCGCTCCCGCCTGGACCCGTCTCCACAGCACGCCGCCTGACTTCCGCCGGGGCCGCCAATGGCAGCGCGGCCCTGGGGGTCAGGAGGCGGGACTTCCGGGTCGCTGCAGGCAGCGCGGCGGCCCGGCAGGGGCAACACACACTCCTGGGCAATGCCGGGTGGGCACCGGCTCAAAAATAAAATGAACACCACGGGGCAATGCCGGGTGGCACCGGCCTTAAATAAAAATATAAAGCGAGGTGGCACTCGCTACGCCGAAAATCGGCAAATCGGCTCCAATGCCGGGTGGGCACCGGCAATGTGGATCAAGCGCCCCAAACGCTCGGGGAGCAAAGGAGAAGCGCCCTCAGTGCTTCAAGGCAATAAAAGCGCGCCTAGCGCTATAAATCAAAATCAGAGCGCCTCCAGGCACAGCAAAGCTCCAGAAAGGTCTGGAGGCAGGCAGAGGGGCAAGGCAGGGCCAGAGCCAGCACACTGGGTCTCCAGGCAGGGAGACAAGCCAAGTGGCGGTCCTCCTGGCCCCAGCAGCAGCAACAGCCCCCTCTGGCAAGGATCCACAAGTAGAACAACTTCTGTGGGGACACAGCCCCATTTTTATACAGCGAAATCCTTTGTTAGGAGGTGCAGGGTGGGGGGAAACCAGTTGCAGCTGGCTTGGGAGTACCCTTGATGGCCCAACCACCCCTTTCATTCACTGGGGAGGCTTGGGTCATTAGACAAACCACAGGGGGGCGGAGCCAGCATTGTGTGGGGAAAAACCCAGCCCATCCAGGACACAGATCTACTCCTCCCACACATCACTCATGCTGATCTCACACTCACCACCGGGCAGACCCATCCAGACTTCCTGGAGCCTGGCATGCCAGCCAGCTCCAGCCAATCACGCTCCAGTATCCTCACTGCACACATACATCAATGTCCAGAAGTAGCACTTCCCTTCTAGACACATACATGCCGCAGACACCATCTTGCAGCATTCACTCTCACGAGTTCATACATACTAAACTCGAGCCTGCACTCCCCACACATCAGGAACTATCATGGACACACACTTCCTCCATGCATTCCTATGGGAGGGCAGGCCAGCCATACTACACGCACGCACTTTACTCTGGGACACAGGGAAAAAGTGCGCCAAGACCCAAAAATCACTACACAGGGTCACAAACAAAGGCAAAAAGATTAGGGGTGAACCTGCCCTAAGGCCCAAGTCTAACACCTCAAAATTCAGCCATTGGCTGATTATTGCTCCTAAGAAGCCCTCTATATGTCCGTTGCTGCATACCTTTCAAGATTTCTAGTCTGGGATGCGATGCCCTTACCACGACTTTTTTGAATGACCCCTTGCGTGTCAATAGAACGGCGACTACTGTATGCCGCTTGAAGTAATTCCATTTGAACCCCCACTCTTGGCGGCGTCCCCCACCCTAACAGATTTCCACTAAACGTCAGGCCTGGCCCCTTTCAATAACAACACAGTGCCGGTACCAGATCCGTTGCCCCTCTCTTCACATCCCCCGTCCTGATGAAGACCCTCTAGCAAGGTTTATAGTATTCCTGCATCCATTTGGGTCGAAACGTCGACACTTCCTCCTGTGTTCAGCCTCTTCCCTGACTTATCATTTGTGATTCTACTGAATTTTGAGGCATGATTATTTTATGTATTGCTTTTCCATTGTGTTCAATCTGACATTGTACTGATGCATTTGGGTCTTAGTGACCGCTTCATGTAACTCCCTTACCCTCACCATTCCATCACAACTTATTTTTATTTATTTATTTTATTTGCATGTTTGTATGGCGCAGTGAATCGACTCCCGGACGAGTATCTCCGCGCCTTTGGCAGCAACTAAAGAACAGCAACTCATCATAATTTACTTCAAAGCCCTAAACCAACTAATAATTAAAAAGGAACGTTTTGAGTTTCCTCCTAAAAGGGAAATGTTCCCTGCATACTCTGATTTCCATCGGGAGTTGGTTCCACAACTTAGGGCCAGCTACAGATAGGGCCCTACCCCCCTTTCTAGCCTTCATGGCCCTAGGAACACATAGCAATTCCTGAGCTCCTGATCTCAAGGATCTTGATGGGACATAACTTCCTCCCCCTTCTATCCCAACCTTTAGGGGCATTATATGTGATTTACTATGTACCAATTTTTTAAGATTTATTTCTTACGATACAAGTTGTGATTAAAAACAATGTTGTTATAAATGTCTTTGTATTCACTTATGTGATTTTACTGTTGAGTCAAATTGTTTGTTCATCTGGGACCACTTTGTTTGTATCACTGAAACAGGAATGGCCACTCTAGGCTATCAAAAGCCTTTTCGATATCTTCTGATAGGACCACTGTGCTAGGCGCCGAACTGCGGTCCCCCTCCAAAATACAAAGCAGTCGCTTTACATTGATAGTTGTGTTTTGTGTGGGGATGAAGCCTGCCTGGTCCGGATGAACCAGTTGCTTCACGTACGGGAGAAGCCGGGCCGCAAGGATCCTGCTCAAAATGTTGTAGTCAGTGGTCAACATTGATAGTGGGCGATGTGCCGACATATCCGATGGTTCTCTCCCAGGCATCAACAACGGGACAATAAAAGCCTGCTGTGTGGTTGCGGGTAGTTTCCACACCTTTGGCGCCTCCCGATACATCGTCAGCAGTCATGGAGCTAAGCAATCAACTTGCGCAGAGTAAAGTTCTATTGGTAGGCCATCCACCTCAAGTGTTTTACTATGCGCCGTATGCTTAATTGCGCTTCGAACTTCTCAGAGCGTAATCTCTTGCCCCAGTATGTCTTTGTGCTCCTTCTCTAATTTAGGCAGGGATAATTCAGAGAAGAACTCCCCTGCGTCACCCCCATCCTTTCGTAGCTTGCTGCTATAGAGCTCAGTATAGTAATTCAGAAAAAAACCATTTATCCCCTGCTATGTATACACCATTTCACTCGTCGGACCCATCAGTCCCAGTATAGGTGATCCCCGGAGATTCGAATTGGCCAACCACGCCAGCAGCGTGCCTGTCTTATCTCCTTCTACATGTACCCTCGCCTGATATGACTTATAGTCAAAGGAGAGCAGCCTTTCTACTTGAACCGCCACTGCCTCTCTAGCCTCCAGGACCTCTCCCTGTACATCTAAATACTCAGGTCTAGCCCTCTCAGCCCTGCACAACCTGCGTTTTGCCTCCTCTATGTCATTTAGCGTTTTCCTCACCCCCACCATCTTGGCAATGCATAGACCCCGAACTACCACCTTAAAGGCATCCCACTCAGGTGCCACTGTAGTCGAAGTGCCCTCATTCTCTGTAAAATACTGTCTTATTCCCGTTTTAAGGTCTTCACAAAGGATGGATCTTCCACTGCTTCCCGCCGCAGCCGCCAGGTCGATATCACAGTTCGCTCTCGGACCCATCGTATCTGCACTAGTAGAGGGTAATGATCCGACACTTTTCTAGTTAAATAGTTACTGTGGATTACCTTGGCATGTACATCAGAGGTGCATAATATCGCATCAAGCTGCACATGTAGTTCATGGAGGCCAGAATAGTAGGAGTAATCCTGCTCCTCTAAAAGATGTGCACGCCACGTGTCTACCAGCCCCCAATTATCCTGCCATGCGCGTCTATCCTAGGATAGTCTATGTATGGGGGCTTCGGGGAGTGGGGAGTGAGATCTATCCATCTCTACATCCTCAATTGAGTTAAAGTCCCCTCCCATCAATATCAAGCCAGCTAGATATGGGGCTAATCTCCTTGATAAATGACCAAAGAAAGAGATCTGATCCACGTTAGGTGCGTATATACTACTCAGCATCACATCAACACCATTTAGGCGACCCGCCACCACCACAAACCTCCCCTCTGGATCCACCAGTTGTTGTGTCAGTTGGAATGGCACTCTCGCTCTGACCCATATCAATGCTCCCCTGGCAAAAGACGAGTAGGTTGTATAAAACAATTGCCCCCTCCACCTACGTTTCAATGCTAGCCCCTCAGTTCGATAAATATGTGTCTCCTGGAGAAAGGCTATATCAGTCCCCCGTCGTATTAGATAAGCATGCACTCTATGGCGTCGTTGCATGGTGTGGAGCCGTCGCACATTCTAGGTAACACATTTCAAGTCAAGTAACGACCTCATGCTGTAACCAATTCCTGCTGTAACCAATTCCGCCTAAGTTGCTGCTCCCCATATTGGTACACACCGTTGGGTCTAACTACCTCAACCAAACCCCAAACCCCCCCCAACGACCCTACCCCAGGACAGGCACTACAACACTAGTACCCATCCAAACTGCTACCCTAAAAGTTCCTTTAGTAAAAACAAAGGAGCCACACCCACACAAAATTAGGGGAGTGGCCTAGAGCCTCAGAAGGTCGACCTCCTATTCCTCCATCAGCGTACTCCGTACCCCCCAAGTAAATTAGTCGGCCCCTTCCAAGGCAACTATTGAGCGGGACCTTATCAACCTGTTCTCAGCTGACCGTAGTAATCACTCTAACCATCAAGCCTCACCTTTAGCTGGCCCATTGAGGGATGGCCAATGATCAGCAGCAATTCCCTCCCCCATTTTGCACCCCTACAAGACAATTCATGATGTCAAGCATCCACCATCTCATCTGCTGTCCCAGCCGTCACATGTGACAAGCGAACACTCCCTGTCTCCGACTCTGCAGTGTCCGATTTTAGCGATCCCTTCTTCGATGCTGAAACCATCGATGTTTCTAGTCCTTGTTCTTGCGATATGGCCGCGACTGCCTGCAAAGCGGCTGTACGTTCTGTTTCGGTGTGCGTCACCGTGGGTTTTGGAGCCGCATGGCGGCGCTTTCTTGCTTGCCTCATACCGCGCAGGCCCGGTCCCTCCATATGTGGGTTTGTGTCATGCCCGCTTCCCCTCTGCCTGCTCTATATGACTCCAACCATGTCCAGGACTCCTCCGGACTATCCTGAAAATAAGCTAGACTAAAGCAGCTGCTGGGGAGCTAGGTGGTCTAAAGGAATTTTATGATGGACTCTATATGAGCATAGTATTGTGGACCTTGTTCTCAAGGAATCACGTGAACTTTTGTGTTTTTTTGAATTTGGATATATCCGTATCACGAACGAATTTGATCATTTCTTTATCCTTTTTAAAAACTTTGGCACTTTCCCTCACTTCACCCCCCTCCCTGTTGTGTATGTGGGCACATAGATAAGAATTTTTGTAATGTGTTATTGATGAAATGCAACCAATGAATGGTTAGAATGCAAAATTTGAAATAAATCTTTTTGCATTGATTTATCTGTTTTGTAAAGGTTTATTTAAAATTGTGAATTTTGTTGCTTTGTCTGGGACCCCTTCCCTATATACCACTGAATTACCCAGGTCCCTTGACTTTATTGGGTTTAACCCTTTGTGTTTAACACATATCCTGAAAATAAGTCTTGCCATCCAAGGCTATCCTGAGGTGTGCCGGGAACATCAGGGAATACTGGTGACCCTCTTCATGGAGCGCTTTTTTGACCTCCAAGAATGAAGCTCTGCGGTGCTAAACTTCAAGCGAATAGTCCGGGAACAACGTCACCTTGCTATTGCCCACCTTGTAGGGGACCATGGTTCGTGCTCTCTGAAGCAGGAGGTCCCTGTCTTGTAATGGAGTAGTCTAGCCACCACTGGTCTAGGCGGCCTTCCAGGAGCTAGTGGATAGACCTTCAGGTGCAACCTCCGTTCTCAACCATGCTTCCAGATAGTCCACCACAGTGGTCCCCTCCACTCCTTCTGGCAGCCCCACCACTCGGATGTTCTTCCTTCGATTCCTCCCTTCGGCATCTTCTGCTCTCCGTTCCAGGGTTTGCAGGTGATTCTGGACATCCATCATCCGTGCTGCCATCGCCTTTTGGGCAGATTCCAGGGTCTCTAGTGTGCCTTCCGTCTGTTTCACCCTGTCCACAAGTTTAGCATGATCAGCTCAGAGCAATCCAATCCCTTGTGCCACATGTGCAATGTCCAGCTGGATCGCTTTCCTGGTGTCAGTAATGGCCTTAAGTATTTGGTCCTGTGGTTATAATGGCCCTTCCTGCTTTTCAGACGGGCCCGTATCTTCTTCCAGCTCTGGGGTCGCCCCCGTCTGCGACCCCTGAGCTTCCCTATTAGTGATTGAAGGGTAAGTTCCAGCACCCAAATGAACCTTCCTGCAAATTCCAAGGGTGTGCTTGCCCAACGTCAATATTAAGCTTGTGCATCCAACATTAAAGGCCACTCAGATCAACTCAGTGCCTCCCTCTCAGCGTGTAGGTTTCCGCCCTGCTGACTTCTCTCACTAGCACCCCCATCTGCTGTTCACTCGATGCTCCAGTTCTCTTTTGATTTTACTCACCGCCACAGGTCAGACTCAAGACAGTGCTCCCCTGGGAATCCGGGCCTCTCCTGGTGACAATATTTCCACCCGCAGAAGTTAGGGGGAGGATTTAGGGTTCTGTATCACCGTTATGGCCCTGTCCAGGATCTTCCCTATTATACAGTCTCCGCTGCCCTGCCCTCGTCGTTGTAGCGCAGCTGTCTCCCACTCATTTCCACTTGAAAAGTCTCAATCGGAGTATATCCTCAATCCCCTCCTCATGGTCCTCTATCGAGCAGTTCCAATGTGCCCTCCTTTTGCTGGAGGCCTGGGCCCAAAACTACTAAGCGAGATCGGCACCACAGCATCCGCTTTCCTACTGCTTCAAGACCACCCCTCTGCACATTCCGATCAATTATTTTGACCCCACGATCCTGCTTACACTGAGAGGGCTCTCTTCTCCCCAATTATTATTCTTGGCCCGCTCTCCCCGGTATGTGCACTTATTTACAGTTTCTGGTGCCTTCCTCACAGCCCGCTACCACGTTTGTATCCATCCAGGGCTAATTCCGCCTCTCTCTAGTGCGTTCACCCGCACCACTCAGTCTGTGAGGCACAGCGGGCTCTTTCAGTCGCTAATGAGCCCAAAATGGTGGCCTGCCCCTCCACTCCGCAGTCTATCAGTTCTCACCTCTGGTAAAGGCATGCCTGCGATGTTAAATGGGATAGAATTCCCTCTTAGCGCTCCCAGCCCTGTGTCCTCTTCATGCCCACAGGCGCTGCGTCGCTCTCCGGCAGCTGCCCTCCCACGTTCGCACCTCCAGCTCTCTCCGGTTAGCAGCCGGGCGAGCCTCCCTGACATCTCTCCGCCATACACCACCGCCGAGTTTATGCAGTTTGCCGGCCCCTCAATGCAGGCATGTGCTGCTTCCTCGTGAGCTCTTCCACTTCAGGCGTTCAAGACGGCTGATCGCCCCTCCGGTCTGCCAAGCACTCTGAGCCAAACTTTTATACCTGGCGTCCTAGCACCTCGATCGGTACCTTCATTCCTCGCGTCTCTGCCTGGGCACCTCCTCACTCAGCAGACTCGTCTGGTGCTTGTCCCTGTCCTATAGACGCAGCGGTCTGCGCCTGCAGCTGGCCCTTCTGCCGCGCTTCGGCTACATGCAACCCCGGTCCTCCAGAGCCCTTGATCTTTATGATGGCAGCTGTGCCCACGGCGATTTCCGTTGCTCTCGCTGCAAGCTGCGAAGCCGCCTCACAATGCCTCCTCTGATTTTTCCTCCTTCGCTATGGCCGCCATCTTGCGCCTCCCTCTAGCCCTCCAGCCGCTTTGTCTATTCTGTGGTTAGCGGGGCATACATTTCTCTGTCAGTGCTGTGGTGGCCCCCTGCCCCCTTCCAATACCTTTCTAGGCGTTTAGGGGCTCTTTCAATTGTCCCACATCAGGATAATTGCCGGGGTTGGTGCGGAACTCTGTGTTCATGCGTCTTCCCTCATCTGCTCCTTGGCCACACCCCTCAACACATAACTTATCATTATGAGGAAAAGCAGGATACTCAACCGAATGAGAAATCATTTTTGTTCTTCTTGAGATGATGAATGAAACAATTAATCAAGAAGGGATACGAGGGGAAAAAAGGCTATCTAGGGCAGTATGTATGTGCACAGGTTTCCAAATGGAGGATTAAGAATAAGAGACCCAACCATTTGCCCTGATGAAATTGCCAATGACAAGGCAATGAAACATGTTGGTCCAATTACAACATCAAATGGTATCAATTTAACCCTTTTTTAAAAACAGTGCAGTTTGGCAGCACCAGAATAAAATTGATTCAGCCAGCCAAACCTCACTATTTTATATATTTTTATGTTTTGTTGGTGTTGGGTGTAGGTACTTGTTAGTTCTGAACACATGTCTCTATCCTACTAGGTAGTGTATTTGTACACTCCCTTTCTGTTTCTCTATCTTGTTTTGTGCACATCTTCTTTTGCACATTTTCATCCTCCCTGCAAGGAAAGTAACCGATGATGAGAAGTGGGTAAACCGGCCATTCATAGACCGGGAACCCCCTCGGGTGTCACGTCCGTGAGGTGCTTTCCTTGCTTTCACACATATTTTCTTTATGTGTTGTACCGTGTGCACAGTGTTGTTGGTATGTTTGAATGCATGTCAGGACCTGTAACACAGCACTGACCTGATTTGGCCACTTGGTGTGTGAACGGGAGGTATGACCCCGTAAGTTACTGAGTCTGAGATTCACTACATGCAGGCTAAGAGGGCTTTTTGATGATGAATGAAACACCCTGGGGAAATAAAATCTTTCCTGCCAGATCTAAAGCATGTACATCAGAAACTCTGCGACAGGAAATAAGACATAACAACATAGTGAGTTTTTCTGATAATTGTTTTAAAGATACATTTTTATTTTACGGCCACGATTCTAACAATGAGAGAACATTAAATATATCCCATAACGTAGAATATCTGGATCGCGGTGGACGAGCGACTCTGATACATTTAATTACCTTACACACCAATGATTGCATCCCCACTGGTTTCCCATCAATGTAATCATGTCCGGCCAATAAAGCCAATCTGAAATTATTCACTGATCTGTAAGAAAGACCTGATTCAGCACATTCAGACAAGAAATTCAAGATCTCCTTCAAATCAGATCCCACAGGATCCACCTGTCGTTGAAGGCACCAACCCATCCATCGCTTGAGGGGGGATGGAGCCCAAGCCAGCTGTATAAACTTACCAGGCACCGATGAAACACCCTCAATTCCTTCATGTCTCCTGAAAGCATCCAAACCATGAGAGTTAGCTGATTCTGGAGGACCAGAGGATGCGGGTAGCCCACTGGGTCATGGAGTAGCATCGGAAAAACGTGCAGTTGAAATGGCAGTTCTACTGACAACTCCAACAAAGTCGGAAACCACGATTGTGTCTTCCATAATGGTGTGACTAATACCAAAGAGGTTGAATTTAGAAGAACAACGGCGGACTCCTGGTGCCGCACTAGCCTTGGGCAGCGTACTCGAAGTGAGTTTAAGGTTAAATAGAGTGGAGAGTGTGCACTGTCGTCTCCTGCACCTGCCGTTGGGGGGTGCAACCCGCAAAGTCCGGGAACAAATGTAAAATGAGCAATGGAGTGGTGCACTTCCCAAGTTTTATAATGTCCAATAGGGAAGCCAAATCAGTGTCTTCTTTGGAAGGAACTTTATTCAGGTGCATCAAACATGATAAGCAAACATCAGCCAACGCGTTTTGTTCATGTTTCGAACTTCGTCAGGGCTGGAATTAAAACATAGATGACAATCATAAGTGCTGTGAACGATATGCAGTAACATATAAAATAAACAATTTGAACAACACACAATGTCTATATTCACAAATGGACCAATTAGATAAAAAAGACAAAGGGTACTATTTATAATACATTTAAATTCATACAATGATCATTAGAACACCCATTAGAACTCCGAGGAAATAAATTCATCGTGCCCCACCTGTGCTAAGGTGGGAAAAGAAACCATTAATAATGGCAGGGGTAAAATTTGATGTCTGTTGGTTCGATTCATACTAAGGCATGGATTCCTATCCAAAGAAAATGCAACACGGGTGGTGGGGAAAAGCACTCAATATTCTATTAGGTACCGGTTTGTATCCCAAATTGCAAATATGGAGTATAGCTTGAATACATGATGCCCAGAAAACGGAAGTTATACGGAATATATATATGAACTGTGTTTAGCTTGCAGAACAAAGAAAGGCCATGGTGGTCTGTTCTATGTAGACCTGTTAATAGAAGTATGTGTACCATATACGCAGGGATTTCTTTAAACAGGTCATCATAATCATTTGTGTATATGATCATGCTGATACAGTGACTTGAAGAAAAGCAACAAGTTTCTAACACTCAGAGCCTGAAGTAGCCAAAGCGCGGAGAAAAACCAAAGGTGGTGATGGACGGAGCGTTGACAATACAAACACTCACCCCCAGTCAACTGATCTGGGTTTAATCCATCACCGTTCTTTAGCCCACTCCGCCACCCCAGTTCAGACATGGCCATATGCAAATCAGTCTGACCCTGTGCCTCATGGGAACAGTCCAGCCCGAACTACCAAGCCAAGTCTTCCCTGGACCGGAAACAAGCTTCCGAGGACCGGTTTCTGGCATTACAGCCGTCTTCAGCCGGGCTTGCTTGAATCCAGTGGCAAAGTGAGCAAGGGACTCGCGTCTGAGCATACCCTGCCAGCTTAGGGAGAGCAAAGAAAAACCAAAGGTGGTGATGGACGGAGCGTTGACAATACAAACACTCACCCCCAGTCAACTGATCTGGGTTTAATCCATCACCGTTCTTTAGCCCACTCTGCCACCCCAGTTCAGACATGGCCATATGCAAATCAGTCTGACCCTGTGCCTAATGGGAACAGTCCAGCCCGAACTGCCAAGCCATGTCTTCCCTGGACCGGAATCAAGCATCCCGGGACCGGTTTCTGGCATTACAGCCGTCTTCAGCCCAGCTTGCTTGACTCCAGTGGCAAAGTGAGCAAGGGACTCACGTCTGAGCATACCCTCCCAACTTATGGCGAACAAAGAAAAACCAAAGGTGGTGATGGACGGAGCGTTGACAATACAAACACTCACCCCCAGTCAACTGATCTGGGTTTAATCCATCACCGTTCTTTAGCCCACTCTGCCACCCCAGTTCAGACATGGCCATATGCAAATCAGTCTGACCCTGTGCCTCATGGGAACAGTCCAGCCCGAACTGCCAAGCCATGTCTTCCCTGGACCGGAATCAAGCATCCCGGGACCGGTTTCTGGCATTCCAGCCGTCTTCAGCCCGGCTTGCTTGACTCCAGTGGCAAAGTGAGCAAGGGACTCCCGTCTGAGCATACCCTGCCACACTTATGGCGGCCAAAAGCAGTGCAAAAGGGAGTGGTGATGGACAGAGCATCTGAATCAATAAAACACTCACCCCCAGTCAACTGATCTGGGTTTAATCCATCACCGTTCTTTAGCTCACTCCGCCACGTAGCCAAAGCGCGACCTGTCAGGCTGAGTACATACCGTATATGATGTGTCTTGGACAGCGTGCGCATGTCAGTGAAAAAGGGTCCAAGATCGTCATAAGCAAATGTGCAATCAGCGAACCTGTGTGGCCTCCATATTAAGGGCTCGCGTTCAGATTGCGGGATACCATATAAAGAAAAAAATATAAAGAATTTATAAATCACGATAAATATAAATACAATATGGCAAGTGTGCTATAAATCTGCCATGATGCAAGAGAACAATCAACAAGCCATATTGAGGACTTACATTCAATGCTCCGAATCCCAAATAAGCAAAAAATGGAATGAGGAATGGATAAAAGAAAATAAGTATGTAGAAACTTTGTAATAGTATAGATAAAATAAGCGAAATCAGCCATATTGGTAGGGTGGGTCAGAAACACAAACAAGCATGGGGGGAAGTTAGTCCAGATGCACACGGATAATACTGGTAAGGATATATATGTGTCAGGGGGAGAGACACACGAAATATTATAACCATAGTCTTGGGTAATAATCACGCATTTATAGAAAAAAAATATTCCAGCATAGTATATAACTCGCAAAGGGAACTGCAGCATCACGATTGTCTGAAAGTACCATCTTTTCCAGAACACTGACCACTGGACTTTCATCTCGACCGGATCCCTTAACAGACAAAATGACTGAAACGGAAAATCTTACATAACTTGTTTTCAAGCTACATTCCATGTTTACTTCCTTGGAAAAGAATGTGTCCCAGCGATGAGGAGCAGCTGGGCGCTCTATAGCACCATGTGACCCCCGTTTCCTCCCCACACAACTCCCACTATTAGAACTATTGCTGCCGGAAGCAAACATCTCCCGTCAGGAAAACAAAGCAAACAGAGTCCTTCTAAGATGCGAATCTCTGGGCGGCCCCTGGAGAGCTGAGCTGTGCCACACAACGTCACGCTTAGCAAGACCCGACCTAAGGGCGCGTGCAGCTCTTTGCAAGCTCCCCCCCCCTGCCCCCAGCCCTCAGCCGTCCCCCTCTGCACCCAGCCCCCAACCCTCCAGATGCATGCAGAGCAAATGCAGCTCTAATAGTTAGGCATTCCTCTCTTCTTTTTGCAGAAATGTATATATATATATACATACACACACACGCACACACACAATCATACACAGAATAGTTCAAGCAAATGCACTCTTTTTTTTCTTTGATTTTTTTTCACACAACTCTGATGCTGACCAGAAATAAATATATGAATACCTCTGCTGTGTGTTAGGAAAACTGTTGCTGAAATGTACTTTGATTTTAACCTTTACGCATCTAGGGCCTCATTTATGAGAAATGACGCATCACTGCGTGAAAGCAGCGATGCGTCACTTCTTAGTGCGCACTCCTTGCGACATGATTGATGCGTCATATTTAATGTAAGTCGCATCATGGCGCAAGGAGTTACAGATACGTCAGTATTTCCGACGTATCTGTAAGCGCAAAAGTGACGCATTGCTGGAGTGTGTCACAAAAGTGACGCAACTCCAGCAATGCGTCCTTTCACATGGGGCAAGCCCCATGTGAAAGGGCCTGCGTCAGTCTTACGCCTGCTGTGAGGCAGGCGCAAGATTTTGACGCAACAGCGTCCTAGAAGTGACGCAGTGAAATCTCATAGATTTCACTGCGTCACTATTACGAGGCTTTTTGCGGGGGGACGCCCCCTCTGCTTACATTATATCTGATGCAGGTATAATGTGGCGCAGGGGTTTACAAAGTGACGCATCTGCTTAGATGCGTCACTTTGTAAATAGTGCGCAACAGGAGGCATGTTTTACGCTGCCGATGCGTCACAAAAAGTGACGCATCGGAAGCGCAAAACTGACGCAAGGCCTCATAAATGAGGCCCCTAGAAAATAATACACAGCTGCAGCAGTGCGAATAAGCAATTGACGAGCACAACGAGAACAGGGGCCATGCCGCATAATGTGAGCGCTGTGGTTGAATCACGATACATTTTTGTCTGGCGCAGTTCTATGTCTTTGTAGTAAACATACATGCCAAAACACCCGATTGCGGCGGGAGAACCCCGATTTCTGAAACCCAAACACCTTTATTTTACCCGTCTCCCGCATGAAATTGCCTCTGCTTCAATAAAAGTCAATAGGGAATTAATTCCCCTGATTTTTCTGCAACCTCTCACTTTTCGAATCTAAAATGTTGGCACATATGGTAGTAATTAAGCAAAGGCGCAGCGGCGGGTGCAGCCCCCTTTTACCATCATATTACAAAAGCAGATTTCTGGATGTAGCAACGTGAGACAAGAATGTTTGTGAATATCTGTTGGGTGTCACTTATTGTGGTGGACGTATGTTTTTACTTTAGAGATCACAACACCGGCCGTCAATGCACGCTTTCATCAGGCGCACACACACACACACACACGCACACTTGCAACAGCCACACACACACACATCACCAGCCATCACTGCACAATTTCACCCGGCACACACAGAAAACAACACCAGGCATCACGACAAGATTTAAACAGGCATACACACCACCGCCCGTCTGTGCACAGTTTCACCATGAACACACACACAACATCAGACATCACTGCACGCTTTCACCAGGCATACACAACACCGGCCGTCAATGCACGCTTTCATCATGCGCACGCACACACACGTGCACACTTGCAACAGGCACACACACACACATCACCAGCCATCAGTGCACAATTTCACCCGACACACACTGATACACCACCAGCCATCACTGCACGATTTGAACAGGCATACACACCACCGCCAGTCAGTGCACATTCACACCATGCACACACACACACCAACAGACATCAGTGCACCCATTCACCAGGCATAGACACCACCGGACGTCATGGCATGCTTTCGGCAGACACAGACACCATCAGTGATCTGTGCATGCATTCAACGGACATACACATCACCGGACTTGGGTGCACACTGCACTGTCTCTCCCTCACTTTGTTTGTCTTCTACCTTAGACATTCCTCTACTTGCCCCCTACCTCCCGGGTTACTCCATTTTTTGATGCCCTCTTCTACTCGCCTTGCTTCACCGGCAAAAAAAAACGTTGTAGCCAAACCCAGGGTATCTTTCACTTTGTTTGCGTGGCTCATGTGTGCGAGAGCCTCAGAGAAAGGCCACAAAAGTTCTTCCCTATACTTTTCAGATCATAAGTACAAAGTGTGTCGCATGACTTGGATTTTGCAATATATGTGTTTATTATTACATGTAAAGATATGACACAAGTTTGATGCTTTTGTTAATTTACATACTTTATCTTTACTGCGCGCAAACACGCCGGCTACAGCCTCTCTGTCACTCTGCTGCACGTTCTTTATTCCACCCCCCACCTCACTCTCATGCACGCTCTTCGCACTATTCTGTGGACCAGCTTTTTTTTTTCAGACGGAATGGGGGCGCCGTCTGGTGAGGATACCACACCAGGATACTGGAGTGCTTTAAGCACAACAAAACACAACGGTAGGGGAGGACCTAGGGGAAGTTTAAAGACCAAGCTCTGGATACTATCCCCAGAAGAACTAATAAACAACAAAGGTACCAGAGGGTCTTGAAATGAAAATGCCCATAAGTAAAGAAAGACTAACCAAGGAACCACAATTTCACACAGATAGTGTCACAGAGAGCTCTCCAAGGATGAAGAAAAATACCCATCAGTCACCATTCGGATCCGCCCTTCATCATTTGGGATTTTATCCGTACCACCCGTCAGAGGTTGTTAATGCTCTACTGGGAGGTCAACCCGGTGGTAGGGGGTGCCTTCCAACAGTGTTAGAGACGACAGTGTGGAGTACCACTAGATGTTAGTAAGTGGCCAAAAAAGTGGGACTGGGGTGTGCAGTGCCAAAAAGGTGTGGGAAAAAAAGAAACCAAGAAAAAGTGTGTTTAAAATTGGTTTTGAAAAAGCACTTAACAAAAGTTTATTCCAAGTGTGCTTGCCATACCAATGTTAAAAACAATGTAACCTTAAGCTGACTATTTATGAAGACAGCCTATGGTAAGTGTGGTCATGTGGTCGACTAGTTTCAGCAATGAAGGGACTATTACGTCCTTGCTTTCATCAGGACCAATTTACAATAAAACTACTGCACCAACATAAGAATGTGAGACAAAACATAGAACTAACACCCATGAAAACATAAACAAGTGTACACAGTCACCTGAATGCTTTGGGTGCCCTTACAGTCTGTGCACGTCACTAAATCTGTAAGGCAGGCTGGCCTCACCCCAGGACGCCGGCCAGGAGTACCGACGGTTAGAGCGGTGCTTCATTTTTCCCTGAGCCTCTGCCAGGTGGGGTGAGGCCAGCCTGCCTTACAGATTTAGTGACGTGCACAGACTGTAAGGGCACCCAAAGCATTCAGGTGACTGTGTACACTTGTTTATGTTTTCATGGGTGTTAGTTCTATGTTTTGTCTCACATTCTTATGTTGGTGCAGTAGTTTTATTGTAAATTGGTCCTGATGAAAGCAAGGACGTAATAGTCCCTTCATTGCTGAAACTAGTCGACCACATGACCACACTTACCATAGGCTGTCTTCATAAATAGTCAGCTTAAGGTTACATTGTTTTTAACATTGGTATGGCAAGCACACTTGGAATAAACTTTTGTTAAGTGCTTTTTCAAAACCAATTTTAAACACACTTTTTCTTGGTTTCTTTTTTTCCCACACCTTTTTGGCACTGCACACCCCAGTCCCACTTTTTTGGCCACTTACTAACATCTAGTGGTACTCCACACTGTCGTCTCTAACACTGTTGGAAGGCACCCCCTACCACCGGGTTGACCTCCCAGTAGAGCATTAACAACCTCTGACGGGTGGTACGGATAAAATCCCAAATGATGAAGGGCGGATCCGAATGGTGACTGATGGGTATTTTTCTTCATCCTTGGAGAGCTCTCTGTGACACTATCTGTGTGAAATTGTGGTTCCTTGGTTAGTCTTTCTTTACTTATGGGCATTTTCAATTCAAGACCCTCTGGTACCTTTGTTGTTTATTAGTGCTTTAAGCACAGCCATAAAGATTCTTATCTGTTGGCGGGCATCCCCTGTGAAATGCAAATCGGAGCTTAAGGAAACGAAAACAACGGCGTATCCACAGTCACATCATAAGTAGCAAGTGTGGCGCCCGGCTGGGACTTTGCTCTTTTCGGTATTGCATATCGATATATGATACAAGTTACATGCTTTTGGGAGTTTTATTTTACTAAAAGCTAACACGCAGACGACAACCTATCTCACTTATTCGTCCATTCCAACACCCCCCCCCCTCCCTCTCATGCACGCTCTTCGCTCTCCAAATACAATACGCAGGCCACATACTCCTTGGTCTCATTTTTTTTTCTTATTTAACACTAAAAATATTCATTTGGCCACAGATTCCTCTATAAATTTTAGGGAGAAACATGCTAACACGCACACCACAGCCTACCGATCACTCAGCTGCACGTTCGTCCAGTCCACCTCACCCCCTCCCTCTCAGGCACGGTCTTTGTTCGCCAACCACAAGACTCAGGCCACAGACTTCATTACTTGCGTGCAATTCTTTTCGGTGATACAAGTCGACATTTAATACAACACTCACACCCTCACACATACTCTGCCTCCTCCCTCACACGCTCCCTCCCTCACACGCTGCCTCACTCACACGCACATGCTCCCTCCCTCACATGCTCCCTCCCTCACACATACTCTGCCTCCTCCCTCACACACTCCCTCCCTCACACGCTCCCTCCCTCACACGCTCCCTCACTCACACGCTCCCTCCCTCACACGCTCCCTCCCTCACACATACTCTGCCTCCTCCCTCACATGCTCCCTCTCTTACACGCTCCCTCCCTCACACATACTCTTCCTCCTCCCTCACACGCTCCCTCCCTCACACATACTCCCTCCCTCACACGCTCCTTCACACACTCCCTCCCTCACACATACTCTGCACCCTCCCTCACACATACTCTGCACCCTCCCTCAAACGCTCCCTCCCTCACATGCTCCCTCCCTCACACATACTCTGCCTCCTCCCTCACACGCTCCCTCACTCACACATGCTCCCTCACTCACACATGCTTCCTCCCTCACACATGCTCCCTCCCTCACACGCTCCCTCCCTCACACGCTCCCTCCCTCACACGCTCCCTCCCTCCCTCACAAATACTCTGCCTCCTCCCTCACATGCTCCCTCCCTTACACGCTCCCTCCCTCACACATACTCTGCCTAATCCCTTACACGCTCCCTCCCTCACACATACTCTGCCTCCTCCCTCACACGCTCCCTCCCTCACATGTGCCCTCCCTCACAAGCTCCTTCACACACTCCCTCCCTCACACATACTCTGCACCCTCCCTCACACATACTCTGCCTCCTCCCTCACACGCTCCCTCTCTCACACATGCTCCCTCACTCACACATGCTTCCTCCCTCACACATGCTCCCTCCCTCACACATGCTCCCTCCCTCACACATGCTCCCTCCCTCACACATACTCCCTCCCTCACACATGCTCCCTGCCTCACACATGCTCCCTGCCTCACACATGCACTCTCCCTCACACATGCACTCTTCCTCACACACCACCAGCCATCAGTGCACACTTGCAACAGGCACACACATACACATCACCAGCCATCAGTGCACAATTCCACCCGACACACACAGATACACCACCAGCCATCACTGCACGATTTAAACAGCCATACACACCAGCACCAGTCACTGCACATTCACACCATGCACACACACACACCAACAGACATCAGTGCACGCTTTCACCAGGCATACACAACACCGGCCGTCAATGCACGCTTTCATCAGGCGCGCACACACACACACACACACACACACACACACACTTGCAACAGCCACACACACACACATCAACAGCCATCAGTGCACAATTTCACCCGGCACACACAGAAAACACCATAAGGCATCACGGCAAGATTTAAACAGGCATACACACCACCGCCCGTCAGTGCACAGTTTCACCATGAACAGACACACAACACCAGACATCAGTGCACGCTTTCACCAGGCATACACAACACCGGCCGTCAATGCACACTTTCATCAGGCCCACACACCCACACGCACACTTGCACCAGGCATACACACACACATCACCAGCCATCAGTGCACAATTTCACCCCGCATACACAGAGACACCACCAGGCATCACTGTACGATTTAAACAGGCATATACACCAGGCATACACAATCACCATCCACAGACCTCCCAGCAATCACCATCCACAGACCTCCCAGCAATCACCATCCACAGACCGCCCCAGCCATCACCATCCACAGACCCTCCCAGCCATCACAATCCACAGACCTCCCAGCAATCACCATCCACAGACCGCCCCAGCCATCACCATCCACAGACCTCCCAGCAATCATCATCCACAGACCTCCCAGCAATCACCATCCACAGACCTCCCAGCAATCACCATCCACAGACCTCCCAGCAATCACCATCCACTGACCCTCCCAGCTATCAGCATCCACAGACCGCCCAGCTATCACCATCCACAGACCGCCCAGCCATCACTATCCACAGACCCTCCCAGCTATCACCATCCACAGACCCTCCCAGCTATCACCATCCACAGACCGCCCACACAGACCGCCCCAGCCATCACCATCCACAGACCCTCCCAGCCATCACCATCCACAGACCGCCCCAGCCATCACCATCCACAGACCCTCCCAGCCATCACCATCCACAGACATCCCAGCATTCACCATCCACAGACCTCCCAGCAATCACCATCCACAGACCTCCCAGCAATCACCATCCACAGACCTCCCAGCAATCACCATCCACAGACCGCCCAGCCATCACCATGCACAGACCGCCCAGCCATCACCATCCACAGACCTCCCAGCAATCACCATCCACTGACTCTCCCAGCTATCAGCATTCACAGACCGCCCATCCATCACCATCCACAGACCTCCCATCCATCACCATCCACAGACCCTCCCAGCTATCACCATCCACAGACCACCCAGCCATCACCATCCACTGACCCTCCCAGCTATCACCATCCACAGACCGCCCAGCCATCACCATCCACAGACCTCCCATCAATCACCATCCACAGACCCTCCCAGCTATCACCATCCACAGACCACCCAGCCATCACCATCCACAGACCTCCCAGCAATCACCATCCACAGACCTCCCAGCAATCACCATCCACAGACCTCCAAGCAATCACCATCCACAGACCTCCCAGCAATCACCATCCACAGACCGCCCCAGCCATCACCATCCACAGACCCTCCCAGCCATCACAATCCACAGACATCCCAGCAATCACCATCCACAGACCGCCCCAGCCATCACCATCCACAGACCTCCCAGCAATCACCATCCACAGACCTCCCAGCAATCACCATCCACACACCTCCCAGCAATCACCATCCACAGACCACCCCAGCCATTACCATCCACAGACCCTCCCAGCCATCACCATCCACAGACCTCCCAGCAATCCCCATCCACAGACCGCCCCCGCCATCACTATCCACAGACCTCCCAGCAATCACCATCCACAGACCCTCCCAGCCAGGTCTGCTGCACCGCCATCCACAGACCTCTAGACCACCAGCCCCTACAATACCATCCACAGACCCACTCACAGCCAGGAAGACTGGACCACCATCCACATGCCCCCCCTTTATCTATCTATTGCCCTCACTCTATCTATCTATCGCCCTCACTCTATCTATCGCCCTCACTATCTATCTATCGCCCTCACTCTATCTATCACTCTATCTATCTATCTATCTATCTATCTATCTATCTATCTATCTATTGCCCTCACTCTATCCATCTGTCGCCCTCACTCTATCTATCACCCTCACTCTATCGCCCTCACTCTATCGCCCTCACTCTATCTATCACTCTATCACTCTATCTATCTATCTATCTATCTATCTATCTATCTATCTATCTATCTATCTATCTATCTTTTGCCCTCACTCTATCCATCTGTCGCCCTCACTCTATCTATCACCCTCACTCTATCGCTCTCACTCTATCGCCCTCACTCTATCTATCACTCTATCTATCTATCTATCTATCTATCTATCTATCTATCTATCTATCTATCTATCTATCTATCTATCTATCTATCTATCTATCTATCTATCTATCTATCTATCTATCTATCTTGCCCTCACTCTATCCATCTGTCGCCCTCACTCTATCTATCGCCCTCACTCTATCTATCGCCCTCACTCTATCTATCGCCCTCACTCTATCTATCGCCCTCACTCTATCGCCCTCACTCTATTGCCCTCACTCTATCTATCGCCCTCACTCTGTCTATCTATCGCCATCACTCTATCACTCTATCTATCTATCTATCTATCTATCTATCTATCTATCTATCTATCTATCTATCTATCTATCTATCTATCTATCTATCTATCTATCTATCTATCTATCTATCTATCTATCTATCTATCTATCTTTTGCCCTCACTCTATCTATCTGTCGCCCTCACTCTATCTATCGCCCTCACTCTATCTATCTATCACCCTCCCTCTATCTATCGCCCTCCCTCTATCTATCGCCCTCACTCTATCTATCGCCCTCACTCTATCTATCGCCCTCACTCTGTCTATCTATCGCCATAACTCTATCACTCTATCTATCTATCTATCTATCTATCTATCTATCTATCTATCTATCTATCTATCTATCTATCTATCTATCTATCTATCTATCTATCTATCTATCTATCTATCTATCTATCTATCTATCTAGCTATCTATCTATCTTTTGCCCTCACTCTATCTATTTATCGCCCTCACTCTATCTATCACCCTTACTCTATCTATCGCCCTCACTCTATCTATTTATCGCCCTCACTCTATCTATCGCCCTTACTCTATCGCATCACCACAGAATCACTCAGGGGCACCACAACATCACTCAGGGGCACCACAACATCACTATGCGCTACCACAGCATCACTGAACGCCACAGCATCACTCGTCACCACCACAACATCACTCAGCGCCACCACAGCATCAATCTGTGCAACCATTCAACAACAACTGGTTTAAATATGTTCTCTCAATGTTTCAAGCTTTATTACAAATGTCACAAAAAGATGTTAATATTTCACTTCTGTTCTTGGATTTTCGTTACAATAAAAAACACTGAACATAATCTTCACAAAAGTTATTTACAAAAGTTAAAGCTATTGCCATTATAAATTACAATAACTTTTATGTAAGTATTAGTTATTTTTTTTAAATTAAAGGCCATTGTTATTTGTAATATAAATACATCTAAGTCACGTAAATACAACATATATTGCATTACAAATACTATAGGTGTCACATTTGCGAAAGTTAAAACCATTGGCATTGTAAATGACAAAGCTATTAATTTCGCTATTTTCAAAACCAACACATAAATAAAAGATTTGGCATTTACAATACCAATAGTTCAAACTTTCCTAATACGAGACCTATTGCATTGCAAATGCTTGTTTAATAAGGTATATATTGCATCGGCACTGAATTTAGTAATGCATTTTTTTCTGGTTGGGAGGACTTTTTTTATTTTGAAGCCTCTGTTACACTGCGACTTTAAGCTTTTATTTTTCTGCTTTTGTTTTTTTTTGCTTCTTAGTGCATTATTCTTTTGACTCCCTCTGACTCACTTCTCTCATCTCCATCGCTGTTTCTTTCACTCTCCTAGCCTGCTTTTCTACTCCTGTCTTCCACACCCTTTGTAGGTCGAAGCCTACTGTCTGGTTTGCTAAAACCATCTAGGGGACATTCAGAAAGCTACCCAGGAATGCCTTCTGCCCCTTGCTTACCAATGGCTTTATGGTCTGGAACTCACATTTGCTTGTTTTAATCTAATTTGGTTCTGATCCTTTTATTTTAACCGCATAGTTTTATTGTGATGCATATGTATCCTCTCAACGTCTACAGATAAATGCTATCATTTGGCGGTATGCTAAAATCTAACATCGCATATGTGCTGTTCAGTTGACTTCATTTGTGTGTGCTTTTAGTACACCGCTTGTGGGTGCGGTATTAATGGATTTTGAGAGCACCAACGAATCTGATTCCAACCACAGTAGATAAATATCAAAACTTGGTGGGCGCAGTTTCATATGAGGATTTCCAGAAGTAGCCCACAACATTTTTAAAGTGTATACGCCACAGTGCATCCGTCATTGTTAATAATATATACCCTGTGCTAATTGTAGTGCACTATCAGCCAATCACAAGGTTGCCCTGATGCACGTGTGATCTGCTGCAGGCTGGAAACATTAGTTTTGAGAACCATGGGGCAGATTTATGATGACTGGCGCATCCCCAGGACTGCAATTTGTGCAGAACGCGGCTGCACGTTTTGTATTGGCCCTTCCTAAGGTGGCTTCGGCGACTAAAGCCAGGAAAGATCTTCACTGGCTTCCAGTGCAGCACAGAATTTCTTTTAAAATTCTTTGCATGACTTACAGAGCATTGGCGGAGGGATCAATGAGTGGGATTAGTTCCTTGCTCGCTCGCTATGTCCCAGTTAGAGGCCTTCGATCCGCTGAATTGCTCCAACTTGTCGTGCCAAGGGTCAGGCTGGCAAGATGGGGAGCTAGGGCCTTTTCAGTGGTGGCCCCTCAGCTCTGGAATTCGATTCCCATTGAGCTTAAGAGGTTGCCATCTATTGAGTTGTTCAAAAAGGAGCTAAAGACATGGTTCTTTAGGAAGTCTTATCTCTAACTGAACGTTTCCCTGGAGTGATAAGCTGTGTTTTGATGTTAGGCGCCTTGACGCCCATGGGGCAAAGTATGCGCAGAATAAAAACATTTTCATTCATTTTCATTCATTCATATTGCGCCGCTGCTCCGCCACCCATGGTGCGCCGCATTTACAATGCGGCGCACCATGGGGCAAAAACGGCACAGATGCGTGACGCATCTGTGCCGTAAAGGTGGCGCATTGCTGGAGTTGCGTCGCAAGCGTGACGCAGCTCCAGCAAGGCTCGGGGGGTGCCCCATCTGACCAATGCTGCGTCACGACATACGCCTGCTTCAAGCAGGCGCAGGGTTTTGACGCTGCATTGGCCTGAAAGTGACTGAGTGAAATCTTATAGATTTCACTCAGCCACTTTTGCGAGGCGTACCTGCCCCGGAACGCCCACCCTGCGCCGGAACGCCCACAAGTGGCACAGGGCTTTACAACGTGACGCATCTGCCTAGATGCGTCACGTTGTAAATGGGTCGTAGGGATGCGCCACGTTTACGCCGCAGTTGCGTGACGCAAACGTGACGCATTACCAACATAAATCTGCCCCCATGTGTCCAACCCCACCCTACCCCCATCCACCCATTGTTACTTTCAATTCCCCTCATCCTCTCAACTTTGCTTTAAGTTCTCTCCCACCCTCTCTTAGTTGCTTCAATCGACCCCCAACCCCTCCGCCTCCCCTCCTGTTGTTGCTTTTAATTCCCAAATGCCACCAGGAAGAAGAATCGGGTAGGACAGGCAAGAATGTATTCCTGAATCAGACTGCATGACCCAGTGTGTGGTAATTGTATAGCTATTCAATTCCTAGTGGCACAGCACCCAGGATAATGTGCGGCCTGGCTAAACACGTGTACGGTCCCAAAGGCGAGACCTATTGGCTATGCCAATGCTTGTTTATGTTGTGACGGTTAAGCATGGTAAATAGTGTATGTGAGGTGGTGAGGGAGAGTTGCCAGCCACAGGATTACAGCAGGGGATTACAGAGTGGTTAGGCTGATTGACGTATGCATGTGGCTAGGGCGAGGATGGGGCGGGGCCTATTTTCTGCCCGCTTCGTGCAGGTGTACTCCATGCTTTTAAATAAACTGAATGCGCTGAGTTTTAATGTCATTACATAACTTGTCGTGATTATGCCCGTCAGGCCGATTGTTGGGCCGGAGGTACGTTAAACGCTCCTCTGCATAAGTATCTACATCTTTCAGACACAGGGGCACCCCTGTCCATGTTTAAGGCTCTCCAAAGTCCCGAGCATCTTTGTAATCAGCAATTTATATACATTTGGAATACATCCTGGCGGAACATATGGAGGATTTCAATTTCCCTCCTGCTGGGCTTGGGTTACGTAGAAGTAAGCTTTGGTTTACAATTTACCACACAGCGGGGCATATTGCTGGATTACATCGCCGTGTTAGCGACGTATTAACAACGTTTTGCTAACAGGCGATGTAATTCCAGCGATAGAGGGCGATTCACAGGAATAGCGCGTGGAATCCAGCGATGATTTCACAGCGCTTATGTACAGCGTGCTGATAGGCAGGTGTGGACTCAGCCTGACAATCCACCTCCCATTGTCAAGATGCTTAGTCAGGTTTTAATCAGGCGTTAAATACCAGCGATAATCGCGGTTAGCGCGACTTTTATTATCGCTTCGGGGGTCTGCTGCATGGCTTGGTAACATTGCGAAGCCGTGTTAGCGAGCATTCCCATGTCGTTTAGCTCAGGAACGCCTACTTTGCAGGTCATTAGCGATATTGATCGCTGATATGCAAAGTCGCAACGAAACACGCGCTAACTCTTGTTAGCGTGTCCTTGATGATATTGAGATAAAAAAAATTGCCGCTTTGTCAGCACTATGTGCATCTGCGGTAGCCTTTCCTTACTTTAGGAAACTGGGATCCAATGCCCGGGTTCTGTCTTCCTTTGTCGCGGCCACGAGCCCAATGTTGGGAAAGTTCATTTTTACTCTTATTGCTGTGCTTGGAGGCTTTGTTGGTGGTGCACCATTTATTGGAATGAAAGGATTTATTAGGGAATTGTCGCAATTCCCATAAATCAACAATTTATATGATTTTGAGTACGGTGGTTAGGGCACATCAGGCAGCCTGCAAATGTTATTCACACAGATGATTACATTTTTAGGTCTCGCGACCTATCGATGCGCACATGCGCATCGAGCGGAGCGAGAATTCAAGTGGCGAAAATTCTCGTGAAACCACCAGCTTTTTCCTGGCGTTTTCATGCAGTTCATGTGAACCACGTGTTCAAACATGAACGCGCATCAGCCTCCCTCCATTTGCCGCACAGCACATCAAAGGGCTTCGCCCAGCGTGCGCTCTGCGGCTTCTCGGCTTCTCCTCCCCTAATTACGCCGCACACAGCCTTCCTTGCATTTCTCCTCCCCCTCCCCAGCCAGCTTCCCCCAGGCCGTGTTCCCTCATCCCTCGCACCCCCTCCTCCTTCAGCTTTTTATCGAACAGGTTTTCTCAAGCTTTGGAAAAATAAACATGCGTGTGATTAAATGTAGCATTCTGAAAGGCCCGAGTTCTGAGAGCGACATAAATCCTTGTCTCGCACGTTTCAAGCACAGATCACGTTTCAGCCTCTGAAAAAGTCCACATCACAAGATCAAGCACAACTATAGCTTCCTTGACAACGCAAACAGGCAGGCTTTCCCGCCGAGGAGATGCTGTAAACGTTCACTAACAAATGACCTATGAGCGTTCACTAAGTTGGATACATAAAGTGCAGGGAAGATAGCATCAGCGCAGGCATTTCCGTGCCCGGAGCGGCGGCTGCTGGCCCACCTGGGAACTTTTATTTTGGGGCCGATTTTATGTCCCTGTCGGACGCTGCTCTCGTTTCTCCAATGAAAGTTGAGTTCATTATTTCTACATCGATGGTGAGACCACACGTCTTGAAAGGCAGAACGACGTTCAGCTGTCTCTCTGGACTGGAGTTTAAAGCAGGGGCTTGTGTTCAGCTCTTGAGCCTCAGCTCTCCGATGCGTTATTGGGGTACCTTTGCCTCACCCACTGTGCGCTGCTGGCTCCTACTATCAGCAGCTGTTGCCTATAGTACTCTGCATGATGGAGAATTTAACCCAGTGAACCACAAGCACTAGTGCACGCAAAAGGATGCTGTAAACTGCTGTTGTATTAATTCGAGCAAAGGCGTTCTACTCCTGTGCAACTCGGAGAGATACACATTAAAAGAAATATTTCTTAAACTGGAGTATAAACAAATCACCGCCAGGCCCTTCCCGCAATCCTAAACTGTCCTGTTCTTGCTAAATGCACAGACCTGACAAAGCGCTGAGAAGCAGCTGCAAGGAGATACCTAGCGCTATCTAAACACCCACATAAATAGGCTTGCAAACAAAGCAGCTACATTCCATTTAGAAACCTGGTACCTACAGGAGACCTACAGATGAGACGCGGCAGTGATGAAAAGTGACCACAGAAACAAGCATTGGCATTGCCAATAGGTCTCGCTTGTGGGACCTTATAAGTATTTAGTTTTGCAGCACAATATCCGATTATGCAACAAGGATATTGTGCTGCAAAACTAAATACTTATAAGGTCCCACAAGCGAGACCTATTGGCAATGCCAATGCTTGTTTAGTTTGTAGTTTGCATTTGTTACATTCACAACTTTGGGTTTCAATGCAGATTAAGGTTTTGTCCTGCACATTACCACAGTGAGGCATTCTAATTCTCCCGCACACTGCCTGTGTCCTTGGGTCCCCCAGTTCATGGTCGCCCCAATATAAGCAGCACAGAAGGATACATTTATGGCTTTGCATGACAATGATCCTATTGCCTAATTTTCCCAGGTGGCCCTCAGCGCAAAGGTTTCCCGATTCCGTTTAGATGGCGTTAGAGTGTTGTTGTGGTCCCCAGGCCTGGGGTTTTACACCACATCCCTACCACGAACTGAGGGAGGCCTACCATTCTTTTAGGATTCCACACGTCATTGTGTAACTCTTTCAATGTTGGAACAAGGTGAGGTCAATTTACAGGATGCTTCTGATCAACTTTGCTCCAATGGTGAGCTAGCAGTGGTTGCTACTATCACGAGCAGGAAAGGGTGACATTCCATCTACTACGACAGAGGTCGGGCAGGAAATAACAACGCAAAGAGAGCTGTGCCGTGGAATGTCTTTGAAACTGTGTTGTGCAATTGGCTACAAGGGCCCTTAAGAGGAACATCTAGTGGCACCATCTAGAAACAGGTACTAAGTTCACCTCGTTGGCAAGTCTAGCGTTGAAAGAAAGTTGACGCAACCCAGTTAAGTTTCAGTCAGGGCTTTAAGTGTCCCGGGTCTCACCGGGTCTGAGCACCGGCAATTTTTTACGGCGGCCTCAAAACGGGTCTCTATCGGACTCTGTTTTGTACCGTGGCACAGGAGGTCCGTGTTTTTCGAGCGTTATAGGGGAAGGGAAATCCTTTAAACAGAGTCATTTTCTCTCTGGATTTCTCTTCACTTTTCGGAACTCAGGAGCAGCAACACTGTCGTGGAGTCACCAGTGTTTTAAGTGGAAGCTTTTTCAATATTATTTACAAGCCACAGTTGCTGCTTATTTATCTTATGCAACTAATAACCATTGACAAAGCCAATAGTCCTGACTTGTTGTAGGTATAATGTTACTTGTTGTATCACACATCTGGATGCAATGACAGAAACAACAAAATACCAGTCGGGCGCACACTCTGCTAAGCACAAACTTTTAGCTTATGTGTTTTTAAGCCACGCCCTTAATTACATTGACCACGCCCCCTTGAGAGACCCCCCAGTTTTTTCATCCCACTTAAAGCCCTGGGTTCAGTGCGAGGCTTCAGATGGATGGGCAATTTCAATTCTAAATCACTACACCAGTCAGCTGCGTGACTCAGGCAGGCAGACGATTGGCTAAGATGTTTGAGCAGATCTGGGAGAGCAGATCAACGAAACTAATAGTGGAATTAAGAGCAGCTGTACACAGCAATGCTGATAGTTAGATTTCCCATAGAATTCTGGGTTGAGAAGCTTCAGGGACAAGGCACAGACCTTTCAGATGCACTGACAAGATGACAGTCCCCTTAAGGGAGACAGTAGAGCAACATCTGGTATAGCATCCCAGCTGCATAACCCCTGCATGGCTTCAGCGAGAGAGGCACGCTACAGAAGCAATGGTCAATAGACCCCCTGTAGAGGAAATAAAAATGAATGAATAGATCAACAGAAAGAGATTGGTGTACTAAAGGCCCTCAGGGTACCATCTCAAAATCTAAGGAAGTAGGTGTTTGTCGTTTTCCAGACACCCAGTAAGGGAGGTCTGTAATGGTTTTCTATTCATTGTTAATTTGTCTACTCTTGGAGACTCGTAGGCTCTGACAATTTTCCATTTTGGAGCGACAACTGCTGGTTAAAGCAAGGATAAGCACGGTAAGATTTTAATTTCACGACTTGCAAATAGCTAAGGTGCCAAAGCTGTGTTTAGTCGGCACGCTCTCAGGGGCATATTATCAAGGGTGGCGACAGGCAATTATCGCCGCTTTAGTGGCCGTTTTCGGCCGCTAAGCGGTGATAATTCTATCGCCCTATTAGCAAGCTGTCGCTAACTGATGTTAGCGACAGCTTTTAGGCGATAGCAAGCGGTTTGGGGCCCGCTTTGCATGTCAGCGATGTTTATCGCTAATGACATGCAAAGTGCAAAGTGCATACACAACAGCTTCGGCGCACCAACCACGCACACAACCACCGAACCAACGCCCCCCACTGTGAGAAGTTGGCCTGATATATGATGCTCACTAGTTCTAGTGATCACCTTGTATCAGTCCAAACAACCCTTATGGTGATTGGTTGTAAGTCAACCTTATAGACCAGCTATCCTAGTGGTAGCGTGGACAAAGCAGTCTTAGGCTAAACTCTTTTGGCATGTGAAGCCAGCTGTTTTACCACATATAACCCCTTGAATACCAAATGAAAGGACACCAAACAGGTAGTTATGAAAATAAACAAGATATTTATCAACTAACAAACACCTCTGAACTCTTTATGAGATCAGAGGGCTAAGCACATGACAAGACTCTTAAGAAAAATACGTTAAGTTGCACAATTACAATGTTGCCCTAGGGGCACGACAAACCATATACTAAGTAAGTGGAATGTGAAGGTCGATAAAAGGAATGGAGCTGTCCAGAGGCTGTAGGTTCGCTGGGACTATGCATTTCTAACTTTAGGTAAGTAATAGGAGACCCACAGAGCGTGTGTGCAGAGTGTGAACCCACACGCGGGATGCGTAACAACGTCTATGGACAGTACAGTTCAAGAAAAAGGTGAGTACGGACAATCCTGACTAGATAGGACTAAAACGACTGTGGAACTGGACACTAGGAGAGTCAATCTACCCTTGAGCACCGAAATGCTCTTGTTACCTCACCCACGGGCTGCGGGTGCATAGGTGCGAAGTCGTGTCGGGTTCTCGCGTTGAAGTCTATGGAGCCTGAAAGAAAAGATGCTGCAGGCGACCAGGATGAAGATGTCCGGAGCGATCCAAGGGTGGATCGTGGAAGATGAAGACCTGAAAGCAGAGGGGACAATGTTCACAGTCACTAGCCAGTGACCGGTGTGGAACCAGGAAGGAACCAGATGTTGTTGTCGCGATCAGGTGAAGAGTGGACGCTTTACTCTGCAGGCACGTGGACCAGGTGGTGTCTTCGACGACCAGGATGGAGGCACGAGCTGTCCCACGCAGGCTCTCGCTGTCGGCGGTGTCGGAGTCCGGATTGGACTTAACAGGCCTTGGCAAAGGCAACCCACGCGGTGAGTGGAAAAGGCGTCTGGTGCGGACCAGGAGGGTCCAGGGTGCTCCTCTTTTAGAAGGGAGCAAGGGCCATTCTGGAGCAACCAGCCCAGCGGTGTTGATTTCTTGGGTCGTCGTCTAGGAGGCCACAAGCCAGCCGGCAAGTGGACAGACAACGCGTCGAGCAGGAACCAAGCAGAAGGGCCCCACGCAGATCTCGTGGATGCTGGAGGGCTGGGCTTCGGTGCAGGCGCTGCTCGGGGCTGGGGCTTCTCAGTCCCCAAAGCACTTGGTCGAGTTTACCTCGGGAGTTGTGCTGAAAGCGAAGTGCAGTTTCTTTCAAGATGGCCGGTCCCACGTGTCTCGTCACACCCACGGGTCTCAGCTCGGCTGCAGATGTAGGTAGAGGTCGGAGAGGTCTGGGAATCCGGGTCTCGTCGGGCTCTGAAGTCTGGATCCTCAGGGGAAGACGACAAAGTGAAGCCGCTGGATGCTTGATTGTGCCTGCAGTTGCAGGATGGACACTCCTTGCCCACAAGGGAGATTTCTTCAGTCTTCTGTGGAGCAGAACGTCCAAGTCCAGAGTTTCTTCTTGTAAAGTTGTTCAGGATAATCTAATTTGGAATGGGACCAGCTCCTACCTTTATCCTGCTAAAGGGGGCTGTACTATCGACTAGATCCCTCCTATGGGTGGGACCAGGGAGGGGGGTGGTTACGCCCCCTATCCTTTGTCCGGTTTCGCGCCAGAGCTGGGGCTGGGGTGCCCCAGCAACTGGTTTGAACCGGTGTATGCACAGGGCACCTTGTGTGCCCCAGGCATGTCTCATTCCTTTCAGGCCTCCCTACCTCAATACACAAAATCCTGTCTGGGGTGGTGCTAGCACCTCCCAAGGCAGGAAACCCTTTGTCCAGGCCTCCCTCGCTGGAAGGACTCCCAGCAGCAGGAGGTAAGACTTGTGTCTGTGGTGGCAGCATCCATTTTGTGATGCTGAGATTTCGCTTAACTTTAACCGGGGTTCACAGTTACGTGCATGTCGTATCCCTCTAGAAGGGTGGAATGCTACCCCCGTTGCCAGAATTGGCGAGGGGATAGTATTCCAATTCGTATGACACCTTACACGACATGTTTTGATAATGCTATACCAAAGTTAGCATATAACCGCGAGGATTATAATGCACTTAAGAGTATATGGTATAGCGTTATCATGGAACAGCTATTAGGACTTGGTTCCACAAGCTGCAGACAGGCTCAGCTCATGCTAGAGCACCATCTCACATAATTCCAAGCACTCTGCCTTCAGGATTGATAAGGCCTGCCATAGGAGTGACTGATAGGAATCTATGTGTCCATTTTAAGGTTAGATATAGGTATACTATATCTAAAGCTAAGGGTGTTTACACCACCTTGCCCCAGCTGTTTTATCAGCCAGTTGTGTCTGTTTAGTGGGCCAGCCAGGGGTGGCATAATACATGCTTCAGCCCCTGGAAGGTCTTGGGTACACTTATGCCCTGGGTACCTATGGTACATAGTACAAGGACTTACAATAGTGACCCAGTACCAATTGGTAAATGCACCTAAAGTACATGTGTGTCAATTTAGAGAGAGAACAGCTAGGCTGTGGGTCTGATTAGCAGGCCCACAGCCAGGGAAAGTCATAAACCAGTGAAGCAAAAAGCAAAAATCTGGGGTGACCATAGGATTGCAGACCCTACTCTCCTACATAACCCCCCCAAACTTAGGGACATTAAACTAACCTTGACCAGGTGAGTCTTCCTGTTCTAAGTGGAAATACCTGGAGAGACCATCTGTATTGCCATGGTCAGTCCCTGGTCTGTGCTCCTCTGTAAAGTCCATCCCCTGTAGGGAAATGGACCACCTAAGAAGTTTGGGATTTTCACCCTTCATCTGATTTAGCCATAAGAGGGGCTTATGGTCGGTCTGAATCTTGAAGTGAGTTCCAAACAAGTATGGCCTCAACTTCTTCAGGGCCCAAACCACAGCAAAGGCCTCCCTCTCAGTAGCTGACCAAAGTTTCTCTCTAGGGGTCAGCCTTCTGCTTATAAAAGCAATGGGCTAGTCATGACTAAGCATGGGCGTAAAATCCGTTCCGCTCGCGGATTTTGCGGATTTTCGGTAAATTCGCAATCCGCGAACTCTCGCGAACTTGCCGAAAATTCGTAAAATCCGTGCGAAGCGGATTTTTTGCTTGGTCGCACTTGCCAACTACAATACTATACAATTTCGCGGGAGTAAATACTTGCGAACACGTAGATGCGGCGGGCAGCGACAATCTCGCAATTGCGAGATTGGAAAATTTGCAATTTCGCACAAGAAATCCACCAGCAGGCAGCATAATCCTTGAAAATTATGTTTTTTATCAGAATAACTCCTCAGGTTGACATTTGCCTGCACTTTTTCTTTGCAAGGAGTCTATTTTGGGGGGTGGGGGGTGGGAGGAAGGAAGTGCCCCACAGTCTCCAACTTCCTGTTCCTGTCCACCAGGCTCCTCCCAGTGCTTTCTTCATGTGTTGGTCACTTTGATTTGGATCTTGACCTGAAAGGATTACTTTTGTGGATGCTGCTGGATATTTGGATTTTTGCAAAACTGAAAGCACTCAGCAGGTGCAAAAGTTCAATCTTATCATTAGTAACCATTCCCTGTAGTGCTTCCTGAGGGGCCCCTTCAGAGTTCATTTGCCAACTTGCAACTATTCTATGACCCTGCTCTGACCCTCACAGCAGGCTCAGAGAATAGCTACAAGTATACAACAAAGGTCCTGTTAAAAAAATTCACTGCAACAGAAAGCAATTACAGACAAAACTGAAAGCACTCAGCAGGTGCAAAAGTTCAATCTTATCATTAGTAACCATTCCCTGTAGTGCTTCCTGAGGGGCCCCTTCAGAGTTCAGCAAATTACAGATAAGGAAGCAGGTGCCAGCCAGACTGGAAGTTTAAATTCAGTGACACATTAATCAACCCCAAATTAATTCATGTCAGTTGAAGCAGGGCAGGTGTGCTTGCTTTTTTTCACCCCCATAATCTACAGTGATAAACCACCCAGAGGGTGGCAGTGATGTACCAGAGGGTGGCATGGGTGTACCAGAGGGTGGCAGTGGTGAAACAGAGGGTGCTGTGAACCTGTGATGATGAACCAGATGTAGAAACAACATAGTCGCGGCCGTTGCGAGCCGACAAGTAAGTTCGCAATTGCGAACTGGTACAGAACCCTCGCCAACTGGCAGAAATCCTTGCGAACACAAAAAAAAATAAAAAATCCGCAAGTTCGCGAGAGTTCGCGGATTTTGCGGATTGCGAATCCGTAAATACGCAAGTTCGCGGATTGCCAATTCGCAAAATCCGCCCATGCTTAGTCATGACTATCAATATTCAGTTGAGATAGAACAGCTCCCACACCCAACTCAGAAGCATCTGTTTGGACAATGAAGGTTTTGGAGTAGTCAGGACTCTTGAGAATAGGTGCAGTACACATGGCTTCAGGTTATCGAATGCCTTTTGACAGCTAACTGTCCACTGAACTTTCTTTGGCATTTTCTTACTTGTCAGGTCATTAATTGGAGTCACAATGGTACCATAATTTCTGACAAATTTCCTATAGTAACCAGACAGGCCCAAGAAAGCTCTGACCTGTGTCTGGGTGGTTGGAGGAGCCCAGTCCTTTATGGCCTGTATCTTGCTCTCCAGTGGTTGAATCTGGCCTCCACCTACAAGGTGGCCCAGGTACGCAACCTGACTCTGCCCTATCTGGCACTTAGTGGCCTTGATAGTGAGTCCTGCCTTCTGCAGGGCTTCCAAAACTTTCCTCAGGTGGATCAGGTGATCCTCCCAGGTGGAGCTGAAGACAGCAATATCATCTAGATATGCTGCACAAAAGTCATCCAACCCAGAGAGAACTTGGTTCACCAACCTTTGAAAAGTGGCAGGTGCATTTTTCAATCCAAAGGGCATCACCACAAATTGGTAATGACCTCCTGGGGTAGAAAATGCTGTTTTGGCCTTGGCTTCCATAGCTAACCTGATTTGCCAATAACCAGCTGTTAGGTCAAATGTACTCAAGAATTTAGCAGAAGCCAATTTGTCTATGAGCTCACCTGCCCTAGGGATTGGATGGGCATCTGTTTTAGTAACAGCATTGAGGCCCCTGTAATCTACGCAAAACCTCATCTCTCTCTTACCATCCTGGGTGTGAGGTTTAGGCACTAGAACTACAGGAGTAGCCCAAGGGCTCTCTGAGGGCTCAATGACTCCCAATTCTAACATCTTTTGTACTTCTTTCTTTATGCAGTCCCTGACGTGGTCAGGTTGCCTGTAAATTTTACTCTTGACAGGCAGACTGTCACCAGTGTCCACCTCATGGGTGCACCAGTTTGTCTGACTGGGTGTCAGTGAGAACATTTGCCTGAAGGATTGAAGAACTTGTTTACAATCCAACTGTTGATGCTCAGAGAGGCTGTCAGAAAAGACCACACCATCTACTGACCCATCATCAGGGTTTTGAGTGAGCAGGTCTGGGAGAGGGTCACTCTCTTCCTCCTGTCCCTCATCTGTGGCCATGAGCAAGCCCATGTCCTCCCTGTCGACAAATGCCTTGAGCCTGTTTACATGAAGCACCCTGTGGGGGCTTCTGGGAGTTCCAAGGTCCACCAGGTAGGTGACCTCTCCCTTTTGCTCAATGATTGCATGGGGTCCAGACCATTTTCTTGGAGAGCTGCTGGGGCCACTGGCTCCAACACCCATACCTTCTGTCCTTGGTGATACACTTTCAGGACAGCCTTTTGGTCATGCCAAGCTTTTTGGAGTTCTTGGCTGGCCTCCAGGTTTTTAGATGCCTTCTCCATGTACTCTGCCATCCTGGAGCGGTGACCAAGTACATAGTCCACTGTGTCTAGTTTAGGCTTTTTAAGAGGTAACTCCCATCCTTCCTTTACCAGACATAGGGGTCCTCTTACAGGATGCCCAAACAGAAGCTCAAAAGGGCTGTAGCCAACCCCCTTCTGTGGGACCTCTCTGTAAGCAAACAAGAGGCAGGGTAAAAGGATGTCCCATTTTCGCCTAAGCTTTTCAGGTAACCCTTTTATCATCCTTTTTAGGGTCTTGTTGAATCTCTCCACAAGCCTAGTGCACTGTGGGTGATAGGGTGTGTTAAATTTGTAATTTACACCACACTCCTTCCACATTGCAGTCAAGTATCCTGACATGAAGTTTGCACCTCTGTCAGAGACAACCTCCTTAGGAAACCCCACTCTGGAGAAAACTCCAAGTAGGGCCCTTGCCACAACAGGAGCTGTAGTGGTCCTAAGGGGAATAGCTTCTGGATACCTGGTGGCATGATCCACTACCACCAGTATGAATCTGTGCCCAGATGCTGTTGGGGGGTCCATTGGTCCAACAATGTCAATCCCCACTCTTTCAAAGGGTACCCCCACAACAGGTAGTGGTATAAGGGGGGCCTTTGTTGTGCCACCTGATTTGCCACTGGCTTGACAGGTGACACATGAGCGACAAAACTCTTTTGTGTCTTCAGACATATGAGGCCAATGAAAGTGAGGGGCAAGTCTGTCCCAAGTCTTATTCTGGCCTAAGTGTCCTGCAAGGGGAATCTCATGGGCTAAGGTGAGAAGGAAACCTCTAAGAGACAAGGGGATGACCAGCCTCCTGGTAGCACCAGGTTTGGGGTCTCTTGCCTCAGAGTATAGGAGTCCTTCATCCCAGTATATTTTGTGGGCACCTGTAGCGTTCCCTGCAGCCTCAGCAGCAGCCTGCTGTCTGAGGGGTTCAAGGGAGGAACAGTCTAACTGTGCCTGCCTCAAGTCTGCCCTGGAAGGTACCCCTGTCCCAAGAAACTCAACCTGATCAGGTTCCAGTTCTTCTAGGACAGTTCCTTCTGGGGTCTCTGGGTCAGCCTCCTGAGAGGGCTGATCCTCAACCTGAGGCAGGGGGGAAGGCACTGCCTTAACCCTACTGCTCTTCCTCTTGGGTAGTGTCTGGTCCATTGTTCCAAGATCCAGCACTTGTTCAGCTGGGCATTTCTTGGCCTGTGACCTGGTCACTGCAAGGACATGTGAGGATAACCTTAACATGTCTACATGAGTCCTGTACTCCACATCTGACCACATGGAGGATTCCAAATCATTGCCCAAAAGACAATCCACTGGGAGGTCTGAACTAACTACAACCCGTTTGAGGCAAGTTACCCCTCCCCAGGAGAAGTTAACAACTGCCATACTGTGATTGGTAGTGACGTTGCTAGCATTGGTCACTAGGTAGTCCGAACCTAGCATGATCTGATTAGGGTCCACAAAGGCTGGTGTCACCATTGTGACACTGGCACATGTGTCCCTATAGGCCTGAGCCATTTTTCCATTGATTAAAGACATTTGCCTGTACTTGCCCAGAGTACTGGGACTTACAGTAGGGGTCATATCCATGTCCCCAGTACAAACAAGAACAGCCTGGGTTGGTACTCTGACTAAGTCAGAGCCCACCTCAGTTCCCAGGGTTAACCCAAACTATAGCTTTGGGGGGTGCACTACCACTACTAACTGTACTAGGGGGTGCAGGTGCCTTAGGGGCAGTAGTGGTAGGAGCTGTGCCTTTCTTGGTGCTCTCACTAAACCAGTGAGAATTACTTTTACAGTATTGGCACCATGGTTTTCTTTGACCTTCTTTCTTCTTCTTTTGGGAATTCTGGGACCCACCCTCCTTAGATTGTTGGGGCCCTGTTGAAGACTTCTGGTCATTTTGTGTATTCTGATTACCTCCCTTTTGGTCTGCTTTCTTTTGGCCACCACCCTGGTTCTGGTTCTGCTGCTTAACCCTGGTTCTGACCCATCTGTCTGCCTTCTTTCCCAATGCTTGGGGAGAGGTCAGATCTGAGTCAATCAGGTGCTGATACAACAACTGGTTCTGACAGTTACTTAAGATTTGTTCTCTCATAATAAGATTATACAACCCTGTGTAATCAGTAGCTTTACTACCCAGTAGCCAGCCTTCCAAAGCCTTAGTGGCACAATCGATAAAATCAGTCCAATCCTGAGCCTGAGTTTTCTGGGTATCTCTGAACATCAACCTGTACTGTTCAGTTGTTAGGCCAAACCCATCAATCAGTGCATTTTTCAGGACTTGGTAATCTTCAGCATCCTCAGCTCTAACAGTGAGGAGCTTATCTCTGACTTTACCTTCAAAGGAGAGCCACAATATAGCTGCCCACTGACTCTGGGGTACCTGCTGTACTTTGCAGGCCCTCTCCAGAGCAGTCATCCATTTGTGGATGTCATCTCCTGTTTTAAAGGAGGGCACTATTTTACTCAGGTGTCTATTATCAAAACTCCTGTCTTTATCCTTAGGGATATTGCTGCCACCAGTGGGTGTTACCCCACTCAACTGTTGCTCTCTTTCAAAGGCAAGTTTCTCTTTGGCCAGGGCTTCTTCTTCCCTTTGGATCCTCAGATTAACTTCCTTCATCCTAGCCAGGTGCTCCTCTCTCTGAGGGGAAGTCATCCTCCTCAGAGCAGAGGCCTGAGAGCCATGGGAATGAACTGATCTATGGGAGTCTCTGGAGGGAGACCTATCTCTTCTATACGCAAGGTTAAGCCTGCCTGTGGTTAGGTTTGGGCCTCTCCCAGACCCTTCCCCATGAAGGCTTAAGTTGGCCCTAGTAAGTCTGCTGACTAAAGTGGGGCCAGGTTCTACCTCTTCCTCAGAGTCACCCTCATCTTCCTCACCATCTACATCCTCTGTTTCAGGGAGGTTAGAGTCTTGGTTATCTACTAAGGGGGGTATGCTTCCCTCTGCTGGGTCTGAAGGGCCTGGATTAGAAGCCCTTCTGGCATCATAGGTCTCTAAGAGACCTAACAGAAAAGGAAGTGTAGGGTTAGACCCCTGTTTTAATTTCCTGGAGGTACACAATTGTCTCATCTCCTGGAAATTAAGAGCTGCATATCTGGAAAGGACCTGTGGAGGGTCACTAACCACAAGGGGAGTCACTGAGGGCTCTCCTGTGGTAGACATGCTTTCTAGTGAGGTGTGGTGTGTGCACCTACCGACACTATGTGTTTTCCTACTGATCCCTTGCTAAGAGTTGTAGTCAGGGTGTGCTAGGCCCTTTCTACTACAACAGCTGGTTCAGTAGAACTCAGAGTATTTCTAAGATTTGTTATATGTACCTATGGTACCTTATGTGATCTTTCAAATGATATCTCAAGATTATATTTGGTAAAAACAACAGCAAGCTCAAATCCCAACCGCTGCACACCAATGTGAGAAGTTGGCCTGATATATGATGCTCACTAGTTCTAGTGATCACCTTGTATCAGTCCAAACAACCCTTATGGTGATTGGTTGTAAGTCAACCTTATAGACCAGCTATCCTAGTGGTAGCGTGGACAAAGCAGTCTTAGGCTAAACTCTTTTGGCATGTGAAGCCAGCTGTTTTACCACATATAACCCCTTGAATACCAAATGAAAGGACACCACACAGGTAGTTATGAAAATAAACAAGGTATTTATTAACTAACAAACACCTCTGAACTCTTTATGAGATCAGAGGGCTAAGCACATAACAAGACTCTTAAGAAAAATACGTTAAGTTGCACAATTACAATGTTGCCCTAGAGGCACGACAAACCATATACTAAGTAAGTGGAATGTGAAGGTCGATAAAAGGAATGGAGCTGTCCAGAGGCTGTAGGTTCACTGGGACTACGCTATTCTAACTTTAGGTAAGTAATAGGAGACCCACAGAGCGCTTTTGCAGAGTGTGAACCCACATGCGGGATGCGTAAAAACGTCTATGGACAGTACAGTTCAAGAAAAAGGTGAGTACGGACAATCCTGACGAGATAGGACTAAAACGACTGTGGAACTGGACACTAGGAGAGTCAATCTACCCTTGAGCACCGAAATGCTCTTGTTACCTCACCCACGGGCTGCGGGTGCATAGGTGCGAAGTCGTGTCGGGTTCTCGCGTTGAAGTCTATGGAGCCTGAAAGAAAAGATGCTGCAGGCGACCAGGATAAAGATGTCCGGAGCGATCCAAGGGTGGATCGTGGAAGATGAAGACCTGAAAGCAGAGGGGACAATGTTCACAGTCACTAGCCAGTGACCGGTGTGGAACCAGGAAGGAACCAGATGTCGTCGTCGCGATCAGGTGAAGAGTGGACGTTTGACTCTGCAGCCACGTGGACCAGGTGGTGTCTTCAATGACCAGGATGGAGGCACGAGCTGTCCCATGCAGGCTCTCGCTGTCGGCGGTGTCGGAGTCCGTATTGGACTTAACAGGCCTTGGCAAAGGCAACCAACGCAGTGAGTGGAAAAGGTGTCTGGTGCGGACCAGGAGGGTCAGGGGTGCTCCTCTTTTGGAAGGGAGGAAGGGCCATTCTGGAGCAACCAGACCAGTGGTGTTGATTTCTTGGGTCGTCGTCTAGGAGGCCACAAGCCAGCCGGCAAGTGGACAGACAACGTGTCGAGCAGGAACCAAGCAGAAGGGCCCCACGCAAATCTCGTGGATGCTGGAGGGCTGGGCTTCGGTGCAGGGGCTGCTCGGGGCTGGGGCTTCTCAGTCCCCAAAGCACTTGGTCGAGTTTACCTCGGGAGTCGTGCTGAAAGCGAAGTGCAGTTTCTTTCAAGATGGCCGGTCCCACGTGTCTCGTCACACCCACGGGTCTCAGCTCGGCTGCAGATGTGGGTAGAGGTCGGAAAGGTCTGGGAATCTGGGTCTCGTCGGGCTCCTAAGTCTGGATCCTCAGGGGAAGACAACAAAGTGAAGCCGCTGGATGCTTGATGGTGCCTGCAGTTGCAGGGTGGACACTCCTTGCCCACACGGGAGATTTCTTCAGTCTTCTGTGGAGCAGAACGTCGAAGTCCAGAGTTTCTTCTTGTAAAGTTGTTCAGGGTAATCTAATTTGGAATGGGACCAGCTCCTACCTTAATCCTGCTAAAGGGGGCTGTACTATCGACTAGGTCCCTCCTATGGGTGGGACCAGGAAGGGGGGTGGTTACACCCCCTATCCTTTGTCCGGTTTCGCGCCAGAGCTGGGGCTGGGGTGCCCCAGCAACTGGTTTGAACCGGTGTATGCACAGGGCACCTTGTGTGCCCCAGGCATGTCTCATTCCTTTCAGGCCTCCCTACCTCAATACACAAAGTCCTGTCTGGGGTGGTGCTAGCACCTCCCAAGGCAGGAAACCCTTTGTCCAGGCCTCCCTCGCTGGAAGGACTCCCAGCAGCAGGAGGTCAGACTTGTGTCTGTGGTGGCAGCATCCATTTTGTGATGCTGAGGCTTCGCTTAACTTTAACCGGGGTTCACAGTTACGTGCATGTCGTATCCCTCTAGAAGGGTGGAATTCTACCCCCAGCACCAGAATTGGCAAGGGGGTAGTATTCCAATTCGTATGACACCTTACACGACATGTTTTGATAATGCTATAACAAAGTTAGCATATAACCGTGAGGATTATAATACACTTAAGAGTATATGGTATAGCGTTATCATGGAACAGGTATTAGGAATTGGTTCCGCAAGCTGCAGACAGGCTCAGCTCATGCTAGAGCACCATCTCACATAATTCCAAGCACTCTGCCTTTAGGTTTGATAAGACCTGCCATAGGAGTGACTGATAGGAATCTATGTGTCCATTTTAAGGTTAGATATATGTATACTATATCTAAAGCAAAGGGTGTTTACACCACCTTGCCCCAGCTGTGTTATCAGCCAGTTGTGTCTGTTTAGTGGGCCAGCCAGGGGTGGCATAATACATGCTTCAGCCCCTGGGAGGTCTTGGGTACACTTATGCCCTGGGTACCTATGGTACATAGTACAAGGACTTACAATAGTGACCCAGTACCAATTGGTAAATGCTCCTAAAGTACATGTGTGTCAATTTAGAGAGAGAACAGCTAGGTTGTGGGTCTGATTAGCAGGCCCACAGCCAGGGAAAGTCGTAAACCAGTGAAGCAAAAAGCAAAAATCTGGGGTGACCATAGGATTGCAGACCCTACTCTCCTACACCCACCACCACCCTCTGCAACTGGACCCCGGTCAGCACCGAAGACACCACTCGCACGATGAACACCATCCACTCCGGATCACCAACCGACCCCTGCCCCCACCACGTCTTCAACAAGGCCGACTCCATCATCGCACCCCAACTCCGGGACATCATCAACATCTCCTTCAACACCGCAACCTTCCCGGAGAGCTGGAAGCATGCCGAGCTCAGCGCCCTCTTGAAGAAACCAACAGCGGACCCCACCGACCTCAAGAATTCCGCTCCATCTCGCTCCTCCCTTTTCCTGCCAAAGTCATCAAGAAGACCGTCAACAGACAGCTCGCCGCCTTCCTCGAGACGAACGAATCCCTCGACCCCTCGCAGTCCGGTTTCCGAGCCAACAACAGCACCGAGACCGCCCTGATCGCAGCCACCGATGACATCAGATCCCTGCTCGACAACGGGGAAACAGCGGCCCTCATCCTCCTGGACCTCTCTGCAGCATTCAACACTGTCTGCCACCGCACCCTAGTACAGCGCCTCAGCAACATCGGAATCCAAGAGAAGGCACTGGAGTGGATCATCTCGCTCTACGCCGGAAGAACCCAGAGAGTCCGCCTCCCCCCGTTCAGATCCGAGGCCACCGAAGTCATCTGCGGCGTACCAGAAGGATCATCACTCAGCCCCACCCTCTTCAACGTCTACATGAGCCTCCTCGCAGCCATCGCACGCCAACACAACCTCAACATCATCTCCTACGCCGACGACACCCAGCTGATCCTCTCCCTCACCAACGACCCCGCCACCGCCAGAGCCAGCCTACACGAAGGGATGAAAGACGTCGCCGAGTGGATGAAGAACAGCCACCTGAAACTGAACTCAGACAAGACGGAAGTCCTCATCCTGGGATCGTCGCCCTCCGCCTGGGACGACTCCTGGTGGCCCCCTGCCCTGGGCACCACTCCCAAGCCAATGGACCACGCACGCAACCTGGGCTTCATCCTGGACGCCTCCCTCTCGATGACCAGACAAGTCAACGCCGTCTCATCATCGTGCTTCAACACCCTGCGCATGCTCCGTAAGATCTTCCGATGGATCCCCCCCGAAACCAGGAAGACGGTCACTCAGGCGCTCGTCACCAGCCGACTGGACTACGGAAACACCCTCTACGCCGGAACCACAGCCAAACTACAGAAAAGACTCCAACGCATCCAGAACGCCTCCGCAAGACTCGTCCTGGACATCCCCCGACACAACCACATCTCCAGCCACCTGAGAGACCTTCACTGGCTCCCCGTCAGCATGAGGATCACGTTCAGACTCCTCACCCACGCACACAAGGCTCTCCACGACCTGACTTTCTACACGCCCACCCATCAGTTACGATCGACCAGCCTCTTCCTCCCGCCATACCACGCATTCGCAGAGCCACCGCCGGAGGAAGATCCTTCTCCTACCTGGCGGCCAAGACATGGAACTCCCTCCCCATCCACCTTCAGCTGACCCAGGACCATCACTCCTTCAGGAAGCAACTCAAGACCTGGCTTTTCGAGCAGTAACGAACCCCTCCCCCCCAGCGCCTTGAGACCCCACCGGGTGAGCAGTGCGCTATACAAATTCTGTGATTGATTGATTGATAGATTGAAGTTGGCGTACCCAACCAGATAGCGACTGAAAGCAGTCGCTAACATCCTTATCGCCTATTAGCAAGGCGGACGCAGCGATGGAAATATTCCCGCTATCGCCAAAAACCAATGCCTGCTCAGACCAGTTCTTAGCCATGTTATCCAATGGGAGGTGGATAACATGGCTAAGAGCATTTTGTCGCTAATGCGTGAATATCGCTGTATTCTGAGCGGTATTCACGCATTTCGCCGCTATCACTGGATATTTTAGCACAATTTACCAAGGCCTGTTGACTCCAATTCTGGATCCGACACCGCTGACAGCGAGAGCCTGCATGGGACAGCTCGTGCCTCCATCCTGGTCATCGAAGACACCTCCTGGTCCATGTGGCTGCAGAGTCAAGCGTCCACTCTTCACCTGATCGCGACGACGCCATCTGGTTCCTTCCTGGTTCCACACCGGTCACTGGCTAGTGACTTTGAACATTGTCCCCTCTGCTTTCAGGTCTTCATCTTCCTCGATCCACCCGTGGATCTCTCCGGACATCTTCCTCCTGGTCGCCTGCAGCATCTTTTCTTTCAGGCTCCATAGACTTCGACGCGGAAACCCGACACACTTTGACACCTATGCACCCGCAGCCCGTGGGTGAGGTAACAAGAGCTTCTCGGTGCTCAAGGGTTGATTGACTTTCCTAGTGTCCAGGTATCCTGTCGTTTTAGTCGTAACTAGTAGGAACTGTCTTTTACTTACCTTTTCGTAATTTGTTCTGCCCATTGACTTTGTTCCGCATCTCGCGTGTGAGTTCACACTCTGCACACGCGTCCCATGGGCCTCCTGCTACTTACCTAAGGTTAGGGTAGTGTAGTCCCAGCGATCCTACAGCCTCTGGGCAGCTCCATTTCCTTTATCGATTTCCTTAACCCATTTACTTAGTATATGGTTTGTCGTGCCCCTGGAGCACCATTGTAATTTGTGCAACTTATTGTATTTTTCTAAAGAGTATTGTTATGTGCTTAGCCCTCTGATCTCATAAAGAGTTCAGAGGTGTTTGTTATTAATACATATACTGTTTATTTTCATAACAACCTGTGTGGTGTCCTTTCATCAGGTATTCAAGGGGTTATATGTGGTAAAACAGCTGGCTTCACATGCCAAAAGAGTTTAGCCTAAGACTGCTTTGTCCATGCTACCATTAGGATAGCTGGTCTATAAGGTTGACTTACAACCAATCACCATAAGTGTTGTTTGGACTGATACAAGGTGATCACTAGAACTTGTATCAGGCCAACTTCTCAAAACTGGGACACCCAGCATTTATATCTGATAATCTACCACACGATGGTGCTGTCTATCCATTTGTAAGCAGAGGACATCAGCAACGGTGTTTTAGAACTAGAACAGCCATAACAAAATATAATGCCAGTTTGCCCGGATGTACGTCGTTACAACGCATGCTTTTACAACGCATGCCTTTAGGACGGAAGTTTTACAACGCAAGTCGTTACAATGACTTGCGTTGGGGGGCGCTGGATAGTGAATAGTTTAATTTACTATTCCAACTCCAGTCCCCGTGGATAGTAGGGAAGGTGTTGGATAGTAAATTAAACTATTTCCTATCCTAGAGCGCCCCCTAGCGCAAGTCGTTGTAATGACTTGCGTTGTAATGGTTGCGTCGTAAAGGTACTGCGTTGTAAACGTTGCGTTGTAAATGCTGTTCCCCGTTTGCCCAAGCCACTCAGAACGCAGATGCGGTGCGGCGAATGGAGAGGGTAGGAGCGCGCCATATCCACAAAGATACATATCTCTCTCACTGGCTGGGTGCACAGTGTTCTGCCTCGCGCCAACGCGGGCGTTGAAGGCAGGTTTGTTTTTGTGCAGGAAGAGAGAAGGCGGCATGGAGCCCACTCAGAAAGAGGAATCAACGAGGAGAAGGGAAGATATTTCTCCTTGTTGCTCCTCTATCAGGAATACATACAATTGGGACGTATTTCCAGGTTTATTACTCTTAGTAAATCTGTGAGAGCAGCAAAAATGGGGTGAGTGCGTAGGAACACCCCCTCTCCACGCATGTAACGCCTTCCCTGCACAGAGTCATGCAAGGCAGCGACCTGTCCTGCTGGCGCTGCTGTGGGTTTACCAAACCATGCGGGACCCTGCAAGGTGCAAGAAGAACCGGTGATGCATGGAATGCTGAACCGATCTAACATTCAGCTCCAGTCACAGATCTGGTTTAAATCCATCATTCTGCTGCTCCCCACGCCACCCCAGTTAAGATCCAGCCAGATGCAAATCAGTCTTGACCCTGTGCCTCATGGGAACAGTCCAGCCCGAAGTGATAGGCCAGGTCCTCCCTGGACTGGAAACAAGCTTCCTGGGACCGGTTTCGGGGTAACACCCCTCATCAGCCAGAAGAGCTTGAATCTGGCGTCAAAGCAAGCACAGTACCCATGTCTGGACATACCCTGCCAACTTAGGGCGACAAAGGCAAAAAGAACATGTGATGGACAGAGTGCTGAACCAATCAAACATTCACCTCCCAGCACTCTGTGTCCCAGCTCTTACCGGGCTGGAGGTGGTCTGCCACTCAGCGTCCTTCTGCTTCCCTCCCACTGCCATCACTTTGAGGATGTGCTCCAGTGCGCTGCTGTGCTTCCCGCCTTGCTGTGGACAGTGGTCTGCATAGAGTCGCGTCCCTCCAGACCCTGTGTCCACGAATCCCCCAGAGCTGCGGTCGGTGCGGAGTGAGGACGGCTGTGCACACTGGTGACAGAACCTCCTCCCCCTGTCCCTTCTCTCTCTGCTCGGCTCTTCTGATGAGCTCCTTCCTACAGGATCCAGATTCTTTAAAAAAAAAAGTCACGCATTTACACTATATGCTTTTGCCTAGATTTAGTGTGAATTTTGGATTCAGCATCACAAGAATACTCATAAATGTAAACATGTACCCACTCGTAAATGTATCAGGAGCATTGATCCTCTTAGACCTCCCTGTACAGCACCAACGACCCCCGCCTGAGAGAGAGACCACCCCACGGTGGCAACACAACTGCAGTCTTAGATTGGACGAGCTCCTGTTTCTCTCACAGATCTTAGAGAGTTCCCGGCCGCCCTTCGCGCCAGGTCCAGAGGTATCAGAGGAGGAGTCCCCATGGCTATTTCCTGCATCATGTCCAGTTCAATGTGTATAAGAAGCATTGGTGGGATCTCTTAATAATGAACATGTCCACGTTTACATATATGTGGGCGAAACCGAGCTCGAGAGCTGCCTGAGGACCACCATTCATGGTTCTGCCAGCGCCTGTGGAGACACCACCAGCACCTGCGGAGACACCACCAGCGCCTGTGGAGACACCACCAGCACCTGTGGAGACCACACCGGCACCTGTGGATACAGAGCCAGCACCAGTGGAGACACCGCCGGTGCCTGTGGAAACACCGCCAGCACCTGCGGAGACCCCGCCAGTGCCTGTGGAGACACCGCCAGCGCCTGTGGAGACACCACTGGCACCTGTGGAGACACCTCCAGCACCTGTGGAGACACCACTGGCACCTGTGGAGACACCGCCAGCGCCTGTGGAGACACCACTGGCCCCTTTGGAGACCACACCGGCACCTGTGGAGACATCGCCGGTGGAGACACCGCCGGTGCCTGTGGAATCACCACCGGTGCCTGTGGAGACACCGTCGGTGCCAGTGGAGACACTGCCAGCGCCTGTGGAGACAGCGTCTGTGAAGCCACCGCCTGTTGAGACACTGCCAGCACCTGTGGAGACACTGCCAGCGCCTGTGGAGACACCACAGGTGCCTGTGGAGACACCCCCTGCACCTGTGGAGTCACCGCCAACGCCTGTGGAGACACCACCAGCGGCTGTGGAGACACCCCCAGCACCTGCGGAGACACTGTCAGTGCTTGTGGAGACACCAACAGCGCCTGTGGAGCCAGCGCCTGTGGGGACGCCACCAGTGCCTGTGGAGACACCGCCGGTGCCTGTGGAATCACCACCGGTGCCTGTGGAGACACCGTTGGTGCCAGTGGAGACACTGCCAGCGCCTGTGGAGACAGCGTCTGTGAAGCCACCGCCTGTTGAGACACTGCCAGCACCTGTGGAGACACTGCCAGCGCCTGTGGAGACACCACCTGCACCTGTGGAGTCACCGCCAACGCCTGTGGAGACACCACCAGCGGCTGTGGAGACACCCCCAGCACCTGCGGAGACACTGTCAGTGCTTGTGGAGACACCAACAGCGCCTGTGGGGACGCCACCAGTGCCTGTGGAGACACCGTCAGCTCCTGTGGACACACCGTCAAGGCCTGTCGAGATCGCCAGCGCCTGTCAAGACACTGCTGGCACCTGTAGAGACACCGCCAGCGCCTGTGGAAACATCGCCGATGCCTGCGGAGACACCACCGGTGCTTATGGAGACACCGACAGCACCTGTGGAGACACCGCCAGCACCTGTGGAGACACCACCAGCGCCTGTGGAGACACCGCCAGCGCCTGTGGAGACACCAATAGCACCTGTGGAGACACCGCCAGAACCTGTGGAGACACCACTGGTATCTGTGGAGACCACACCGGCACCTGTGGAGACACCGACAGCACCTGTGGAGACACCGCCAGCGCCTGTGGAGACACCTCCAGCAGCTGTGGAGACACCTCCAGCACCTGTGGAGACACCACTGGCACCTTTGGAGACCACACCGGCACCTGTGGAGACATCGCCGGTGGAGACACCGCCGGTGCCTGTGGAATCACCACCGGTGCCTGTGGAGACACCGTCGGTGCCAGTGGAGACACTGCCAGCGCCTGTGGAGACAGCGTCTGTGAAGCCACCGCCTGTTGAGACACTGCCAGCACCTGTGGAGACACTGCCAGCGCCTGTGGAGACACCACAGGTGCCTGTGGAGACACCCCCTGCACCTGTGGAGTCACCGCCAACGCCTGTGGAGACACCACCAGCGGCTGTGGAGACACCCCCAGCACCTGCGGAGACACTGTCAGTGCTTGTGGAGACACCAACAGCGCCTGTGGAGCCAGCGCCTGTGGGGACGCCACCAGTGCCTGTGGAGACACCGCCGGTGCCTGTGGAATCACCACCGGTGCCTGTGGAGACACCGTTGGTGCCAGTGGAGACACTGCCAGCGCCTGTGGAGACAGCGTCTGTGAAGCCACCGCCTGTTGAGACACTGCCAGCACCTGTGGAGACACTGCCAGCGCCTGTGGAGACACCACCTGCACCTGTGGAGTCACCGCCAACGCCTGTGGAGACACCACCAGCGGCTGTGGAGACACCCCCAGCACCTGCGGAGACACTGTCAGTGCTTGTGGAGACACCAACAGCGCCTGTGGGGACGCCACCAGTGCCTGTGGAGACACCGTCAGCTCCTGTGGACACACCGTCAAGGCCTGTCGAGATCGCCAGCGCCTGTCAAGACACTGCTGGCACCTGTAGAGACACCGCCAGCGCCTGTGGAAACATCGCCGATGCCTGCGGAGACACCACCGGTGCTTATGGAGACACCGACAGCACCTGTGGAGACACCGCCAGCACCTGTGGAGACACCACCAGCGCCTGTGGAGACACCGCCAGCGCCTGTGGAGACACCAATAGCACCTGTGGAGACACCGCCAGAACCTGTGGAGACACCACTGGTATCTGTGGAGACCACACCGGCACCTGTGGAGACACCGACAGCACCTGTGGAGACACCGCCAGCGCCTGTGGAGACACCTCCAGCAGCTGTGGAGACACCTCCAGCACCTGTGGAGACACCACTGGCACCTTTGGAGACCACACCGGCACCTGTGGAGACATCGCCGGTGGAGACACCGCCGGTGCCTGTGGAATCACCACCGGTGCCTGTGGAGACACCGTCGGTGCCAGTGGAGACACTGCCAGCGCCTGTGGAGACAGCGTCTGTGAAGCCACCGCCTGTTGAGACACTGCCAGCACCTGTGGAGACACTGCCAGCGCCTGTGGAGACACCACAGGTGCCTGTGGAGACACCCCCTGCACCTGTGGAGTCACCGCCAACGCCTGTGGAGACACCACCAGCGGCTGTGGAGACACCCCCAGCACCTGCGGAGACACTGTCAGTGCTTGTGGAGACACCAACAGCGCCTGTGGAGCCAGCGCCTGTGGGGACGCCACCAGTGCCTGTGGAGACACCGCCGGTGCCTGTGGAATCACCACCGGTGCCTGTGGAGACACCGTTGGTGCCAGTGGAGACACTGCCAGCGCCTGTGGAGACAGCGTCTGTGAAGCCACCGCCTGTTGAGACACTGCCAGCACCTGTGGAGACACTGCCAGCGCCTGTGGAGACACCACCTGCACCTGTGGAGTCACCGCCAACGCCTGTGGAGACACCACCAGCGGCTGTGGAGACACCCCCAGCACCTGCGGAGACACTGTCAGTGCTTGTGGAGACACCAACAGCGCCTGTGGGGACGCCACCAGTGCCTGTGGAGACACCGTCAGCTCCTGTGGACACACCGTCAAGGCCTGTCGAGATCGCCAGCGCCTGTCAAGACACTGCTGGCACCTGTAGAGACACCGCCAGCGCCTGTGGAAACATCGCCGATGCCTGCGGAGACACCACCGGTGCTTATGGAGACACCGACAGCACCTGTGGAGACACCGCCAGCACCTGTGGAGACACCACCAGCGCCTGTGGAGACACCGCCAGCGCCTGTGGAGACACCAATAGCACCTGTGGAGACACCGCCAGAACCTGTGGAGACACCACTGGTATCTGTGGAGACCACACCGGCACCTGTGGAGACACCGACAGCACCTGTGGAGACACCGCCAGCGCCTGTGGAGACACCTCCAGCAGCTGTGGAGACACCTCCAGCACCTGTGGAGACACCACTGGCACCTTTGGAGACCACACCGGCACCTGTGGAGACATCGCCGGTGGAGACACCGCCGGTGCCTGTGGAATCACCACCGGTGCCTGTGGAGACACCGTCGGTACAGTGGAGACACTGCCAGCGCCTGTGGAGACAGCGTCTGTGAAGCCACCGCCTGTGGAGACACCACCTGCACCTGTGGAGTCACCGCCAACGCCTGTGGAGACACCACCAGCGGCTGTGGAGACACTGTCAGTGCCTGTGGAGCCAGCGCCTGTGGGGACGCCACCAGTGCCTGTGGAGACACCGCCAGCGCCTATGGAAACATCGCCGATGCCTGCGGAGACACCACCAGCACCTGTGGAGACACCGCCAACGCCTGTGGAGACCACATTTCATACTGGAGCCCCAGATCTCTCTGCGGAGCCCACACTACAAGCTAGAAGGGTGAACCGTTATCCTACCTGACTCATGCGGGCCGAATCACAGAAGTAACTTAAGACAAAACCCTAAACTTACTACCTTTGGTATTCACAGAAGGCATTTAGTTGTAGTAAAGTTAGGATTTTGTCTTAAGTTTTGGCCTTAAGACAAAATCCTAACTTAAAACCAAAACCCAACTTCAGAAAAAATCCTAAATTAAGGCAAACTAGTAACTTTACTACTACTAAATGCCTTCTGTGAATACCAGAAGTAGTAAGTTTAGGATTCTGTCTGAGATTAGTTCTGTGAATCGGCCCCCATGGTCACTGGGGTTGTCTCAAGGACTGATTATTTTGTATCTACTACAGAGTTGCACCTCTAAAACTATTTTCTGTCTTCCACAAAGCACAAAAGGACACAGATCTGCCTGGAATTCGGGCTGCTCCTGTGAGATAAAGCCACCAATTGAAAGATGCAGATCAGGGTTCTTGGAAAGAAGTTTCAAAGCCCATAATTCACATTTACAATGGCCTGAACCAATGTCTGGGCTGGCGATCGCCCTTTTCAGAGTCGGACAGGCCGATAGGGCAACCAGGCAGGACCCCAGGGGCTGGCCTGAGTGGTCACTGTGTTAGCCAGTTTTTAGCTGGTTGTGGGCTTGTGTTTTATGGTTGGTGGCCAGGTTTTACTGCTGAGTTCCCTGATATTAAAACAAACATTGACTGCAGCAAGCTCAAAGCCATTCCTTACCTTACAAAGCAATCACACAGGGGTCTTTGCAAGTTCTAAATCCTCTTTTTGGTTTCTGTGTCTTTATTTCTATCAGATTGTATCACGTTTTCCACAATCTCAAAAGTATTCTTTTGCTCTTCCGTAACTGGTTTCTAAACATGTTTTTGTTAAAGGTCATATTATTTTTTAAGTTCAAGAAGATTTTATTGAGCAAAAGCAAGGTGTCAATACAAGGTGCATAAACAGGTCAAAAGTAAACAGCAAATAAGTAAGTAAAATCAAACATGAGACACGTATTTTTTTTTGTTGTTGTTTTTTTTGGTTTCTGTGTCTTTATTTCTATCAGATTTTATCACAAGTTCTAAAACCTCTAATATGAAAACATCGTCCACTTTTTTATGTATCTTATTCACTAATGGGGGCCACTTTTATATTGGTGCTCGGTTCAATTGCCTGCCCCAGTCCGAGAGTGGCCCTTGGCCTTCAAAGGTCTTGAAATTGCAGCAAAATGGGTAAAAACCAAGAAACTCCGCTTTCATAGCTGCTAGGACACTGCAGCTGTCTGGCCGAAGAGGCTGAAATGCCAGAAACCGGTCCCCGGTAGCTTGTCTCCTTTCTGGTGAAGAATTGGCTTGGTAGTTTGGTCTGCCCTGTTCCCATGATGCACTGGGCCAGGGACAGACTAATTTGCATATAGCCAGGTTCTGAGCTGGGATGGGGCAGTGAGATAAATAACGGTGATGGATCAAGCCCTGATCTTTGGACTGGGTAAGAGTGGTCTGCTTAATTCAGACACTCTGTTCATCACCACCCCCTTTTCTGTATCGTTTTTGGCCACTATAGGTGTGGCAGGGTATACTCAGACATGAGTCCCTTTCTCACTGCTCCATCAGGATTCAAGCAAGCCGGGCCGAAGAGGCTGAAATGCCAGAAACCGGTCCCCGGTAGCTTGTCTCCTTTCTGGTGAAGAATTGGCTTGGTAGTTTGGTCTGCCCTGTTCCCATGATGCACTGGGCCAGGGACAGACTAATTTGCATATAGCCAGGTTCTGAGCTGGGATGGGGCAGTGAGATAAATAACGGTGATGGATCAAGCCCTGATCTTTGGACTGGGTAAGAGTGGTCTGCTTAATTCAGACACTCTGTTCATCACCACCCCCTTTTCTGTATCGTTTTTGGCCACTATAGGTGTGGCAGGGTATACTCAGACATGAGTCCCTTTCTCACTGCTCCATCAGGATTCAAGCAAGCCGGGCCGAAGAGGCTGAAATGCCAGAAACCGGTCCCCGGTAGCTTGTCTCCTTTCTGGTGAAGAATTGGCTTGGTAGTTTGGTCTGCCCTGTTCCCATGATGCACTGGGCCAGGGACAGACTAATTTGCATATAGCCAGGTTCTGAGCTGGGATGGGGCAGTGAGATAAATAACGGTGATGGATCAAGCCCTGATCTTTGGACTGGGTAAGAGTGGTCTGCTTAATTCAGACACTCTGTTCATCACCACCCCCTTTTCTGTATCGTTTTTGGCCACTATAGGTGTGGCAGGGTATACTCAGACATGAGTCCCTTTCTCACTGCTCAATCAGGATTCAAGCAAGCCGGGCCGAAGAGGCTGAAAGGCCAGAAACCGGTCCCGGGTAGCTTGTCTCCTTTCTGGTGAAGAATTGGCTTGGTAGTTTGGTCTGCCCTGTTCCCATGATGCACTGGGCCAGGGACAGACTAATTTGCATACATAGATTCCAAAATGCTTGGGTGCGAGGATGGACTGGAGGACCCCACTCGAGACAGACGCAGGACCAGAGAAGGATTTGGCAATTTGACCATTTTTGAGATCTGTGGCAGACAAGAGTCTGTCCAGCTCTGGAACTCTTGTCTTAACAGGGCACAGGTGTTGTATCCTCGTGCTTGTAAATGATTATTCCGCCGCATGCACTGGAATGTGGAATCCTATGCCTAGGCATTCCTGTGATTCCAGTGCAGCGGTTGGCGTGGGCTCGACAGATGATCTTATCAGCTCCTCAATAAAAATCATATTAATACCAATTTCTGTGGAGACTACTCGTTCTTATCCTGGATACTTCACTGGCGACTTAGTGGAAACGGACCTACGCGACTTAATGAGCCCACAGCCCCGGTACCTCCGGACCAAGATTACCGTTGACATCGTCGTATGCTAAAAATCCTCCATCAGCTTAGCGGAGCGCTCGTCATGAACTCATGGACACTTCACTGAAAATCCCGCTCTTCCCTGGGCAAGCGGTGAGACTATTTTCAATTTTATCCTCTTTTTATAACTATACGCTCGACTTCTCTGTGCGCGAGTTGACCCATGCGCACTGTCACGCGCTCAGAACACTAATCTGCGCGAGGAAACAGAGCTCTGCATTCCAACCTGGCAGCGTCAGCACAAGCAAGCTGCGTCAACACGGGGACATTGTTAGGCTGATTAGACATTCGCTTTTGTGACGTCACAAAGCCCTTCTTCAAGGAAATTCTAATTTTAATCCTACAAAAGACTAGAAATATGTCACAATGAGTCTCTCTCTCTAAAAAAAAAAAAAAAAAAAATTTTTTTATTCAAGAACTTCTGCCACAGTCGTTTGTGACATCATTGTCTCTAGCTACCAAAACACATTATATTACCATATAAATAGTATTTCACCATTTCTATTCATTTTCCATAATTCAGTGCCGGCATTCATGGAGGGTTTCAATGCTCCTCCTCCATTTTTGGCGAGTCCTGGTGAACCACCCTTGGAATGGAAACAGTGGCGTGAAGGTTTTGAAGCATATCTAGAAGCCATTGGGGGTGAGAATTATACCGACAAACGCAAACTCGCCATCCTTAAACATTCACTTGGCGCAGAAGGAAGACAGGTTCTTTCTCATCTTCCTCCCCTGACTTTAGACAATTCCTCCGAAGAAGAAGCCGACGTTTATGAAAATGCAATTATGCAGCTTGATAGACAGTTTATCAAAAAGGTCAATGAAGTCGTAGCACGTCATAAATTTCTCAGTAGACAACAACTTCCCATTGAACCAATTGATTCATTTGTCAAGGATTTAAGGATTTTGGCTGCCAAGTGCAACTATCAACAATTCCATGATCAAATGGTAAGAGACCAGCTTGTACATAACGTTTCTGATGTGAAACTCCAAGAGAAATTGCTCGATGCAAAAGATTTATCACTCTCTAAGGCACTTGACATTGCACACCGATTTGAAGATATGAAATTGGGCATCAAAGAATTATCTGATAAAAAGCCTAAAGAATCTTCTTTGGAAAATCCCAATATCTCTGTTGATCAAAATGTCAAGAAAAATCCATCTGAATCTCCTTCCAACAAACCGATGTTTCCTTCTACCTCACATCAAAATTTCAGAAAAGATGTGGTTTGTTTCAAATGTGGTTTTCCAGGCCACGTGGCAACAGACAAGAGATGTCCCGCCATAGGACAATTTTGCAACTACTGTAAGTCTAGAGGTCATTTCGCAAGAATGTGCAAAAGTCGCAACAGATCAAAATATTCTAATCATAATTCTAGACGTCCCAGATTCTCGGAGATCCAACCGGTGGACATTGATGACGACGAATACGATGATGTTTGCACCATCTACGAAGTTGGAGAAGAAAAAAAAGACTCACCTTTCTGCATGCTCCAAATTGGATCCAAATCTATAAAAGTCATGGCAGACTCTGGTGCTAAGTACACATTAATTGGGGATGATGTGTTGTTAAAAGAATTTCCAGATGTCATATCTTTATTTCCCTCTGACATAAAATTAAGGGGATATGGTAAAAAACCCATTGAAGTATTTGGGTACTTTCCCTCCACTTTGTCATTTAAGGGCAAATCAATACATGCTAAAGTATATGTTGCCAAAGATGGGTCATGCTTATTGGGTTGGCCACAACAAAGAGAATTGATGATGAAACTAGATCCCAATCATCCTGATCAAGTTTTGGGATATTCTGATTTCATTAATTCTGTTGATGTAACCTCTGACGACAAATGGGAAACTATTTTTCCACAGGTCTTTTCCCCCAATTTGGGTTTGCTTAAAAATTTTAAACACAAAATCATTCTTAAACATAATGCCATTCCCAAGGTACACAAAGTACGCAACATACCTTACGAGAGTCTGTTAAAAAAGAACTTCAGAGATTATGCGATTTAGATGTAATCGAGGAAATCGAATCCTCTGAGTGGCTTTCGCCTGTAGTCGTTGCCCACAAACCCAATGGGAAAATTCGTCTTTGTGTGGATATGCGCGATTTAAATTCCAATGTGTGGGTTGATAGACATCCTCTACCCAATATTGGAGAGATGTTCTCTAAACTTAAGGATGCATCTATCTTCACCACATTGGATTTATCTAACGCATACCATCAGATAGCTCTTCATGATGATAGTAAGCATCTGACTTCGTTCATAACCACTGAGGGTGCATACAGATATAAAAGGATGCCCTTCGGGTTAGTGTCCGCATCCTCAGTGTTTCAGCGAGTAATGCGCAACATGTTTAAGAATGTCTCTAATGTATTATATTTTCAGGACGACATTTTGGTTTTTGGCAAAGACGAATGTGAACATTCTGAAATTTTGTTTAAAGTCCTGTCCATTTTACAAGACAATGGTCTTACCCTGACCAAGGAAAAGTGCAAATTTGGAAAAAACTCTGTAGATTATCTGGGCCATTCCATCAGTAAAGAGGGCATCTCTCCCAAACTTAGTTTAATTAAGGCGATAGAAAATGCACCTGAACCTGTTAACAAGGATCAGCTCAGATCCTTTCTCGGCTTAGCCGAGTATTATGCCAGGTTCATCCCTGCTTTCTCTGATAAAACTTCTCACTTACGTAGATTGATGAAAAACCAACAACAATTTATTTGGGATGACAATTGCAAATGTCAATTTAATTTTATAAAATTTTTTATTATTTCTGCTCCCGCCTTATCCCCGTTTGACACCAATTGTAAATCATTTATTGTCACAGATGCAAGCAACGTAGGCATTAGAGCGGTTCTGATGCAGAAGCAAAACGGTGGTCTGGTCACAATTGCTTTTGCATTAAGACCGTTACGGGGTGCTGAAACAAAATATTCCACTCTTGAAAAAGAAGCATTAGCTTGCTGGTGGGGAATTGAGTACTTTCGCAGATATGTATACGGCACAGATTTTGTTGTACGCTCTGACCATCGTCCCCTTGTAGATCTTTTTACGACCAAAGGATGTAGTAAAGCCACTTCCAGAATTGCAAGGTGGCAGTACAAGTTACAAGATTTTCATTTCTCTGTTGAATATATTCCCGGTGCAAAGAATGTTCTTGCTGACTTTCTTTCTAGATTACCTGTAGAAGATGATAATCATGTTGCTCCTGATGATGATCCTGACAAAGTGGTATCAATTTGCGAAGTCTCCAATGGGTGCATCCGTGAAGATGATTGGGTTTTGGCTTGTAGTAATGATCGTGATTACTTAGATGTCCTGTCTTTTGTCAAAAATGGTTGGCCTTCCAAGAACAGTTTATCCCCCAATGTCTTGCCGTACTTCCATGTAGCTCAAGAATTATCCATCCAGGGTGAAATGTTATTGAGGGGTTTGCTTTTGGTTGTGCCACACAGTTTAAGGAATACCATTCTAGACATGGCACATGAGGGTCACCCGGGCATGTCCAGCATGAAGAGGAGAATAAGGAGTGAATTTTGGTGGCCTGGGGTCGACAGGTTGATTGAGGAAACAGTAAGATCATGCGTTGAATGTTGTGTAAGTGATAAATCACAGAAACCCATAAAATATCAACATGATTCTGTCTCGAGACCTTCAAAACCCTGGGAATGCGTTTCGGTAGATATTGCTGGTCCAATGTCTTTAGGTCATAGTCCGGTTTATGCTATAGTGTTAATAGACCAGTTCTCCAGTTGGCCAGAGGTGAAATTTGTACCCCATGTATCTGCTAGGGTAGTTATCGATTTTTTAAAATCAGTCTTTGAAAAAGAAAGTTTCCCTACTTCCATCCTATCTGATAATGGCACACAGTTCACCTCTACAGAGATGAAAACTTTTTGCAGCAACCATGGTATATTACACAAACGTTCTTCAGTATATTATCCTCAAGGTAACGGCATGGTAGAAAGGTGGATCAGGGTGCTCAAGGAGGGTTTACAACTTGCTGTATGCAATGGTGAGAATTGCTACGAGGCTGTTAGGAAACTTTTGTGGAGTTATCGGAATACTCCTAAGTCCGATGGTGATCTGTCTCCTTTTGAAAAAATGAGGGGGAGGAAGGGTGTATGTAACTTAAGCCAACCCTGGATGTGGGATCTAGTAGATGGTAAACGGGTCAGACGCTGTGTTCCGGTGGTGTCTGCTATTTCCAACAATCCATGCAAGGTTGGTGATTGGGTACGGGTGAGAAAGTCTGGTTTTCTTAGATCTGGTGTATCACATTTCTCTGACCCGTTATTAGTAGTTAGAGTAGGTAGGCAAGTTGTGGAGTTGTCTGACGGAAATGTTTGGAGCCTCTCCAAGGTTGTCAGAGTTCCGTCTCACCTTAGTAGTTCCCTCCCTCCAAATCAACCTGCTTTCTCTCATCCTCATCCACCAGTTCCCACCCACACCCGTGGTATGAGTTTTCCCCGTCTGAGGAGACCTCCTGCTTGGCACAAAGACTACAATGTTGGTGTATGATTTTCTACCATCAAACTGTTACATAATTTCTTTCATTAATAGCTAGTCATCAAACTGTTATCTAATTTTCTTTCATTGTTTGCTTGTATGAATTTTTGTTGTGGTTAATTCTTTTCTTTTCTAGAAAGGAGGATGTGTTGTATCCTCGTGCTTGTAAATGATTATTCCGCCGCATGCACTGGAATGTGGAATCCTATGCCTAGGCATTCCGGTGATTCCAGTGCAGCGGTTGGCGTGGGCTCGACAGATGATCTTATCAGCTCCTCAATAAAAATCATATTAATACCAATTTCTGTGGAGACTACTCGTTCTTATCCTGGATACTTCAACAGGGTTGTGTCTCTGGCCAGGTACCAGACCCCTCGGGGGAGGATGCACCCATTTTGATGCACGGCTACTGCATGGCTCGTGCAAGCCCAGCAACGTCTAGCGGGGTCCAAGTGCATGGCTGCTAGTCTAAGTTACCCATATTGGGATTGAAGAGCAATCGATGGGGTTCGAGGAGCAATGACAAGACAGCCAAAGGCTTTACTGAAGGAGATGCTGTACTCTAAGAGGTACAAGAAAAGCCTGTCTGAGCAGATATGAGGAGAGGAAGCTAGACATGTGGGCTACAACAGGTGGGTCTGGAGTAACCGGCAGAACTGCAGCCATATCATGCAACCTTCATTCAACACTTCATGCACCCTTCGATCCACCCACTGTCATCTGTCCACGTGCACGTCTACTCACACACATCCACCCAGGCTCATCTATCCCCCATACGTCTACTCACTCATATCCACCCACTGTCATCTGTCCACGTGCACGTCTACTCACACATATCCACCCACTGTCATCTGTCCACGTGCACATCTACTCACACATATCCACCCACTGTCATCTGTCCACGTGCACGTCTACTCAAACATATCCACCCAGACACCTATCCAGCTGCGTCTACTCAAACATATCCACCCAGACACCTATCCAGCTGCGTCTACTCAAACATATCCACCCAGACGCTTCTGTTCTGCAGCCTCCTAACCAAGTACCTCAACGAGAGTGGGGCGCTAGAGGGCGCGCTTGCGGAATGGCTGCCTAGTCCTGCAGCTCCCGCTCCTTGGACACTGATCCTATATTGATCCTACGCCACGGGGTGCCGTGTTACCCCCAGAGGTCCGGATCCTGCATCAAGAAGGTGCTCCCTACACTCGTCCGAAGTTTGGAGCGGCTGCGAGCCTCGGAGCCGGAGATACGGGCTCCCGAAAACTGCCCGACACCCGCCTTGGAGCTCACTGAGGAGGGCGCCCGGCTACTGCGGCTACGCAACCCCGGGGCCTGCCACGAGGCGCCCAGGCCGCACGGAGACCTTGCCTGCCTCACCCCTCTGAGCCGGTACACCGTGAATGCTGAGCGGGTGAGCGGATACTACGATCCTGTGGTTGGTCTCCTCCAGGGCACAGCCTCACCGGCACAGCGTGCGAACTGCTCCTACCGAGACGCCTGCGGCCACGGCGTTGCCGGCCCTCCGGCCCGCCGTGCCTATCCCCAGTGTCGCTGCGGACCCGGATTTGCGCTACGCTACCCGCCAGCTTCAGCCGCCGGCTTCAACGGCCAGGGAACGAGGCAGCTACATCTGCGCAAGGACCCCTTGCCGCTCACGGCACTGATTGTCCATAAGGCGCTACGAGACCTTCGAGAGCTGTGGTGATACCCAGTGAGCTGCATTGCGCCCAATAACGGCTGGTGGGGCGCGCTCTCTGGCATCGACCCGAAGACTCGGTACGAAGACTGGTGCTTCAACACACACGTTACCTGACAGGTACTTGGGACTGCAGCTGGGGGCACGGCGGGCGGCTGCTGCCGTTATACACTTGTCGGGCACGTGCTGCTACTGGTAGCACTGCCCATGCTGCGTGACGCTGCTGAACTCCGGCTCTAAGGCCTCCTGACGTGCAGCTGGCTGCTTGCCGCCCGCTTGGTTCCTACTACCTTTTCTACGCTAACTGGACCCTCACCTGCCTAGGGGCGCTGCTATGGGGCGAACTGACACTCGTCAGCCTAAACTGAGCTTTGACAACTCTCGCAAGGGCAGCACATCGACGCAAATGCACAAGGGTCCCAGCGAGCCGCCCCCGCAACCTGCCCCACCTGTTGCCCCTGCGGCGGACATTACAAACCTGCTACAGGAAATGCGGCAGGGATTCGCTACCGTGGTGGAGAAGGTGGACGGCGTCACGGCCCGACTGGACGCCTTGGTCCATAAAGTGGACCGCCATGAGGAGCGCCTAACAACTGCGGAACAAAGAATCTCCGACAATACTGACGCCGCCGCGTCCCACACGACGCAGTTGGCGAGAATGGATAACCTCCTCCGCATAATTGCGGCAAAGAATGAGGACTTGGAAGCACGAAGCCGCCGGAACAACATTCGCATTACCAATGTGCCGGAATCCACTGCCACAGGCAGGATGGAGCTCTATGTGGAGAAATTGCTCAAGGGCTCAATCGGGGAGGATGCCTTCTCATCTCAGTTCATAGTGGAGAGGGCCCATCGATCGCTGGCGCCTATGCCCCAACCTGGCCTGCCACCGAGACCTATAATCGCTCGGCTGCTGAATTACCGTGATCGCGACACGGCCCTTCGAGCAGCCCGGACACAGAGATCGCTGAGGTTTGAGGGCATCACCTTTTCCATCTATCCTGATTTTACGCCGATGGTTCAAGATGAGCGGCGCAAGTTCCTTCCAATAAAAAAGAAACTGCGAGAAGCCCAGATTGACTATGCACTTTTGTATCCGGCAAAGCTGAGGGTTACTCACCAGGGCCAGCAACGCTTCTTTACCAACCCGCAGAAGGCCGAGGATTACCTTAAGACCATCCGGAGAGCACGCAGGGACGACCAGGCGCCTGAGGACGACCTAGTGAATGCTGAACTGCCTCCAGAACGCCAAGAGGACTGATTGCCTTTCGGAACTTTGACCTCAAATGATAACGTACTTGTCTGCTGGTCGGCGTTGCTTCACCGTGTGGAAGATGGGAAGAAACACGAGAATCGGACTTACTGGACATCACACCCCCCGTGGTAACGTATACCAAGGACCACTCTCTTGGCCCTAGCCTCCACCGAGGGCGGTACAGACTGGAGCTACGGGCCGGATAGTGGCAGCGCGCACCTTCAGATGGTCCCCTATTGGGTGTTCCCCGCTGACCTATTGTCTGTTTGGCTATTTGCCGCTCTGAAGTTGGGGGGGAGGGGGATGAGGGGGGGCAGATTTTGGGGGATTACTGGCTGCTGGCATGTTTGGGATGCTGGGGTGGGTGGGGGGGGATTGGAATTCGTGAGGTTGCCGTTGCATAAACTGTGTATATATGTACTGATCTGGTGTGGGATTTGGCACTTCGGGTGCGGGTGTGGATTCATGCTTTGGCCCACTTGGGCGCCTACTTCTTTATTGTCACTGTGCTCATGGCTGCTGTGAACTCGATTGCGCGATTGACATGTCTTTCATGGAATGTTCGGGGGTTAAACGATGCTCGGAAATGCAGGAATGTTATTGCCTACTTGACTAGACATCATATACAAGTAGCTATGCTGCAAGAGACACACGTGCCCGCGCGCAGGAACGCTCCGTTTGGACTGAAATGGGCAGGGACCCGCGCATTTTCCTCCTATTCGTCTTATGCCAGGGGTGTGGCGATTCTTATCGCCCGCGGTGTACCTTTCCACCTCATTGGGGAGGAAGCGGACAGAGAGGGAAGATATGTCTTGTTGTGGGGGAGGGTGGGACATGACATTTATCTATTTGTCTCAATGTATGCACCGAATATTGACTCACCTGTTTTTTTTCCACACTGTGGGGCAAAATTGTTTCCATTGGGGCACGACATGTCGTCTGGGGTGGTGATTTTAATTTGGCACTGGTGCCCTCACTAGATAGGGCAGATGGTGTTCATTCCTACAAGCCCCGAGCTAGAGAAGTTTTGGAGGGAGTGGTGGAGGAGGGTGGATTGTTTGACGCCTGGCGACAGCTACATCCCCACGGACGGGAAGGCACGCACTTTACACATCACACCGGGACCTGGGCACGCTTGGATTACTTTTTGGTAACCCGGGGCATCGCTGGGGAACTGTTAGAAGTTGACCATTTGCCCAGAACCTATTCAGATCACAGCCCTGTTAGACTGCAGTTCCGTACTCCTGGGTGGGACAATCCAAGACCGCAGTGGAGGCTAAGCCCAACCACGCTGCTTGATGAGCTTTTTCGCACGGAGTTGGGTGAGGAGATCAGGGACTTCTTCCCTAGAAACAAGGGCTCAGTGGAATCCGTGGAACACATATGGGAGGCTTTCAAGGTCACTATAAGGGGCTTCTGCATTTCTAAGAGCCATGGGGTCCTGAGGGATATTCTACGCACCATTACCGCATTGGAAAGAGAGCTGCGCACACTAGAGCTCCAAATGGTGGCAGGGGATGACCCGCACCTACAGATAGCCTTTAGGGACACACTATCCAAGTATGAGGAGGAGGCTGCCAGGGAGGCGAAATACCGGGGCAAACACTGGGTGGCCCGGAAGTACTGTGAGGGGGATAGGCCTGGTAAGGTACTGGCTTCACTCACGCGCACGCCAAGAGAAGGCAACACCATATTGGAGCTTACTGATGGGACTGGCACTGTCACTAGAGAATCGGATGAAATACTGACTGCATTCATGTCACACTATTCAACACTATATACTTCCAAGGCAGAGGTGGATGCTCCATACGCTGACTATATGAACGATGTAGCACTGTGCTGGCTCAGTGATGGCGATAGGGAGTTCCTTGCTGCGCCTTTCGAGCTTGAGGAGGTCCGCGAGGCCATTATGTCCCTCCAGAATGGGAAAGCCCCAGGGCTCGATGGCATCCCAGCCGAATTCTACAAAGCTTATATTGATATTATGGCACCCGTGCTTAGCGAAGTATTCACTGAATCATTAGCTGATGGGGTATTACCCCGATCTATGCGCGAAGTGGTTATCACCTCTCTTTTGAAGCCTGGCAAGGACCCTACTTCCTGTGACTCTTACCGTCCACTCTCCCTTCTAAATTGTGATGTGAAGATTCTTGCCAAGGTTCTCGCCACGAGACTCTCACTGCTCATGACTAGAATTGTTCTGCCCGACCAATCTGGCTTCGTGGCTGGTAGATCCACTTCCCATAATCTCCGCACCCTTTTTTCTCTACTTCGCTCAGTCCATCCTGCTGTCCCAGTGGCGGCTGTCTTCCTCGACGCCACCAAGGCATTCGACTCTGTCGAATGGCCCTACCTCTTCTCGGTCCTGGAACGCATGGGGTTCCCTAAAATGTTCTTAGCCTGGGTGCGCCTCCTCTACACGGACCCCACGGCGAGAGTACTAATAAATGGGAAGCTCTCATCACCCATCCACCTCACGAGAGGCACCCGCCAGGGGTGCCCGCTCTCACCCCTATTGTTCGCTATTGCGGTCGAACCACTGGCATGTCGCTTGCGCCAATTACATCGAGAGGGAGCGTTTCAATGCTTGCAGCGGCAAATCGATGTGTCCCTCTATGCGGATGACATCACGCTATATGTCAAGTTCCCGGAGCTGCACCTTAACCCCCTACTCCGTGAGTTCGTCCTTTTCGGAGGGCTATCAGGTGTTCATATTAACTGGTCAAAATCACAATTTTTTCCCCTTACGGATGCGGTCGGTGATTTCCCACTAGATTACCCGTTGGAGTGGTGCCGAGGCGATCTTCGCTACTTGGGGATCCGTGTGGCACGGGATAAAGATGAGACACTTCGCTCCAATTATGGAGTGGCCATAACCAAATTGGCCGCCTCCGTCGACAGGTGGATCACTTTGCCACTGTCCATGGCTGGCAGGGCCTCCCTCATAAAGATGGTGATATTGCCCCGCTTTTTGTACTTTTTCCTAAATATCCCCTACTACCCTGGCGCTTATTTCTTCAGGACACTCCGCGCTGAACTGCGCAGACTCTTTTGGGGTGGCAAATCTCCCCGACTAAAATGGTCCACGTTGACCCTTCCCTATGACCAAGGCGGCTTCGACATCCCTGATTTCGAAGCGTACTACCTGTGCGCACAAGCGCATTTTGCCTACCACTGGATGGCTCCTACCCCCTTCATGCCTCACATAGCAGTGGAAGATTGGATAGCACACCCACTCCCATTGAACGGCCTGATACACTGTCCCGAGACTTCCATCTCCACGGCGCATACCTCGATCTCCTGCACGCTAGACGCGTGGCGACGCATCGCCCGGCGACTCCTCTGTGCGCTGCCCTACTCCCCTAAACTTCCTCTAGCCTATCACCCAAAACTTGCCTTACTATCGGAACTGGGGTTTCGACAGCTCTGTAACAAACTCCATATCACCTATTGGGGTGATCTGTTCCACAACGGACTTTTCAAAACAGCGGACCTTTTTTTCCGAACGCAAGCCCACACGCCCCTTGAACTCTTTTACTATATTCGTCTGCGCGCGGGGATGCGGGACGTCCTTCCAGATTACCCTGCTGAACCTGCGACCTTACCGCCACTACACCATCTCTTGGAATCACAGAATGGGGCCCATTTGGTCTCTGGGCTCTACCGCCAATATCGCGGAGTGGCTCCCCTACCGGTCTCTGCTGCCCGACTGCGCTGGTCAGCGGAACTTGACGCCGAGGTTTCGGACGACCAATGGGAATACTGCTGCACGTTGACTTCCCGCATTTCTGCCAGCTGCAGGTTGAAAATAATACATTATAAATACCTGCAGAGGGTTTACTACACACCGGTCCGGAAATACAGATTCGGGCTGGCCGATAATGACCGCTGTGAACGATGTCGAGCAGAACATGCTGACTTTCTCCACTTGGCATGGTCCTGCCCCCGGATTGCTGACTACTGGCGACAGGTCATTGAGGCTGTTGCGCAGATGGTGGATGGGGTGATTCCTGAGGACCCTCTGGTGGCCATCCTTGGTTACACAAAGCATATATCTACGGGATGCAGAAAATTCGCCGACATAGCATTCCTCCTGGCCAAGCGACGTGTCGCTTGTCGCTGGGGCAGAGGCAGGGCGCCCAAATTCAAAGATTGGCTAACTGACCTAACATATTGCCAGGATCAGCACACCACTTTTTCTGAATTATTGCCTCTCACGAGTAGGCCTAGGAACGTTTGGGACCCGCTGGTGCACTACCTGCTTAAACGTTCGGATGATGATACACTATCGGGCGATGAGCCCACCATATCCCAATCACAATAACACATTTGACTACCTGTTTGATGCCTGGCTAAGGACGACACATGCTGCTCTCCCCCATTTGAAGGACCCCTGTGCCCCTGCTGTCTCCTCGTAGAGTATGCGACCCTAGTCTCCACGGCACTGCCCCCCCTCGCCCCCCTTCCTATGCCTATGTTCCCCCCCAGACGCGTTGTCGAGGGTCCCCTCTCCATCCGGAGAGTACTATCCTGCATACCACTTGAAGCTCTGCACTGTCACCCCACGAACTGCCGCTAACCTAGCAATTTGAGCCTGGGACATGCATCACCCTGCGCACTGGCACCTGACAAGGCCACCACGCTACACCACTACCATACATTATTATCGCACGGCACTGCACCACCGTTAACACGTAACCTCGTTGAGAAGTTGGGGGTTTCCTGTTTTTTTTAATTTTTTTTTATTTTATTTCTTCTTCTTTTTTTCTTGGTTCTTGTTTTAATTGTTACAAAATATAGGAGTGGGATACTCTTCTCGCTCACACAAAACATGTTCGACTGCAACACATCCTTCCTGGGCCTGCTCCACCGGACGGTGCTATGACGATATTTCTTTCTGTGTTGTGCCGCCGGGCCCCCGGGATGCCGGCTTCTAGGCTGTGTAAATGTTGCTCCATTATTGCTGCCGGCCTCCGGGTTGTGGGCGCCCCAAGCTGTGTATCCTACTGTACTCTTATCAATAAAGCAGTTTTGAACACCCAAAAAAAAAAAAAAAAAAAAAAAAACATATCCACCCAGACACCTATCCAGCTGCGTCTACTCAAACATATCCACCCAGACACCTATCCAGCTGCGTCTACTCAAACATATCCACCCAGACACCTATCCAGCTGCGTCTACTCAAACATATCCACTCACTGTCATCTGACCACTGGCACGTCTACTCAAACATATCCACCCAGACACCTATCCACCAATTCACACATATCCACCTATCTTCTCATGTATGTTTTCCTTTCAAACATATATTAATTCCTGTACATACATCTAACTGTGCATGCATCAGTCCTCCCCTCTCAATACTGCAATCATCTACCCTTACCCAAGCACATACCAATAGATTCTCATCAAAGCATTCATTCATCATCCACTTTGAACCACTCAGCACTCTGCCAATACTTCCATTCAATTAGTAATCAGCAAAATTGGACACTTGTTACACTGCTCGACTTTCAGTTCAGTGCAAATAAGGAAGCCCTCAGAGAAGTCAATGTATACTTGGAAGTAGCGGTATATTCGTTTCATCCGCCCCACATTGACATTCACGCAGTTATCATAGGGTTATTCCTGTTAGTGTGTACTGCTAGCCTCATCCAGAGGCACCTCCAGTCTCGAGTGCAGTGTCCAGAGACAAAAGGACTTTCTCAAAAAACAAGGTTGGTTAAAAAATGAAAAAGAGTGCCCGGAATTTTTTTTAATATTGGGCAAACTTACATTATTAAAAAGTTGTGAATACTCATTGGTAGACCGAGTTACAGGGCTATATGGTATTATTAGGTTGGAGTTGTCGACATGTTTCAGCTCTATTTGGCCAGGCGGTCTGTAGAGCTTTCGTCAGGACTTACAAAGGGTAGGGACAAACAGTATTTACAAACACATATAAAACTACTCACACGAATTGTGCGGTAATCCCAATCTCAATGCACTGATTTGAGTATTATGTTCTTCACGATCTATGGAAGAATATACATGTAGAGCTCTTTTTAGCTAAGTGCAGTGATTCATAGAAAAGGGTAAGTGCAGTAACATAACTAGTAATTATATTCATACTAGTGTTAGTCATGAAGGGTTTTTCATGAGGATAAGCGTTAAGGTTCAGGAAATGGATTCATTTACACGGAAAATCGCTCATGAGTGATGGATAAGAAAGGTGGTTTTTAGCTATGAATGCATATTCACGTGTTGGTGCAAGCGCTTATTAATCTCGTCATTCAATTTTTATTGTATCACTATTTGGCAAAATGCTCTCTCAACCTCGCAGCGTATGCCATGTTAAGTACTGATCATTCATACGCAAGGTTGCCCTTTCATTTATTCGTTAAGTATGCTCGCTCTGAAATCTAGTAAATATTCTTGTGGCTCTCGTCAGGGTCAGGTTGGTGTCAGGTCTCATCTTTACCATTATTTTATCAGAAGGAGCACTCTACGCCTTTGCATTATAGACGACAAGTAACTGGATTGAAACACAGGCCGACTATTACGGCATAGTGGAGTTCTTACCTGTCGTGATTACGAACTCTGCTTCCTGCGGGGGTACCTTCAGATGCTACAGAGCTAAAGCAGAACAGGAACCACGATCAGGGCAGAGCAAATTATACTGCTTACCTAAGGAGAAGAAATCGGGGGAAAGGACATCGCCATTACCCGCATGGAGTCCTTCCTCCTGCCTTGTGCTGACTCTGCCCCCGGAGTACTGGGAGCAGGGTTGTAGTTTCTTTTTAAAGGAGATTGGGCGCCTCAGAATTGGAGGCATTCCAACAGCGTCATGCTGACTTCGCCGATAGGGCGCGGTAGTCGGGATTGTAGTTCCTTTTTGAAGGCGATTGCGCATCACGGGATTGAGGGCATAGTGGTGAAGTCCGTTATTTTCATGATAAGAATACAAATCCCCAGGAATTAAAAGGGGCAGTCGTTGATTGTTATTTTGATTGCCACATTAAATGGTAGAGTACTCAAATCCTAGAATAGCTCGTAGTTGCTAGTTATTCGAGCGTTTAGGAGATATAGAGGGGTGATTGATCATATCTCGCTGAACGGAATGTTGATAGTTCACTTGGCAAAGTGGTGCCAGGCTATATTGTCATTTAACCCAGTGTCAAAGGTACGCAAGCGGTCCACCCATCTTTGCTCCTTTTCATACAAGATCTTTTCTGCATTGCCAGATTTGTTGGTCAGCATTTCAATAACTGTCCATTGCATTTCTTCATGTGTGTGATTCTTTTCTATGTAATGGGCGCACAGCTTAGTGGTATTCTTTTTCAGCCTGATGTTGCTCTTGTGCTCTCCTATCCTGAGTTTAACTTTGCGGCAGGTCATCCCGATATATCTCTTTTGACACGGGCACTGAATCATGTAAATAACATGAGATGAATTACAGTTTGTGAACTGTTTCTGGGTCCATACAAAATCATTTCTCAATTGCAGACTTTTTGTGGCTGTTGTTGTTTTACAGGCTATGCACGTTCCACACGGGAAGTGTCCTGAGAGGGGAGTCATATTAACACTGTTCGTTATAGGTGCTGGAACTGTAGACCTGGGACGTGTATGCACAAGGGTGTCCTTGAGATTTTTGGTCCTTCTATTTGCGAACCTTGGTCTGGGCCAATCGAACTGTCCAGTATTAACAATGTGCCAGTTCTTCTTAATTAGCTTTTGGATGGCGTATGTTGCTGGATTGTAAGTGGTCACACACGTGGTTAGATCTTTCACTGGTTCTTTTGGATATGTTTGCAAAAGGCACTCACGAGGTTGGTTGTCAGCCCTCTTCTTGCATTTTTTAATGACTTTTTCAGTGTAGTCCCTCATTTGCAGTTTTTTGCCCAAATCCGCTGCTTGTATCTGATAATCGCAATTTTTGCTGCAATTTCTTTTGAGGCGGAGGAATTGGCTAAAAGGCAAATTGTCTCTTAGGGGCTTGGGGTGATGGCTCTTGTGGGACAACAAACTGTTTTTCGCCGTTGGCTTTGTAAAAGTTTTGGTTTGCAGGATACTGTTGTCATTGAATATTGTTAAATCCAGAAAATCCAGATGGTTGTTGCTGAAAGTATATGTAAATTTCAACCATGGGTCCAAGGTGTTGAGCCATGTCATGAATTCTGCCAGATCTCGATTGGTGTTCCATATTAAGAAGATGTCATCGATGTATCTCTTCCAGTATATGATACTGGAAGAGAACGTGTTGGTTTCATTGAAAACCAGCTCTGTTTCGAAATGGCTGACGTAGAGTCCTGCCACCGAAGGCGCGAAGGCGCTGCCCATGGAGGTACCATGGCGTTGCAGGTACAGTTGGTCGTTGTACCTGAAGAAGTTCTCTTTAAGTGCCAGTTTGCAGCACTCCAGTATGAAGTGTCTTGGTGTATTGTACTGCCATGTTGCTGAGTACAGGACATCCTCTAGCATCTGTAGAGTGGTATCTTGGGGCAGACTGGTGAAGAGGGATTCCACATCTAGACCTACTAGGAGCATTGTAGCAGAATCGAAAGGCATGTTCTCAATTTGTATCAAGAGATCCTTTGTGTCTTTCAGGTATGAACACGTTTTCTGAACAAGGGGTTTTAAAAATTCGTCTGCGAATTTCGACAAGGGCTCTAGCACAGATCCGATTCCGGACACTATCGGGCCCCCCGGAGGCGGTGTCCTGTTTTTGTGGGTTTTTGGGAGTGAATAGAAGTAGGGGGTGACTGGCTCCCTAACCATTAGAAATTCTGCTTCTTTTTTAGATATCCATCCCTTAGTTTCAGCCTCATACACCATGATAGATATGGTGTTCTGCAGTCTTTCAGTAGGATCCATTAAAATTCTCTGGTAGAATCTGGTGTCGGAGAGGAGGGCAAGGCATTGTTGGTGGTATCCTGATTGCGAGAGGATTACTGTGCCTCCCCCCTTATCCGCGGGTTTTATCACCAGGTCCGCATTTTTGCTGAGGTCTTCCATTGCTAGTCGTTCTGTCTTCGTTAGATTTTGAAAAGCTTTTATACTAGTCGGGTCCAGATTGTCTATTCCCTTTAGGAGTGCTTGCTCGAAAGCTAGGAGTTCCGGTGGTATGGAGGATGCAGGGGGGTTGAAAGTTGATTTCTTACGGAGGGTAGTGTCTCCCTCAGATTGTTTCCCGATGGAATTTGAGAAGAAAGCCTTGAGCTTCAAGGTTCTACAAAATTCAGCCAGTTCACTTTTGATTTTAAAAGTGTCTATTTTTGGGGTAGGAACAAACCCCAGTCCCTTGTTCAAGACTGATATCTGGTCACTGGTAAGTTCTACCTCCGAGAGGTTCACAATTAGTGAGTGTTCTTGCTGGTGGTTGGTTGTGCTGCTGCCATGCTCCGGGTTTGTATGTTTCTTTGCTGGTCTTGCCAGGTCAGAGACTTTCTTTTTCCTCGGGGCTGGGGCGGCCTCTGGATAAAAAAGGCGGTTGTTCTTGTGGTAGTTGGTTATGTTGTCCCTGCATTTGTTGGTCCATTAGTTGGGGCATTTGTTGCATCCCTTGCATTCCTTGATGAAATGGATCTCCCCAACCTCCATAGTGTGGAACATAAGGTTGGTAATATGGTATATTGTAGGTTGGGTGGTAAGGGCGTTGCCATCTATTCCCTCTTCTCGGGCGTTGGTGCCGGAAGTTGCTTCGACCTCTGGTCGGATTGTAGTCATCTGAGCTGTTGAAGGAATTATTTGATGAGTTTTTTCCAGTGGATTCATTATCTGAGTTTGTTTCTGCAAAGATAAAATCCTCTTTTATATAAGGGTGCATCTTTTCTTGGCTGAATTTCTTGATGTCTTTAGCAAGTTTCTGTAACTTGTTCTGCATCAGGTACTCCTGTGTTTCCTCCATTTCCTTTGTTATTTCGTCAAGTCTTTTTTTGTAGACTTGTGGGTTGATGCCCTTTTTCAGTTCGTTTTCACAGGCTTCTATTTCTAGCAATAATGCTTCCGAAAGGCGTCTCGCAGTCTTAATGATTAAGACTAAATAGTCTAGGGTACATTTCCATGAAATGGAAGACCAGTCTTTTCGAAAAGCCAAATCGTGAAGAAAAATGCGGGGTGCATTACCGACCCATAGGCCTCTGGGCGCTATTTTGGACCTTAAATACTCGGTCATAATGATGCCGTGGATCGCAGTTCTAATTTGGTTCCTCTTTTTTTCTGATAAGGTATCCCAATCATCCGTCTGGCTTAGGGCTTCTGTTAGGTCTGTGTTATTGATCAGTGGTTGCGCCGCTAGTAATTCGTCTATTTCACTTGCATCATAGCTCAGTCCCACGATTCCTTCCATGGTTGAAATCTTGTGTAAAAAACTTATGGAAAAGTTTTTTAGGATCGCGCAGCTGTGCGCTGCTTATATACGTATTTAATCAACAGGGAGGGATGAGGAATTAGAGTGTCCGTTTCTTTCCCCAGAATAATCAATTAGTAATCAGCAAAATTGGACACTTGTTACACTGCTCGACTTTCAGTTCAGTGCAAATAAGGAAGCCCTCAGAGAAGTCAATGTATACTTGGAAGTAGCGGTATATTCGTTTCATCCGCCCCACATTGACATTCACGCAGTTATCATAGGGTTATTCCTGTTAGTGTGTACTGCTAGCCTCATCCAGAGGCACCTCCAGTCTCGAGTGCAGTGTCCAGAGACAAAAGGACTTTCCCAAAAAACAAGGTTGGTTAAAAAATGAAAAAGAGTGCCCGGAAATTTTTTTAATATTGGGCAAACTTACATTATTAAAAAGTTGTGAATACTCATTGGTAGACCGAGTTACAGGGCTATATGGTATTATTAGGTTGGAGTTGTCGACATGTTTCAGCTCTATTTGGCCAGGCGGTCTGTAGAGCTTTCGTCAGGACTTACAAAGGGTAGGGACAAACAGTATTTACAAACACATATAAAACTACTCACACGAATTGTGCGGTAATCCCAATCTCAATGCATTGATTTGAGTATTATGTTCTTCACGATCTATGGAAGAATATACATGTAGAGCTCTTTTTAGCTAAGTGCAGTGATTCATAGAAAAGGGTAAGTGCAGTAACATAACTAGTAATTATATTCATACTAGTGTTAGTCATGAAGGGTTTTTCATGAGGATAAGCGTTAAGGTTCAGGAAATGGATTCATTTACACTGAAAATCGCTCGTGAGTGATGGAAAAGAAAGGTGGTTTTTAGCTATGAATGCATATTCACGTGTTGGTGCAAGAGCTTATTAATCTCGTCATTCGATTTTTATTGTATCACTATTTGGCAAAATGCTCTCTCAACCTCGCAGCGTATGCCATGTTAAGTACTGATCATTCATACGCAAGGTTGCCCTTTCATTTATTCGTTAAGTATGCTCGCTCTGAAATCTAGTAAATATTCTTGTGGCTCTCGTCAGGGTCAGGTTGGTGTCAGGTCTCATCTTTACCATTATTTTATCAGAAGGAGCGCTCTACGCCTTTGCATTATAGACGACAAGTAACTGGATTGAAACACAGGCCGACTATTACGGCATAGTGGAGTTCTTACCTGTCGTGATTACGAACTCTGCTTCCTGCGGGGGTACCTTCAGATGCTACAGAGCTAAAGCAGAACAGGAACCACGATCAGGGCAGAGCAAATTATACTGCTTACCTAAGGAGAAGAAATCGGGGGAAAGGACATCGCCATTACCCGCATGGAGTCCTTCCTCCTGCCTTGTGCTGACTCTGCCCCCGGAGTCCTGGGAGCAGGGTTGTAGTTTCTTTTTAAAGGAGATTGGGCGCCTCAGAATTGGAGGCATTCCGACAGCGTCATGCCGACTTCGCGGATAGGGCGCGGTAGTCGGGATTGTAGTTCCTTTTTGAAGGCGATTGCGCATCACGGGATTGAGGGCATAGTGGTGAAGTCCGTTATTTTCATGATAAGAATACAAATCCCCAGGAATTAAAAGGGGCAGTCGTTGATTGTTATTTTGATTGCCACATTAAATGGTAGAGTACTCAAATCCTAGAATAGCTCGTAGTTGCTAGTTATTCGAGCGTTTAGGAGATATAGAGGGGTGATTGATCATATCTCGCTGAACGGAATGTTGATAGTTCACTTGGCAAAGTGGTGCCAGGCTATATTGTCATTTAACCCAGTGTCAAAGGTACGCAAGCGGTCCACCCATCTTTGCTCCTTTTCATACAAGATCTTTTCTGCATTGCCAGATTTGTTGGTCAGCATTTCAATAACTGTCCATTGCATTTCTTCATGTGTGTGATTCTTTTCTATGTAATGGGCGCACAGCTTAGTGGTATTCTTTTTCAGCCTGATGTTGCTCTTGTGCTCTCCTATCCTGAGTTTAACTTTGCGGCAGGTCATCCCGATATATCTCTTTTGACACGGGCACTGAATCATGTAAATAACATGAGATGAATTACAGTTTGTGAACTGTTTCTGGGTCCATACAAAATCATTTCTCAATTGCAGACTTTTTGTGGCTGTTGTTGTTTTACAGGCTACGCACGTTCCACACGGGAAGTGTCCTGAGAAGGGAGTCATATTAACAATTCCTCCGCCTCAAAAGAAATTGCAGCAAAAATTGCGATTATCAGATACAAGCAGCGGACTTGGGCAAAAAACTGCAAATGAGGGACTACACTGAAAAAGTCATTAAAAAATGCAAGAAGAGGGCTGACAACCAACCTCGTGAGTGCCTTTTGCAAACATATCCAAAAGAACCAGTGAAAGATCTAACCACGTGTGTGACCACTTACAATCCAGCAACATACGCCATCCAAAAGCTAATTAAGAAGAACTGGCACATTGTTAATACTGGACAGTTCGATTGGCCCAGACCAAGGTTCGCAAATAGAAGGACCAAAAATCTCAAGGACACCCTTGTGCATACACGTCCCAGGTCTACAGTTCCAGCACCTATAACGAACAGTGTTAATATGACTCCCCTCTCAGGACACTTCCCGTGTGGAACGTGCGTAGCCTGTAAAACAACAACAGCCACAAAAAGTCTGCAATTGAGAAATGATTTTGTATGGACCCAGAAACAGTTCACAAACTGTAATTCATCTCATGTTATTTACATGACTCAGTGCCCGTGTCAAAAGAGATATATCGGGATGACCTGCCGCAAAGTTAAACTCAGGATAGGAGAGCACAAGAGCAACATCAGGCTGAAAAAGAATACCACTAAGCTGTGCGCCCATTACATAGAAAAGAATCACACACATGAAGAAATGCAATGGACAGTTATTGAAATGCTGACCAACAAATCTGGCAATGCAGAAAAGATCTTGTATGAAAAGGAGCAAAGATGGGTGGACCGCTTGCGTACCTTTGACACTGGGTTAAATGACAATATAGCCTGGCACCACTTTGCCAAGTGAACTATCAACATTCCGTTCAGCGAGATATGATCAATCACCCCTCTATATCTCCTAAACGCTCGAATAACTAGCAACTACGAGCTATTCTAGGATTTGAGTACTCTACCATTTAATGTGGCAATCAAAATAACAATCAACGACTGCCCCTTTTAATTCCTGGGGATTTGTATTCTTATCATGAAAATAACGGACTTCACCACTATGCCCTCAATCCCGTGATGCGCAATCGCCTTCAAAAAGGAACTACAATCCCGACTACCGCGCCCTATCCGCGAAGTCAGCATGACGCTGTCGGAATGCCTCCAATTCTGAGGCGCCCAATCTCCTTTAAAAAGAAACTACAACCCTGCTCCCAGTACTCCGGGGGCAGAGTCAGCACAAGGCAGGAGGAAGGACTCCATGCGGGTAATGGCGATGTCCTTTCCCCCGATTTCTTCTCCTTAGGTAAGCAGTATAATTTGCTCTGCCCTGATCGTGGTTCCTGTTCTGCTTTAGCTCTGTAGCATCTGAAGGTACCCCCGCAGGAAGCAGAGTTCGTAATCACGACAGGTAAGAACTCCACTATGCCGTAATAGTCGGCCTGTGTTTCAATCCAGTTACTTGTCGTCTATAATGCAAAGGCGTAGAGCGCTCCTTCTGATAAAATAATGGTAAAGATGAGACCTGACACCAACCTGACCCTGACGAGAGCCACAAGAATATTTACTAGATTTCAGAGCGAGCATACTTAACGAATAAATGAAAGGGCAACCTTGCGTATGAATGATCAGTACTTAACATGGCATACGCTGCGAGGTTGAGAGAGCATTTTGCCAAATAGTGATACAATAAAAATCGAATGACGAGATTAATAAGCACTTGCACCAACACGTGAATATGCATTCATAGCTAAAAACCACCTTTCTTTTCCATCACTCACGAGCGATTTTCAGTGTAAATGAATCCATTTCCTGAACCTTAACGCTTATCCTCATGAAAAACCCTTCATGACTAACACTAGTATGAATATAATTACTAGTTATGTTACTGCACTTACCCTTTTCTATGAATCACTGCACTTAGCTAAAAAGAGCTCTACATGTATATTCTTCCATAGATCGTGAAGAACATAATACTCAAATCAATGCATTGAGATTGGGATTACCGCACAATTCGTGTGAGTAGTTTTATATGTGTTTGTAAATACTGTTTGTCCCTACCCTTTGTAAGTCCTGACGAAAGCTCTACAGACCGCCTGGCCAAATAGAGCTGAAACATGTCGACAACTCCAACCTAATAATACCATATAGCCCTGTAACTCGGTCTACCAATGAGTATTCACAACTTTTTAATAATGTAAGTTTGCCCAATATTAAAAAAATTTCCGGGCACTCTTTTTCATTTTTTAACCAACCTTGTTTTTAGGGAAAGTCCTTTTGTCTCTGAACACTGCACTCGAGACTGGAGGTGCCTCTGGATGAGGCTAGCAGTACACACTAACAGGAATAACCCTATGATAACTGCGTGAATGTCAATGTGGGGCGGATGAAACGAATATACCGCTACTTCCAAGTATACATTGACTTCTCTGAGGGCTTCCTTATTTGCACTGAACTGAAAGTCGAGCAGTGTAACAAGTGTCCAATTTTGCTGATTACTAATTGATTATTCTGGGGAAAGAAACGGACACTCTAATTCCTCATCCCTCCCTGTTGATTAAATACGTATATAAGCAGCGCACAGCTGCGGGATCCTAAAAAACTTTTCCATAAGTTTTTTACACAAGATTTCAACCATGGAAGGAATCGTGGGACTGAGCTATGATGCAAGTGAAATAGACGAATTACTAGCGGCGCAACCACTGATCAATAACACAGACCTAACAGAAGCCCTAAGCCAGACGGATGATTGGGATACCTTATCAGAAAAAAAGAGGAACCAAATTAGAACTGCGATCCACGGCATCATTATGACCGAGTATTTAAGGTCCAAAATAGCGCCCAGAGGCCTATGGGTCGGTAATGCACCCCGCATTTTTCTTCACGATTTGGCTTTTCGAAAAGACTGGTCTTCCATTTCATGGAAATGTACCCTAGACTATTTAGTCTTAATCATTAAGACTGCGAGACGCCTTTCGGAAGCATTATTGCTAGAAATAGAAGCCTGTGAAAACGAACTGAAAAAGGGCATCAACCCACAAGTCTACAAAAAAAGACTTGACGAAATAACAAAGGAAATGGAGGAAACACAGGAGTACCTGATGCAGAACAAGTTACAGAAACTTGCTAAAGACATCAAGAAATTCAGCCAAGAAAAGATGCACCCTTATATAAAAGAGGATTTTATCTTTGCAGAAACAAACTCAGATAATGAATCCACTGGAAAAAACTCATCAAATAATTCCTTCAACAGCTCAGATGACTACAATCCGACCAGAGGTCGAAGCAACTTCCGGCACCAACGCCCGAGAAGAGGGAATAGATGGCAACGCCCTTACGTCCCAACCTACAATATACCATATTACCAACCTTATCTTCCACACTATGGAGGTTGGGGAGATCCATTTCATCAAGGAATGCAAGGGATGCAACAAATGCCCCAACTAATGGACCAACAAATGCAGGGACAACATAACCAACTACCACAAGAACAACCGCCTTTTTTATCCAGAGGCCGCCCCCAGCCCCGAGGAAAAAGAAAGTCTCTGACCTGGCAAGACCAGCAAAGAAACGTACAAACCCGGAGCATGGCAGCAGCACAACCAACCACCAGCAAGAACACTCACTAATTGTGAACCTCTCGGAGGTAGAACTTACCAGTGACCAGATATCAGTCTTGAACAAGGGACTGGGGTTTGTTCCTACCCCAAAAATAGACACTTTTAAAATCAAAAGTGAACTGGCTGAATTTTGTAGAACCTTGAAGCTCAAGGCTTTCTTCTCAAATTCCATCGGGAAACAATCTGAGGGAGACACTACCCTCCGTAAGAAATCAACTTTCAACCCCCCTGCATCCTCCATACCACCGGAACTCCTAGCTTTCGAGCAAGCACTCCTAAAGGGAATAGACAATCTGGACCCGACTAGTATAAAAGCTTTTCAAAATCTAACGAAGACAGAACGACTAGCAATGGAAGACCTCAGCAAAAATGCGGACCTGGTGATAAAACCCGCGGATAAGGGGGGAGGCACAGTAATCCTCTCGCAATCAGGATACCACCAACAATGCCTTGCCCTCCTCTCCGACACCAGATTCTACCAGAGAATTTTAATGGATCCTACTGAAAGACTGCAGAACACCATATCTATCATGGTGTATGAGGCTGAAACTAAGGGATGGATATCTAAAAAAGAAGCAGAATTTCTAATGGTTAGGGAGCCAGTCACCCCCTACTTCTATTCACTCCCAAAAACCCACAAAAACAGGACACCGCCTCCGGGGCGCCCGATAGTGTCCGGAATCGGATCTGTGCTAGAGCCCTTGTCGAAATTCGCAGACGAATTTTTAAAACCCCTTGTTCAGAAAACGTGTTCATACCTGAAAGACACAAAGGATCTCTTGATACAAATTGAGAACATGCCTTTCGATTCTGCTACAATGCTCCTAGTAGGTCTAGATGTGGAATCCCTCTTCACCAGTCTGCCCCAAGATACCACTCTACAGATGCTAGAGGATGTCCTGTACTCAGCAACATGGCAGTACAATACACCAAGACACTTCATACTGGAGTGCTGCAAACTGGCACTTAAAGAGAACTTCTTCAGGTACAACGACCAACTGTACCTGCAATGCCATGGTACCTCCATGGGCAGCGCCTTCGCGCCTTCGGTGGCAGGACTCTACGTCAGCCATTTCGAAACATAGCTGGTTTTCAATGAAACCAACACGTTCTCTTCCAGTATCATATACTGGAAGAGATACATCGATGACATCTTCTTAATATGGAACACCAATCGAGATCTGGCAGAATTCATGACATGGCTCAACACCTTGGACCCATGGTTGAAATATACATATACTTTCAGCAACAACCATCTGGATTTTCTGGATTTAACAATATTCAATGACAACAGTATCCTGCAAACCAAAACTTTTACAAAGCCAACGGCGAAAAACAGTTTGTTGTCCCACAAGAGCCATCACCCCAAGCCCCTAAGAGACAATTTGCCTTTTAGCCAATTCCTCCGCCTCAAAAGAAATTGCAGCAAAAATTGCGATTATCAGATACAAGCAGCGGACTTGGGCAAAAAACTGCAAATGAGGGACTACACTGAAAAAGTCATTACAAAATGCAAGAAGAGGGCTGACAACCAACCTCGTGAGTGCCTTTTGCAAACATATCCAAAAGAACCAGTGAAAGATCTAACCACGTGTGTGACCACTTACAATCCAGCAACATACGCCATCCAAAAGCTAATTAAGAAGAACTGGCACATTGTTAATACTGGACAGTTCGATTGGCCCAGACCAAGGTTCGCAAATAGAAGGACCAAAAATCTCAAGGACACCCTTGTGCATACACGTCCCAGGTCTACAGTTCCAGCACCTATAACGAACAGTGTTAATATGACTCCCCTCTCAGGACACTTCCCGTGTGGAACGTGCGTAGCCTGTAAAACAACAACAGCCACAAAAAGTCTGCAATTGAGAAATGATTTTGTATGGACCCAGAAACAGTTCACAAACTGTAATTCATCTCATGTTATTTACATGATTCAGTGCCCGTGTCAAAAGAGATATATCGGGATGACCTGCCGCAAAGTTAAACTTAGGATAGGAGAGCACAAGAGCAACATCAGGCTGAAAAAGAATACCACTAAGCTGTGCGCCCATTACATAGAAAAGAATCACACACATGAAGAAATGCAATGGACAGTTATTGAAATGCTGACCAACAAATCTGGCAATGCAGAAAAGATCTTGTATGAAAAGGAGCAAAGATGGGTGGACCGCTTGCGTACCTTTGACACTGGGTTAAATGACAATATAGCCTGGCACCACTTTGCCAAATGAACTATCAACATTCCGTTCAGCGAGATATGATCAATCACCCCTCTATCTCCTAAACGCTCGAATAACTAGCAACTACGAGCTATTCTAGGATTTGAGTACTCTACCATTTAATGTGGCAATCAAAATAACAATCAACGACTGCCCCTTTTAATTCCTGGGGATTTGTATTCTTATCATGAAAATAACGGACTTCACCACTATGCCCTCAATCCCGTGATGCGCAATCGCCTTCAAAAAGGAACTACAATCCCGACTACCGCGCCCTATCCGCGAAGTCAGCATGACGCTGTCGGAATGCCTCCAATTCTGAGGCGCCCAATCTCCTTTAAAAAGAAACTACAACCCTGCTCGCAGTACTCCGGGGGCAGAGTCAGCACAAGGCAGGAGGAAGGACTCCATGCGGGTAATGGCGATGTCCTTTCCCCCGATTTCTTCTCCTTAGGTAAGCAGTATAATTTGCTCTGCCCTGATCGTGGTTCCTGTTCTGCTTTAGCTCTGTAGCATCTGAAGGTACCCCCGCAGGAAGCAGAGTTCGTAATCACGACAGATAAGAACTCCACTATGCCGTAATAGTCGGCCTGTGTTTCAATCCAGTTACTTGTCGTCTATAATGCAAAGGCGTAGAGCGCTCCTTCTGATAAAATAATGGTAAAGATGAGACCTGACACCAACCTGACCCTGACGAGAGCCACAAGAATATTTACTAGATTTCAGAGCGAGCATACTTAACGAATAAATGAAAGGGCAACCTTGCGTATGAATGATCAGTACTTAACATGGCATACGCTGCGAGGTTGAGAGAGCATTTTGCCAAATAGTGATACAATAAAAATCGAATGACGAGATTAATAAGCGCTTGCACCAACACGTGAATATGCATTCATAGCTAAAAACCACCTTTCTTTTCCATCACTCACAAGCGATTTTCAGTGTAAATGAATCCATTTCCTGAACCTTAACGCTTATCCTCATGAAAAACCCTTCATGACTAACACTAGTATGAATATAATTACTAGTTATGTTACTGCACTTACCCTTTTCTATGAATCACTGCACTTAGCTAAAAAGAGCTCTACATGTATATTCTTCCATAGATCGTGAAGAACATAATACTCAAATCAATGCATTGAGATTGGGATTACCGCACAATTCGTGTGAGTAGTTTTATATGTGTTTGTAAATACTGTTTGTCCCTACCCTTTGTAAGTCCTGACGAAAGCTCTACAGACCGCCTGGCCAAATAGAGCTGAAACATGTCGACAACTCCAACCTAATAATACCATATAGCCCTGTAACTCGGTCTACCAATGAGTATTCACAACTTTTTAATAATGTAAGTTTGCCCAATATTAAAAAAAATTCTGGGCACTCTTTTTCATTTTTTAACCAACCTTGTTTTTTGGGAAAGTCCTTTTGTCTCTGGACACTGCACTCGAGACTGGAGGTGCCTCTGGATGAGGCTAGCAGTACACACTAACAGGAATAACCCTATGATAACTGCGTGAATGTCAATGTGGGGCGGATGAAACGAATATACCGCTACTTCCAAGTATACATTGACTTCTCTGAGGGCTTCCTTATTTGCACTGAACTGAAAGTCGAGCAGTGTAACAAGTGTCCAATTTTGCTGATTACTAATTGATTATTTTGGGGAAAGAAACGGACACTCTAATTCCTCACCCCTCCCTGTTGATTAAATACAAATACTTCCATTCATCCAGCTGTATAATTCCCCCCATCCACCTGTCACTATATTCACTCACACTCATCCAACCATCTACTCATTTTTCTTTTTAATAACACATTTTATCAGGATTTTTGTGTTACATTTTAGCTGGAACCGATTACATAGAATCAAGTTGAAATGTGTTACAGAATAGTACAGATATATCAGAACACCAACCGTAGCCTGTGGAAATACAGACTAACAAAACAACCATGGCCCAGGCTGCACACTTTGCTCCCCAGCTGTGGGGAAATTCTTTAGAGTTCACTTATGTGGCTGAGTCAGCTAATCATGAGGGTGTCGGTGATCTATTGAGTGTATTATCTGATTTATGGAGGGTCTATCGATTGTGAGGGGTAGATCTATACCTCTGTACATTGCCCACCGAGACCAAATCTTCTTATCATTCCTTGGACAACCTTGAACACAGCTATCTCTGTCCCCATACATCTGTCTATGACACATTTCCACGCACCAGAGAAGTCCCCTTCCAGAGTTGGGCAATGTCTTGCTTGGCCAGCGTGACCTTTAATAATTCTAGCACACAGCCAGACAACCTTCAATCCATGTATGCTGCCAAAAAACATCCACTGTTTCTGCATGGGCCATTTGTGTGTTATATGGTGTGTCCCTGTGTGAATGTTGAATGTTTGAGTATCTATTTGTATCACTCAACAACATTTGGCCATTACAACAAAGAATACGTGAACGTAGATCAAGCGGGGCCTACTGTTTGTTCTTCTTACTTTCATAACGGTCCCCCTTACCTGTTTGGACTGTAAAGTCCACCAGCAATCCCTGCAGGATTCAGTGAATGGCCTCTCATCTATGCAATAGTGAATATCCTTTGAGGTGTGATTGTCTAGAACCACAATAATACCGTAAACCTATCCTTCCAGCTCCACCGTGCTCTGGCCTTGGACCATAGCGCATAGAGGCCAACTTGAGCAGAGGTAACATTCTCCTCTGAATGGAATGGCACCTTGCTTCAAGGGCTCCCTCTGGAAGCAGCTCATGAATTATACAGACCTGATGAGTTTCAGTATTAACTGCTTCAACAATTTCAAGGTGAGCACATCCAGTTTTGCATGTAGGGTTTTATGCCCCCCAGCCCCATGCACAGGTCCAACACTGTACATTGTGACTTTCTTCCATGGCATAGCACAAAGGGTGGGCACAGAGTGAGCTGGGCCTTGCACACACAGGGCCAGATTCATCAAAGGCTTGCATTGTTCTTCCATGATGCAATCAGTCAATCGGAATTTATAAAGAGCAGCAAAACACCCATAACGGTCTCAAGGCGCTGTAGTTGCTAGCTGCTTCACAGTGCTCTATTCATTCAAACAGCTAGGTAAGCTGTGAAAAATGAGGGAAAAGCAGGAGAAATCACTCAGAAAAAAGGGGAAAGAGGAAGAAGGAAGCTGTAAAAACAACAAAACAAAATGCACGTGCCGCTACGGTGTTAACCTGGAATCTTATCTCAAAACATCCGAATCAAACGCAATGTTTTGTATTTTTTGTTTTCTTTTATTTTAATGACTTCATCATTTTTTATTTTGAACTTTTCTTTTTAGTATATTGATTTTTTCAATTTTATATTTGTTAAGACCTTATGTACACAACAAAGAATTACTCAAAGCAATTCATATTTACAACAATACATTTCCAAAAAATCATCATTCAAACTTTCAAACATACATCTCTCACACCATTACAATCAGCAAAAAATAATAAGAAATTTAAATGAGTGCTGGAATACACAATATTCACAACAAAGCCATTAAACAGTTAGTATTATCAACAAAAGAGCCTATTTTGTTCAAGTTTAAATGTTGTTCAGCTTATAAACAGTCTACGCGTTTCGAACTCGTGTTATTTGGGCGAGTCATATTCACCAGTCCAGGACGGAATCACAAGTAAAATATCTTGTATGCGCATATACTTGACTGCGCTCAGGTCTTTCGTATTTGATGGTGGATAGCAGAGTTGGAGGACTGGTGGTGGTATACATCAAGGGGGTGAGGGATTAATTGGCACTTTCTTTGCCCTCCCTTTTTAGTGGTATTTCCTGCCAGCCCTAACAAAACAATAAACACAGAATAAAATACAGCAGGACACTGGTGCATACAACGAAGTAAGTCAGGCTTAAATGGTGGTGTTTCATGTATTCTTGAGAGAACTTTAAGAGATATATGATTGTGTTAATTTCTCTCACGCCAGATTTGTGTACACGTCGGGGGCAATTCATCCTCCTTTTTCTGTTGAGAGAGAGGTAAGATAATGAGGCTTGTAGTAATGGTTAAGGTAGTAGTAATGCAGCAGTTTTTAATATCCTAAAGAAAGGTTTCTTTCTTTTATTTACAGATTATGGTCCTGATGAGAACTCCCAAATAACACGAGTTCGAAACGCGTAGACTGTTTATAAGCCTAAAATACAGAAAGTCATTTAAACTTGAACAAAATAGGCTCTTTTGTTGATAATACTAACTGTTTAATGGCTTTGTTGTGAATATTGTGTATTCCAGCACTCATTTAAGTTTCTTATTATTTTTTGCTGATTGTAATGGTGTGAGAGATGTATGTTTGAAAGTTTGAATGATGATTTTTTGGAAATGTATTGTTGTAAATATGAATTGCTTTGAGTAATTCTTTGTTGTGTACATAAGGTCTTAACAAATATAAAATTGAAAAAATCAATATACTAAAAAGAAAAGTTCAAAATAAAAAATGATGAAGTCATTAAAATAAAAGAAAACAAAAAATACAAAACATTGCATTTGGTTCGGATGTTTTGAGATAAGATTCCAGGTTAACACCGTAGCGGCACGTGCATTTTGTTTTGTTTACTATAAGCTTGTGGCAAGCTGCGCCGTTGGGAGCCCTGACCCAGTGGTGGTTTTTCGGTAAAAACAACAAGGCAAAAGCAGGAGAAAGCGCTCCGTGAAACAGAAATAAAGGAAGGAGAAAGCAGTAAAATGAGGCAAAAGTAGGAGAAAACATTCAGAGAAATGGGGAGGAAGCAGAGCGGTGCAGCAGCACACAAGAACTGGGCCTGGGGCCTGCTCCCTTGCAAGGTGACGCAAGGCAACACAAGACCTTATGAGATTTACTATGCCGCACAGAGCCACCTTGTGTGATAGTGTGGAATAGTAAATCTGGAGTAACTCAAGGCATCACAAGTTGCTGCCTTGCATCACCCTGCCCTGGGAAGGCGTTCCCTGTTTTTGGTGCATTCCCAGATTTACAGTAGTGAACCAGGAGAGGTCTAACAACGAGAAATATGTTTAGTTCCCTTTGTTTTTCTCTCTATCTACGTGAGCTGCATTCCACGGCACACATGGAAAAAGGAAAAAGCCCCAGAGGACTGTATTTGTGCAGGGTGTCCCTTCTTCCTCCAAAACAATCCTGTTTGTTACGCACACACCCTAGCACCATGGTGCAAGGTTTCCAGCATTGGTGCTTTGCAGTCACCAGTGCACTAGTGCAGAGGAAGAGCAGGAATGCACTATATCTTAGCAGACATGGCACATTGCTGCCCTCTTCATTTGACGCACCGCAGCAAACTCTCTTGCTGTGTTGTCCCAAATATTAATACATCTGCCTCCAGTGTTACAGCACCCACTCCTGCACAGCTCTCTCAATGTTGAGATCCAAACATGGTGACACAAATGCATCACATTATGCAGGCACTATGCACACGACTATCGTGGCACAGTTCAATGATTTCTCGCTCGAAAACACACAGGGGCAGATTTTCAAGGCGCTTGCGCCACTTTTACAGCATTTTTAGCATGGGAAAAGTGACGCAAAAGTGGTGCAAGGGGCTTGTAAATAAGCCCCCAAGTGTGTGCACATTCGCAAGATGCGTGATAGCGGTGCGGGCTACCGATGTGTGTGTGCTTACATAAAACTGCTGGTTTAGGAGGCTCGCTCCCATTTTTTAAGCAGAAAAATAATATATGTTCACTTTCCACCTTTTAGATGTATTTCACTTCTAGGCTAGATGAGAGAAAAAATAACAAATTCTCGTATTGCCTCTAAGGTGTGCCCACATTTTGGATTCTATGCAGGTGGGGGCTGTAGAAGTGGGTGTAACCAGTGAAGTGGGGTGCCATGAGAGGTCCTTGGAAAGGTTTTTGGTTTAATGAGAAAAAGTAAAGGAGAATGCGTAGAGCACACAACTTAAAAAAAGCATGAGGGGAAACTAGGGTACAATGACGGTATACAGAGATAACCAAAGGTTGCATTGCTTTCTGAGAACATTTGAAGCCCAACTTAAATGTTTTAACATTTTTCAAGATATTGGGAAATTCATTAAGTTATATAAAGGTTTTATTGTAATTATTATTAAACCGGCTACTGAACCTTTTATGATAATAAGTTATCTGTGGTTCTTGGGTAGATCCGCTAATGCTGGAGGTCGTAGATCAGGACTCCAGAGAAAGTATTGCGCCCCCGACTCCAGGTGGCCCATGTTTTACTTCACTCACAGTGGAAAGAAGCCACAAAGGAGACACAGAATCCATGCATTGCTTTATTTTTCTGATCTAGTGCCACGTCAACGGGATCTGTGGTGGATCCGAAGGCAGAGGAAGGTGTGGACCTCTCCCATGGCAGGATATCACTGCTGATGCTTTTCTGACTTTGATCGTCGTTGAGCTGATGTGACGTGTCCTTTCCAAGCACCACTGCAGCACACCACGCTGGGAACTGTAAGAGAGAGACAATTTAACATGAACTTCACAAATTTCCATCACTTTAGGATACATCTGCGTGTATCTTGCTTTGCTCTTGGCAGCAGTTGTCGTGGTCACAATGGAGACATTTCTTGAGAGCACGGTGTACACTACATGGAAGGAGAACAGATAAGGGCAGCGAGGGGCAGATGGAAAACAGCGTTAGAGAGAAAGCTTGGGGAGAAGCGAGGAGATTGTGAGATTCAGATACTGTCCTTCCTCTAGGTGACTCCCCCAAGACACAATGACTGATGCCACCCACATATAACTCCTAATTTGTCGTGTTATACCATAGGTGGTGTCACGGTGGCACATCCAAGGTGAAGACCGATGGTGTTTATTGGGCCAGTGTTCATAGCTTGGAGGTGATGGCGGCGTCATGCTAGCGGAGAAGTGTGGCTCAATGGTTAGAGCGGCAGACCCTGATGCAGAGGTCTAGCCCGGGACCAGGGTTCAATTCCCACCTCGGCGGGTCTTGGGCAAAAATTCCACGGACCTGATAATTCTCGCCTCGGTGCCTATTCCAATCATGGGTCCCACTCTGCAACTCTGGGCAATAGCTTGCTTAATCTCCACAACGGCCCCCACAACGCTAAGGATGCCTGACTTCACCTTGGGGGGCCCAGGAGTGGACACCTCACAGGGAAAGCCAGGATGGGTTCCACAGCGGTATTCGTACAAGCGCCTTGAGACCCTTGCGGGTGAGTAGTGCGCTATACAAGTATCAATTTACATTTTTACATCCAAGGTGAAGACCGATGGTGTTTATTAGGCCTGTGTTCGTGCAGTCTAGCTTGGTGGTGATTGTAAGTTCAATCTCGTGGTATTTACTTTCACAGATCCAATATTAAAGGGGTTTGTCTTAGAACTGTAATTCAAACCCTCCTGCCTTGACAAATATATTAAATGGTCACAAAGACACACACACTCTTCATGTGAACACACTGTGGTCCACTCACGTTTTGTGTAGATTATGTTTGGTATGAAGACTGTTGTCTGTAGTTGCGATTTTCTGCTACAGGAGCAGTCGCGTTTGCACCCTACCACCAAACCCATGACAGAATGATCCGTAAGTCTTTTTTTTCCATCTGGTGTGTACAGATGTCTACCAGGCCTATTTACCCCTCTGATAACCTGTCCTTCCTCCTTCAATCCTCACCTTGTAATCGCCCTGGGAGCCGGCTTACCTGCTGTTGGCCCAGGCAGCCAATCTCCCCACCACCACTCTTCATTTAACTCCCTTCTTAAACTTAACACAACTGCAACCCTCCCACTTTAGTTCTCTTTACCTTTTATCAGCCACCAGAAACCTTCTCCTCTGAGGTGTTCTTTCAATCTCTTTCCAACAAGGTCCCCTCATCTGCTTTTCAACAACCTCCAACAGTTTCTGTAAGGACACCCCAGCCCCAAGCAGACAAGTGCATGCCTTCTAGCTCAAACCTCGAAGGAACACTTCTACAATGTCCTGATAATTCACCCACGCTCTGCACGGTGGAAGACCAGGGTTGGGGTGTAGATGAGAAGAAACCTCCTTTTTGCTTCTGTTATTTGACATGTTTACCACTTCTTTTTGACGTGGGCAGAACACTGGTTAGAAAGGTGGAATATATGAACCTTTTCCTGGATGTAAGCAGAAGTAGTACCTTTCATGAATTGTTATGAGCGACAGATGTCTGAAAAGGTACCTTTTATAGTGAGTGTGTGCACCCCACTGAGATGAGGACAAGTGGCCTTATTTAAGCTCGCCTTTGGTCACCTGGCAGCTCACTGAAGTTTCTGGTGCCTTTGGAGTTGATGTAGGCCAGCATATAGCCACTGGCTTTGTCAAGGTGAGAGTTCACGAGGCACCCAAAAACATGGGGTGGTTTTTGAAGATGCTTTTTAGAAGAGTATTAAGGCAGTGTTTATGTGCTGCATTTAGTGGAAGGTTTACTTTAAAATGGCTCCCACATGACTGTCACTGCTGATAGCAGGGTCTCACATAACCTCCTGGTTTTCTACCTTTGATTTTCCATCAAAGGGGTCCGTCCTTGATCCCCGAGAAGGCTGAGGATCCATTGGCTTTGAGTTATATCCCTGGCTCGAAGGGAGCTAGAGACCCAATGATGTCATGGCTGGATTCCTTGGATCTTGGCATGTTCTGCCATTAGAGGCCTCTAAATCTAGCCAGAGCAGACATCCAGTAGGTAAGATTGAACCTTTCTGCTGCGTGACTAATTGGCAGCCATTTTGGATGAGGACCAAGTTTCACTGGCACCCTGCTGGGCTTACTATTCCTGGGTTATAATGCTTACTTTCATTCCTATGCCTACTTTCATTCTAATGTTCTTCTGCTTCATCATACCTTTTCATGTCACTGTTCTTTTGTATACTGCCCTAGCACTATGTAACAGCTTTATTGTAAAGTGTTTAGATGCACTTTGGGTCTATTTATTGCTCTATAAATCTGAAATATAAATACATAAACCTTATTGAGGCGGAGGCCGGCCTTGCAAGAGTTGTTCAGGTTAAAGCTGCTGAATGTGTGACTGACACATGTCATTGAGACCTCAATTAAGTTCAATCACTTTCATACAGGCAAAATGTAGAAGTGCTGCCCTGGGGCACACAGTCTATGATGGCACAGTACCAACATCACAATCAATCAATCAATCAATCATAGCATTTGTAAAGCGCACTACATACATGTGAGGGTCTCAAGGAGCTGAGGGGATGGGGTACTGCTACTTGAGGAGTCTCCTGAATTTTAGAAGGTCTTCGGTCTGCCGTAGGTGGATGGGGAGGGTGTTCCACGTCTTGGTGGCGAGGTGGGAGAATGACCGCAGGCGGTCATTCTTCAGATGCGGGGGACGGTGGACCCATCATTTCCGGTATCCATATCATATGTGTGGTAACCTGTATAGGACTTGCAAATGCCCCCTTTGTTATCAGTGCTCATGCTATGTATAGCGTGGTATAAGATGGTAATTGCTGTCTTCCCCTACCCTATAGGAAACCCACCTAGAAGATTGATGTGACCACTGTAACCATTTCTCGTTGATTAAGAGGTACTGATACTTACTAAATCCATATATTATGTGGTTGACACTTGTAACACCACATCAAGTGGCTGTATGTTATTAACTGTATAAGACTTGTTTACGCTACCTTCTAATAGCGTGGTTCTGACCATACACAGAAGGTTATGTACAGCAGACTCTCTTTACATTGCACACAATATGTGGTTGCAATGAAATTCAAAATTATCCAATGTATACAAAGATGGTAAATTCTGCTTTGCCTCATCATATAGGAATTCCAATTGTGAAAATCTTTTTGTGACTACCGGAACCAATTCACCAACTATAGAAATACACGGGTTATGTGGCCAGAACATCTGAGATCGTGTCCCCACAAGATATACTACTGGTAGGTCTTACTAAACAACAGGTTAAGAATATGTGGTGAAGTTGGTATCTTGGGTTATTTCCCAATCTCTTTCTAGCAGAGGATGAAGTATCTAATGATGATTAGTTGGTAACACCTTCGTGGATATAAGGTGTATATATATATATACTTAATTGCTATGCAATTCTCCATCTGTTTATTCCCTCTATACAATATATGATGGATATTATGCTTTGCTTAACTCTATAGAGAAACTGCCTGAAGGGTTCATGTAACCACCGGAACCATCCTCTTGATACCGTTGAGAGATACGATTTTTCTGACCACATACCTCAGATTGCTTCGCCAGATATAACATTCTTGGTAGGTTTACTCTAACCTCGGGTTATGACATATGATGAATTTGGTGTTTTATACTCAATTCTTAAGCAGCCAGCCAAATTACAATCTTGATGACAGCAATGAGATTGTTATGATCATCAATAGTATGGATAAGAACTATAGAATAACATCAGCTACTGTGAGCACAAATGTGTTATCGCAGAAATATTGGATCTAAGTGATCACCATGAGACATTGCCCAATGTGATTAAATATATCTGTCCATGTGATACTCTATGATGTAAGATGATGCTTTTTGTGGTTTTTCTGTTAACATGCAACTGTGTATATAGTTGTATCATTCTCGCTTTTTAATTGTATATAGATTTAAAATGTAAATATTTATAATATACTGTATAATATTGATTGTAGTTCTATTTTATGCTTCCAGCCTCGAAAAAGTCTCTATGAGACAAAACACGTGTCGGCGGTGTGAGCTGGAAATTTTTATATGTCTATGAAAATAAAGAATTGGAAGTACAAAATCTGGTCTGGATCCATATTTTGGAGTTGGCTGCTAACAAATTGAACTTTTTATATCAATGAGTGGGAACTAATCCAGAATATATGTTTTGGTCTCTTTGATTGAATGATCCACGATACTAGTTCAGGATACTCTATACTAACAGAATCAACATAATAGACTTTGAGAGTGCTGTATTGACCTGTTTCTCTTTCTTTGATATTGGTACTGTTGTGCTGTTTGACACCCCAGGTGGTGGGTGTATACCAGGTAATACGAGCACCTCGTTTTGATGACTCTGATTTAACAGTGTATACTATACTTCACGTAAAATATTCTTTGCTGAGATATGTACTAACGTCATGTGCAGACGCTTTCTCTTTCATTAGAGAAACACTACCACCATTCTTTCCTATAAAATTTCAATGGTGTGTACCTGCTAACCATGCATTTCATGGGGTGTGTACCTGCTAACCATACATTTCATGGGGTGTGTACCTGCTAACCATACATTTCATGGGGTGTGTACCTGCTAACCATGCATTTCATGGGGTGTGTACCTGCTAACCATGCATTTCATGGGGTGTGTACCTGCTAGTAGAGTAACCAAAGATGGAGAGCAAGGGTTTGAAGGGGCGAGTCCTTACCCCTGAGGTATAATCAAATAAACAACGAGGACTAGCCCACTGGGTTGAAGAGATGGGAACTGGTTAGTGTCCCATGTCACCTGTAGGTGTGTCAGCTAGGCACAAACAGTCTTTGTTTATAAACCCCTCACACACCAACCTGGTTGGTGTCATGCTTCATCATCGGGGTCCAACCAGGCAGCCAAATGCCGCCTGGTTGTGCTTCAACGACTGACTACAAGGGAGCAAGTGTTGTGCAATAATGTGAAGTAAGTGAAAGTGAATGTTAAAATACACCTCTGGGGATCCTTGCCTGATTATTTATTGGTGGCGGCCCAGGGTGTGGATAAAAAACTATGTGTTGCAACTAGTAGTAAAAACATTTTATGATTACTCAGTTGTCTTTTGGTCGCGGTCTACATGTTTCAGTCCCTGTAGGAGGGGACAGATATCAAGACATATATAGTACACTTGTTAAAAACAGAGTTAGAGCTGGAAGAGTCAGAAGAAATTCTACTTAAGGATATACAGAGGATTCACCGAGATCCCTTCCGATTGAACCCGAACCGCTCCAAACCTAGGAAGGTCTTGGTTAATTTTTTGACCTACAACTTGAAGGAAAAGATCTTAGCATTGGCTCTAAAAAAGAAAAGTATAATAATAGATGGAATCTCTGTAGATATCAGATCAGACCTATCTCCTGCTACAGCTAATAGACAATGGGAGCTGGGAAAGCGTATGGAACCGCTTAGAGCACTAGGGGCCACAGTTCAATTGAAGTTTCCAGCTTTTTTGAAAGTTATGTGGCAGAATAAAATGTTTACATTTCGGAGTACTGAGGAGGCGGATGATTTTTTGGAGCAGTGCCAAGGAGAATAGCGAGCTCAGCACTAATGTTATACTAAAAATATAGTTGGTGATGATGCACCGTCACTCGAGGGCATCCAATGGGCCTATCGGCCACGGATGTCTTGGTTGGGTTTTTCCAGGAGAGGGGTTAGGCTTGGGTTGAGGGAGGGAGGGGGGGTTGGGGGTTGGGGTTGGGAGGGGGAGGAGAGGGCGGCGTGGGAGAAAAACAAAAAAACATCCTCAGGAGCATTCTGGTCACCAGTCTAAGGAAAAGATGGGATAGCAGGGATGAATGGGGTTAAGCCTATGGAGCTAAGGTTCCTTACATGGAACGTTAACGGTATGCGTGTGGAAAATTAGTACGGTTTGGTAAACATTATCTGCGCCATCTTGCCTCTTCCCCTGATGCCACACTTTTTGTCGTGCGCACCCGCCATTTTAGGTGCCTCGATCAGAACAACCCTTTTTGCATGCCACTGACCCCCGGCATAGCCCTCCTCCCTCACAAAGCCCGCACTCTGACAAACCCCCCGCTCGCACATGCCTTGGGTCATAAACCCCTCTTCAGCGCAGCGTTGCCTCAGAACCCCATCCTGTTCCCAGCGCGACACCTCCCTTCATTCCTTTCATGGTCCCAGGCCCTTTTGATGCAAACCCCCTTTTCCTGTGTGCCCTTTTGTCCTCCTCGTTCCCAGGCCGACACCTAGCCCTGCCGATACTGTTTATTGCCCCTCCCCGTACAGTAGAAAGCTTCCCTCATCAAAGGACCCCCGAATCGATCAAAGCCCCCACCCTATGAGATCCGATCAAACCCCGCATTCCGTGAATCGGCGGAATGTCCAGCTGCGCGATAATCATCACCTGTTGTGACCGGGGTGGGACTTCTGCTGTATATGTGTGTGGGAACGGCCTTGGAGCGGGGGTTCCGAGAATGTCTTTCCGTACATCAAAGCATTGCCATGAATATGTAATATGTAATAAAGTAATAAACCTGTGTATAAGAGGCCAGGCCTCAGAGATGCGGTTAGAGCACCTCATGACGATACCTGCTGTCTGAATTGTTGTGTTCTCCTCCGGAGAGAATAAACCTTGTTTCCTGCCTTCCCGTCTGCAGCGCCTGCCTCTTCATTGATTAATAATTCGTGGGTTAAAGAGGCGATACCGCCGGGCAAATATCGATTGTCCCTTGACCTTAGATTCAACAATTGGCGTCCCAAGCGTGGGGCCCATCAGCGACTCGTGGATCCAGTGGGAGAGGTCCTGACGACAGAGTGAACGACTGCAACGATCGGGAGAGCTCTTGCCCAATAGACCCTCGTCTGGCAGCCGATCATCCGAACTTCACTGGTTCCGAACAGACCTCTCTCGAGTGATCTACGGTCCTGACTGGGAACCATCAGGAGTGCTGCGAGGAATACAAAGACAAGAGGACGATCGGGCGCTGGATTCGGAAGACAAGAAACTGTCCATACGGTCCGGGTAAGGTCGTGTAGACACGACGAATCACGAAATAATTGTTGATTGTTCAGAAAATACTAGTATTACTCTTTGTTGACTCATTTGGAGATTCACTGTCTGCACACGCAGAAACAGTAGGCTCTTTCCCTTTTGCAAACAGTGAAGGATAGGTAACGCAGCCGTCGTGCCTATTTTTCTCCCCCACTGGTTTTATTATTTATTTGACGGCTTATTCTCGGGAGACTCCCTCTCCCACACTGATTAACTGTTTTTGGCCCCGAACTACTGTTCGCGGATTGTTTTCTGGAGATTCTCTGTCTGCAAACAGGAAATAACAGATTCCTCTTTACGGATAGTGAAAGGGTAGAGGACGCAGACTTTTACGCGCCTACCTATTCTCCCCACTGGTTTTATTTTATTTTTTTGGTTGTTTTTGTTATTGGTTCATGAGGTATTCACTGCCTGCAAACAACGTAGAATAGAAATATTCTGTCTAGTCTTTGCGCGCAGTGATAAGATAGGCAGTGCTGACTTTTTGTCCCTCGTCATGAGCTGTCATGTCTGTCTTCTCCCCACTGGTCGATAGCTGGTTCAACCCGGACCGTTTATTAGAGGTGGATCATCTAGCTCCGCTGGAAGGCACCCCTAATAAAGACATGTTCGTAAACTATGGATTAGTTACCATAGCCTATAGTAAACTGTGGCACAGGTATACCAAAGAAAGCCAAGAGAAACAGTGGCCACTGATAGGATCCTTCGATCTTGATAAAATAGAAACGTTAGAAATAGCCCTTCGTGATAATAAGACAACGCCCGTTATGCTTGACTGCCTCGGTATGTGGCGCAAAGAAGCAATGCAACGAAAGAATAGAGACGAGGACAGAGCAGGTAAAGGAACATATCGACAGGACGACCTCAGAACACAACGTCCCGAAAGTAATCCCCCGACACCACGCACAGGACGGCCAGACTTAGGGCAAAACCAATGTGCTTTTTGTAGATATGCCGGGCACTGGAAAGCCCAATGCCCGACTCTACTGAGCGTGAATAGGAGCAGAGGACCGACAGGAATAACAGGCCGGCAGAAAGGGAAAAGGCGCGAGACAAAGATGAATCAGACTGACTTGAACAGGCCAGATAGAACCACCACGTTCGATTATGCCCGATGGCACAGATTTCGCCAAGCCGATTTCAGCGACATGTTCGAGTCCTCATAGATCCAACAACGATAAGACGGGAAAACCCAGTGTAGCTCTAAATTGACAGACGACAAACCCCGAAGAAAACCGAAAGAATAATGTACACACATGATCAAGCATCCTTACGTTTAGCCAAGTAGGGAAAAGTTTAGGGTATTTCGAGGTAAGGGTTACACAAGTATTCTTCGCCGATAGGACTAGGGATATCGCCTATGTCTGAAAACCTACTACCTCCTTTTCTTCCGCATCCTTATAGGCATATAACTGAAGCCTGCTCCATTGCTCCAACAAAAAGTATGCGCAGCATATAGAAATAAGATAATTATGGCCAATAACTGTTTTTATGTTTGTCTTGGGTCTTTTTATATAATATTTGTACTGTCTCCCCGTCTGAGTTTGTGTGTACGTAATGCATGAATCTGCGTCATCCCTCTGCCTGTGTTACCTTGGTACTTAAACTTCTGTTAGCAGAAGCTTTAGCATGGAACAACCTGGAAAGAAAGGAGTGGTTAAACGAAATCCGTAGGCCACTTATGAACTTGAACTTTTATTTAACATAACGAACAAGAAACAGATAACAATACGTAATAATAACACTTAATAATGCCCTAACAACAGAAAACGTTTGAAACAAGAACGGTAAAACTAGAAAATGAAAGTCAGCAGAACATTCGCCCCCCCATTCTGGAACCTTCCAAAGTAGGGCAGGGTTACGGCTACGCCCAGCCGGCAGCAACCCATATAAGGCGGGCCCTGCTGCCAACAACCGGTCAGGAAATCATAACATAGAGTGGAGCCAGAGGAGAGGCAGGGGCCAGCGGAGTCCGGCCGCAGCGGCCCTGGGTAGTTGCAGGCAGTCCCGCCACATGTCCTCCCGGTCCGGCCACCAATGGCCAGGGACCGGGGCCAACTGGATCCGGCTGCAGCCGATAACCTAAGGGACCCGTTCATGGGGCCAAAGCCAGGGGCGTCCGGCCGACCTCCACCAGAAACGGACAGGACACTTCTTTCTTTTCCCCTCCGTGATAGCCGCAGCAACACGCCAGGCGCCACTTCTGTCATGAACAATGGCCGCGACAACTCTGGGCGGCGGGATGTCTTGTACATACCTCCGCGAAAATTAGTCCAGGTCGGGCTGGGAGGGAGAGGCGACGCGGACGAGCCTCTCCCACCTCCACGGATAGGAGGTTTCCCAGCCCCCGGCCCAACGCCGAACTCCTCCAGCCAGGCGATGGTGCCAATACCTGCGTAGCACCGAACATACCATGGTGGCGCCCCAGTACTTGCGCAGCACCGAACATGCTCCGCAGGTGGCCATACTTCCACGGCACTGGGCAGGGGACTTGTGGAGCACAGGGTGTGGAGAGACCATCGTGCATGCCCATGAAAGAGAGCGGCATGGAGTGCACCGGGAGAGGGAGACGGCGCGAACGAGTCTCCCTCGCCCCTCAGGTGGGGGCACCACAGCTGCGCCCTAGCCGAACGTCCTGCTTCCACAACACGGAGTTCCATTCTCTATTTGTCCCCAGAAAGGTCTCTTCCACTCTCGCAGACTCGACGAGGGGGGCTGCTGCAGGCCTCAAAATGGCGTCTGGGTCCGCTGGAAGGCGGGCCTCGGCCGCTAGAGTAACTTTGAACAACAATGTGACTCGGGCGCTCGCCCACCGGGGCACGAGCCCCCACCTCCGACAGCACCCCCACAGCCTTGAAGATTCTACAAACGTCCCAGGAGCCCTCGGCCCCTGCAGGCTTCCGGTAAGGGACAACTGCCTCGATCGCTAACAAAACAAGCATGACATTGCCACTCTTTCTGTTAGCATGAATTCTCGAACTGCCGAAAAGGACTCTGGTCCAACTGCCGGTTGTAGGATACATTTTTTTCTGATGCTACTTCCGGACTAACCCGGCCCCGCCCAAAATGGCGCCGGTAACAATAGGAACTTACGAACGCCACGTGGTGTTTTCTTTTTGCTAATAAAGAAAAACTTGATGTTCTGAGACATGTACCTGATCCTTTGTACACTTGACGAGAAAGAAAGAGAGTTCACTCGACGAACATATAAAAGGACTCCGTTAAAAATGTTGATTACAAATGTACGATGTATTATATTTTTTTATAGCTGATGTATAACCTCGCTTATGACGCACGTACACGGTATGCATATAGGAAATCTGATTGCGACTAGTCTGACGGTGCTTCTAAATTATGAAATAAATGCCCCCCGATCCCCCAACCAATTTATAGACGTTTTTAGTTTCCTACAAATGAATGAATAAACCTTTCTAATGTTTTTTAATGCTGCAAAATAACCCCCTACTGTACGCACTTTAGCCATTGCCGTGTCCGGCCAAGTACGACTGCACCTTCATAAATCTACATGCTGAATGATTTTGCAAAATAAAGGTTTTTCAAACTATGAACGGATATTGCATGCTTTATTTAAAATATGGGATCGGCGGGAGAGTTCTTTTCTGTGCACCCTACTCTGCTCTCTCTCTTTAAGGTTAATAGAAGATGGTTGCCCAGCCCCGGATGGAGGATCGAATCTGAGACACGACACTCTGCCGTCAAATATGCGACTGACTCAGGGACTCGCGCATGGAGAAGGACCTCGACTTCTGGGGATGGGTAAAAGCGAAATGGTGTAAAAGATGGAATATAAAGGTTGGGTAAAGTGAAACGATGTAAATGATAAAATATTATAAAGATACGACACTCAAAGGTACTAGGGAACAGAGTTGACCGAAGAGCTGATAAACCTTAGAACATCACAACGTTGAAAGAGGTTTAAGGACCCCAATAGCTAAATACACCTACCAACTGGAAACCTCGCACTAAGTGCTTCCGATTCTCTAACGTTTCCCTACTCACAGCCTATAAGGTCACACTGCCCCCATCTCCCCCCCCTTGGCTCCAGAAACCAAAACCCCAGGGATTCTATCCCGAGGGGATAAGACGAGTATGAGGTAAGTAAAGGACTTTCGTACCCGTGCTTTTGATATGCTCGAATGTTGTCCCCCTCCCCTCCCCTCTTTTTTTTCCCTCTACAGGCCACACCGGAATCACGACCGAAGTATGGTGAAGATCTGAAGCCTCGCCATGTCTGATATACGAAGCGGACTAACACTGCCTGGTGGCACCTAAACACACCCACAAACTGCTCTTTTTACCAAAAGAGCCAATAGAGTTTATGACATGATAAAAGCGATCACCCTTGATCCGTGTTGCGTGAATGGACACCTGTCACGTATGTCTGAAACTATGAGATGATGTTTGTGTATGACTGACGCGTTGACTTAACTGATTAACGGACCGAGAATGCAAGAAATGCGACACACTGGTGCCCTTTTTTCCTCGATGCATGTCCCCTGTACCCGGCCTAATGCTCGTCCATCCCAAACTGCATGCTTTCAACATTCTAACACAGACCCGTAATGCCTTATGTTGCGTAATGCGCTGAATAGCCTGTCTTAATGCACGGCCACTCCCCATGTCGCACGTGTACTATTTAGCCTGTTGTTGCACATCTCTCTCTCTCTCTCTCTCTCTCTCTCTCTCTCTCTCTCTCTCTCTCTCTCTCTCTCTCTCTCGCTCTTCCGAACGACTAAGCACCTAAATTGGCAAACCGCCACCCCTAGTGCCCCACCAATTGGCCCCAAATACCACAAGTATTTGCTCAAAATTTCTCCTAAGTAAAAATCACCCTGACGCCGTGTCACTACCTCTCCTTTCTGCTAAATTGATGAAACCGAGATTTGGCCAAGAGGGAAAGGACAGGTAAGACGACTGAGGTTCCCTAATCTGACCCGAAATAAGGGAACTACATGTCAGCGGCTCCTGTGTTATAAAAAGATGCCTCAGATAACGCGACCTTCCCCGTCCCGAATTGTCACAATACCCAAACAGTAAAGGTGATCGAAACATCCCCATCTTCCCAGAACACCCCCCAGTTTCGTATCAGCTGCCCCAGACGGGAGTTTAAAACTGCCCCTCACCCCCGGTTGTAAGAGATGGGTCGATTTACGCCCTTACCACAGTTTTCTATGTCCCTAGTTGTTTTCCACAAGACCCCGGTTTTTAATTAAGTAGTCAGGTTGTAAGAGGCTATGTAGGAACTAGAACGATGTTTGCAAAATTAAGATTAGACCGAAGTGAAGAAATCGTTGCAATGAACCCTGTTGAAAGTGAAATGTTTAGCTGAAAGGCAGGATGCATTGATAGAATGAAAAATGTTTAGCCTATGTTCATCTCTCAGAAAGATACCTATCAGACCATGGTGATAGCACATTGCGTTTTTTGATATATAGCCCAGGAGAACGGTATAGCTTTGTAAGGCTCGTACTAGGAAGGTGGGTCTCCGTCAGAAGAGCTGACGTAACTGTAATGCAATAAAAGGCACCAGATCTCGTACCATGACCAGGCAGAAAACACCATTGCATTCTCATCTACCTGGAGCTGGGAGAGAAATAGACTTATGTGATTACCTTCCTCTGCCAATTCTCTAAAGACTGTCTTTTCAAACTCATTTAAGGGTACGACTGTCGGAGGAAAGAAGGACCGGATGTGGGAGCACGTGGCCTGACTACAGACTATGGAACATCTGCGACATTGGCCAAGGCGAGACCGCGACAGTAAGGAGCTGCAGGACGAGGCACTGTTTTCGACAAAATAAGAGGAAAGGGCTGACCTGATGCCCCTGCTCGATGTCTAATGTATGCTGAAAAGTCCCCGCTCTCTAAACTTGGTCATGAGCCCGCCTACCTGAAATTTTCCGTCCCCCTAGTCTGTTCCCGATCTGGCCCTACTCCATCCCCCTTTTTCTCCGACCTACCCTAAAGGACTGCTCACACGCACATTTCTTCCATCTGAACCTTTTTGACAATCAACTCAAAGGACACAGGGCGAAAAGGACCTTTTTGACCAGAAACGCGAGGAAAAGGTCGTGCCCTGCAACGCGGGACCTAGAATAGAGCTGGACCCTTAGCTCCACCGCCGGTGCTCCACAGCGCCAACAAAAGACGACAAAGAATGCTGAGAACTCATTAACTTCGAACATTGACACCCTCAATCATCGTTTCTGCTACGTCTCATTTCTCTCCCAGCCACCATTGTATTAATTATGCTCCACCATTGTAACATGAACAGAACTCACATATTTAATGACCTATCAATTCACATTCCAAACGACTATAAGCAACTATGAAATGTACTCAATGCTCTCACTACAGAATCATTTTTTGTCTGTTATCACATTACTATGACTCTCCTGCAAACGAGTTTTTTTCGATAGACCCGCCTCCTAAGATGAAAGATTTCAAAATGTAATGTATATAACTCCTTCACCTGGGTACCTACTTCTTTTCCTATGACTACCACAGTCGATATGAATTGGAAATAGGCCAGCAAGATGTCTTGGATATGTTAAAGGGAGGACTGTGGAAAATTAGTACGGTTTGGTAAACATTATCTGCGCCATCTTGCCTCTTCCCCTGATGCCACACTTTTTGTCGTGCGCACCCGCCATTTTAGGTGCCTCGATCAGAACAACCCTTTTTGCATGCCACTGACCCCCGGCATAGCCCTCCTCCCTCACAAAGCCCGCACTCTGACAAACCCCCCGCTCGCACATGCCTTGGGTCATAAACCCCTCTTCAGCGCAGCGTTGCCTCAGAACCCCATCCTGTTCCCAGCGCGACACCTCTCTTCATTCCTTTCATGGTCCCAGGCCCTTTTGATGCAAACCCCCTTTTCCTGTGTGCCCGTTTGTCCTCCTCGTTCCCAGGCCGACACCTAGCCCTGCCGATACTGTTTATTGCCCCTCCCCGTACAGTAGAAAGCTTCCCTCATCAAAGGACCCCCGAATCGATCAAAGCCCCCACCCTATGAGATCCGATCAAACCCTGCATTCCGTGAATCGGCGGAATGTCCAGCTGCGCGATAATCATCACCTGTTGTGACCGGGGTGGGACTTCTGCTGTATATGTGTGTGGGAACGGGCTTGGAGCGGGGGTTCCGAGAATGTCTTTCCGTACATCAAAGCATTGCCATGAATATGTAATATGTAATAAAGTAATAAACCTGTGTATAAGAGGCCAGGCCTCAGAGATGCGGTTAGAGCACCTCATGACGATACCTGCTGTCTGAATTGTTGTGTTCTCCTCCGGAGAGAATAAACCTTGTTTCCTGCCTTCCCGTCTCCAGCGCCTGCCTCTTCATTGATTAATAATTCGTGGGTTAAAGAGGCGATACCGCCGGGCAAATATCGATTGTCCCTTGACCTTAGATTCAACATGCGAGTGAAGCCTAGGAGGCAGCTGATTTTGAAGTATCTTGAAGATTCCCCAGCATGTGTGATAATTTTACAGGAGACGCACCTATCTGCAGGTGAGAGTAAGGATATCTTTTCTTCTCAGCGGTGGATTGCTAATGCTTTCTATACCCCTCAAGAGATAGTAACAAAAGGTGTTGCAATACTGGTTAGAAAGAGGGTTAATATTTCTATGGAAGATAAGGTGGCGGATAAGAGTGGAAGATGTGCAATTGTGAAATTGAGGGTGGCCGGGGAACAGCTAGTAGTGGTTGGTTACTATGGGCCGAATGTAGATGATGAAACCCCCCTGGACGAGTTAGCTGCAGAACTGCTGGATTTCTCTGGTAAAGTAATTATGGCGGGAGATTTCAATGTTGTGTTAGATCATAAATTAGACAGGTCAAATAATAGCAGGGCAGTAGTAGACAGCAAGATGGCAGCTAGGATAAAACTCCTTACTGCTCAGCAGGGTCTGTGTGATATTTGGAGAATAGAAGCAGGGCAGAAGGTAGGGTATACTTTTCACAATAAGAAATATAACCATAAGTCCCGTATAGACTATTTTTTGGTTGATGTAAGATTGAAGGATGAGGTTGCGGAAGTGGAGCGTTTGGGGGCGTACCTCTCTGACCATTCGGCTGTGGCCTTGAAGTTAACACTCGGAGCGGAGGGTTCGACTTCAACTTGGAGGATAGATCGAACTGTCCTCTTAGATATGGAATATGTAGGTATCTTGAGGAGTGAGATACAATCATTTTTTTAGGTTAATGAGGGCTCGGCTAAAGCGGAAGTTGTTTGGGACACCTGTAAGGCTTTTTTGAGAGGGAGGTTGGGAGCACAGGGCGCCAAGAGGAGAAGATTATATCGGAGGAAAGTTTTGGATTTGGAGATGGAAATTCGCACATGGGAGGAGGCAGGTGTATGTTCAGGGGGAGGGACACTGGGTGAGGAGGAGGTAAAGAAAAAGCTGTTTGAGTTAAAGCTAGAATTAACATCTATATTGTCACAAAGAGTTAAGGAAAAATGGGAGGCGAGTCAGCTAGCGCATTTCTCTTATGGTGAAGGGTGCAGCAAACTGCTAGCCTGGAAAGCCAAAAAGGATTTGCTTCGGAATCAAATTAAGGGTGTTAAGACTTCAGTGACGGGCTCTCTGATTACTGAGAGTAAAGGGATAGCAGAAGCCTTCCATGCATTTTTTGAGGATATATATAGGGAGGATTTACACCCGAGGCCAGAGGAGATAGAGGGTTGGTTGCTGGAGATGGAGCCCCTCGCTGAGGATCTGAAGGTGGTGCTAAATAAAGACATTACGGTAGAAGAGGTGGTCAAGGTCATTAAGGACAGTAAAAGGGGGAAGGCATCAGGACCAGACGGCCTCCCTTCGGAAGTCTATAAGATCCTAGTAGAAGAATTGGCTCCGGTATTGTGTAATTTATTTAATCAAATCTTTATGGGTGGAGCAGCTATACCGAGTACATGGAATGAGGCTATTATTACTTTGCTACTTAAACCTGGCAAATCCCCTAGATCGTTAGATTCGTATAGACCTATATCACTCCTTAACTGTGATTATAAGTTCTTCACAAAGATTCTCGCTGATAGGTTAAGTCTAGTGATTCCTAAGTTGATAGACCAAGATCAAAAAGGCTTCATTAGGGGTCGTTATTTAAAAGAACTAACTTTTGCTCTTATTGGCATTATAGATATGGCAGTCACAAACGATCTTCCCTTGGCGGTAATCGCATTAGATGCCGCCAAGGCTTTTGATCGAGTTAATTTTGTTTTCTTAAAAATTCTTTTACACCATCTTAATTTGGGAAAGAGATTTACGGATTCTATTTTTTCTCTCTATGATTTCCCGATATCCATGGTTCTGGTTAATGGATTATTAACTCCACCCGTGCAAATTATGCGCGGTACGAGACAAGGGTGTCCTTTGTCACCACTATTGTTTAATTTATATATAGAGCCACTGGCTTGCAGAATAAGGAGCTCAAACAGGATTCTGCCTTTTGGGGTGGCAAGTTGGTCAAAAAAATAGGCCTCTATGCAGATGACATTGTTATTTTCTCTGCAAATTTGCATGGCTCTTTGCATGCCCTGACAGGTATTACTAAGGACTTTGGAGCTGTCTCTGGTTATAAGATCAACCAAAAAAAAACTGAGATTATGGCTTGGAACTTACCCACAGAGGGGTTAGTCACCAAGGCGGATATGAGATACCTGGGGGTAAGGGTTACTCATAACATTGCGGATTTGGCGAAAACAAATTTCTTTAGAGTCAAACAAGAAGTTTCGGCCATGCTTAAAGGATGGATGAATTTACCTTTGTCGTTATACGGCAGAACGAATTTAGTGAAGATGATGATCCTGCCAAAGGTAACTTTTCTGTTTGAGGTTATTCCGCTTGGATTTCGAAAGGAGTGGTCAGCCAAGCTCCAGAGCGAGATAGCTTCTTTTATTTGGGCATCAAAGGGGTCTCGCCTCTCGTGGAAAAAAATAAGAAGGAGGCTTTGTAAAGGAGGATTGGGCGCCCCGGACTTGCAAATTTATGCATGGGCTTTTGGATTGAAAAATTGTAGGATGCTATTGGGTACCCGCTTTCAGTCACCAATAGGAGATTTATTTGGTGTAATGTTAAAGAATGGTGGTTATACAGATTTTGTTTTTTTGTATAAGTTCTCAGATCCTAAGTTTTTTAAAAAGGTTAGGTTGAAAGTTCTACATGATTTGGCGGAGATGTGGTACAAGAATAGGAAATTTTTAAAGATACCATATTTGAGTTGTATGGCTCCAATATGGGACTCACCAGGTTCTCCGCCTTGGTCAAAGGACGTATTGGCAATTTCAATAAAGAGAGAGGGTTCAGTTCGGAGATGGAATGACCTGTTTCAGGAGGGCAATTTGTTGGCATGGAGTGAATGCCAACAAAGATGGGGGCAAGTCTTCTCAAGGTATAAATACCTACAGATTCAGAGCTGGGTGAAGAGCGCCGAAATTCGAATTGGGATACAGAATGACTTTGAGGCAAAACTGGCGATGGAGGGGTCTTTTAAGAAGGAGGTGGCCTTGTGGTATTGCTCAATGTTGGAGATGGAAGATGGCCCCTTCTTACTTCCGGAGGTCCTGTGGAAGCAAAGCTTGCCAAAGATTGCAACAGAAAACCAATGGCAAGTATCTATGGCTATACTATACGGAGTGGTTAAACCTGCAAATTTAAGAAGAAACCTTCTGTTCACAATCCACAGGGCCTATTGGACTCCGCGCAGATTGACGAAACTTAAATCAAGTGGAGTGGTGGAATGTGCAAAATGTAAGACCCCCAACGCCGATGACCTTCATATGTTTGTCTTTTGCTCGGAAATAAGAGGCTTTTGGCAAGATGTGAGTAACTGTCTATCTCAAGCTCTGAACCTACAAATAGAGGTAAGCCCCGAACTTATAATTACTGGGAGGAATGACATAGAGGAAGATAGAATGAATGACAATGTGAAACTGATTTTTTATGCTATACTACTGGCACGTAGAGAACTTTGTAAGTTGTGGGTCTCTCCCCTTTCTCCAAATGTTTTGGACTGGATAAAGTCAATGAGATATACAGCTAAATTAGATATGTTGAATTACACCAGCAAAAAACTAGCATTTTGGGTACCGTTTCTTCTACATTTTGGGTGATTGGTATGTGGGAAATTTTGAATTGTTTATTGAACAAAGTAACATCAATCCTATGATTAAGCCTTACGCCTATCTCGCTAGTATTTGGGTTGACACTCAGGCTCCAGGAATGAGGATTAGATGGGCACACCGGATGGGTCAAATGGCATCTAGGGCCTGGATAATACGCTGGCCAGACTCTGTGGAGGCGAGCCCGATGTCCCTTCCTCGATATACTAGCGTATGAGATACAAAAAACCCAGCAGGTGGAACAGTTAGTAAACTGGGTGGCGAGTTGGCAAATGAGGATAAAAAAAATATATATATAAGGGGCTGTTTATTTTCGCTAAATAAACCTTGAGCACTGAATAAGCAAACTGGGCTTCGACTCTGGTATTTTCCAAAGAAACTACACCAGGTATTTTTGAATTAAATGGTTTGGCGACCCGGTCGAGCGCCCGCCGTGCAAGCGGCAGAAGCACGCCACTTTTTAAGGAGAATATTTATAATATACTGTATAATATTGATTGTAGTTCTATTTTATGCTTCCAGCCTTGAAAAATTCTCTATGAGACGAAACACGTGTCGGCGGTGTGAGCTGGAAATTTTTATATGTCTATGAAAATAAAGAATTGGAAGTACACAATCTGGTCTGGATCCATATTTTGGAGTTGGCTGCTAACAAATTGAACTTTTTATATCAATGAGTGGGAACTAATCCAGAATATATGTTTTGGTCTCTTTGATTGAATGATCCATGATACTAGTTCAGGATACTCTATACGAATAGAATCAACATAATAGACTTTGAGAGTGCTGTATTGACCTGTTTCTCTTTCTTTGATATTGGTACTGTTGTGTACCTGCTAATCATACATTTCAGGGTGTGTGTACCTTTTAACCATGCATTGTATGGGGTGTATACCTGCTACCCATGCATTTCATGGGGTGTGTACCTGCTAACCATACATTTCAAGGGTGTGTACCTGCTAATCATACATTTCAGGGTGTGTGTACCTTTTAACCATGCATTGTATGGGGTGTATACCTGCTACCCATGCATTTCATGGGGTGTGTACCTGCTAACCATACATTTCATGGGTGTGTACCTGCTAATCATACATTTCAAGGGTGTGTACCTGCTAATCATACATTTCAGGGTGTGTGTACCTTTTAACCATGCATTGTATGGGGTGTATACCTGCTACCCATGCATTTCATGGGGTGTGTACCTGCTAACCTTACATTTCAGGGGGTGTGTACCTGTTAACCATGCATTTCAGGGGGTGTGTACCTGTTAACCATACATTTCAAGGGTGTGTACCTGCTAACCATGCATTTCATGGGTTTGTACCTGTTAACAATGCATTTCATGGGGTGTGTACCTGCTAACCATACATTTCAAGGGTGTGTACCTGCTAACCATACATTTCAGGGTGTGTACCTGCTAATCATACATTTCAGGGTGTGTGTACCTTTTAACCATGCATTTTATGGGGTGTATACCTGCTACCCATCTATTTCATGAGGTGTGTACCTGCTAACCTTGCATTTCAAGGGTGTGTACCTGTTAACCATGCATTTCATGGGTGTGTACCTGCTAACCGTACATTTCATGGGGTGTATACCTGCTAACCATACATTTCATGGGGTGTGTACCTACTAGCCATACATTTCATGGGTGTGTACCTTCTAACCATGCATTTCATGGATGTGTACCTGCTAACCTTATATTTCAAGGGTGTGTGGCTGCTAAGCATACATTTCAAGGGTGTGTACCTGCTAACCATGCATTTCATGGGTTTGTACCTGCTAACCATACATTTCAAGGGTGTGTACCTGCTAATCATACATTTCAGGGTGTGTGTACCTTTTAACCATGCATTGTATGGGGTGTATACCTGCTACCCATCTATTTCATGGGGTGTGTACCTGCTAAGCATACATTTCAAGGGTGTGTACCTGCTAACCATGCATTTCATGGGTTTGTACCTGTTAACAATGCATTTCATGGGTGTGTACCTGCTAACCATACATTTCAAGGGTGTGTACCTGCTAATCATACATTTCAGGGTGTGTGTACCTTTTAACCATGCATTGTATGGGGTGTATACCTGCTACCCATGCATTTCATGGGGTGTGTACCTGCTAACCTTACATTTCAGGGGGGGTGTACCTGTTAACCATGCATTTCAGGGGGGGTGTACCTGTTAACCATACATTTCAAGGGTGTGTACCTGCTAAGCATACATTTCAAGGGTGTGTACCTTCTAACCATGCATTTCATGGCTTTGTACCTGTTAACAATGCATTTCATGGGTGTTTACCTGCTAACCATACATTTCAAGGGTGTGTACCTGCTAATCATACATTTCAGGGGGTGTGTACCTTTTAACCATGCATTGTATGGGGTGTATACCTGCTACCCATGCATTTCATGGGGTGTGTACCTGCTAAGCATACATTTCAAGGGTGTGTACCTGCTAACCATGCAATTCATGGGTTTGTACCTGTTAACAATGCATTTCATGGGTGTGTACCTGCTAACCATACATTTCAAGGGTGTGTACCTGCTAATCATACATTTCAGGGTGTGTGTACCTTTTAACCATGCATTGTATGGGGTGCATACCTGCTACCCATGCATTTCATGGGGTGTGTACCTGCTAACCTTACATTTCAGGGGGTGCGTACCTGTTAACCATGCATTTCAGGGGGTGTGTACCTGTTAACCATGCATTTCATGGGGTGTGTACCTGTTAACCATACATTTCAAGGGTGTGTACCTGCTAAGCATACATTTCAAGGGTGTGTACCTTCTAACCATGCATTTCATGGGGTTGTACCTGTTAACAATGCATTTCATGGGTGTTTACCTGCTAACCATACATTTCAAGGGTGTGTACCTGCTAACCATACATTTCAGAGGCGTGTACCTGCTAACCTTACATTTCAAGGGTGTGTACCTGTTAACCATGCATTTCATGGGTGTGTAGTTGCTAACCGTACATTTCATGGGGTGTATACCTGCTAACCATACATTTCATGGGTGTGTACCTTCTAACCATGCATTTCATGGATGTGTACCTGCTAACCTTATATTTCAAGGGCGTGTACCTGCTAACCATACATTTCATGGGGTGTGTACCTGCTAACCATACATATCATGGGGTGTGTACCTGCTAGCCATACAGTTCAAGGGTGTGTACCTGCTAACCATACATTTCATGGGGTGTGTACCTGCTAACCATGCATTTCAAGGGTGTATACCTGCTAACCATACATTTCATAGGGTGTGTACCTGCAAACCATGCATTTCATAGGGTGTGTACCTGCAAACCATGCATTTCATGGGGTGTGTACCTGCTAGCCATACATTTCAAGGGTGTATACCTGCTAACCATACATTTCAGGTAGGGTGTACCTGTTAACCATACATTTCATAGGGTGTGTACCTGCAAACCAAGCATTTCATGGGGTGTATACCTGCTAACCATACATTTCAGGTAGGGTGTACCTGTTAACCATGCATTTCATGAGGTGTGTACCTGCTAACCATGCATTTCAATGGTGTGTACCTGCTAACCATACATTTCACGGGGTGTGTACTTGTTAACCATGCATTTCATGGGTGTGTACCTGCTAACCATACATTTCAGGGGGTGTGTGCCTGTTAACCATACATTTCAATGGTGTGTACCTGCTAACCATACATTTCAGGGGGTGTGTACCTGTTAACCATGCATTTTATGTGGTTTATACCTGCTAACCTTACATTTCATGGGTGTGTACCTGCTAACCATACATTTCAGGGGGTGTGTACCTGTTAACCATGCATTTTATGTGGTTTATACCTGCTAACCATGCATTTCATGGGTGTGTGGTCCTTTATCTGAGTGATATAACGACTTGGGTTTTAGCCTACGCAAGTTATTCTTGGAACCTTAGTACTCATACCTCAGCCAAATTGCCGTTCCCTTTGGGGGAGGTACAGAGCAGTCTGTGGTGCGTACCCGCCTGCTTTGATAGTATACAGGCTCTCTATTCGGCAGGAAGTTTTGGCAGAGGAGTGAGGAGGCCAATCAGGCCTTTTTAATCTATGATTGCTCCTTAGAAAACTCTTTGCAAATGGTCTGAATATCTCACCCTTTACTAACTGAGTTTTTTTTACTAAACAAGATTTGTTCTTATCTTACCAAGGAAAAATTGGAGATTTCGTTTTGTATTTTTATCTGAATATATTACATGTCTTTATGGCCATGGCTGAAACGCAGAAGTATTTCCTGAGGGGCACAGAAACGTTTTATAAAATGAGGTTTTAGAATTACTGCCGCTTGACCCCAGGCTATGAAGAGTACTGTCTAACTAAATGAGTCGTCCATAAACTACTTTTTTATTCTTTTTAATCTCGATGTAGATAAAGAGACTAACACTCCTAGTGGAGACATTTTCCATCTACACAAAACTGGTTTGAACCATCTAAAAGCAGACTATGTTTACATCAAACAATCACGAGTCCCAAGATTAAGTTAGATAGGCGTGGAGGAAGATAGGCCTTTTTTTCGCATGCCATAACAACGCGGTTGTTACAACGACTGCGTTGTTATTTCGCATACTGTTACAACGCAAGTCGGAACAATGACTTGCTTTTAGGGGTGCGCTGGATATTGGAATAGTATAATTTACTATTCCAGCTCCAGTCTGTGCGGACACTAGGGAAGGTGTTGGATTTTAAATCCAACACCTTCTGCCCCCTAACTCAATGCGTTTTTCCGACTTGCGTTGTAACGGTATGCTAAATAACAAAGCGGTCGTTATAACAACCACGTTGTTATGGAATGCGTTGTTTAGCATGCAAAGTAAAAGCTATTTACCGGCATGGAGTAGACATACAACTTGGCACACCCCTTTAGTCCAGTGTTTAGGATTTTTGGAGGGTTTATATTGTTTCGAGCTCATTGTCCCTTCAGAGGACGTTATAAAATGCTTGAATGGACATGTATTGGTAATGGGAATGTGCACTTAAAATGGTGGCTATTAATGTACTGTATGTATGTATTGTTTTTGCACTTTTATGGTCATTTGACTGAAATAAAGTATTTTGATGATGAATATACAGTACGATGGCCTTCGATGCACATGGATTAAAAAGTTCTATTTTATTGCAAAAAGCTGAGTAGGACAATTCTACCCTTTGTTAATACACTTCAATTAAGAGCATTTAAAAGAACCATGAAGGGGTACCGTCTACTCTTTAAATGGGTAACTAGTCAAAATATCGAATTTAAAATATTGAGTGGACAAAATATTGAGATTTTAATATCGAGTGGACAGGATATTGTGGTAAGAATATCGACATGCAGGTAAGAAATATCGTTTTTCATAATATCAAAGTTAGCAATATCGTTTGTAAAAATATAGTTTTTAATAATTTAGACTTTTTTTAGTGTTTTGTATGTTAGTATGTGTCACAAGTATGTATTATTTTTGTAATGTATGTTTGAATTTTTTAAAGTAATGAATTTTATGTTAATTAATTTTTGCGTAATTTAATTGCGTAATGGGTTGTGGGTTTATAATATATTTTTTAAGAAATACTTAAAAATAAATAATTATATGTTAATTACTTTTTGCATAATTTAATTCTGTAGTGGGTTGTGGGTTTATAGGGGAATAGGGTGGAAAGCAATTTAATTGAAATTAATGAATTAATTATTTTATTAATTAATAATTTAGTATTTAATAATTAATATTGCTATTAAGTTAATTTATTTATTAGTTATTAATTATACATTGACTACTAACAATTAATAATTAACTAATTGTGTAATTTTTTTAATTAATAATTAATTAGATATTAATTATTAATAATGAATTTGTAAATATGTTAATTGTGTACTTTTTTAGGAGTGGGTTGAGGGTTGATAGGGGAGTAGAGTGGGAAATAATTAAATTTTAATGTAATTTTTGATATTTTTATATAATATTTATTAAAAGGTATTTTATAGTGTTAATTGTGTGAATTAATTTAGATTTGATGTTATTAATTTTATTGGTAATTGCTATTAGTTACTTAATTGATTATTTAATTATGTTAATTTGTTAATATTTAACAATATTGTAGGTGACGTTTATAGGGGGAAATGGTGGGAGGTAAATTAATTATATTGCAGGAGTGGGTATACTAAGTTATTCCCCTACGCTATCCAACACTTTCCCTACTGTTACACTTGGTGGATTGGGAATATTAAATTATTCCCAGCCGCTATCCAACACTTTCCCTACTGTTGCACTCGCTGGAGTGGGAATAGTCATTTTTACCCACCCGCTATCCAACACTTTCCCTACTGGTGTACTCACTGGAGTGGGAATAGGCATTTTACCCTCCCGCTATACAACACTTTCCCTACTGTTGCACTCACTGTTATGTTATGTTATGTTAATAATGATTTATTAAGCGCACTAACACCGATTGGTTTCCTGGCGCTATCGAGAGAAAGAAGACGTGGCCAAGGTTTTTACACGTGCAGGGTTATTGATATGCTTGTTGGTAAAGCCAGGTCTTTAAAGCTTTCCTAAATGACATGAGGGCTGGACAGATCCGGATCTCAAGAGGGAAGGCATTCCACAGGCGAGGAGTAAACGTTCTGAATCTGCAGCCGCCTGAGCGTTTGCGTTTGAAGGGTGGTGTCTGGAGTAGGAATAGTAAATTATTCCCACACACGCTATCCAACAATTTCCCTACTGTTGCACTCACTGGAGTGGGAATAGTATTTTTTAAACTCCCGCTGTCCAACAATTTCCCTACAGTTGCACTCGCTGGAGTGGGAATAGTAATTTTTACCCTCCCGCTATCCAACACTTTCCCTGATTTGCACTCACTGGAGTGGGAATAGTAATTTTTACCCGCCCGCTATCCAACACTTTCCCTACTGTACCACTCGCTGGAGTGGGAATAGTAATTTGATCCCCTACGCTATGCAACATTTTCAGTATTGTTATATTTAATGTAGTGTAAATCATTTTTTTTATATTTATTTTAATGTTTTAACTTATTATATATAATTGAGTTGCATATTCATATTATAGGTTTATTTATATATTTATGTTATGTTATGTTATATATTTCTTGTAGCGCGCACTGCTAGTCAAGACTGTCCTGGCGCGAAGAGGGATTCAGTGTCAGAAAGTAACAAAGGGATAACATAACAAGAGAGGATATGTGCATTTACATGAATTGCTTGAATAAGTGGGTCTTAAGGTGCTTTTTAAAATAAGTGAGGTTAGTCGTGTGTCTCAAATGGTCAGGGAGGCTATTCCATAGCTGAGCAGCTATGACCGTCATGGATTTTCCTCCCAGACGAGCTCTCTTAAATCTCGGAGTGACCAGATGTCTGAGAGAGGCCGATCTCATGTTTTTGTGATTTTTTTTTTTGTGATTTATGTAATTATATTTTAAGTTATGTTTTTAATATTTTATAATTCATATTAATTATTTTCTAATACTATTAAGTTAATATATATAAAACATTTGAAAATGCATGTGTTTTGTACATTACATTTATTATTTATTAATTTTAATCTTTTTTAATTCTTTTTAAGAAGTTTTGCTTAAATATATTTATTATTTAATTAATTTTATATTACTTTTAAGACATTTAAAAAAGTCGATATTTTAGCAAACTGTATTATTAACAATGATATTTAGGATTCAATATATTTGTATTTACCTTTTGTAGATAGGAAGTCGATATTCTGTTACTCAATATTTGTACCTCGATATTGTGGCAGCTCGATATTCTTCTCCTCCCTTTTAATGGAAGAGTAAATATCAAACATCTGAAACTGCAAGTAGTGAGTTCAGAAACCACAATGGCATCAATGACGAAGCGCAATGTGAACCACTTACTGGTGACAACAAAATGTGTCCCTGACATTATTTGTTAAGTTGTGTCAGATAATCATTCACACTTACACCTGTTGTGCAAATAATCATTAATCATAAACTCAGATCCATCCTCTTAGATAAATCAGGGACACGTTTTCACAAGAGTTTGACTGTCACAAATGAAAAGTTAGATCATGGAGAAACAATTATTACCCCCCAAGTAGGTGTGATTTACGGCCACATGCATCATTGTTGCCGTTTACGATTTCTTAATTGCGAAAATTAAGGAATCGCAAACGGCTATGCATCAAGAAATTTCCTAAATTTCCTTAATTGCGATTCACAATTTGCGAATCGCAATTAAGGAATCCCTTCCCATTGATTCCTATGGGCCTAGAGGCCCATAGGAATGATTGGGAATCCATTCTCATTTTGCGAATCGCAATTAAGGAATCGCAAAATGAGAATGCTATTACAAGGGTGCAGGGGGGGTCCAAAGGACCCCCCCTGCACCCCTGAAATTTAACTTTAAGAACATTTTTCACACACACATGCCCTAAGGGCATGTGTGTGTGTAAAATGAAACTTTGAGAAATGCACTTCTGTGCATTTTTCAGAGTTTTCAAAATTACCATGAAGGTGAACTTCATGGTAATTTACCACTTCCTATTTGCGAATTCGCAATTTCTAAAGTGTGACGCAATCGCAATTTAAGAAATCGCAACATAATTGCGATTCCTTAAATTGTGAAAAAATAAAAAAACATGATGCATCCCAAAAAAGGAAATTGCATTCGCAGACGGCTGAATTTTGCGATTCGCACCGTTTGCGAATGCAATTTACCTTGATGCATGTGCCCCAAAGACCCTCCTTCGCTACCATTGCCACTATTTTATGCCTATAAACCCGTGTGAAACGTGAAAATCTGAAAAATGTAATTATGCATTGCTTTTGAAGACTTTAGTTGTGTATTTGATCCGGTGGAGCAGCAAAATAAACCCAGATCTCAGTTGCAAATGGCATGTGTGTTGGCGCCCTTACTCTTTTTACTTTAGGTATCTGACTTTCCACGAAATTATCTCAACCCTTCCTTCCGAAATCGGAAAACTCTGGACTAATGTATTCTGCTGACTTGGTGCTCGTAGAACTCCCGGGGGTGGGGGGGGGGGGGGGGAGTTGGGGTAGCAGAGACAGTTAGATGCACTAGCTAACTCCTCGAACCCACAATCTATTGGGTAATGAAAATAAACCAAAATTGTACAAATGGGAACACGCGGACGGACAACTTTGGGAAGTGGTGATCCAATAACAAATGTCTTGGGGTAGTTAAAAGCTTAACTGACCCAAGATTCACAATGATTAACAACCTATCTTGGTCAAGTCGCCTCCAAATTCAATTAGCAACAGCCAGTTCTGTTAGTTTGGATTTTGTTTTATGGTCTTGGGAAAAAAACTTGTAATGTTTTTAAAGAACCTATAAAATGGCCCCAGTTGTGCTTCATGGAATTAAAGGACAATCAATGACTTCCATCACAAAGATGAATACATTCAGTCACAGGTGTGGGAGACCCAGAGACATGTTTCTGTTTGTGGTGCTCAACCCCAGCTGAAACTCTGAGATTAGAAATAACAAAGAGAGAAATAAGATATCCAGCATTACAGAAGGGGACATATTATTATCACCATCTCTCTAGGGCTGCATCACTTGATATGAAAAAGATATTTGGACCGAAATATTAAATGAAGAGGATGAAAAGTATTTGTTTTCTTAGGTGCTTTATTAGATATTGCCAGAGCAGATATTTACAATGGAACTAGCTCAGCAAGTATGAAATTATAGTTGAAAAAATATATCAACAAAAATATTTGAATAATGATTTCTCTCATTGTGTAAATATTAAAACGTTACATTTTAATTGTTCTATTGTGAAAATGGAGGAAATACAGATTTACTTAAATCAGACTTTGGCCTAGATATTAGAACATTTTATAAAATGTTAACATTTGGAAACTTACCAGTAGTTGAAAACCCTTGGCTACCAATTAAAGACAGGAAAAAGCACCTGCGCTGTCAATGATGTCATTCTGAAATAACATCTGAATCATGTCCTTTGTTTCTGCCCAGGGTTAGTATTTTAGCAACATTTATATCTCAAACTGATCTTCGTAAGAGACAATGTTCAAACCTTACTGAAGCTTTCATCGTTTTGCTCTACCCAAAATTTGTGAATGTCTATCATCAATTGAATATATGTTTTTACATCTTTTATTAGTATATCATTTGCATGCATTTATTTTGGAATACTGTTAGGATTAAATATGTTTCTTAAAATTTTTTGTGATAAACTTGAGTGGCACTTGTGCAAAGTACACTAACTCACCTCTGTTTCAGTTTCCCCTCTACTGCTCTCTCTCCACTGGTTACTAGTCTCAAAGTGAATCTCTAAAGCACTTTGCATTTGCCATAAAGCTTTGATTCCAACATGGCTAATGGTCACCTGACCACTTTATTTGCTTCTCAAAAACCCTTGCACAATCTTAGATCCGCTCATTCATTGGACAATGAACACCACACGTTTCAACCAACAGCTTCCTTATGGAATAGACCTGAAAGTTTTAAGCCTTTGCAAAGACATGATGACTTGCCTTTCATCCTTAGATCAGTATTTTGACTGTATTGCGGTCAATGTTTTATGAGCGGCAGAACACCTCTGGGTAATTACATGCTTTATAAATAAATGAACATACTATAACGTATCATATAAGGTTACCAAATTTGCTTAAGATATGACCAGATACATGGGTTGGAGCCCGGACTAACTGGGTGAAGCCTATGGAAAAGTGAATTAGGGCGTCATTTAAATCTTGGATGTATGTGTACTGCATCGCAATGGCGACGGAGTATACATAGCACAAAGATAATGGTCCGCCAGCCAAAGTTAGAAGCAGGCGGACTTTATATTTAATCATGGTGGTGACCACTCCACCTGATTTAGAGGTCAGTTTTCAGTGCCCGTTACTGCCAGGAAAACAGTGCCAGTGCTAAATGCTCCTCTCGCCATTGGAGATAGCGATTCCTGCCAGTGCTTTAGAAATGGCCACCAGCTTAGCGGTCTTTTCAAAATATTGTGTGCAGCACCTCCGTCCGGGCGTCGGAGTAATTTACTCTGTCTCTCTAGTCTCACTGATAGAGAAACGGGCCGCCCACCATTATATAAATGTGGCCCTTAGTCTCAGATCTTAATCCAAATATTGAGCTTGCCTAAAATCATATAGTTTTCATGCCCCATAATGTTAATATAAAGAAAATCAGACAGTCAATAGCCATGTTTTCTGTGCTTTTAAACAACAATAAACACCTTTCATCAGTGCCGGGATGCTTGGGGCCGCGCAATATAAAATAAATCCACCGGGGTGCTCAAATTAAGGCCCCCATTAGGATGACGGGTGGACTTTGTCCGCCTATCATCCTACCGGTGAATGGGACCACCCGCCATAAGGGCGGGGGTCCTGTTGTACATATTAGAATGCGCCCGCCACAGTGGCGGGCGCTTCCCGCATTTTTAGCATTGCGGCGGCTATGCTAAAAATGCATGTTGTGCATTGAAATGCAGGGGGGTACCATAGGTACCCCCCATGTGCACCCCCCACCACCCCCCGGAGTCCCTGGGGGCCCGCAATGGGCACCTGCAGGGGGACTCCGCATGCCTTTCCGTGGCGGAATTTCCGCCACAGAAAGGCATTCACAAATGCCTATCATAATATGGCTGGCGGTGTCTAATAGACACCGCCACCATATAAACCCTATTCCGCCCCGGCCATAAGGTGACCAGGGTGGAAAAGCGGCGGACGGTCTTTCCGTCCGCCGCAGTACCCCCCGCCGTGCTAATATGGCGGGGGGGTCATTCAGGGTAGGATGGCGGGCGGATCGCTCCCGCCAGGCCGGCGGTGGCTACCGCCAGCCTGGCGGGGGCGATCCGCCCGCCATCCTAATGGGCCCCTAAGTGTCCACGACCCCACATCAGAAAATGTGCAAAAGAGGTGTGAACCAATCTCTGAGCAAAATTTCCTGACGTTTACCTGGGAATTCTCATTTGAGGTACTTCATTGGAGAAGTTTTGAACTTGTTGACGTCATCCAGGAGCTCTGGAAGGCGGGGGCGGTGCTCCGGTTTGAACAGGTTGACATCTGAACCCAGGAAGTAATGGGGTAGATTTCCTTTCTGGAGGTAAACCACAAGATAATCCACCAGTCTTACGAAGCTCACCGTCAGGTCATTCCAATCACTAGGTAAGGGGTTTTCCTCACAAGCCCAGAACAACACAGTCTGTAGAAGCAAGAACATGTACTGGTTAGTCACACAAAAGATGCTCTAAACAGCTTCACGATGAAGAACTTATCACTGCATTCAATGGTTTTTGTGGCATTTGTTGATGGTCATTTGTTTTAGACGTTCCTATCTGTACTTCACTACATATAATACTTGTGCTGTTAATGTTTACTCTTTGTTTTATAGGTACCTCGTCAATCTTCGGGGAGACTGAACTGCTGACTTTCCATTGTACAGAAGGGGGTCAGAGGGCGTGGCACCTTCCTTCAAGAGCATTTGGTTTCACTGTGTTTTGATTCGATGATCTATATATCCACCACTGACTTCAAGCCCTTGATTTCAGCGCAACCAATCAGAGTGGATAAAGGTACCATGCCTTCTTCTAAAGACCTTTCAATTATCACTAAGACTATAACTAGATATTAATTTTCTCAGTCCGGGGTACTTTGCTGAGGGGGCCCCCTGGACATCGGGCCCCCCGCACTGCAAGGTCTGCAGGGCATTTGTTATGCAACTGCATGTCGGTACCTCTCGGAAAGGTGAGATAGACTCCTGGACATCACATGCAGGAACATGACAGTACCTCACCGAGAGGCTAAAGAGAAAATGAATGCAGGAGAACCTGTACGGCCTCTCCCGTAGCCCCAGGGACCGTCACCCCACCAGGGCTTACACTAAAAAAAAATGCGGAGGGCCCGTACGGCCTCTCCCAAAGCCCCGAGGACCGTCACCTTCGGGGGCTGATGGAGTAAGGTTTCATACGTAAAGAAACTTGCTCGGATTCAGTCTTCTCGAAATAAAATATAACTTATTAATCAACATGTTTTGTATTATTAATAATTGCACTACACAACATTTCAAGTATCCAGGGGAAGATTTCCAATGTGCTTCTTCTAACAGTAACTTGAGTGCATGAAAATAGCCGCCGAAAACGGGGAACTCTTTTGCGCATGCGTCTGCCACATCTACGTGGTGTCATGTATCTGTTGCTTTGGTGGGAAATTCTTGCAGCTGCGCATTAGTATAAAAGATAGCCGCTTCATGTCTCACACATTTACGCACATGCTTCTGCTTGAATTAAATTTTGTTCATCCTGCTTAACTATTAATGCTATAGTTAAAATAAAGTAATGGGGTTAGAGTAGAAATAAGTGGTATACAGTGCATAAATTTATTTTTGCATTCTAACATGTCTCTCTTTGACTTTATTATTAGCTCGTATTTGGGCCTGAAGGGTGCCGCAAACTCCATTTTGAAAACCCTGGTCATGCGCAGTCAAGCACAAAGATCCTTGAAGTCATGTCATTGAATGGCAGCCAAAACCCTTCTTACCCATGATGTTCCTGGGAAACTGACCGTCTGACCCCACAAGAGGAAGTAATATGAACTAATCAAATACATTGTATATAAATTTAAAACAAATATTGCTGGGTGAAATAAAATCATGGGGAAGTAAATTATGGGCGGGAACATTGATTAATTTTATTGAATGGAAATTATCTCACACAGGTATGGTGCGATGACCTCTCCTCGTCTTTCTGACCAATCAAATAAAGGGAATACATGAATTTGCAACATTGGGGGTTGTACATGCCCTGGAAAATGGTATAACTAAGGTAGGCTTCGTCAGTTAGATTGTCCGACTTGTCACAGACCTTTCACTGCCCCAACGTATGCTGAAGGAGAATTGAGCGGTACAAAAGGGGGTGCTGATGGACGGCACATCTGAACCAATCAAACACTCACACCCAGTCTTCAGATCTGGGTGTAATCCATCACCGTTCTGTAGCCCACTCTGCCACCCCAGTTCAGACATGGCTATATGCAAATCAGTCTGACCCTGTGCATCATGGGAACAGTCCAGCCCGAACTGCCAAGCCATGTCTTCCCTGGACCGGAAACAAGCTTCCTAGGACCGGTTTCTGGCATTCCAGCCGTCTTCAGCCCGGCTTGCTTGAATCCAGTGGCAAAGTGAGCAAGGGACTCACGTCTGAGCATACCCTGCCAACTTAGGGCGAACAAAGCGGTACAAAAGGGGGTGGTGATGGACGGAGCATCTGAATCAATCAAACACTCACACCCAGTCAAAAGATCTGGGTTTAATCCATCACCGTTCTTTAGCCCACTCTGCCACCCCAGTTCAGAAGGAGAATTGAGAGCAGAGTGCTGGTCGAGCACTTTGACAGAAGAAGAGGGGTCTGCTGAGGGAGAAGATTCAATGACCCAGTCGGGGTCCGAGTGATAGCCGCAGGGAGGGGTGTGACGCTGGTGTTGCACTTAGCTGAGGAAACCTGTCCTGACCTGCACCTGTTCTGTCCTGTGGGCACCTGATTTTGTCGGGAGCCCTTATCCTCTTTCTTGACCCAGCCCGTGGCCAAGATTGGTCATCGCACCATTCTAGGTAAATATAATCTGTGTGGTATGTCCCTGTGCTGTTTCCCTTTCTCACCCTTCCCAAGTACCAATGCCTAAAACATTTCTTTGAAGTCTTGCAAGCATTATGCTTTAATAATTCTTTTCCTACTTGAAAAGTCCTTAGTTTCACTGTTGTGGCTGTTAACTCACAAAATATTGCATAGATAAAGTGTTTAAGACATCTCCAAGTCTGTGGTTATTTTATAAAGGTAAATGTTATTATCTACCTATTATGCTAACACCCTTTGATCCTTAGGACTTAGAGTACAGGTGACAAGGATTGGTAAATCATGGTGTACAGTTATAAGTCCTAAAGTGAAAGATTCTGATAGGCAGGAAGATAAGCTGGATTGCCGGTTCAAGGTGTGAATGTTTATGGGCCCAGGTGAGTATGGTAAACTGAGCTGGTAATCCCGCGCCATCAAGGCTAATGCTAAAATGAATTGGGGGGACCCATATGGCCTCTCCTGAAGCCCTGAGGACTGTCACCTCACCGGGGCTAACGCTAAAATATATGGCCTCTGTCACAGCCCAAGGGACTGTCACGTCTCCTAGGCTAAAGATCAGGGGTGTAACACTGGCCCCCACAGCCCCTCTGGTGCGGGGGGCAAGCTCCAGGGGGCCCCCTCAGCACAACACTCTGGCTGCAGAGCTCCTGACTGAGCTCGGAGGGGGCCCCTCCACGTGCCTTGCACGGAGGCCCCCTCAAGGTTTGTTACACCAGTGCTAAAGATAAATCGGATATGGGGGACATACAGCCTCCTCCACAGCCTTGGGGACTGTCACTTCCCTGGAGCTAAAGATAAAATGAATGCCTGGGGCTCGTATGACATCATACCTCTCTTTACTTCTTCTCTGACTCTCCCAAAGTTTTTTTGGGTTTTTCCAATGTCATGAGCAATACCGCCACTAAACATGACCCTCGATAAGTTATTCAACCACGCCAGCCTCAAAAGGTCTAGTGTGATCCTACCCCATAAAGCCAAAAATTGAGAAGTTCCCATCACAATCTGAGGTGTGTTACGATATGACCACAGCATAGCAAATACAACATCTACCACATCAACACCATAAATCACTGCCCCTCTGACACAATCACTGATCATCATGTTAGCTCTCTCAATTTGACCACTGTCGTGGGGACAATAGAGATTGCACCTTTTATGACTGAGGTCTGCCCTGTTTCAAAAACAACCCCATCTCTAAAAAAAACTAATTGCACACCATTATCAAATTTTATAATTAAATCTTCTCTGGCAAACACTTCCAGAGAAACGTGATAACATTTCTGGTATTCAGCTCACAAATAAATTTGACCTCAAGCCACTTTGAGAGGTGATTGATTAGGACAACAGCAAAACATTGAGCAGATTTAAAACTTAAAAGGCTGCAACAAAATCTATACTAACTGTTTCCCATACTCTCTGAGAACACTCAGAAATAACCATAGGTGGGGTTGCACATTTTAAACCTTTATCAATGCTCACTCAATTCACAGACTTACCAGCCCAATCCACCATATCCCTGTCCATACCTGGCCACCAGAATATTTCTCTCAATCTATTTGTTGCCAAGGTCATGCCTAAATGACCCTTATGACTTATACTCAGAAATCTGTCTATGATCTTCCTTGGAGGAATCAACTTGTCCAGCCTGATCAATAATGCAGTTTCCATCAATGATTCTGATTGCACCTTATTATACGCGTGAAATTCCACAGAAAGATTGCCTTCTTTTGGCCAACCCTTTCTAACATACTCCTCAACTTTACTGAACACGAAAAACATCTTGGTTGAGAGCACACTTCTAGTCCTCCTCACTGAAACATTTGGTATCTAACCAAAACACATTGGCAACTAAACACTCCACAGCATATTGGTCATCAACCTCCTCAGTATCTTCTCCTGAGACTGGCAATCTAGATAGACAACCGGTTGTCTGATTTCTTCTACCTGGTATACACTCATATTCAACCAGCTTCACACTTACTCTTACTAGTCTAGCAGTGGCTTTAGTAAAATGAACATTGCTCCCACTCAAAATGGGTATTGGTGGTTTGTGGTCTGACGGCAATATAAATCTTGCACCCCACACATAAGCTTTAAAGTGCTCCACCGCACACACACAAGCATCTCACGCTCAATGACAGATTACTGCCTCTCCAGTGGTCTAGGAGTACGAGAGGTGAACTCAATGGTACATTCATCACGTCATCTGCCTTGGGATAGCACAGCCCTCAATGCCACACCACTTTCATCCAGTGTTGCTGGCAGGAATTCACCAGGTGCACACAGACTGAGCAGGGGTGCTTTTGACAATCCTTCTTTAATCTCTTTAAAAGCTGGATCTTGGGTCACACTCCACACAAACGTATTGTTTTTTTACAACAAGGCAAGGAGTGGCTCAGCTTTTGTAAAAACATTTTGCACAAACTTAGCATAATATTCACAAATTTCCCCCAAAAGCCTTAAGTTGCTCCTTGTCCAATAGAAGCAGCACTTTCTCATTAACCTTCAGTAACCCAGGACATGGACAAATGCCCTTCCCAGAAATGACGTGACCCAAGTACTCTACCTCGTGCTTGCCAAAATCACATTGGTCTCTCCGGAGTTTTAATTCTTTCTTCCTCAAGGCAGCCAAAACCACAGCTAACCTAGACAAGTGCTCATCATGATCTTTTCTATAGACCAAAATGTTGCCCTTTATAACAAGCCCATCCTTTCATTACTTCACTACTTCCACACTTTGCTTTGTTCACCTCGGCAAATTTTACTTTGCTGGGCGATTTTAACCTGCATCTTGACGACCCTCGTGACATATCAGCCAATAGTCTTCGATCCAATCTTCAGGCTATTGACTTACGCCAAAAGGGCTTTCTTGCGACACACATCAAGGGACACCTTTTAGACCATATTTATAGTAACTTAGACAGTGTAACGGTGAGACTCCCATTCCTCTAACCTGGACTGATCATTTTTTAATACCTTTTACATGGTCCATAAGTCCCCCCTCCATTACTCAAAATTTTAATAAACACTGGGGAAGGAAATGGTCCTCGCTTTCGCTCCCTGACTGGGAATTGGGTCTTACCAAATACCCCCCTCAAAGGGCGACTAATCCTAACACCGCCTCGACTAATTTTGATAACTGGATCTCCAGTACCCTTGATCAAGTCCTCCCCAGGAACCCCTTGAAATCAATAATAAGACCCAAAGTTGCTCCGTGGTACACGCCCGCCCTTAGAACAATGAAGCAAGCTTGTCGTAAACTGGAGAGAGCTTGGAGGCAGGACCATTCACAACAGAGGAAGGCTGAGCACAGAGCTGCTATAAAGCTCTATAAAAATGAAATAAAAGCTGCACAATCCCATTTTTATGATTCGAAAATTAATCTGGCCGCTAATGCCCCTAAGGACATTTTTAAAATAGTTAAATCTTTAATTTCTTCCCCTCCTGAGCGACCTTCAGTAGACAGCGCACAAACTCGCTGTAACGATCTTGCCATTTTTTTCTCCCAGAAAATCCAGGCTATCTACTCCTCATTTACTACTGGCAGTGACGACATCACTCCTACAGTTTCTGACCAATCTGTCCCCTGTTTGCTCGACAAATTTCCACTCCTCGATCCCACTACATTAGACAGGCTGATTCTTAAGACCACCTCGGGATCCCCCAATGACCAAGCACCCCCCCAGACTCTCATCAAGGTCATGGACGTCATCCGTCCGGTCATTCTGGATGTTCTCAACGCTTTCATCACTTTGAAATCTGTTCCACCTTCATGGAAGTGCGCGATGGTTAAAGCTTTATTGAAAAAACCTACATTGGACCAGAACAACCTGGCCAACTATCGCCCTATTTCCTCACTGCCGTGGATGAGTAAACTGCTCGAGAGGCACGTCAATACCATCTTAGTGGACTATTTAGAGTCCAATAGTCTTCTCCGTGCCTCTCAGACAGGGTTCCGCCCTCAGCACAGAACTGAAACTGCCCTTTTGTCAGTGACGGAGGAAGCTAGAGCTGTGCTGGACCAGGGAGGAAAGGTCGCCATCATATTACTTGATCTCAGTGCCGCGTTCGACACGGTCAACCATGCCACATTATTACAACGACTGAGTGGTTTGGGCGTGTCGGGCACGGCCCTGGAATGACTAGCCTCCTTCCTCGATGAACGATTCTTCCAGGTGTTTGAGGGCGAGACAGTGTCCCCTAGGCATCCACTCAGCTGTGGGGTGCCTCAGGGCTCCTCCCTGAGCCCCACTCTTTTTAACGCTTATTTGGAACCTCTAGAAGGTATAGTCCATCCCTTTGGTGTGCGTATTGTTACCTACGCCGACGACACCCAACTGGTGGTCTCTCTTGACCACTCTGAGGGTTCGTCTTCCACCTTAGGTCCCTGTCTAGAGGCTGTTGCCAGGTGGATGCAATCTTCCCATCTTAAACTCAACGGGGAGAAAACAGACATCATGCTGTTTGGCAACCCCTCCCCGTCTGCCCTAGCATCCATCTGGCCCCCATATCTTGGCGTGCCTCCCCTTCCCAAATCCCAGATAAAGAGCCTCGGAGTTTGGTTGGACAAAGCGCTTGACTTTTCAGTCCAAGCCACCAAAACTGCCTCTACATGTATGGGGCTGATGAAAATGCTTCGTAAGGTGCTCCCTCTGCTCCCATTCCAGGCCGGGAGGATCATGATCCAGGCCCTGATACTCTCCCGCCTGGATTATGGGAATGCTCTATACATAGGAGCCCCGGCAGCAGTGATTCACAGGCTCCAAGTTACACAAAACTGTGCCACCCGACTTTTGTATAACATTCCCCGCTGGCAGTCAGCCAAGAAAGCTCTGAGGGAACTCCACTGGCTCCCAGTAGCGGCTAGAGTGCAGTTCAAGGCCATGTGCATTGTGTTTAAATCTTTTCATCGCACCGGCCCAGCAATTCTGCACCCCATTGTTTTGCCTTATGCCCCGTCCAGAGCCTTACGCACTAGTTCTTTACAGCTTGCAACTACTTCTAAAATCAACAAAGCTCGCTGGGGCGGTCGCTCCTTTTCCCATACTGCGGCCAAGCTTTGGAACTCTCTCCCTCTCTCCCTTTGAGAGAACAATAACCGTATATCTTTTAGAAAGGCTTTAAAAACGCACTTGTTCGCAAAAGCGTGTTGATCCACCCTGAGCCCGCCACTAGAAATCAGTCTAAAGCGCTGCGAGGTCTCCGGGTAGATACGCGCTATACAAGTGCAATTTTTCATTTCATTTAATTTCGCACTCCCAAATCTGGAACACCACAAGACTGGCAGCAAGTCCAAAGGTCATTCTATCAAACTGGGTGTGACAAAAGTGGTAAGGTGTTTAGATACTTTTGCCAACACCACTTGATGATAGGCAGACTGTAAGCCTTGTTTTGAAACTGCACTACTACTAGAGTACACATCATCTCTTCTATTTTTGGTAGTGGATATCCATCCACCCAAATGGTTTGGTTTAAACTACAGAAATAGATACATATCTTCCATTAATTGTTCATTTTGCGAACTAAAACTGTAGGTGACAACGACTGGGATGAGGCTATAGGCTCAATCACACCCTACTTGCACAGATTATTTACCAATTCATCCACATGTTGTCTTACACTTAACTGCAATCAATCAATCAATCAATCAAATTGTAAGAGTGCTACTCACCCGTGAGGGTCTCAAGGTGCTGGGGGGTTGGGGCATCTCCGGTCAGTCGAAGAGCAAGGTCTTTAGTGTCTTCCTGATTATGTGTAGGGTGGGGTGCATCTGATTTTGATTGGCAGCTCATTCCAGGTTGTGGCCACGATGTAGGAGAAGGTTCTCCCACCCGTTCTTGCTCTGCAGATGCACAGGGGTTCAGCGAGGTCGGCGGATCGGAGGTTCCTCTTGAGTACGTGGAAGGAGATTCTGTTGTTGAGATATAGGGGTCTGGTGCTGTGAAGGCATTTGGAGGCGTGGGTGAGAATCTTGAAAGTTACTCTTTTCTCGACAAGGAGCCTGGGGAGGTTATGCAGGTGCTGGGTGATATGTTCGTGTCAAGGGATGCCGAGGACGAGTCTGGCTGCGGTGTTCTATATTGTCTGGAGTTTGTGGAGCAGAGACTTGTTAATCCCGGCAGAGAGGGCGTTTCCGTAGTCATGTCTTCTGGTTATGAGTGCGTGGGTGATGGTCTTCCTTTATTCGGGAGGGATCCATTTAAAGGTCTTTTAGATGATGCAGAGGGTGTTGAAGCTGGTGGAGGCATTGACCTTTCGGGTCATGGAGAAGGAGGAGTCGAGTACCATGCTGATGTTTCGGGTGTGGTCCATGGGGGGTGGCTGCTGAGGGCTGTGGGCCACCAGGTGCTGTCCCATGCAGAGGGGGAAGGTCTAAGGATGAGAACCTCCATCTTCTCCGAGTTGATCTTCAGGCAGCTGCTGCTCATGCGACGTCCTTCATTCCTCCCTGGAAGCTGAGTCTGGTGGTGCTGGGGTCCTTGGTGAGGGAGAGGATGAGTTGGGTGTCGTCGGCGTAGGAACGTTTGCTGAGTCCGTGCTGTCTGACGATGGCGGCGAGGGATGCCATGTAGATGCTGAAGAGCGTGGGGCTGAGTGAAGAGCCATGGGGTACTCCGCAGTCTATTTCCGTGGATTCGGAGAGGAAGGGAGGAAGTCTGATTCTTTGGGTTCTGCCGGCGAGGAAGGAGCAGAGCCAGTCGACTGCGGTTCCCTATTTGCCTGCTTCGTGGAGTCTGGTGGTGAATGTGTGGTGGGAGACATTGTTGAAGGCTGCAGAGAGGTCGAGTAGGATCAAGGCTGCGGTGTTGGTCGAGGAGGGTGCACATGTAGCCTGGGGCGGTGAGTAGATTGGTCTCAGTGCTGTGGTTGCTGCAAAATATGGATTAGGAGGGGTCGAAGATGGAATTTTCTTCAATGAATTTTATTAGTTGGATGTTGACAGTCTTTTTGGTGACTTTTGCCGCAAAGGGGAGGGAGATAGGTCGGTAGTTCTTAAGGTCTTTCGGATCTGCTGAGGGCTTTTTGAGTAGGGGTCTGACTTCTGTGTGTTTCCAGTGCTCATGAAAGATGCCGGTTTTGAAAGCGGCGTTGATGGTGCGTCGTAGTTCTGGAGCAATGGCGACAGCGGCTCTGTGGAAAATGTGTGGGGGCAGAGGTCAATGGGGGATCCTGAGTTGATGCCTTTCATGGTTGATGTGGTATCTTCGGTGGTGACTGGAGTCCAGGAGTAGATGGGGGGCTGGCTTGTGTTGCCGGAGGAAGGGGTGGTTTCAGCATCAGGTGCCTGGTCGCGAAGTTGTCGTAGAGGCCCTTGATTTTCAGATGGAAGCAGGAACTGAGATTGTTGCAGAGGTCCTGGGAGGGGGTGATGTCCGTGGATGCGCTGGGGGGTTTGATGAATTCCTGGATAATGCTGAAGAGTTCCTTGGAGTTGCTGGAGTTGGCGAGGATCTTGTTCTGGATGAAGGTCCTTTTGGTGGATCTGATGCATTGATAGTTTTCTGTCATGGAATTTTTGTAGGTGGTCCGGTCTTCCAAGGATTTGCTGTTTCTCCAATTCTTCTCGAGACGTCTGCAGGTGCGTCTGGATTCTTGGAGGTTGGCAGTGAACCAGGTGGCCTTCCTTGGGCGCTGTCTGTCGGGGCTACGTAGGGGTGCTTCGTTTGTCTTTTTCTGCAGCAGAAAATATTTTCCCCTGTGAAGAATGTGCTTCTAATGATCCATTGCTTTCAGGAAGGGAGTTTCTCCTGCCCTTGACTGGAATACATTCCTGACTCTTTCCAGGATTGATAAGGTTTAAATTCAGGACATTCCCGTGTTAGATTAACCACACCATGTAAAGCTGATTTCCCACCCCTTGTGTGGGGATTTCTCCGTATTCATATAATAGATATCTACAATAGTAAATTCATTTATGCCTCCCAGAAACCATTGTGATTTCCTGGCAGGAATGGAGGTAGCTTTGGACCTAAACATTAGCCTATGGGTGAAAATACCTTTGTGAATCAGGCTGTATTTTCTTAATTTTTAGGTCCTAATTGTTATCACTTTATGTATGCATTTCTTTTGTTCTTGATTCATGCCCTGATATTGGGTTTCTGCCTTGGATTTACTTCAATGTCAAATGGAAAGGCAATAGAAAATGGGTTTTCTGACCCACTTTAGACCCATAGTACTAATTTTTGGGAAAGAGTCTGAACTTTGGGGCCCCCAAGATTGGCCAGCTGAAATGGGCCCTTTACCTACGCCCTCCTCTCAGGCCCGCAATCTAGGCTTTATTATCGACAATAAATTGTCAATGAAACAACAGGCAGTACAGACTGCAGCAACCTGTTTTACCATCTTAAAATGGCTCCCTGTTGACACCCAAAGGACAGTCGTCCAGGCTCTAGTAACATCTCGCCTAGATTACGGTAACATTCTCTTCTTGGGGTCTAACAGAGAGGTACTACGCAAGCTGTAGGTGGTGCAAAATTCTGCGGCCAGATTGCTTTGTGGCCTTCCCAGAATGTCCATCATGGGAAATGCCCTGAGAGAACTGCATTGGCTTAAGGTCGAACATAGCATAAGATTTAAAGCCTTATGCGATATGTTCAGAATTAAGATCGGCTCTGCTCCCGAATATCTACAAGATCTGGTTCACGCTTACCGCCCCCGGCGCCGACTTCGCTCGTCTACAGGAGAATTGTTTGAAATCGCGAGGTTCAAATTGTCCAGAATGGGAGGTCGTTCCTTTTCTCTACTTGGGCCAACCTTATGGAATTCCTTACCTGATGGGATGAGGAGGGAGAAGCTGTTCCCCATATTCTGGAAGCAATTAAAAACCTGGTTCTTTAAGCAACCTTGCTAATTCCGGTATCTCCAAGCTTCTGTTATGGCTTGCGCTGGGAAACCCTTGTTGGGTAGCTGTGCGCACTACAAAATAAAATAACATAACATAACATTGTTGTAAAATTCATGTCTTCCAGCACAGAGCACCTTTTCCATTTCAGTCTGAAGTCAAGAGTTATTGAACATGCACAATTTTATGAATTGCTGCTTCATCAAATGTGTAGGAGAGTAGGGTCTGTTTCCTATGGTCACCCCACTTTTTGCTTTTTGCTTTACTGGTTTTCGACTTAATGTGGCTGTGGGCCTGCTAATCAGACCCACAGCCCAGCTGTGCTCTTTCTAAATTCAATACAATGTACTTTAGGTACATTACCAATTGGGAATTGGGTCACCTTATGAGCCCCTGTATAGTGTACCTTAGGTACCCGGGGCATAGGTGCATCCAAGGGCCTACCAGGGGCTGCAGCATGTATTATGCCACCCCTGGCTGGCCATTCACATTGACACAACTGGCTGATCACTCAGCTGGGGCAAGGTCGTGTAATCACCCCTTGCTTAGGTATAGTATCCCTATACCTACCTTTACATATAGACACATATATACCAATAAGTCACTCCTATGGCAGGCCTTAAAAATCCTGGAGGCAGAGTGCTTGGTTTTATGTGAGATGAGGCCCTAGCATGAGCTGAGCCTGTCTGCAGCTTTCGGAACCATGTCCTTATAGCTGTTCTAAGATATAGCCATACCATATACCATTAAGTGCATTATAATCCTCGCGGTTGAATGCTAACTTTGGTTTGGCTTTATCAAAACATGTTGTGTAAGGTGTCATACGCTTTGGAATACTATCCCCTCGCCAGTTCTGGCGACGGGGGTAGCATTCCACCCTTCTAGAGGGAGAAGACATGTTGTACCTAGTAATCCCCGTTAAAGTTAACCAGAGCTTCAGCATCACAAAATGGATGCTGCTGCCACAGACACAAGTCTGACCTCCTGCTGCTGGGAGTCCTTCCTGCGAGGGAGGCTTGGGAGATGCTAGCACCACCCCAGACAGGCCATAGTGTATTGGGGCAGGGAGGGCTGAATGAAATGAGACACTGCCTGGGGCACACAAGGTGTCCCATGCATAGTCCGGTTGAAACCAGTTGCTGTGGCACTCCAGCCCCAGCTCTGGTGCGAAACTGGACAAAGGGAAAGGGGTGTAACCACCCCCTTCCCTAGTCCCCCCCATAGCAGGGACCTAGCAGGTAATCCAGCCCCTCAGATTAGTATATAGGTAGGAGCTGAGTCAAGAGACTTTAGATTTATCCTGAACTGAAACTTGAAATGAAACTCTGGACCTTCGATGTTCTACTGAAGATAGAGACTGAAGAATCTCCCTTGTGGTCAAGGAGTGACCACCCTGTGCAAACAGGCACCATCCAGCGATCTGCAGTTTGCTTTATTGACGCTCCTGCTGGAGCCCGATCACAGAGCCTGACAAGAACCAGATTTCCAGACTTCTCTGAGCCCGATCCACAGCCACAGCAAATCTGAGACCCGTGGAGGCGACGAGAGACGTGGGATCGGCCATCTTGGAAAACCTGCACTTTGCTACCTGTGCAGCTACCGAGGCACCCTCGAAGCTGTGCACTGGGGATTGAGAAACCCCAGCCCCAAGTACCTTCTACACTGACGAACACCCCTCCACACTCCACGAGTGCCGCGTGGGGCCTGCTAGTGTTTTTGTGGTCGACGCATTTGTCCGGTCACTTGCCCGTTGGCGAGTGGCTTCTGTGACAACCAACCTACAAATTTACACCACTGGCCTGGTTGCTCCAGGCTGGCCTTTGCTTCCCTGAAAAGGTGAAGCCCATCATACCTTGCTGGTCTGATCAAGAAGTCATCTTCGATTCCTGAGTGGGTTGCTTTTGCCAAGGCTTGTTGACTCCAATCCGGGAAGCCGACACTGCCGACAGCAAGATCCTTTGTGGGACAGTCCGTGCCTAGCTCCTGGTTGTCGTCGACACCCCCTGGTCCACGTGGCTGCAGAGTTAAGCTTCACGACATCACCTGATTGCTTCACGACATCGCCTGGATCCTTCCTGGTCACTGGCTAGAGACCCAGACTCTGTCACCTCTGCTTTCAGATACTCTTCATCCTCGATCAGCCCTTGGATCCAACCGGACACTTTTCTTCTGGTCGCCTGCAGCATCTTTCTCCAAGGTTCCATAGGATTCAGCGACGAAACCCGACACTTTGACACCTATGCACCCGCTTCCTGTGGGTGAGGTAACGCGAGTACTCCGGTGCTCCTGTGGGTATTCACTATCCTAGTGTCCTAGTTTTCAGTAGCTTTCTCCTAGTCCATCCGGAAGTGTCCTAAAAGACCTAGTTTCAATTTCTTTCGTTTCCATTATAACTCTATGGTAACTCGCGTGTGTGTTAAGACACTGCACACGCCTCCCGTGGGCCTCCTGCTTCCTATCCTTTGGTAGTACAGCATAGCTCCAGCGATTCCCTAGGCCCTGGCCTACCCTTTGTTCGTGACGTGGTTCTTATACCACTATTTTAGTATATGGTTTTATGGGCCACAGGGCTCTACTGTATATTGTGCAACTTATTGTATAACAATTGAGTATCTTGTTACGTGCTTGTGCCTCTGACCTCATAAAGAGTTCAGAGGGGTTGTGTTAGAAATAAATACATATATATTTTATATATAACCTGTGTGGTGTCCTTTCATTTGGTATTAAAGGGGTTACATATGGTAAAACAGCTTGCTTTACATGCCCTCTAAAGTTTTAGCCTAAGACTGGTTTGTCCATGCTACCACTAGGATAGCTGGTCTATAAGGTTGACCTTACAACCAATCACCATAAGGGTTGTTTGGACTGATACAGGGTTCCACTAGAATAGTGGACATCACATATCAGGCCAACTTCTCACAAAATGCACATTTCTGGTATGTGCTTTTCTTCTGTAAATGAATAATGAATATCTCTTATAAGCAAGAACAATCAAAAACACATTCAGTAATAATTTAGTGACTATTTAACTACGAAATGATTCTAGTAATGTCATTAATCTCATGACTGTTTCCCTCCATAATTCTATTATTTTATCAATGTTAACCGTTTGCTATTAGGCTTCTTTATTTTATTTTTAGATTCTTAAACCCATACAGGACATGTTCCATTTTAGCTAGGGTCTCCATTTTAGTTAGCCTGTCCAAATTGTTTGTATCTCTGGTATGAACACTAATGACACTAATGTCATCCACCCTTTTAATTCCTAGAACTGAGAGTGTCAAATCATTCACATAATGACCTAGATATAACACTTGATGAGACACCCACTCTGGAACAAGTGTTCAGTTATTATAATGTCAAGCCCATAAAAAGAACACCCATAGATAAACCATCAAAAAGATGTCATTCAAATTGATGTCCCTTCATCTTCCATCACCTTAAAGATGTGTCTAAGACACTTCTTCTGGTGCCCGTAATCTGTATACAGCTTTCCGGAAATGATGTCAGAGGTGTTTATCCCTGAAAATAATGTAGTATTTAAGGGCCAGCACTCGTCCCTTTTGGTGCAGAGAAACTTCACCCAGGTCGCAGACGCAGATCCAAATATGTTCAACACCAGATTCCATCCCTGTAGAAGAGCCTCCACCAACACTCCCATTCCTTTCGGCTTTCACAAAATGGTGCCAGGATCTCTTGTAGACACAATATCCTAGCTCTTGGCCTTGGAATAGCGGACAAGCTATTCTAAACAGACAACAAACCCTGTTGTACAGGTACGTGCACTGCCACCTAAAATCAGGCTTATTATTTATTCATCTGCTAGAAAGAGCAGAGAGCTTAGAGATAGCACAGTGTGGGCGTAATGGCTATAAAATGTGATGTTACGATTATCGGGTATGCTCAGACGTGAGTCCCGTGCACTCCACTCGACTGGAGTCAAGCTATCCTGGCTGAAGACGGCTGATAGCCAGGAACCGGTCCTAGGATGCTTGATTCCGGTCCAGGGAAGACATGGCTTGGCAGTTCGGGCTGGACTGTTCCCATGTGGCATAGGGTCAAGGCTGATTTGTGGCCATGTCTGAACTGGGGTGGTGTGGTGAGCAAAAAAACGATGGATTTAGGCCCAGATCTCTGTACTGGGGGTGAATGTATGACATTGTTCTACATTCTGTCCATCAACTGTTGTTTTTGCATTTGTTTGCTAACATGCCACAAGTAGCTTCTATTGTTGTGATAGGAGTTATTTTAGGGCACACACACATATCTTTTTGCTAGTTATATTCCTAACAGGAAGGGAGGGTGAATGCACATGCTGCATAACTCTTTGATATATTTATAAATTCATCAGCTGCATTTCTCTGGGAAATACTTTCACTTATTGGTGGAATTTTGGAGTTTGAGGATATAGATCCCAACACTGGGTGCTTTTAGACTTACAGACTTACACAGCTTGCAGTTAAATATGCTTTCTACTAAGACCTAGAAGTCTCTTTGAGACATCAAATACACCAGACATGGTTTGGTGAACGATTGCCTCTTATATCACAGAATGTTAATAGGGGTTTGCTAAATACTGGCAGAGTCACCTGTTACGTGTTGACTGGTATTAGACCATGTGTTGACATTCACAAGTAATACACAGTCTGTAGGTGAACTAGACAATAGGTCATACAAATTACTTCTAGAGCTCTAGTTCCTACTAGACCTGCACAATGTGTGCACACTTGCAATACATTCAATACATGTTTATGTAATCAGGTCACAAATAGGACTGCAGGGCTAGTGCAGCAGAAGTGATAACAGATCACTTGACTTCCTGCTCTTAGATGAGTGAGCTATGATATATTTAATCACAGCAATTCAGTGGGTTAATGCGTCAGCACATGCTGACAAACAATCTGTAGTGTCAAAGCTAAAGCACGAAAACTGGCATCCAAGCTAGCCATCCTCAATAAAACAAACTAGAGAAATAATATATGTGCAGTGAGGCAATATGACACATTTTATTTTTGTAAGACCCGTGCAGTCTCCCCACATTATTTTGATTGCCTTTTCTCTGTGATCTTTCCCTTGACAATGTCAGGGCTAATTACAGATGTAACTAAATGTTGTAAATAGGAGCCAGGAGCTGGGTATGATTTAGGTTGCTTTATTAAAGTTAGTCAAGTCTTCAAGATGTTAAGATAAGATATAGGGAAGACCCACCAGGAGTGACCAGCTTGCCACTCAGCCTGCCTGGTTCCAACTGCCAGTTGTCACCAGGCTAAGCCCCAAACACTCCATGATGCCACCCAAGGTTCTAGTGGAGACATCATGTGAATGACTATGAAATCCCAGAGGTAGAAAAGAGACAGGCTAAATACAACACATCTCCTTTCTTTAGGGAAATCAACAAGATGAAAATATAATAGATAAAATTAGCTTGAGTGTACACATCCATATAAAAGTACACAGTACATTCTGAAAGATAGGTTATTAAGATTAGTGTACAAATGGATTTAAAAGTACATGACACCCATTCCAAAGATAGAGTTACCAACACATCCCAAAGACAACTCGTCCCAAACACAACTAGTCCCAAACACAACTAGTCCCAAGACCCATCCCCTTTCCTTGGGAAACACAAACACAAATTGATTTTGTGCCAAAATTAATGGAGTGCACTTTGCTCCATAACGGGGTACAACCCTCCCCGTGAACTGCACCTTGGAGTAGCCATTGCTCCGTCCCCAATTTTCTAAATGGGGCACTCAACGGGGTACAACTCTCCCCATGAACTACACCTTGGAGTAACCATTGCTCCACCCCCAATTTCCTAATGGGGTACTCACCGCCCTTAAATTTTAAAAACAGACTCTATACCGTAACAGGGTACAACTCTCCCCGTGAACCATAACTGGGATACATTCGTAACCCCAAAACCATAGATGAGACAGGGTACACTTCTTTTAAATAGAAGTACAGAAGTTTATAACTTCCAACTCACAACCACACATGCAAACCGTGTATACAGATTTCAAAAACAACTCCTCCTACAATAAACTGTACAACATGCTATAAATGCACACCACCCTGTAGACGCACAATAACACGGGACTTGCCACTCACACGCCACTCACGACACCTGGAAAAACTCTGAGTGGCTCACAATAGTCCAAACACAACACACTATAGATGTACTCACTGTACTCGCCATTAACCTGCCACCAACCATACCTAAAAGAAAACACTCTTTCCCTGAAACATACTGTACAAGGCACACTCCACGCCGAAATGAACAGTAATGAGACTAAAGAACCACTACACACTCACCAACCACCACTCCCTGAAAGCACGAGACAAACACTAAAAATGACCAGCAAAAATAATGTTAGAGAAAGTCCCATGCTCCGGTGAGCGGTCTCTCACCCGAGTTCTCCTCAGAAGTAGGAGTCGCTGTTTATATGGCAAATTTCGCGAGGTCTCCCAGAAAAAGAAGCAGCATTCTGGCAATTCTCCCCTCATCATCAGCGCTTAATTCCCAAGTAACATCCAGAATGTTTGCCCCAGCCTTTAATGAAATCGACCTTCAAGAGTTCATTTAATTCCCCTGCGATGTAGTTGCAAATGAGTTACACATTCTTCAAAAGTCACACTGCTTTAGCCCACAAAAATAACTGTTCCGCGATGTGACACACATTGCCATGGTAACCTCCACGCAAAATGGCAATATTCTCTCTTCTCAAACAAAAGGAATCCTACTCACAGTGGACAGGGAGAGTGTAGACCACGGAAGTGGGGGACACTCAGTGTTTTGTAAAATACCCCTCACACACCAACAGGCCCCTTGGTGTCATGCTTCATCATCGTGGTCTTCGCACCCCTCTAACGGGATGCGGCGTGCTGCGACCTGCGACTACGCGGGAGCACTGAAAGTATAGACTCTGTGTGGTGCGTGTGATGGGAGTGGTTGGGTATTTTAAATGTGAGTGGTGGGGTATGGTGAAGGTTAAAAAGTACCTGGCTCTTAGGTATCAGGAAAAAAATAAATGTATTCACTACCTCGGGCTGGTACTAATAAAAGAAGTGCCGTATGAGGTAGTTAATTGTCGTAATTATGGACATTAACTCTGGTGTGCGTCGACATGTTTCGGAGCTTGTGCTCCTTCTTCAGGACGGGGGCACAACTTCCCCACCTTACTCACGTTTCTCTATTAAAAGTGTAAATAACTAAAAGTGAAAGATTATTTACAGTGATAAACTAAGGCTATAAAGTGCCTACAGCGGTATTGGTCCATGCAGTTGCATGACCTGAAAGAACAAAAGACAAAAAGATAAATTGGTTGCCCCAATTAGGCTGGCTCACACAGGTGCAGTCACCTGGAGCCCCATTGATGCATTGATCCTGTAAAGGGAAAAAAGGACATACAAGACACACAACAAAAATGACACACATTGGGTTAAAAGAAGCACTCTGGTCATACTCATTATGCAAGGTTTTCTGGCTCCATGAGCATTTCAAGAACGTCGGGGTAGGTTGCTAGATTCGTAATCTATGTGAACAAAAAGATGGTTTCAGTACTTTTTACTCACTGTTTGGGTAGAGAATGGTGATTTTGTTTGTTTACTCAATACTCACAGAATCAGGGCGAGATTACCTCCGTGTTACCCCTTACGCTGCTCTGCTGGTAATGGCTAAAGGAGTGCGCCCTATCTTATATATGCTCGAATTCCTTAATTGGTTGACTGGTGATAGGATAATTGTCAGATGCGCACTAAGCCCATACATGGGTGATCCGTTTACTGGCCAATTAAATGTCTCGCCTTATCAGGTATATGCAAGGATTTTGCCCGTGTTGTAGCGAGGATGGCTCGTGAGGTGCATGCGCGGAAGTTGATTGAACTGCGCACGCGTTATGCCAGACCGTTACTTCAGCATGTAGAGGTCCGCGAGGCGCATGCGTGTTAAGACGTCTCTGTGCCTACTGGTAGCGATCTCTAATGCGCATGCGTTAGTTTTCAATGCGGTTACGCTACTCTTGGTGCAGCGCAAACGTACCTTTTAGTGAAAGTTCTGTATTCGTTATATTTAAATGGGAAACGATTTAAAAGTGCCTGTGAAGAGTCCTGGGCCACAACGTGAAAGATGGCTGGTAGTTCTAATGTACTCCACAGGTGTGCTAATGTACAACACAGGTGTGCTTTGTTTATAACACTGTAAGGGGAAATGTCAATTCTGTGTATTTTCATATATAAGTGGGGAAGGACAATCGGGTCCTTTGAGTAACACGTTAGTGATGAGTCAGCAGAGGATATAGGGTTCATGGCCCAGATTACTGTAAATTCGACAATTGGCCCCAGGGAACATCATCATTTAGACCATGGGTATGAGTACCCAGACGGAACACCCATCGTTGTTCTTTCTGGAACAGACCGGTTTCTGATGGCATGTGTTCAATTATGGTCCATCGCAAATCATTCACACAATGTTGTTTTTCTAGATAATGGGACGCCATTTTGGTGGTTGACTTTTTGCAGCGCACGTTGCTTTTATGTTCTCCCACTCTCGTTTTTACAGGCCTCGTGGTCATGCCTACATACTCTAAACCACATGGGCATGTGATCATGTATACAACATTCTTCATATTGCAATTTGTGAATTGCCGCTGTTCCCATGTTGTACCATTACTGAATGTTAAGGTGTTGCTTTTCTGTGTAAGGTGGCAACTGCTGCAATTACCACAAGGAAAATGTCCTTGGAGTCCAATTGTGGTCTGCCTAGTTATGGGAATATGTTTGGGTCTCGTGTGGACCAGTATATCCTTGAGGTTTCTTCCTCTGCGATGTGCATGCATCGGTTTCTCTAGGTCCAGATTGCCACAATTCAGTATCCTCCAGTGTTTGTTAATAATTCTGGACACTTCATTGGACACTGTGGAGTAGGTCGTGACGCATATTGGTCTTTTGTCTTCGTCTTTATCCTGTGGTTTATCTTCCAGGAGTGCATCCCTATGGTTGTTCTTGGCTCTTTTCATCGCCTTATCAATAGTCCTAGTGGGGTATTGTCTTTGTATCAATTTCTTTTTCAAGTCCCCAGCCTGTGTTTTGAACTGACTCAGTTCTGTGCAATTGCGTCTCAGTCGCAAAAATTGTCCATATGGTAGGTTCTCCCTTAGATGTCTGGGATGAAAACTATCATATCGCAACAGGCAGTTCCTGGAAGTTGGTTTGAAGTGTGTGGTGCTCTTAAGTCTGTTATCTTCAGCGTAGATATTGAGATCCAGGAACACCATAGATTGGTTCGAGATTGTGCTTGTAAATTTTAAGTATGCATTTTGGTTGTTTAGCCAGATCACAAAGTTGGAAGCAGTTTTTGAATCACCATCCCAGATGATGCAGATGTCATCAATATACCTTTTCCAGGTATTGATGTGGGGTCTGTATGGGTTGTCTGTATGCAGTATTTTGTTTTGCTCTAGGTGGTGGACATACAGTCCAGCTAGACTTGGAGCAAATGTACTGCCCATACTGGTGCCATGGGTTTGTAGGTAGATAGTCTGGTTATACTGAAAAAAGTTTTGTTGTAGTGCCAGGGAGATGCATTCAAGCACTAAGCTGCGTGGAGTTTGGTACCTCCATGAGTTGGTAAACAGTACTTCCTCTATAATTTGGAGTGTTTCTTCATGTGGAAGACTTGTATATAAACTCTCTACGTCGAGGCTTAGTAGGAGTTGTTTTTTTGGATCAAAAGTTTTCTCCTCAAGTAGTTGTAGGACTGACTTTGTGTCCTTCAGGTAGGTGTTGGTAGACTGTACCAGAGGGCGCAAAAAGGCATCCGCAAACTTGGACAGTGGCTCAAGGATGGAGCCGATCCCTGATACTATGGGTCTTCCCGGCGGGTTGTTGATGTTCTTATGGATCTTGGGGATGCTGTAGAAGTATGGAACTCATGGTGAGGGTTGTTGTAGAAACTCCGCTTCTTTTTTGCTCAACCAATCGTGAGCTAAACCCTCCTCTACCATGCCCACAATCCTGATGCGTAACTTTTCAGTGGGGTCTTCCAAAAGGATTTTGTAATTACGTGGGTCCGACAGGAGGCGCATACATTCAGCATTGTAAGCGTTTAGGGTTTGTAGAACAATGGCTCCGCCCTTGTCTGCCGGCAGACAACCCGCCGGGAAGACCCATAGTATCAGGGATCGGCTCCATCCTTGAGCCACTGTCCAAGTTTGCGGATGCCTTTTTGCGCCCTCAGTCCCAACCCACTCTCTCAATCCATGCTAGAAACCGTATCCGTGTATCTATCCTAGATCTTCCTCCCGCCTCCGGCCCGTTCCCGATCCCTGACTCCCTGTGTCCTCTGGCTCAGACGAACCCACATCCTGCTCACTGCCCTCCCCACCTCCGCCGACCTCTGCATGTGCCTTGTACAGACTCCAGAAGTTCTTGGGGCGACTCTTAGGAGGGAGCAGTTCACTATATACTTCCGATTGGGTGCAGCAGTATAACATGTCTCTGTTCCATTTCTCCTTAGTAGGTAACGGGCCCCTCATCCAGCAGGTGGCGACAACTCGTCTGGCCATAAGGAAAGCCACATCCACCATACGCCGTAATGCAACCGGAAGTGGCTTCGAATATCCAAGCAGGGCCAGCGCCGGGGAGAACTCAATCTCCGTATGCAGTAACAGGCTCATTTCCGAGAACACTTCTCCCCAAACTTTTTGGATCCCGGGGCAGTTCCACGCCATGTGCAGGAAGTCAGCAACTTGTGCATGGCAGCGTTCGCACTCCGGGGACTGTCTCAGACCGTATCTGTGTAGTCTCTCCGGCGTGTAGTAAACCCGGTTCAAATATTTGAAATGCACCAGTCTGTGCCGTCCGTTCAGTGAAATTTTTTTCGTGCTGACACAGCAATAGGTCCACATTGCATCATCTATCTGCGTCTGCAGGTCGCGCTGCCACTCTGCTCTGGCTTTGGAGGGTTGGAGTTGTTTATGACGAACTCCCAATTTATTTAGGTTCGTTACCAACTTGCGAGAGGACACTGTCTTAATGACGTAAGTGAGCTCCGGCAATTCAGATGGCTCTGCCAGCTCCGGGCCCAAGATTTCCTGCATCGCGCTACGGAGTCTGTGATATTGAAAGCGTGTTAACAACGACGCTTCAGCCCGCACGGGGGGCAGCTGTTCCCATGCCTTCACCGTCCCATCTATGAACAAGTCTTCCAATTTCGTGATCCCAAGATCTGCTAGCGATCTTGTGACTCCTCTCTCCAGCAGCAGAGGGAGCCATATTGCCCATTCGATTGGCATGAGGGGGGAGTACAGTAAATCACATCCCTGCGCCTTCGCCAGCTCATGCCAGGCATGGTTCGTGGCTTTTATGGAGTCAAGCTGGCCAATCCTACGGTCCACCGGAAGGCAGACCGTGGCCGGCAATGGCGTGGGCTTCGCGAACAAGCGTTCTAGGATTACATGCAGAGTGCGAGGATGCCCGTGTATCCACGAGTGCAAGTGAGCTGCCTGTGCCACCCTGTAATATCTTTCCATATCCGGAGCACCTAGGCCCCCCATTTCATATGGCAGTGTCAGTACTCTCCATTGAATTCTAGGCTGTCCACCCCCCCAGGCAAGTCGCGTTAGAGCTTGTGTCAATTGTTTGAAGAAGGCCTTCGAGAGGACAATAGGTAAATTATTGAACAGAAACAGAAACCTAGGCAGAACTACCATTTTCACGATAGCAATCCTACCCATGAGCGACAGGGGGAGCCTGCACCATATTTCTACGTCATCAACTAACTTGGAAAACGCAGTCCCATAGTTCTCCCGGAGCAGAGTTTTGGGGTCCGTGTGAAGTCGTATTCCCAGGTATCGTACCAGGTCCGTGGACCACTGCAGCGGATATTCCATCTCGAATGGTTCCGTGACTGGTGTTAGGGGGAACACAACTGACTTGGCCCAGTTGACCTTTAGGCCCGAGAGGGCCCCGAACCGCACAACCTCTCTGATCACTGACTTAAGGTTAGATTCCGGATCCCGAACATACAGCAGGGTATCGTCAGCATACGTGGAGACACCAATTTTGTATGTCGGGAAGTTGATACCTTCAGCCGCGTGATATTCCCTAATAGCGCAAGCCAAGGGTTCCGCAATCAAGGCGTATAAGAGCGGGGAGAGGGGGCACCCCTGCCTCGTACCTCTACTTATTCCAAAGGCGTCTGTGACATAGTCCCCTACTCGTAGTCTGGCAGTGGGTGTATGATATAAAGCCCCTAACATTTGCAGGAAGGGTTCTCCCAACCCCAATTTCCTCAGCACCCTGACCATGAACGGCCACTCGACGGAGTCGAAAGCCTTTTCCATATCCAGGAAAACTGCGATCGCTTTTTTGTCTTGTCGGACATGCTGCATCGTTCCCAACACCGTACGAATATTATAAGTCAAGTTACGGTCTGGGACGAACCCGGCCTGCTCCGGGGCCACTAGGTCTGGGACTAGGAGGGCCAAACGTGTGGCCAGAATTTTTGCATAAAGCTTGGCGTCTACGTTCAATAAGGAGAGTGGACGATAGGAACCGCACAAGTCGGGAGGTTTCCCAGGTTTCAAAATTGTGACTAAAAGCGCTTCACTCATGGTTAGGGATACACTCCCCTCCTCGCATACGTCGTCAAAGAGGGCCAACAGGTGAGGGATCAGTTTATCTAAGTATACTTTATAAAAGCCCACTGTGAGGCCATCCGCCCCAGGGGCGCTTCCGTCACGCATCCCTCCCAAAGCGTCCCTAATTTCGTCCTCTTGTATCGGTGTCGACAAGAATTCCCTCTGTGCGTTCGTCAGGAAAGGCATTTTAATATAGCTAAGGTAGCCCTCAATCTCTTCTTCCATATGGGAAGCCTTAGACTTATAGAGGTCAGCATAGTAGTCTTTCAATTCGCCTATAATCTCAGACTCATCTGTCAGAACCTCTCCTGTAGCAGTTCGGAGTTCCTCTATTACCAACGGTTTCCTTTCCTGTCTCAGTATTCTGGCTAGGACAGAGCCAGGTCTGTCACCCTCCCCATAAGTCCGTGCCGTGGCGTATTTGCCCATGTGGTGCACCTCCCTATCTGCCTCTTCATTATATTCAGCTAGTAGTGTTTTGAGCTGTTCTGCAACAGCAGTGTCCGGATCAGTGCGCTGTCTATTCTCGGCATACTGCAATAGCGATTCAAGGTGTTTCAATCGCTGTCGAATGGCCTTAAGCACACCGGAGTGTTTAGCCATAGCCATCCCTCTAATGTAAGCCTTGAATGTGTCCCACAGCGTTTGGAAACTATCAACTGACCCCAGGTTAGTCTCAAAAAAGGTGTCTATGTCATTCGCCAGCTCCCCTCTAAATACTTCATCCAGCAACGAGTAGGGAGGGAATCGCCACGTGAATGGGGGAATCCGCTTTGTAGGGGTCTCTAGGGTCAAAAGCAGCGGAGAATGGTCCGACAGAGTCCTTGGGAGCACCGTACATCCCCGGGCCCAAGGGAGAAGTGTTTGGGATGCCAGGAAGTAATCAATTCTCGTGTGGATGTCGTGAAAGGCTGAGTAGTGTGTAAAACCCCCCTGCATGGGATGTTTGTAGCGCCACACATCCACAATGTCGAGTTTGAGAAGTTCTACCTGCATCAGTAGTGCCGCGGCGGAAGGTGGACGGGATGGCCCTCTGGATCTATCCCTGGTAGGGTCAAATACAAAATTGAAATCCCCACCCCAAAGCATATTAGAGGAAGCATAAGATCTGCAGAGCCTGGCCAGTGTCGCATAGAACTCTGGGTTATCAAAGTTCGGCCCATACACGTTTATCACTATAAAGTCATGTCCTTTTCCCACACACCTGGTTATCAAATAGCGACCTTCAGAGTCAGCCGCCAATAGTGTCTGCTTCAAGTGGGAACGAGGATTCACCCATGTTACCACCCCTCTGGAGTGCGTAGTGAAACCCGCTGCCAGGCTATTACCCCCCATACCTCTTGTGGCGTGCATCTTACTCTGAGGGGGGAGGTGGGATTCCTGTATGAGGGCCAGATCAATATGGTGCCTGTGTAGGTAGTGCAGCACTTTCCTGAGTTTACGGTGGTCATTCAGCCCCCTGACATTCCAGGTTAATACTTTCAGTGTGGTATGATCATCATCTTCAGATGCACCATTCAACTCAGCCATGATAGATTAAAAGTACAGTGTTTGTGCACAATAGCCTCTCCCGGCTGGTAAATTGTCTCTGCAGGTACACACCCTGTGTGAACATTCCATGCCCAACATAAACATTCGAGATCATGCGGAATTCAAGACACACAACCATAACCGTGCTGCAATAATATCCCCCCACCCAACGACCCCCCCACCCACTGCAGGCCACCCCCAACCTGGCCAGACAGAACCCCTCCCCATTCCCCAAATGCAAACTTGAAACCATTCCCTGAGTACTCTCTAATGAAGGTAGCACGGGGAAATGCTGGGCCAAAGGCTCTAGGGCGGAGGTCACCATGTGAGTCACACACTCGTGTGTCGGTGAACTATCGCTGCAGACTAGCCCTCAGCGCCATTACCCCAAACAATTTTCCCACAACGGACACGCTCCGACATGCGGTCCATGCGGTAGGTGAGTGCGTCGATTTTCGTACCTATGGAGGCCATGCTGTCCTGTAGCCCCTTTTCCATGGAGACTAGCATGTCTTTAATGTCAGTGTACATAGTGTTCTCTGAGCCGGCGCTCTGCTGGGATGGGTTAGGCGGCGATTCCTCAGGGGTCCTGGTCTTACGCTGTTCGAACGCCAATTTCGTTTGGGTCCTGTCGTTCTTACCCATAGTGCGACACCGGGCGTGGGCAACGCTCTGCCTCCAATCGCGTGGTCCAACCGGGGAGGGGTCCCCCACCAGCAGAGTCGCACCCCCAATATCCGCAGTGTTCTTTTGTAGCCGGGGAGCAGGAGCAACGGGGAGCCACTGTAGTTAACACACTTCCAAGTTCAGTTCGGCTGTACTCCCCAGTCTCTGCCCGCGTAGCAATGGCGCAGTCAATTTTCCCAGTGGTTAGACACACGTGCTCACAGGTCCGTAGGCCTCCGATGTCCTAAGGTCGAATGCTCCGGCGGCGCGTCACTCCCAGTGTCCAGTAGCTGCCCCTCTCTACCTCCCGCTGCGCAATGCAATCGTTTTCCAGTATTCAATCCCCCAAGCTTGTTTGCTCCGGTGCACAGGCCACTCGCGTCACATGAGGTGCAGACCCCGCGGCATACCTCAGGTCCTGGGGGGGTGAGAGCGGGTATCAGTGGCCAGGGCCGCTATGCCCGTGGGCAGCCGCCGACCGATCCTCAGGTTACAGGCACCCCGAGCAGAACGACCTCCGGGGCTCGGCAACAGTCCCCCTCGTGGTCCCGCACCAGCACTCTGTCCGCTGGGGCTGTCTGAGTCAGCCGGCACTCCAGTGGTTTCCCAGCAGTCAGGGGAAAAGCAGGTCCGCCGGGCCTTACGCCGCCGCCAGCCGCACGTCGGTGCACGCACTCCGGCCAGTTCTCCAGGCAAGGCCGCTGCTTTTGGGCCTAGTGGCGCGAACGTCTGCGAGTCTCGTATCTTCCCCCGTACCACCGCCGATTTGCTCCGGAAGGCTCACCGGGGGTGTCAGCAGGGGTCAGCACACCGCCACTCACTCAGAGAGCTGTGGGGGTCCGTCTAGGAAGGATAATGAAATATATTTTTCGGGAAATGGCGCGGAGCTCCGCTCTTACACGTCTGGCATCGACGCCGGCAAGCTCCGCCCCCCCACTACAAGATATTATCTATTGTATACATATAAGTATACAACAACAGGACTATTCGGGTGTGGCAATTGACTGAATGACACCATGTCACAGATGTCCCTGACACCAGAGTGTAAAAAGGTCTAAGAGAGGTACATTATGCAAAGACTAGAATTAGAGACTAGAAATTGCGTAGGAAGTGAACGAAAAAGAGTTTGATCAGACAGACAGCCCCATGCAAGTGGCGATTGTAAGAAAAAGATACTTCCAATTTTTTCAGGTAGCAATATATTGTGGATCACAATGTCCCACAGTCAATTTGCACTGATCTTGTACAGCAGGGTTCGGATGGACACATGGTTATGGGAACAAATATTTGTCATGTAAATACAAATTTGGGCAGCAATACACTCAGAATAATTCTCACGCAAAAACAGGTCTCATATATTGACACAACATAGTGAGTTATATCACACCAAAGTAAAACATTAGATATGCCTATGCAAAACATATGAAAATAACTCCTGGACTTTTGAATTCCTGGTTTAGGTTTAGAGGAAGGTACATAATATATCCACAGTTAACCTAATCTTCAAGAAATACAAACATCTCCTTATCGATGTTAAGACCACATTCCAATGTTCTCAATTTACAAATCCACGAGGCCTCCAGTTTACTCAAGCTGTGAACTTTGTCCCCCCTCTTGTATTCTCATCAATAGTATCAAGTCCATGAAATTTCACACAAGACAGCTCTGCTGGACCATTTGTTGCATTAAAATGTATCGCTAGAGGATAACTGGTGTTTACGTTTCTAATGCCGTTTGTGCTCCTGTATTCTCACTTTAACAGGTCTAATTGTGCTGCCCACGTAAATGTTGTGACAAACACAGACAATACAATATACCATAAATTTGGTGTTGCAGTTCATGAACGAGTTGATCGTATATTCTCTTTTGAGTATTGTATTTAAATCGTTTAATCTTATCCAGCGTATGGGGACAGACAGAACAGTGACCACATTTGCAGAAACAAACCGGCGGTGTGCCTAGCCATTGTGTGGTCCTTTTGTAGGCTCCTGGATTGTAGAAACTTGGACTGAAAATATTTTGCACGCTTTGGCCTCGTTTAAAAACAATGCTTGGTTTCTGGGTTGTGACCTTTTTGATATCTGGGTCCACCTATAAGATGTGCCAATGCTTGTTTAAAATTTTGTATAGCCCATTACCAGATGAGTTGTATGGGGTTACCATGGACACTCTTTCTTTATATTTGTTGCCCTTATCCAACTTGGGTTTATATGTTAACAATTTGTTTCGATTTAATCCAAGTGCCTTCCTTTTAGCTTTCTCAAGTATCTTGGTGTTATAACCTCTGACTTTAAATCTATTGATGGTATCGAGCATTTCTCTCTTATAAATCTCATCCTCACTACAGTTGCGTCTTAAACATGTGAGTTCCCCAAACGGAATAAAATTAATTTTGGATCTTGGTTGTCAAGTATTTACATGTAGAACGGCATTACAGGCAGTTGTTTTTCTGTGTAGCGCCGATAGGCTCAAACCATCTTTAACATACAGTCTCAGGTCAAGGAAGGCAATGTCTTCCTTACTAAACTGGTAAGTAAAAATTATGTTGTAAGTGTTGGAATTAAGAAAAGAGCAGGAATCATGTAACAATTTGGTGTCACTAGTCCATATTTACAAAATGTCGTCTATGTAGCGACCCCAATAAATTACATGATTGATCAGTGAGTCAGGACATTTTGACCAGATGAAGAAATTTTCCATCCAGCCTACGAACAAATTTGCAAACAAAGGGGAAAATTTAGATCCCATGGCTACTCCTTTGTGCTGTTTGAACCAGGTACCATTATGCAGGAAAACATTGTTCTCCAGAACCAGGGTAATCATGTCCAATCAATCAATCAATCAATCATAGCATTTGTAAAGTGCTCTACTTACCCACAAGGGTCTCAAGGCGCTGGGGGGGTGGGGGGGGGTGCGGGGGGGAAGAGGAATGCTGCTACTGTTCAAAAAGCCTGGTCTTGAGGAGTCTTCTGAAAGTCAGCAGGTCTTGGGTCTGCCGTAGGTGGGCAGGGAGGGTGTTCCAGGTCTTGGCGGCGAGGGAGAACAATCTGCTGCCGGAGGTTGCTCTTCGGATGTGTGGAACTGTGGCAAGGAGGAGCTCAGCAAAGCAAAGCTGGCAGGTGGGGGTGTAGAAGCTGAGTCCTCTGTTGAGGTACGCTGGTCCGTTGATGTGGAGTGCCTTGTTTGCGTGGGTGAGGAACTTGAAGGTTATCCTCTTGTTGATGGGGAGCCAGTGCAGGTCTCTCAGGTGGGCTGTGATATGGCTGCGATGAGGGATGTCAAGGATCAGGCGTGCAGAGCCGTTTTGGGTGCGTTGAAGTCATTTCAGGAGTATGTCCAATAGCATCATCGTATGCTCCCAAAGAGAGGCATCTCTAGTAGCCAGGAAATGTTTAACTGCTTCCAACCCCACAGTGGCAGGGATTGAGGTGTAGAGAGAATAGATGTCTAACGTTACAAAACAGCATTCACCAGTCCAGGTAAAATCACTTAGTTGGTTCATTAAGTCCTTAATTTCTATGATAAAAGAAGGTACATTTCTAACCAAGGGTGTGAGAAATTGGTTGATGTATTCAGAGATGTGTTCAGTGGATGAACCAATACCCGAAATGATTGGCCTAGCAGGGGGAAAACCTCCCAGTTTGTGAATTTTTGGTAGAATGTACATACATGGTGCCACCGGATGGAGAATAAACAGATACTTAAACTCTTGATCAATGATTAGACCAAGCTCCCTTCATCTCTTAAGATTCCTCTACAGCAGAGTAGTTATTGTCTTCATAGGATTTGAAGTAAGTGCAACATAGGCACTGGTATCTGATAACTGGTAAACAGACAAAATATCGACTTTAAAATATCGAATGGACAAAATATCGACTTCAAAATATAGAATGGACAAAATATCGAATGGACAGAATATAGTCATCAAAAATATCGTTTTTAAGGTAAGTAATGTAATATCGAATTTTATAAATATAGAAAGTCAAAATATCGAAGAATATATTATAGGTTATTAAAATTATCGAATTTTTAATAATATCGAATTTTGTTATAGTGTTTTGTATGTTAGTATATGTGTGAAAATTGTATATTTATGTTATAATTTATTTTAAGTAATGAATTTTATGTTATTTAATTTTTGCGTAATTTAATTCTGTAGCGGGTTGTGGGTTTATAGGGGAATAGGGTGGGAAGTAATTTAATTATAATTAAGTAAATATTTAAATTTATTTATTGGTATTTATTTTGAATTAATTGTTAATTAATTTTTATTTGGTAATTAATTAAATTTTAATTGGCAATTAATTTTACTTGATTGATTAATTGATAATTATGTTAATTTTACTAATTTATTTTCTGTAGCGGGTTGTGGGTTTATAGGGGAATATGGTGGGAAGTAATTTAATTGTAATTAATACAATATTTAAATGTATTTATTGGTATTTATTTTGAATTAATTGTTAATTAATTTTTATTTGGTAATTAATTACATTTTAATTGGCAATTAATTTTACTTAATTGATTCATTGGTAATTATGTTAATTTTACAAATTTATTTTCCGTAGCGGGTTGTGGGTTTATGGGGGAATAGGGTGGGAAGTAATTAAATTACAATTAATTAAATAATTTAATTTATTTATTGGTATTTATTTTGAATTAATTGTTAATTAATTTTCAATTGCTAATTAATTGTTCATTTGTAATTAATTTGTATTAATAGGTAATTAATTGTAATAATCAATTTTTATTTTTATTTTTAATTGATTATTTTATTATATTATATTAAATTGGTAATTAATTTTAATTAATTTTTTATAGGTGTTAATATATATATTTTTTAAATATTATATGAAGTATTTACTTTCCTTACTGTTGCGCTCACTGGAGTGGGAATAGTAATTTTTACCCCTACGCTATCCAACGCTTTCCCTACTGTTCACTCACTGGAGTGGGAATAGTAATTTTTGCCCCTACGCTATCCAACGCTTTCCTACTGTTGCACTCTCAGGAGTAGGAATAGTAATTTTTACCCCTACGCTATCCAACGCTTTCCCTACTGTTGCACTCACTGTAGTAAGAATTGCAATTTTTACCCATACGGTATCCAACGCTTTCCCTACTGTTGCACTCACTGGAGTGGGAATAGTAATTTTTACCCGTACGCTATCCAACGCTTTCCCTACTGTTGCACTCACTGTAGTAAGAATTGCAATTTTTACCCATACGCTATCCAACGCTTTCCCTACTGTTGCACTCACTGGAGTGGGAATAGTAATTTTTACCCCTACGCTATCCAACGCTTTCCCTACTGTTGCACTCACTGGAGTGGGAATAGTAATTTTTACCCCTACGTTATCCAACGCTTTCCCTACTGTTTCACTCACTGGAGTGGGAATAGTAATTTTTACCCCTAGGCTATCCAGCGCTTTCTCTACTGTTGCACTCTTTGGAGTGGGAATAGTAATTTTTACCCCTACGCTATCCAGCGTTTTCCCTACTGTTGCACTCAAGTTCAAGTTCAAAAGACCTTTATACGAATTTCATAAAATTCATAAAAGTACCACATAAAAACAATTCATTTACATTACACATTATTACAAAAAATTCATGATTAAAATGTGATACAATTTTAATGAGGCTAATTTCAAGGATTTTCCATCATTTTGCGCACTCGTGTTATCAGTCTCAGAAAAGTGCTAGTGCGAAAGATTAATTCATCTGAATCCAGGGAAACCAACATTAAATAAGACTCCTCGAGCGAGAGGGGTCTATGTTTCTTAAAATATGGAGTTAAAAACCATTCGATATATCTTAGATAAAATTTACAAAAGAATAGGAAGTGTAAATCATCCTGTGTTTTGACACCATCACACGGACATGGATTATAATCAGTGCTGTGTCGATAACCCAAAGGGAAGGACGACAAAAATTTCACTGAACCCGCTCTTAAACGAAACAAGAGTGATCTCTCCCAGCTGGTCATGGGTAGAGTAACATAGGGCGGGAGTGGTTGCCTACACAGTTCGTTTCCCATATATTTTACAACAGTTGATTTTGATAATTCTCTTCCCATCCGTTCAGATTTATAAAGTGCATACAGTGCGTGTTTAACCTCAATATTATCCTTGAGCTCAATCCTGGTGGGGTCGGAGAAAAGATTACCTCTGTCCACGGCGCTCAGTGTTTTGAAGACTCCTGAGAGCCATGGAATCTCCATGCCATGGTCACAATTTAAGCAATCCTTTATAATATTTTGTGTGAGGGTGGCTGAGTTGTTCCTCCAAACCCTGACCCAGAATAGTGCTGGTCTGGCTCTGATAAAATCACATACATAGGGAAGATTTAATTCATTATGAAAGATAAAATCAGAAGATGAGATTGGGGCGCCCAGTATTTTTCTGCAAAAACGACTTTCTTCCCCCTGAATGCATGGGTTACTTTCCAACCCCCAAACCTCAGCTCCATATGAGGCTACTGGTAGGCACTGTAGTCTAAAAAAAATTAAGATAGCTCTTGTGGCACCTATTTTCTTCGGGCGAGGCAAGCTCAAGATAGAATTGGTGGCTTTCGAGAACTTGCTTGTGGCGTGGGCCAAATGCCCACTCCACGAGCCGTTCGCAGCGAAAACCAGTCCTAAATATGGAAATGTAGGGACAGATTCAAGTTTATCTGTCCCTATATGTATGGTGTTGAGCTTCCGTTTCCCAGGGCCGCATGACATGATAAAAGATTTTTTTTAATTTACACGCAGATCTAATCCCTCCATATATTGGACAAAACTTTGAACAAGTAAGCGGAGGGCATTTGGTGTGCGGCCCATAAGCAGCGCATCATCTGCGTATAATAGCACTGGTAGAGGTTTCCCCAGGATTATCGGTACGTCACTAGTGACTTGTTTAAGACTTCCGGCTAAGCCATTAATGTAGATAATGAACAACAGGGGTGCTAAAACGCACCCCTGTCTCACCCCCCTGCCGATATCAATAGCTCCAGAGACTTCTCCACCCATCCCAATCCTGACCTGTGCTTTAAGATCAGTATGGAGATAAGCCAAGAAGTTAACAAGAGCCTCGCCTAGCCCATAATTCAATAAAGTGGTCCAGAGTTTAGATCTATTCACTAGATCAAAGGCGGATGAAAGATCCATAAAAGCAAGGTAGATGGGGGATGATCGAGCAATGCTATACTTGTCAATTATCAATTTTAGGTTCAAGCATTGCTCCACTGTCCCCACCCTGCTCCTGAATCCCATCTGACACGGGTCCAGTAAGTCAGTGTCTTCAGTCCATTCGAGCACCCTGTTATAGATTACTCGCCCCAAAATTTTTAAGGTGTTATCCAAGAGGGAGATCGGACGATAGTTGACTAGGTCCGACCTGCCTCCCTTTTTAAAGATTGGGACGATGGTGCTGGTTGCCCAAGTAGTGGGCATGGGCGCTGTTGGCAAGCTGTTAAAGACATTAAGAAGAATTGGTGCCCATAAACCCGGGCTATGCTTAATGATATCAATGGGAAAACCATCCGGGCCTGGTGCCTTGTTTCCAAGGCTCTCTTTTATAGCTATTTCTACTTCGTGGGCATCAATCTGTAGGCCACACAACTGTCCAGGGCTGAAAGTCATCGACTTCTCAGGTGGTGCGGCATAGATTTTAGAGAAGTGGGCCTGCCATAAACTACTAGTTATATTACAGCTAATTGGTGTTAGCTTTTTACCCATTTCTCTTGTTTTCCTGACTGCAGACCAGAAGGGCCCGCTGCCCCCCAGATTTGCGCTGGCGACCAGCGATTCCCACTGTTCCGAGAGTAGTGCGACCTTTCTTCTAGCTATTTTAGATTTGTACTGTTTCCTAGCTGTCTTAACAGTCGTTATACACCTGGGTTTAGTGGTAAGTGCCCTTCGTAATTCCCTATTTGCCAGTGAACAAGCCGAATCAAAAAACCTTGGTTCTTTCCCTTTCTTTGGTAACGGTACTGACAAGAGAGTTTTTATAGTTGAACATAGTTTGCCAAAGTCAGTAATTATCCTGTGATGATTACCGTCCATGGATAAGCAGGAGTTAATCAGATGGGGGTATTTAGTTTGTACACTATCCAAAATTACCCCGCTGTCAACCCCCCTCCATTTCAATCGCAAACCATCAGCCGCGGGTGTGATATCCCTTGCACCATTTAAGTTCGTGTAAACCGAACTAGGGGCTAAGTCCAGAGTTACTGTGAGTGGATTGTGATCGCCAAACGATGACTCCATCACTGTGGACTTTACTACACAATCTATTAAATGGGGTGACATAAAGATATAATCAATGGTGGAACTGCTGTCCCTACCTCTGAACGTAGGAGCATGAGAAGGACTAGAGGTGTGGCCTGTTTCCATGGCATCACCAAGGGTGAACTCAGTTAGTATGTTGGCTAATTCAATGCCCCTTCGTTCCGCTTGATCTAAGTGGGTCCTATTCTCAGTCCCGTAATTCTTTGGTATCTTTGCATGGAAGTCACCCCCAATTAAAATCCCTGATCCAACATCAGCCTGTGGACTAAATTCCAGGTTGTGTAGGGTCTTTGAAAGTGCCTCAAAGTTCTTATTAGGTACACAATAAAAATCATTATTATAAAAATTGATTAAATAAATCCGGGTCTTTAACTTGTATTCAAGAATTTGTATATTCGGATTCCCTCTAGACAAATCTCTGATTGTGCCACCAGCCAATATCTTAATCCCAATGAACAAACCGCCCACTGCTCGGCCAAAACTAGGTTTGGGCGCTGTTACACTGAAGCAGTGATAGCCCTCTATGTGTAGGTTCCCAACAGCCCAAGTCTCCTGAAACATAACAATGTCTATGCCATCAATTATCTTGGCCTGAGAATCTGAGAGCCTTGGTTCTAGCCCAGCTACATTCCAGCTAAGAATTAACAAACCACGATGGCTGGGATGTCTAGTAGGCTTATTCCTAAGACTCCTCGCTATATTCACATCGGGTTCAGGGAATGTGGGAATTTTATATTCATGTGTGGCTAAAAGTGTAGCAGTGTGGTCATGTATTGATGTTCCCTGGGTGGCGTTAGCTGGTGTTACTAGTGAGTGTTCCTCATTAATGTTGCCAACTACTAGACAGCCGCTATTGCCATCTGTAGGAAGGTGGATACCTGGCTATGGTTGCCCCCAACTTTTTGCCTAGTGTTTTGCTGGTATCTGACTTAGTTGGCCTGGGATCTTGCTATCCAGGACCCCAGGCTTCCTGCTCTCTCTGTTAAAATGGACTCCATGTACCCTAGGTACATATCTAATTGGATACTGAGTCACCTTATCAGTCCCTGTATAGTATACCTTAGGTATCCAGGGCATAGGTGTACCCAGGGCCTACCAGGGGCTGAAGCATGTATTATGCCACCCCTGGCTGGCCATCCAAAGCTGACACAACTGTCTGCAAGACAGCTGGGGAAAGGTGGTGTAATCACTCTTTGCTTTAGATATAGTATACCTATATCTAACCCTAAAATGGACACATATATACCTATCAGTCACTCCTATGGCAGGCCTTATCAATCCTGAAGGCAGAGTGCTTGGAATTATGTGAGATGGTACTCTGGCATGAGCTGAGCCCGTTTGCAGCTTGCGGAACCAAGTCCAAATAGCTGTTCCATGATAACGCTATACCATATACTCTTAAGTGCATTATAATCCTCGCAGTTAAATGCTAACTTTGGTATAGCTTTATCAAAACATGTCGAGTAAGGTGTCATACGAATTGGAATACTAACCCCTCGCCAATTCTGGCGACGGGGTTAGCATTCCACCCTTCTAGAGGGACACGACATGTATGTAACTGCGAACCCCGGTTAAAGTTAGACATAGCCTCAGCTCCACAAAATGGATGCTGCCACCGAGACACCAGTCTGCCCTCCTGCTGCTGGGAGTCCTTCCAGCAACGGAGGCCTGGACAAAGGGTTTCCTGTCAGGGGCGGTGCGAGCACCATCCCAGACAGGTTTTTGTGTATCCCAGGTAGGCAGGGCTGAAAGGAAGGTGACTGCAAAGTGGCACCCCGTTGCTCACTGTGCATAGGCCGGCTCAAACCAGTTCCTGGGGCACCCCAGCCCCTGAGCTGGGGAGAGACCGGACAAAGGAGAGGGGTGTAACCACCCCCCTCCTAGTCCCACCCATAGGGCAGGACTTAGTCGCGTGCCAGCCCCTTTTCTTAGTATAAAGATAGGAGCAGGCCCCCTTCCCAAATTAGATAATTCTGAATCTTGACTACTTTCCACGAAAGGACTCTTGACTTTCTCTGAAGACTCTCCCTTGTGTCTAAGGAGTAGCCACCCTGCACCAGCAGGCACCATCGAAGCTCTTGCGGTTTTCTGTAGTCCATCCTCCGGATCAAGACTGCCCAGCTCGGCGAGACCCGGTCTTCCCGCCATCTCTGACCTCTACCTACATCATCCAGCGCTGAGATTCGTGGGTGTGACGAGACCCGTGGGACCGGCCATCTTCAAGACCTGCACGATGCTTCACCAGCACGACCCCCGAGTGGCCCTCGAGTAAGTGCACTGGGGTTTGAGAAGCCCTAACCCTGAGCAGCTTCAGCACCGAAGTCCAGCCCCCCAGCCTCCACGAGATCTGCGTGGGGCCCTTCTGCTCTCTGCTGCTCACCGCGTTGTCCGGCTACTTGCCTGCTGGCTTGTGGCCCTCCTGATGACGATCCACGACACTTCCACCGCTGGTCTGGTTGCTCCAGACTGGCCCTTGCTCCCCTCAAACAGAGGAGCACCCTGGACCCTCCTGGTCCACTCCAGACGTCATCTTGAGTCCACCACGTGGGCTTGACTTTGCCAAGGCTTGTTGCTCCAATCTTGGTTTCAGCAGCACTGACAGCAGACACCCTTGTGGGACAGCTCGCCCCTCCATCCTGGTCGCCGACAACGCCTCCTGGTCCGAGAGACTGCAGAGCCAAGCGTCGCCCACTCACCTGGTCGAGGTGCCCTCATCCGGTGCCATCCTGGTGCCCATCTGATCACTGGCTAGTGATCAAGAACTGAGTCCCCTCTGCTTTCAGGTCATCTTCAACTCCGATCCAGGCTTGGATCCCATCGAACTTCATCACTGGTCGCCTGCCAGCAACTTCTTCTTTCAGGCTCCATAGACTGTAACGAGGATTCCCGACGTCTTTTGAACCCTATGCAGCCGCGGCCCCTGGGCTAGGTAACTCGAGCATTTCGGTGCTCCAACGTAGGTCCACTATCTAAGTGTCCAGATCCTTTTTCGTTTTCAGCCTAACTAGTCGGATTCGTCCGATAACACTAACTTTACGAAAGCTAGCATCCATAGACTTCTCACCGCATCCCGCGTGAGAGTGCACACTCTGCACCCAATCTCCCTAGGCCTCCTGCTCATAATCTGATGATTCAGTAGTGTGTCCCTAGCGATCCTGAAGCCTCTGGATCTTGTTACTTACCTGCTAGTATTTCGCATTCCACTTTTGTAGTATATGGTTTTTCGTGCCCCTCTGGCATTTGTGTAAATTGTGCAACTTAAAGTATTTTCCTAAGAGTTTTGTATTGTGCTTAGCTCCCTGACTCATAAAGAGATCAGGGTAGAACTGTTATTAATAAATATCCTATATTTTTATAACAACTTGTGTGGTGTCCTTTCACTTGGTGTTCAAGGGGTATATGTGATGGTAAAACAGCTGGCTTAACACGCCCTCTAGAGTTTAGCCTGAAGACTGCTCGTGTCCATGCTACTAGGATAGCTGATCTGAAAGGTTGACTTACAACCAATCATCAATAAGGGTTGTTTGGTATGATACAAAGTGGTCACTAGAATAGTGAGCACTATATATCAGGCCAACTTCTCACATTGGTGTGCAGCGGTTGAGATTTGAGCTTGCTGTTGTTTTACCTCGCACATATCCTAAGAATATCGATTGAAAGATCACATAAGTACCCAGGTACATATAACTTAACTTAGAATACTCTGAGTTCTACTGAACCAGCTGTTGTAGTGTAACAGGGCTTAGCACACCCTGACTACAACTCTTAGCAAGGGATCAGTAGGTAAACCCATAGTGTAGGTAGGTGCATCACTTACACCACACTAGAAGCATGTCTACCCAAGGAGAATCTTCAGAGACTCCCCTTGTGGTTGTAGACCTTCCACAGGTCACTTCCAGATATGCAGGCCTTAGCTTCCAGGAGATGAGACAATTGTGTACCTCCAGGAAACTAAAACAGGGTTCTAACCCTACCACTCCTTTTCTGTTAGGTCTCTAAGAGACTTATGATGCTAGAAAGGCTTCTCATACAGATGGGAGCATGCCCCCCTTAGAAGGTACCCAGGGTGATCCTGACCTCCCTGAAACTGAGGAAGTAGAGGAGGAAGAGGATGAAGAGGTTATTTCTGGGGATGAGGCAGACAATGGTCCTGAGCTAGTCAGGCTTACTAGGGCCAACTTAGACCTGCATAGGGAAGGATCTGGGGGACCCCCAGTACTGACCCTAATCAGGCCTAACTTTGGAGTTAGAAGAGATAGGTCTCATTCTAGGGACTCCAATAGATCTGTGCACTCTCATACCTCTTCTCAGAGGAGAAAGACTTCTCCCCAGAGGAGAATAACTTCCCCTCAGAGAAGAGAACATGAAGCAAGGATGAAACAAGCTAATCTGAGGATTGAGAGGGAAGAACTTGTCCTTGCCAAGGAGAAGCTTGCCTTTGCTAGAGAGCAACAGTTGTGTGGGGTAGTCCCCACTGGTGGCAGCATTATCCCCAAGGATAAAGACAGGAGTTTTGATACTAGACACCTGAGTAAAATAGTGCCCACCCCTTTAAACAAGGGGATGACATCCACAAGTGGATGACTGCTTTGGAGAGGGCCTGCACTGTCCAGTGCATCCCCCCCCAAATCAGTGGGCAGCTATATTGTGGCTCTCCTTTGAAGGTAAAGGTAGAGATAAGCTCCTCACTACTAGAGCTGAGGATGCTAACAATTACCAAGTCCTGAAGAATACACTGATTGATGGGTTTGGCTTAACAACTGAGCAGTACAGGTTGCTGTTCAGAGACACCCAGAAAACTCAGTCTCAGGATTGGGCTGACTTTGTTGATTCTGCCACTAAGGCTTTGGAAGGCTGGCTACTGGGTAGTAAAGTTACTGACTTCACAGGATTGTATAATCTTATTATGAGAGAGCAAGTCTTAAATAATTGTCAGAACCAGTTATTACACCAGCACCTGGTAGACTCTGATCTGACCTCTCCACAAGAATTGGGTAAGAGGACAGACAAATGGGTCAGAACCAGGGTTAGGCCTAAAAACCAAGGTGGTGACCAGAAGAAGGAATCAACCAAGCCTCAAGAGAAGGGTGGGAATAAATCTACAGATCAAACCACATCAGGGCCCCAAAAATCCTCTGAGGAGGGTGGGTCCCAGAATCCTTCCAATACCCAGAAGAAACCTTATTGCCAAACCTGCAAGCAGGTGGGTCATTGGAAAACTGACAGCAGTTGCCCAAAGAACCCCAATAAGGAGAACATACCCCCAAGTAACATTTCCAAGCCCCCTGTTACTACTAGTAGTAATCCCCCAGGTGGTGGGAGTGCCCCCAAGAATTTGGGTGGTTTTACTTTGGGAGTTCCTGTGGACTCTGGCCTAACCAGGTCCCCTAACTTAGATACCCTTGTCTGTGAAGATGGCATGGGGTTTGCCAATTTCACTGATTGTCCCAACACTTTGGGCAAATACAGACAGGAGCCCCTCATCAATGGTTCAAAAGATGAGGCCTATAGAGACACAGGGGCTAGCATCACTATGGTGACCGAGAGCCTAGTCCCCTCAAGGCAACTTATACCTGATGCCACATACCAGGTGACAAACATTGATGGAGTGCCGAAGAGTCATCCCATAGCAGTGGTAAATCTCAGCTGGGGAGGTGTCACTGGCCCCAAGAGAGTGGCAGTGTCATCAAACTTGCCTGTAGATTGCCTACTGGGGAATGATTTAGAGCTCTCAGCCTGGGCTGAAGTAGAGCAAGAAACCCATTCCAAAATGGTAAATCTCCCTGAACAGGTTAGGAGGGCTGTGCCAGTCTCAGCCCAATCTCAAGTAGATTCCCTCCCTGAAAAGGTTAGCAGGGCTGTGATGGTAACAGCCCATACCCAAACTGAGTCCCTTCCTGAAAAGGTTGGTGGGGCTGTGATGGCCACAGCCCAAACTCAGACTGATAATAGTGTTGTGAAGCCTGAAACTATGGATCACTCCACTCAAACAGAGAGCATTGAGGAGGAAGAGAAACCTCCCTCCCACCAGACTTTAGGAAAGGATCAGCCTCCTCAGGGAACTGATCTTGCCCCTTGTGAAGGAGCTGCCCCAGAGGTAGTCAGGCCTAGCCTGGCAGAGCCCCTGATGTCAGTGGACCCTTCCAAGGTGGGACCCAGTCTGGAGCAGGTAACCTGCCCCTCTCTACCCTGCCTCAGCCAGCCCAGGGCTGTAGAGGTCAGGGAGGCCAGTGGTGGACCCCAAAGGGCCCCCTGTCCAAAAGAACTTCCCAATCAGCAGATTAAGGGCACTGAAGCTAGTAGTCCTAGCCAAGTGAAAATAAAACAAACTCCTGAGGGATCCCCCTTAAAATTAGTTAGGGACCTCCCACAGATGGACACTGTTGGGCACAGCCAAACCTGGGACCTAAGAGCCCCAAACCTGACCTGTTCCTCCAGTAAGCCAAACAGAGGGACCCAGCCTCCAGCTGTAGGTAGCCAGAGGTTGACCCTGAGAGCATACAGCAACTCAGTCCTGGAAAGAAAGGCATGTATGGTGGATAGTGATTGGAAGAAGCTGAGCCCAAAATTAGTGGAGCCTCACTTCAGTACTCCATATCAGCACCAGCCTTTTTCTTTACCAAAACACACCACAGGTAGAGATTCCTTATGGTGGAGACCCTCAGATACCCTTAGGGTGAGGGATTGCTTAGTGGACCATGAGATAGGGGTAACCATGCCAGTGCTGCTACTTCCTTATATGGCCACTCAGGCAATATAGACTTACCTGGTCAAGGATAGCCTTATCTCCTTTCGTTTGGGGGGGGGGGGTTATGTAGGAAGGTGGATACCTGACTATGGTTGCCCCCAACTTTTTGCCTAGTGTTTTGCTGGTATCTGACTTAGTTGGCCTGGGATCTTGCTATCTAGGACCCCAGGCTTCCTGCTCTCTTTGTTAAAATGGACTCCATGTACCCTAGGTACATATCTAATTGGATACTGAGTCACCTTATCAGTCCCTGTATAGTATACCTTAGGTATCCAGGGCATAGGTGTACCCAGGGCCTACCAGGGGCTGAAGCATGTATTATGCCACCCCTGGCTGGCCATCCAAAGCTGACACAACTGGCTGCAAGACAGCTGGGGCAAGGTGGTGTAATCACCCTTTGCTTTAGATATAGTATACCTATATCTAACCCTAAAATGGACACATATATTCCTATCAGTCACTCCTATGGCAGGCCTTATCAATCCTGAAGGCAGAGTGCTTGGAATTATGTGAGATGGTGCTCTGGCATGAGTTGAGCCCGTTTGCAGCTTGTGGAACCAAGTCCAAATAGCTGTTCCATGATAACGCTATACCATATACTCTTAAGTGCATTATAATCCTCGCGGTTAAATGCTAACTTTGGTATACCTTTATCAAAACATGTCGAGTAAGGTGTCATACGAATTGGAATACTAACCCCTCGCCAATTCTAGCGACGGGGTTAGCATTCCACCCTTCTAGAGGGACACGACATGTATGTAACTGCGAACCCCGGTTAAAGTTAGACATAGCCTCAGCTCCACAAAATGGATTCTGCCACCGAGACACCAGTCTGCCCTCCTGCTGCTGGGAGTCCTTCCAGCAACGGAGGCCTCAACAAAGGGTTTCCTGTCAGGGGCGGTGCTAGCACCATCCCAGACAGGATTTTGTGTATCCCAGGTAGGCAGGGCTGAAAGGAAGGTGACTGCAAAGTGGCACCCCGGTGCTCACTGTGCATAGGCCGGCTCAAACCAGGTCCTGGGGCACCCCAGCCCCTGAGCTGGGGAGAGACCGGACAAAGGAGAGGGGTGTAACCACCCCCCTCCTAGTCCCACCCATAGGGCAGGACTTAGTCGCGTGCCAGCCCCTTTTCTTAGTATAAAGATAGGAGCAGGCCCCCTTCCCAAATTAGATAATTCTGAATCTTGACTACTTTCCACGAAAGGACTCTTGACTTTCTCTGAAGACTCTCCCTTGTGGCTAAGGAGTAGCCACCCTGCACGAGCAGGCACCATCGAAGCTCTTGCGGTTTGCTGTAGTCCATCCTCCGGATCAAGACTGCCCAGCTCGGCGAGACCCAGTCTTCCCGCCATCTCTGACCTCTACCTACATCATCCAGCCCAGCTGAGATTCGTGGGTGTGACAAGACCCGTGGGACCGGCCACCTTCAAGACCTGCACGACGCTTCACCAGCACCACCCCTGAGTGACCCTGTAAATGTAAATGTAAATGTATTTCGATTTATATAGCGCACGAATCACCCAGGGGTCTCAAGGCGCTTGCTTAGGGAACCCGTCCTGGTATTACCCTGTGAGATACCCCGGCAGGGTATTCATAAGGTGAAAGCCAGGCATCCCGCCGCGAGGGGCCGTAGTGGAGATTAAGCAAGCTATTGCCCAGAGTCGCAGAGTGTGACCCCATGAGTCGAGTAGGCACCGGAGCGAGAATTGTCAAGTCCGTGGAATTTTTGAGCCCGAGACCCGCCGAGGCGGGGAATCGAACCCTGGTCCACGGCTGATCTCAGCTTCCGGGTCTGCCGCCTCTAACCACTGAGCCACGCTTCTCCACCCTCGAGTAAGTGCACTGGGGTTTGAGAAGCCCTAACCCTGAGCAGCTCCAGCACCGAAGTCCAGCCCCCCAGCCTCTACGAGATCTGCGTGGGGCCCTTCTGCTCTCTGCTGCTCACCGCGTTGTCCGGCTACTTGCCTGCTGGCTCGTGGGGCTCCTGACGACGATCCACGACACTTCCACCGCTGGTCTGGTTGCTCCAGACTGGCCCTTGCTCCCCTCCAACAGAGGAGCACCCTGGACCCTCCTGGTCCACTCCAGACGCCATCTTGAGTCCACCGCGTGGGCTTGACTTTGCCAAGGCTTGTTGCTCCAATCCTGGTTTCAGCAGCACCGACAGCAGACACCCTCATAGGACAGCTCGCCCCTCCATCCTGGTCGCCGACAACGCCTCCTGGTCCGAGAGACTGCAGAGCCAAGCGTCGCCCACTCACCTGGTCGAGGTGCCCTCATCCGGTGCCATCCTGGTGCCCATCTGATCACTGGCTAGTGATTAAGAACTGAGTCCCCTCTGCTTTCAGGTCATCTTTGACTCCGATTCAGGCTTGGATCCCATCGAACTTCATCACTGGTCGCCTGCCAGCAACTTCTTCTTTCAGGCTCCATAGACTTCAACGAGGATTCCCGACGTCACTTGAACCCTATGCAGCCGCGGCCCCTGGGCTAGGTAACTTGAGTATCTCGGTACTCCAGCACAGGTTCACTATCCAAGTGTCCAGATCCTTTGTCGTTTTTAGTCTACCTAGTCGGATTCGTCCGATAACACTAACTTTACGAAAGCTAGCATCCATAGACTTCTTCCCGCATCCCGAGTGAGAGTGCACACTCTGCACCCGATCTCCCTAGGCCTCCTGCTCGTAATCTGAAGGTTCAGTAGTGTGTCCCTAGCGATCCTGAAGCCTCTGGATCTTGTTACTTACCTGCTAGTATTTCGCATTCCACTTTTGTAGTATATGGTTTTTCGTGCCCCTCGGGCATTTGTGTAAATTGTGCAACTTAAAGTATTTTCCTAAGAGTTTTGTATTGTGCTTAGCTCCCTGACTCATAAAGAGATCAGGGTAGAACTGTTATTAATAAATATCCTATATTTTTATAAAAACTTGTGTGGTGTCCTTTCACTTGGTGTTCAAGGGGTATATGTGATGGTAAAACAGTTGGCTTAACACGGCCTCCAGAGTTTAGCCTGAAGACTGCTCGTGTCCATGCTACTAGGATAGCTGGTCTGAAAGGTTGACTTACAACCAATCATCAATAAGGGTTGTTTGGTATGATACAAAGTGATCACTAGAATAGTGAGCACTATATATCAGGCCAACTTCTCACACCATCCATATCACCAGTTAGTCTATTCTGAATTGTTCTATCTTCTACTGATAATAAATATCCCTTGTTGTTATGTAAATGTAATGTAAATGTAAATTGATACTTGTATAGCGCACTACTCACCCACAAGGGTCTCAAGGCGCTTGTACGAATACCGCTGTGGAACCCATCCTGGCTCTCCCTGTGAGGCGTCCACTCCTGGGCACCCCCAAGGTGGAGGCCAGGCATCCTTAGCGTTGTGGGGGCCGTTGTGGAGATTAAGCAAGCTATTGCCCAGAGTTGCAGAGTGGGACTCCATGATTGGAATAGGCACCGAGGCGAGAATGATCAGGTCCGTGGAATTTTGAGCCCAAGACCCGCCGAGGCGGGGAATTGAACCCTGGTCCCGGGCTAGACCTCTGCATCAGGGTCTGCCGCTCTAACCATTGAGCCACACTTCTCCACTTGCTTATGTCTATACTTCCGATGTTGTTACCAGCCATTTTATCCAGTCAATCCTGCTCATCTAAATTTGAAAAGGCATTTTCAAATCGATTATAGGTTGGAATATTGAATAATGGCATTGCTTCGTTCCGCTGCGTAGACTGATTTGGGGTGATAGCTGGATATAACCTTTCCCTGTGGTCGTACTGGGGCATTATGGGAAAGTGAGGGTAGTACAACGAATGTGCTGGCAATGGTGCCTGATGACGCTGGACAGGGCCCTTCAGGGGATTAAAGTCTTGATTCTGGTGAAAGAGTGGAGACTTAATCCTAGTACAGAAATTTGGGTCCTGGTAAGGCACAGCAAGGTGGTTTGCCATATTCAGCTTAGGGGAAATCAAATGTCTATAAAAGTAACCCAATGGGAGCAGGGTGGTGTTAAATTCCCATGGTGAGGGTAGTGGTGCACTAGCCAGGGTTTTTTCGGCCCATTGGGGGTTCTTGAAATTTATGGTTATGCAGTCCCCCTCGAACTTTTTCCTCAGTGGGCCTATCCATCCCACTCTCTGGGTATGAATTATCTCCCTTGCCCCTTCCACTGGGAAGTTGCAATTTGCAATTAGCCAATGTAGGGTCTTATTCTTAAGGGATATGGGGGTTTCTTCTTGGTCCTTCCTAAGTTTGGAAATATTAACTAGGACCAGCACGTACGCCCCGCATTCAGGCGGCAGGCTGATGCGTGGTGGAATCTGCCTCATGTTAGTTGCCGTATTTTGGACCGGCTGAGCCCATGGGAGATTTTGGGCAGGGTTATTAATTTGACTCGTTGGAATCCCCTTGCTCTGGGCAATATTTTGCCCCTTCCCTGACTGTGTAACTACCTTGGTCGTATTGAGATTTTCAGTAGGATTAGCGCTAGTGTTTCCTTTACATGGAACTTGTGGGGTTTTAAGCTTTGTAGTTGTGTTAGGAGCTGGGGGGTTCTTGGGTTTAGGACATGTAGGTTTTGAGGAACTTGATTTAGCTCCCACGCAAGTAAGCGCCCCATCGCTTGAAGCGTTCTTAGTGGGAGCGCTTAATTCAGCTAGTTGCTTTTCGATGCGTACAAGTCTGGATTCTATCGGGGACAAATAGATGCTAAGTTCACCCATTCTTTCCAACAGTTGGTCATTTACAATATTTGCATCAAGTTTGTCCCCTGTGCCGGGCAACCTCCCCTGAGACTCTTCGCTTTCTATCTCTATGGTTACATTTGTTCCGTCTGTATTTGGGTGTGAGTTAGCGCCCTTCCTAGGCTTTCGCTTTGGCGCGCTATGCTTTCTAGCCTTAGGGATACTATGCTTTGTTGTGTGTTTTGTTTGTTTCAGTATGACACCCTCCCGCCTGCCCCTTAATTGCCTTGTAGTGTCTATGACTGCTTCATCTGGTGTAGGATTGATGGACAAGTCAGGGGTCCTTTCCAATTCCATGCTAGATTCTGGGTCTGAGTCTATTAAGGGGTTTGATGCAGATAAATTAACCTCATTTGGTGTACTGTGAATATCGGCACGGACATCAATTATAGGTCCGGTATTGATAGTTCTAGCCTAGACAGGTGTTCTAGCTGATACAATGAGTCCAAGGGATGATCGTTTTGCTAGGGCTAAGTCTTGCAAAACCCTACGCTCCAGGAGTAAAATGCCCTGATCTATGGCATCATTGGCCCTTGTTATGAAGTTATCTATTGGGCCTATCACTGGAGCCCCCCCAGCTGCTGTTTTGCTTCTAGTGCCCCTAGTAGACATAGTGTAAGTTTTAAAATGTTTATATTATCACAATTAGAATGTTACTCAGATCCAAAACAAAAGACAGAAGGTGTTATACTCGGCTTTGACCCTCCCATTCTCCCCGCTAAATGGCAGTGATGGCAAACGGATCCCCTATAGGAAAACTATTGCACAGAAGCGGGTGAGTTGGGACAAACCCAGTACTGAAATAAACGCAGTGTAGGGCACAAGTCCAATACGGTATATACAGTTGTTATAGTCACTCAGATATATCACCAGCTGTGACTGTAAGGGTAGAGATTGGGAGGATGCGAAAAGCAATATGCCGTACAGTAAAGTTCACAAGGGACAGCGAGATACATACAAGTCTGCGATATATCCCTCGAATGGTAGGTAAAATATGTGGAAGTTCGGAAGTCAATCCATATGCAACAAGAAGTGTGGGAAAAACGCCAATTGGGGACACCTACAATGTCAGTATTAGGGGGGTGCACCCAGCCCGGCCTCCTCGACCTCTGAGGGCCTCAGAGGGCCCGCCCTTTGCCCGGGCTTAGCCCAGCGCCGCCCACACGCGTCCCGCGACGCGGAAGCAGGACAGGATTCTTAAGCGCCTCCGGGCGCGGAATTGCGGCGGGTGGGCGTGGCAGTCCCGCTGAGTATTCTGGGTAATGTAGTCCCCCCGCACTGCGGCCGCTGAGCTGGTGGTTTGCGGCGGCGGGGGGGACAAACAGCCAACAGCGCACACGTAGCGCAGGAAAAGTTTAGCAGTCCAAAGGTCCTCACGGGCAACAAACAACAGAGCAAGTAGGCGTCCCTCTGATTTACGAAGTCTCTGTTGCACTCATTGGAGTGGGACTAGTAATTTTTACCCCTACGCTATCCAACGCTTTCCCTACTGTTGCATTCACTGGAGTGGGAATAGTAATGTTTACCCATAAGCTATCCTACGGTAAAAATATTGTGTTTTTTTAATTAATATCATGTGAATATACATATTTCTGTTTTAAAAAACAAAATTGTTTTTTTTTAACTTAAATTAATTATTTTATAATTTTAAGGTTATTTAAGTATTTTTTAGTATGTTTTAGTTATTTATTTTTAATATTTCATTTATTTTAAATTACTTTTAAGACATTTACAAAAATTCGATATTTTGACTAACTATATTATTTTTAAACAATATTTTTGCTTCGATATTTTTGTACTTACCTGTTTGTAGATAGGATTTTGATATTTTGGTAGTCGATATTTTAAACTCGATATTTTTAATGTCTATATTTTTGTACTCGATATTATGTCAGTGATCCCTGATAACTGTTTATCTATTTCAGTAAGAAAGTCTTTGGTGTTCATAAGAACTAAGTTACCATCTTTATCGGCCTCTTTCAGGACCAACTCTGGTAATTGTTTAAGCTCCCGTAAGGCTTGTCTCTCAGGAGCTTGAACAATTACCAGAGTTGGTTCTGAAAGACAGTTATCAGATACCACTGCCTAAGTTGCACTTGCTTCGAACTGAATACATCGACCAATTTCTCCAACCCTTGGTTGGAAATTCACCTTCTTTCATCTTAGACATGAAGGCCTTACTGAACCAACAAAGTAAATTTACCTGGACTGATGAATGCTGTTTTGTAAAGTTAGACATCTGTTCTCTCTACACCTCAATCCCTGCCACTGTGAGGTTGGAAGCAGTTAAACATTTTCTGGCTACTAGAGATGCCTCTCTAAGGAAACATATGATGATGCTTTTGGACATGATTACCCCTGGTTCTGGAGAACAAGGTTTTCCTGCATAATGGTATCTGGTTCAAACAGCACAAAGGAGTAGCCATGGGATCTAAATTTTCTCCTTCGTTTCCGAAATTTGTTCGTAGGCTGGATGGAAAAAATGTTCATCTGGTCAAAATGTCCTGACTCAATGATCAATCATGTAATTTATTGGGGTCGCTCGCTACATAGACGACGTTTTGTAAATATGGACTGGTGACACTAAATTGTTACATGATTCCTGCTCTTTTCTTAATTCTAACACTTACAACATAATTTTTACTTACCAGTTTAGTAAGGAAGACATTGCCTTCCTTGACCTGAGACTGTATGTTAAAGATGGTTTGAGCCTATCGGCGCTACACAGAAAAACAACTGCCTGTAATGCCGTTCTACATGTAAATACTTCACAACCAAGATCCAAAATTAATTCTATTCCATTTGGGGAACTCACATGTTTAAGACGCAACTGTAGTGCGGATGAGATTTATAAGAGAGAAATGCTCGATACCATCAATAGATTTAAAGTCAGAGGTTATAACACCAAGATACTTGAGAAAGCTAAAAGGAAGGCACTTGGATTAAATCGAAACAAATTATTAACATATAAACCTAAGTTGGATAAGGGCAACAAATATAAAGAAAGAGTGTCCCTGGTAACCCCATACAACTCATCTGGTAATGGGCTATACAAAATTTTAAACAGGCATTGGCACATCTATTGGGTGGACCCAGATATCAACAAGGTCACAACCCAGAAACCAAGCATTATTTTTAAACGAGGCCAAAGCGTGCGAAATATTTTCAATCCAAGTTTCTACAATCCAGGAGCCTACAAAAGGACCACACAATGGCTAGGCACACTGCCGGTTTGTTTCTACAAGTGTGGTCACTGTTCTGTCTGTCCCCATATACGCTGGATAAGATTAAACAATTTAAAAACAATACTCAAGGAGAATATATGATCAACTCGTTCATGAGCTGCAACGCCAAATTTATAGTATATTGTATTGTCTGTGTTTGTCACAACATTTACGTGGGCAGCACAATTAGACCTGTTAAAGTGAGAATACAAGAACACAAACGGCATTAGAAACGTAAACACCAGTTATCCTCTAGCGATACATTTTAATGCAACAAATGGTCCAGCAGAGCTGTCTCGTGTGAAATTTCATGGACTTGAGACTATTGATGAGAATACAAGAGGGGGGACAAAGTTCACAGCTTGAGTAAACTGGAGGCCTCGTGGATTTGTAAATTGAGAACATTGGAATGTGGTCTTAACATCGATAAGGAGATGTTTGTATTTCTTAGAAATTTGGTTAACTGTGGATATATTATGTACCTTCCTCTAAACCTAAACCAGGAATTCAAAAGTCCAGGAGTTATTTTCATATGTTTTGCATATGCATATCCATTGTATTACTTTGGTGTGATAAAACTCTCTATGTATTGTCAATATATGAGACCTGTTTTTGCGTGAGAATTATTCTGAGTGTATTGCTGCCCAAATTTGTATTTACGTGACAAATATTTGTTCCCAGAAACATGTGTCCATCCAAACCCTGCTGTACAAGATCAGTGCAAATTGACTGTGGGACATTGTGATCCACAATATATTGCTACCTGAGAAAATTGAAAGTATCTTTATCTCACAATCGCCACTTGCATGGGGCTGTCTGTCTGATCAAACTCTTTTTCGTTCACTTCCTACGCAATTTGTAGTCTCTAATTCTAGTCTTTGCATAATGTACCTCTCTTAGACCTTTTAACCCTCTGGTGTCAGGGACATCTCTGACATGGTGTCATTCAGTCAATTGACACACCTGAAAAGTCCTGTTGTCATATACTTATCATATGTATACAATAGATAATATTTTGTAGTTAGGTTATCAACTCCGCCTAACAATACCTACTTATACATGGATTCTAATTTTGCCAAGACCGTACCCGCTTTTAATACTTGGGAGTTACTGTCAAAATGGTATTTATTTATTTTATTTAAAAGGTTTTATATAGTGCTGGCTGGACCCTAGGTTATCAGAGCGCTTTACATGGTAACATCAAGAAAAGCATTCGATAACAGCGTGTCAAGAGTATAAATGCAAGAGAGGTGAGGACACATTAGTACAAGGGAAACAATATGGACCAAAAGGTCAATAGAAAACACTGATAAACATGAGTGCCGAAGACTAATGATATCCGGAGTTACAATATAACATAGCAAGTAAAGAGTATAGACAGTTAGGGGTCCATTAGGATGTCAGGCGGATTGCCCCCACCAGGCTGGCGGTAGCCACCGTCGGCCTGATGGGGGCAATCCGCCCGACATCCTGTCCTGAATTCCCCCGCCATATTAGAATGGCGGGAGGGACCGCGCGACGGAACGACCGTCCGCCGCTTTTCCGCCCCGGCGGAAAAGGATTAATATGGTGGAGGTGTCTAGTAGACACTGCCAGCCATATTAGGATGGCCCAAATCGGATGCCTTTCGGAAAGGCATGCGGTCTTCACTCTGGGGGCCCCCTGCAGGCCCCCAGAGAGAAGGAGAGGTGGAGGGGCACACGGGGGTACCTGTGGTACCCCCCTTCATTTGCATAAACAAAGTGGCAGGCACCGCGCGGTGCCTGCCGCTTTGTTGATGCAAATGCTTAAATGCATTTTTAGCATTTTGGCTGGCGGTGCTGAGAGCACTGCCAGACACAATGCTAAAAATGCAGGATGTGCCCGCCACTGTGGTGGGCACATCCTAATACCCCCCACGGGACCCCTGCCCTTATGGCAGGCGGTCCCAATACCCGCTAGGATGACGGGCGGACAAGTCCGCCCGTCATCCTAATAGGCCCCTAAGTGTGGTTGGGGAGGCTAAAAAAGGGAGGGGGGAACTTGAGTGGGGGCGACATTAAAAGGGGAAGGGTGAAGAAGCACTAGGTCAGTGAGGACTAGAGCAAAAAAGGGGATTAAGGTTGAATGAGAGGGGAAAGGAAGATTAAATGGTGTGGCTGTGGAGTGAGGGGGGTGATGCAGTCAGGAGATTAGTAAGGAGAGGCCAGGTCAGAAAGACAAGGGCAAAGACCATACAAAGACTTGGTGAAATAAGAGGGTAAGGATGTAGGATATGTTTAGACTAGAATAAACACAATCTCCTACCTACTCTGCAATTTTAAATATCGGAATCTCCTTATCTCAGACATACCGCGGGTGACGTTTATCTGTAGTCCATTTGAGTCCGTTTGAACTACCAAAATGGTGGTGTTTTAAGTTAAGGATATTGATGCAACACGTGAACGTGCTTCGACACGCTATTCACGTACAGGAGATGCGCTCTGGCGTATATACGTAACTAAATTCGAAACGCTGACACATACGATTTGAATGCGAGTGGGGAGCCACGCTGTTTGGGGCAAGTGCAACATAACCAAACTGCTAGTTTCTATAATTGTATAGGTAAGTGGGCACTTTTGAGTCCTTTTTTAGTTTTTTCCTCATCGTAGATTGCTAAGGAAGATCGTTGACTTCCCAGGGGCTTGGGACTTTGGCCCCTACTCGTCAAGCATAACAAGGTTTTCTGGCTTACTCGCTTGCTTTAGGTAAACCTTTGAACATATTTGGATGGGTTTTTTATCCAGCCATACAAGCGACTTTCTGCTTTGCGATATATTAGTGAACCAACTTTATACTTCATAAATGATGAGTGACATTAATTTGATCATCTTTTCTACGTTTGACCTGTAACAACCCCTGCTACAGACATTACTGTTATTATTCTCGGTTAGACCTATTTTAACCTGCACACAAGGGCTCGCTGCTTTACGATATATTATTGATCCAACTATATACCCCAACAATAATGGATGACATTAATGGGATCATCCTTTCTCCATTATGATTTGCTACAATTTCTAGCTACAGACGCGTCTTTGATTTCTTCTCGGATGGACCTGTTTTAACCTACTAATTTATGAAGTGATCACGCTCGTCTGGTTGGGTGTTAATGCATGTAATCAATACCAGATAGCAACTTTATATATAACTAGCAGCCCGTCCCGACCTTGTCCGGGAGCATTCAGGCTTCCCCTACCCCCGCCTGCCCCGACATTGGCAAGCAGCCCGTGCCCCCGCCCGCCCCGTCCCCCGCCTGCCCCGACCCCCGCCTGCCCCGACATTGCCTTTCCTCAGCCGATCTGTTTTCCCACCTGGCCCAACCCCCGCCTGGCCTGAGTCAATGGAGTTCGGACAGTACTACCTTCAAAATGTTCCACCCGTCATCTTGTTAGTCCCTGTTCCCCGCCTGCCCCGACCCCCGCCTGCCCCGACATTGCCTTTCCTCAGCCGATGTGTGTTGTTGTAACTCCCCGTCCCTCGCCTGGCCCGACACCCGCCTGCCCCGACATTGTACCCGGAGCCTTACCTCAGCCGCTGCTCCTTAGTTCACCACTCCTTGCCGCTCTGCTCCTCACCGCCTGTCCGCCGCCGCTCCTCCCCCGCGCCATGTCCGCCTCTCCGCTGCTCGCACCGCCGCTGGCCTGTCCGCTGCTCCTCAGGTCCCTGCTCCTCCCCCACTCCATGTCCGCTGCTCCTCATACGCCGCTCCTCCCAGTGCTCCTTACGTGAGCACGCACGTCACGGCCGGCGCTACTTTGGAGTGACTACTTTTTTTTTTTAATATAAATTTTGTAAATAATATTTATTTTTTAAATTTATATAGCCTATGTCCTTCTGCTTGCCCTGAGGTTTTCAAAGATGTCTTGGGTGTTTGGATTGGTGGTGTACTTTTCGAGTTTACCTGGCGCAAAGGACACAGTTCTCTCTTTATAATAGTAGTATAGATCAATGGACTTGAATATTCCGTTGGCTGGAGTATTACCGCTCATAAGTATATGTATGTTGCAAAAAGAATGCCTTAGCTACACCTGCTCAATGAGTACTTATTTATCCTTTTCTTAGTGGCTATCTGGGCACATTTTTGCCTTATGACCCTAATTGGAATGGATTAGCATTTTTTAATCATTTCACAGATTTTGATGAGGATGGTTTCGTTGATACCGCACATTGCTGGATTTTGTGTTTGAAGTAAATGCAGACTATAGAAACTTACTTTATTGCTCCTCATTCCCTCTCTTTATATTAATATATGTAAATGGCAGAAATATAATAATTTCTCTTCTGCCCGTGTTCAGTTCACATCTTTCCACTTTCTTTTTACAGTTCTTCATCACTTTGAGTTTTTTCGTGAATTGTATGAACTTGGGTGATAATTGTTCAACAAAAACTAAATATTTTACCTTCTTTTCACACTTATCTTTTCACGCTTGCAACTGGGTTTATTAATTTTAAACACCACTCGGTTTGAGCACCTTTCTCTCCTTTTTCTTCTTTTTTCTTATAACATCTCAGTGTTCAGTGCTGTAAGATGAAATTAAGAACTTCCCCTGGTACTAAAACTAAGCTATGTATCATATGGTTTTGTTAACAGCCTTGAGAAAGTTGTATAACGACGAAACACGTGTCGGCTGTTCATTCGCTTCATCTACGTGTCAACAATTTGAAAAATTATCCACCTATGATCAAGATTGTGTTATACAGAAGAAGATTAAAGGAGATTGGCGTAGAAAAATCTGCCCTGGCGTGGTTCACCAGTTTTCTTGCAGAGCGTACCCAGCAGGTTAATATGGGCTCCTTTAGCTCCATCTCTACCAAAATTACCAGAGGAGTCCCGCAGGGCTCCTGTCTCAGCCCAACGTTGTTTAACGTTTATGTCTCCTCCTTGGCTGATATCATGAGGTCTTTCGGGTTTTTACCCATTTCATACGCTGATGATACTCAGCTGCTGTTTACTTTTAAAAACTTTACTCCCGAGGTAAGGCAAGCTTTCTCGAATGGCATGACTGGCGGTCGCCAGCTGGATGGCCAGGAACTTTCTCCAGTGCAATGTGGGAAAGTCGGAAGTCATGCTGTTCGGGGAAGCAAAAATCCTGTGGACCCCTGACTGGTGGCCTACCAGTCTGGGAGAGGCCCCCTCCCCCAAACAGGTGGTGAAAAATCTGGGGGTCCGTCTTGACCATGACCTCACTCTTGTACATCATGCCAACACTATGGTGGGGTCTTGTTTCCATGTCATCAGCCTCCTTCGGAAAGTGTTTCCTCTTCTCCCTGACAGCACAAGGAAGACCCTGGTTCAGGCCCTCGTATTGAGTCGCCTGGACTATTGCAATGGTCTACTCTTAGCGGCCAATGAAGGCGTGCTAAACAAACTTCAAGTGGTACAGAATACCGCGGCACGCCTGGTGACAAATGCCCCCCCCAGAACACCATCCCGGCCCCTTCTTAAACTGCTCCACCTGCTCCCTATCCGGAAACGGGTGGAATTTAAGACCTGCTGCGTGGTGCACAAAAGTCTCCATAACCTAGGGCCGCCCTATCTGGCCGAAAAATTTGTCCATCATCGCCCCTCTCGTAACTTACGCTCCAGTAATCAGCTGTTACTGCAGATTCCCCGACATAACAAGACCAGACAGGGAGGACGTGCCCTTTCTGTCATGGGTCCACGTCTGTGGAATAACCTCCCCCTTTCCCTTAGACAGTGCTCTAGCCATTCAGCCTTCAGGAAGAGTCTCAAGACAACTCTGTTCCAGTATTAGCGCCAGCCTGGTCCTGTATCCCCCCACAGCACTGCGCGGAGATACACCTTCGGGTGTGATTCCGGCGCGTTACAAACCCATAAATAAATAAAATAAATAAATAAATACCTACTGCTCTTCATTTTTAAATAAATTGTTTACTGACTGTTGTTAGTCAGTTGGATCTTTTGAATGTGTTGTGCTCTGCTGTTTGCATTTCTATCACTTATGTGCATGGTGGATCTTTCACCATGTACTAAGTAATATTGTGGGTGGCACAGTATTTGCATCGAGCACGCCATAAAACATACTGAGTGTTTACATTTGCAAACACAACAGAGGTGCTGGCTGTGTTGTTTGAAGCCACTGCCACCTTTCTTTCTTGTATAATGTTCCATGAAAGATGTTCTACCTTTCTTTCATGCCCTGGCTTACTGTACAAAGTCCTATTTTACTTTCTGTGAAAGGGGGGAGGGGGCTAGTCCAATGTTTGTTTCTATCAACCTGCTCAGACGGCCATCTTGAAGAGAAAAGGCTACAAGTTTAGATTGTATAAAAAGGCCCTCCAAACTGGAGCTTTAGCCCCAGGTCCAGTAAGTTCATTCTGCAGAGAAGAGTTAATCACCCATAGACCTTAGAAACCAAAGCCCATAGATGTCAAAAACCAAGGGAAATCTCCAGGCCATTAGTCACACATTTCAGCACATCAAGAAGTCCAGAAAAATGAACACAAGAGAATTGAGTGCCCCCTGTTGATACACTGTTCACCCTCGCATCAGGAGCAGATGCATGATATCTCCCGAAGAGAACGGGCTGCCCTCAGTTTATAAAAGGCACTCCCCTACTGCAGCACGTCCAGCCCAATCACAATTCAGATGCTGAGAAGATCCTGGGACTGGCGAACAGGAGCGGCTCCCCAAGCGGGCAAAGGGAGGAGATGCCATCAGAACCCCAGCCCGCGTGGAGGATGCCCAAAACCCGGAGGTGTTAGAAACCGGCACTACTTTTAATCTAATAGCCGGCACCACACAGACCTAACCAGCCGGTCTGGACCATTCGCAATGTCCAGCCCACTAGGGGGCCGGGACAAATGGGAAACAGGTCCCGTTGTGTGGCCAGCAAAGCCGAAGAAGCTCTGGTCTCAAGACTCAGATGTTGGACCCAGGCAAGCCGACCACACGACACCGCTGGCTGGGATGCCGTGGCAGAAGAGAGCAGGACACGCTGTGGGTCCAACTACACTACATCTTAGGGATGCTTATCTTCATATCCCCATAGTAAAGAAGGACTGGAGATTCCTACGATTTATGGTGGGTAGATGACATTGGCAATTCATGGTGCTTCCCTCTGGAATAAAAGCAGCCCCCAGAGTTTTCACACAGATGGTGGCGCATCTTCATTTATGGGGGATCCCAGTTTATCCATTCCTCGATGGCTGGTTGCTTCATGGCTCTTCCTTCCAGAACACCTTGAGGCTATTGGAACTCACAAGAGTGGTGATGAACAAATTAGGTCTTCTGCTCAACCTCTCGAAATGTCAGCTTGTGTCGTCAATCAATTAATCAATCAATCAGGGTTTATAAAGCGAGGCAAATCATGAGGGTATTTAGGCGCTGCAGTTACTAGCTGCTTCGCAGACAACACAGTGAAAACGAGACAAAAGCAGGAGAAAGCACTCACAAAAAGGGGGAGAGGAAGGAGAAAGAAGTAAAAAAACAATGAGGTGAAAGCAGGAGAAAGACCTCAGAAAAACAGGGAGAAAGCAGGACGGTGCAGCGGCACTGGAGAGCTAGGCCTGGGGCAGGAGAAATAAAGTTCAACTGAGCTAATTTTATGACAGATTTGGAGGAGAGCCTTTGTTCCCCAAGATAGAATTATTTGTTTGCAGAAATTGGTAAACTTCTCTCTAGTTCATAAATTATGCATGGAGGTCCTGGGACACACGGAGGCATATGTTTTCACAGTTCTTTGGGGATGTCTTCATCTTTGTCCTGTGGCACCTTCACAACTTCTATTCTCTAGAGAGTTACTCAATGGTCCATCTGTTCCTTTTCCAATCAGAAAAAGCAGGAAGTAGAAAGGACGCTGTGCACAGACAATCTTTCCAAGGGTGTGCAGATGCTTACTCTTACAATACCTACAGATGCCAGCAGAATTGGTTGGGGAGCAAACTTGTTGGGTCAATTGTATCAATCAAAATGATTATTGGTTGAAGCAGAAGAAGTGATCGAACTGGAGGGAACTTAAGGCCATTTACAGAAGTCACCTAAAGTGCAAGGATTTCATTCTGCAAAAAGATGTCATGGTGAAATTGGACAACAGTGTCTCCATTGCTTACATAAAACACCAAGGGAGCCTCAGATCAAGATCCATGGATCAGGTGAAGACATCAATTGGTTTGTTGGTGGGAAACAATGCACTGAGCCAGTCAGGGATACACATCAAGGTGATAGGCAAACACCCTGGTGGATCTTCTAAGCAGGTCTTTTTCTCCATTAATGAACCTATTTATTCTTTTGGGGGGAATTTTATATAGCGCGCACTAGACCCGAAGGTATCAGAGCGCTTTACATGAGCACCAGTTACGTTACAGATGGACACATTCATTTTTATTAGGCACAGGGAGATTAAGTGATTTGCCAGAATCACAGAATTTTGAGCGTCCATGCCGAGACTCGAACCCGGATCCCCAGCTCCGAGGTCGACCGCCAAAGCCATTAGGCCATATTCTATCCCCAATATTGTTATCTCGCAGAAACTTCAAGCAAATCTTTAGAAGATTTAGGCCAACACATTGGTTTAGAGGTTCTGCTCAAGGTTTCAAGAGAGGGGAGTATGGGCAATGAACGCTGTGCTGATGGGTTGGCCCCTGAGACTGCTCTATACTTTCCTGTCCTTTACTCTAATAACAAGGACATTGGCAAAAAAACAGTGGGAGAATGGAAAAGTAATCTAGATAGCTCCCAAATTGCCAACACGCTCTTGGTTCCCAATTCTCAAGAGACTGGTAATTTACCCTCAGTGAGTTTTTTTCCCCGCTTTATCTCCCTTTAGTATTCATTTCCGTCCCTTCCTCCTCCATATCTGGATCTCAGTTTAATGACCTATATTAGATATTGGGATGCATTTCACAAATGGTGTTCTCTGAATGTATTTGGGCTCCTTTTTGTCCATTAACAGGAGTCTTTCAGTCAGTTTTTGGTGGAGGGGTTTCAGCTGGGAAACATCCTTTACAACGCAACTTTTACCACGCAGTGCCTTTACGACGCAACTTTTACAACGCAAACCATTACAACGCATTGCGCTGGGGGGCGCTCTAGGATAGGGAATAGATTTAATTTACTATCCAACACTTTCCCTACTATCCACGGGGACTGGAGTTGGAATAGTAAATTAAACTATTCACTATCCAGCGCACCCAAAGCACAATGCGTTGTAATGGTATGCGTTGTAAAAACCGTGTTGTAAAAGCATGCGATGTAAAAGCATGCGTTGTAATGTCATACATCCGTTTCAGCTTAATCTTTCTCTCTTGCTCTGCACTCAAATCTCACTGATTTGCTATTAAGACTTTGAGAGTTTTCCAAACCTCAAGGATAAATTAAAGCTCTAATTAGCAAAGCCTCTAAAAGCGTTTTTATCCTGAGGCCTGTCTCAAAACCTTCCTCTCCTTCTGAGGTTTTCCTATGGTTCTTAAATATTTAGAACCCTTTTGAACCTCTAGAGGAAGTGGACTTGAAATGTCTTTCCAGGAAGATATTTGTGTTTTGTGGCTGCCACCTCAGCATGAAGAATCGGGGAACTATTGGTTTTACTCTGTCGCCCTCCTTTTTTAAGATTCCTTGATGGTGGAGTGATACTGAGACCAGATCCCTCTTTTCTTTCCATAGTCAATTCCTCTTTCTACAACCCAAAGGAGGGGATCCTTCTTTCTTTTCCCTTCCACTTCTTCAGAGAAGGAGCGTTCTCTTTACACTTTGGGTGCTAAAGGAGCTCTTTTCATTTATCTTAACAGGCCACACACTTTCAGGAATACTGTGCAGCTTTTTGTGACTTTTGGACCAGCAGGAGAAGAAATGAAGACGACTCTAAGTAGATGGTTAGAAGCTGTTGTTGTCCAGGTGCATTAGGGATCTCTATTCAGGGAAGATCAACCAGGGGCATGGCTGCCTCTTGGGCTGACTTCCAGGGAATAACTCTACAGGAGATTTGAAGAGCTGCTGCCTGGTCTTCAGACCCTACTTTTACCAAACATTACATACTGTGTAATGTGATTAAGTGTTACAAGAATTTTGGTGTAAGGTTGCTGAGTTCACTTCTTGGGTAAACTGGTTTATATTTTAGATGTCGGACGCAATTACATTTTTAGCATGCATTACATTTTTTTGGGTTGTGCATACTTTTATGGAGTGTGGTATTGTCTTTGACAAAGGCGTATAATGTGGTATATCTCATAGTGTATTTACAGGGGTGAGGATGAGGAACGTAGAGTTTAAAGTACAGGGAGCATTCCATGTGCCCTGCACTGCTCAGAAATCAAATATGCGTGTTAGTGAGAGAAGGGACATTCTTATGAGAAACTTCAGAAATTATGTCACTCGGTTTTTAAGCACCTATACAATTATAAGAGTAACCTTCGAGAGTGGACCTCATGATCTGTAATCAAATGCTGACGCATGAAGCTATTCCCTTCACAAGTTTGAGGTTTCAGGCACTCACATATATTGACATCACATAAGCTGAAATGTGACAGAAACCAAAGTACAGCAGTATTGCAATAATACAAGACAAGGCACATTGGAAGTATGTCAAGTCAGACAAGGATTGATAGAGTGGGACCTCCGCAAGGTTTCAACAAGGGCAACACTAGGGCTGGCTGTGGGTGAGAACATGTAAGAGTATTGTCAATGTGACAGCAAGTGGAGTTTGAGTGTCTACCATGGGACCAGTAATTTACAGATGGTTAGCAGGCATTGAAGGAAGCTACCTTGTTTGAGAATGTGCTACTTGTAAACCGAAAGTGAAGTTAGTCAAGGAGTGAAGTGGGCTGACCCATTTGCCCATGTTTTATGCTACAGTGGGCAGAAGAAAAATATGAATGAATGAATGAATGAATGATTGAATGAATGAATTACGCATTTGTATAGCGCATGGCTATCTGGAGGCATCCCAGCGCTTTAGACTCATTCATTCTCCGATGTTAAGCGAACAAGAAGGTTTTTAGCAACTTTCTAAATCTTAAATGGTTTACTTCCATTCTGATTGATTCAGGAGGTTGTTCCATAAATTTGTGGCTTGTAAGGAAAAGCGTCCCAAAGACAACTACAGACCCATGGATGAGGAGGGCTGGTTGAAAGCCTCCATCAGTATTTATTAAAATCCAAAGGTCTGGCTAACCCCATACATACAAGTGTGCACCAATGCAAAAATGGAAGCAACTATCCCTGTGTTGATATTGAATGATCGGTCACTGTGAGTGTCGGTAATGATGAGTTTGTAGCAGGGTAGGCGGGGGTGGGAGAGGTACCAAGATCATCGAAGATGCTACCGATGGGTTTTACTGTGACCATGAAAATGTACACAAAGGAGATAAGATTACTGCAGACTCACCTTCAGGTGATAGGACACCAACACCTTCCCATACTTGGGCTTCCAAAGATCCTCTCGGACCTTCTTCAGGATACGAAGACTGTCTCGTCGGCGACCTCCATCTTCATCAATCTTTTCAAGCAGCTCTCGTTCAATTCGAGAGAAAGAATATCTGACCGATGCAAGCAAAGCACATGAAGCTATTAAAACGCAAACGGAGCAGACAATGGCAAGATCAACTACATTATACAATGAGAAGGAGCAGGCCTTAGAGTGTATAATGAGAGACTCAGGTCTCTTTCAACTTGTGTAAATCATCATCATTTTAAAATCTCAGACACATCTCCTGCCCATCCAGCAAACCATTTAAAGGTAGAGTCTCTCCTGAACCCACCCTTCTGTGGGGGAGACTCTAGTAACTACCCCCTCTTCTGCCAGCCCTCACTGTTGGCTTCTCTATCATTTCTTTCACCACTCCTAATGCAGTGTTCTATCTCCCTTCTATTAACCCTTGATGAATCCCCTTTCTCCTCCTGTTTGGTTGTCCAATCACGGTTCTTGTCTGTCTCCCATTGCATTTCCTCCTTATGAACATGGCCTGTCCTTTGTTTCACCCATTTAGTGGTTCGAATTCCTCTTGCAAGATATGTGGCCCAAAGTAAACGCAATGAACAACTTTGGATCCTTTTGTTTCATCCTGGGACACCTTAGGACTTTCCCCTAATGCCCCATCCTTTCCAATACATACCATGCCAGCAGGCTGCCGAAATCTGCATGGCCTCCGCATGTATGCAGATGACACCGAGCTTGCATTACCTATATGGTGAGCGGTGCATATGGACGCCAGAGTATACACAAGCTATTGGAGACAATCAGTATTGAATGTGTAATCACTATTTTGCAAAGAACATCCCAAATCGGAGTTGATGTTGGTTGTGTGTGGTTGTGCCTGCCCTAGAGGCACTCTGGGTATTTTCCGCTAAGTTTAGCAACCAAATTTAAAACCCTGGGTGTAAGTCCACCCATCATCTATACATAAAGTAAAGTGAATATATTAATGGAAAACTGAGGGTATAATATTCACTTGGGTCAGCTACAAAGGACCCATAATGATGCTGCCAGGGCCATCTCACTGTTCGTACATTTCAGCATGTCTCCCACGGTCCACGAATACTGCATGGGCTCCCGATGACAGGTAGAGTACAATGTAGTGCCTTGAAGTGCACATACAAGGCTTTTCGTTCTAGGACCCTAGACACTATTCGAGTCGGATCTCACAGTACACATCCGGGGGTACACATTACACATTAAGCCAACAAAGGATTGGTAAACTATGCCCCTGTTAAAAGGAAACATTTAGTGGAAAGTTCTCTCTAATCATCGGTGGCCAGTGGTGCTATTAACGCCCCTTTCACCAGCGCCTTACACTATGCATCGGACAGTTAAAATGCCTACACCCGAAATCTCCAGCTTAGCCGCTTCATTTTTAGGTCTCGCCTACTATAGCCCGCAGGGATTAATAGGCGAGTATATAGTAGGCGAAACAAACTCTTGACCAAGCGCGGATTACGTGCAGTTCATTTGATGCACTAGTGTGAGATGCGCGTGCACGTCAAACCCATCAGCCTCGCACCCATTTGCTCCCTGAGCCAGGCATCAGAAGCATCAGACTTCAAAGCAATCCCTTTCGCTCCCCCGCCCCCCCACCACACCACCCACGTCACACCACCATTTGTCTGTGCCTCAGACTTCAAAGCTGCCGCTCCCCCGCCCACCGCAGCAGTCTTCAAAGGAATGCTCTCCCCCCACAGCAATGCAGAGAGCTTGTTTTCTAAAGCCTCCCTGTTCAGCTTTCGTCTCTCTTTCTCCCCTTCCCTCCTCCCTCTGCGCAGCCTCCCTTCGCACCCCTGTCCTTTTCACACACTCTCTTTTGCCTCTTTGACTTAATCCGATGCAAATAGCAGCGCCGCTGACGAGCTTTATTTTCATGTTTCAGGTTGCATCTAACTTTCAACACAGTCCGCGTTCTCCCCTCCCGCGGTTTGCTCATGGATTATTTTGTGTTGAAGCGCTTTCAGCGTCGGATCTTCGCAACTTGCAACATATCAGAATAGAAAATTGTATGCAGAACCCTGTATCCCAAAAAAGTGGGCGTTTTGGTTTGTTTTTAAAGCTACTCATCCCCGGTGGACTCGCTTTAAGCACAGCAGCAGCTGCCTCTCACAGGATTCCACAAGCATGGCATTAGCCTTTGATGTAATTCGGGAGAAAGAAGAGACACCCAGCTTACCGCTGAGCTGCACAACATGAAACCAGCAAACCTGGGATAAATACTGGCTTCCCCCACTTGAACAAATGGTGTGATCCTAGGCAGTTACTTATTCTCCACTGTGCCTCCTTTTATCATCACCTTTAAACTCCCCCGTTCAGGGTGCGCGCTGTACGAAAACATGCTGTTGGCTAGATTTGAATGTTGTTCCATCTGTAGTGACAATCTAAGCCACAGACAGGATATGCACGACAACTGACTTGCTTTTTGGGTCAGTAATGGCATCGTCGTCAAGGCAGTGGAGAATGGGCATACATGTTTCTGAGCTCGTGTTTAGAAACCATAATTTCTAATAAATGCCACTCGTACCGGTGATATACATCCCGGAAGTGAAATGTTTTGCATCGAAAATAAACTTATTTTGGGGATTTTGAAGTCTTCACCATATTTGTTGTTTGTTGCACAATGCACTTGCCGCGTGCCTTACGGCTCGGCTCGAGCTCTGGCTACCACCCACTCTGAGCCCAGACTCGACCTCCCAGTTCATTTGCTGGCTTGCCCAGCTCTGCTAACAGTGACCCTCCCGGCAACTTGCATCCACCCTGCCCTTCTGGAACTAGGATGCAGACACGTGTCTGCCAGAACCGCAGCGCCACCTGCTCTACCATACAGTGTACACGCACACAGCTCTGCTAGTTCACCTCCGTGCTGTTCAGTAGCACTCTGTACTTCTGCTCTCACAGTACAAGGTCATGCACACACAGCTCTGCCAGTGCACCTCCGTGTCACCC